>NC_141303.1:12423125-13076250 GCF_037954325.1 Fistularia commersonii | reverse complement strand
CCAAGAAGTAAAAGGTCAAACTTGTTCATAAACTCACCTTGTTGTATATCTTTCATCTCCAGGTGGAGGCTTGATATCAGGATGCCGACGGCCTGAGAGCGCTTACCATCCAGCAGTTTGATGATCTAGTGCACGTACGTACACACACACACACACACACACACACACACACACACACACACACACACACACACACACACACACACACACACACACAACATCAGAGTTGTTCCTTAGTAAGTAAGCACTGTTTTATTAACTCCATCAACCACATGCTACAACAGATAAAGTTTTGCACAAGGCTTTATTTTGTGGAAGTCGATATTTCACTGAAAGAAGTAGAACGCTGCAGCTGCAAAGTCAATGAAAACAATGTCCTCTTGTGATCACATGAGGGATTGCAATTGCTTTTTGCAACACTTTCAAGACAAATACTCCATGAATGATGTCAGAGGAAATTTTGTTTTTTTTACCTTTCTGGCTTTGGATTTCTTCTCAAACATCTCTGCCAGCGGCTTCCTCTTGGCCTGCGTGGTGGTTTTGGCAAAGAGGTCTTCAAACTCCACAGTATTGATTATGTTTGGTTCATCAAGGTCATTCCAGAGCATCTTTTTACTGAGAGGGACAGAGTGGGATGATAAGTAATTAGCCTCTTGTTTTAGTGATACTTTGATAATTTTCTATTTGAAGGACCAAAAACACATCAGCATGCACATATGAGTGAACATAGAATCCTATTCTTATTGCTTATAAAATCAAATAAACTTAAATCTATTTAACACCTACAAGATTTATTGGTGTGTCCAACGTCATTACATCCTGGTAAAGTTTTATTTTAATCAGCTGAGTAAAAAAAAAAAACAACCTAAAGAATTGTAAAAAAAGTTTTAATGTCACATGACTCTTGATTGAATGTCATTTTGGTGAATTAAACATAAGTACAAGAAGAAATTCATAAAAACAGGAATGCCGAGAGTAAGTAAGCACAAAGATCATGGTGGGGATGCGAGCAGTAAATGTATAACAAACAAGTACTTCTCAGAATCTGTCAAAGCCTATAAATTAACAAAGCTAATAGACTAGAGAAAAGTGCTATGGGAGCTCTGTGAACATGTGTGGTCTCTGACAGCAGCAGCAGAAACCCTTTGACGGCTCTGCCAACATTTATCTCTCTGTCCAAATCCCAAAATGTTAGAAACATTTTTTGTTTTTTCTTTTCTTTCCTTTTTTTTACGACAAACCACACACCGACAGTCGGAGACTGTGGTTGAATAAGTGCACGCTTGGCTGCAAAAGCTGAGACTGAGCAAAAACGGTTGTCTGAGCTCGGTTTCTTCAGGAGACGCTCGTCCACCGAGCGTCAACATTTAGCTTTACAGCTTTGGGGGTCGTTAAAAAACAAGGGACGTCTCCTGTAGCTAAGAGCTTCATCTTTTTACATAGTCAGCTAATACTTTCACCTGCGTCAACAATAATTTTACTCAGTTATTTGTTGCATTTGAACACTGATATTCATCTTGTTCTTTTTGTGTTTATGAGGAGCGGCATTCATAGTTCTTTCTGTTCATTTTTTAATAAGAAAAGAAAAAAAAGAATTAAAAACATCCTGCAGAAGATGATCAGTAACTCTTTTCTCTTTTCATATAATACTGAGGTAGTTAAAATACTGCGTTCATCATTTTCTTGTTGGAAACACTCACTTAAGCCTTACATATTAATACAGAATTTTCTTTTGGTGTGGAAGTATTCTTAATTTTACTTAATTTCTCATTTTTAGGGGAATTTGTCCTGACCTGACGTTCATTATATCTGCAGACTCTTAGTGACCTCTTGCTAATATTTACGGCAAATATAAATTTCTAATTGGTTACCTGTAAATTCTAAAGAATAAAAGGGGTTAATTTCAAGTGATTTGTTTCCAGTATCCTCAGTACTTCTTTGTAAATATCAAAATGGGGGGAAACTAATTTGCAAATTAGCAACAACAGACAACAATGAAGAAATAAATCATAGCCGTGCTTGTCATGGATTTTATCTGTTGTCTTCATGGATGGTAACTGTTCATTTTAATTTGCTTGCTTTTGTATGAGAATTTCCACCTTATTAAAACAGGGTTTTAGGAACAAATTACAATGTCAGCACTCATGCTCTGCAGGGAGGAACGGAACGTACTTGTTGTCCTCTATTCGGATTCTGGTCCAGTAAAGAGGCTTCATGGGTCGCGATGGCTCCACTGCAGGTTTCCTGGGAGGTTTATCCATTGTGAAGGCCCCGAGCGAAGGAGGAGGTGGAGGGGGAGCCAGACCTGACATCGATAGAGAGGGCGGGGGTGGCGGTGGGGGGACATTTGATGTCGGGATTGATGGTATACCTGGCAAAGGTGGAGGGGGAGGAGGCAGATTGTCTTGTTTGGCTGGTAATGTGGACTGAGTTGGGGTAATTGATTCTCCTGGTGGTGGAAGCGGGGCTCCAAGGGAAGGCGGAGGAGGCAAATTAAATGATACGTTCAGCGATGAGGTGGTGGACACAGAATCATCTGGCTGACCGGCCAGGCTCAAGCCGATGGAAGCCAAGTCTAACTTTCTCGGGGTCAGCCTCTGCTGCTGAGAGCTGGCGCAAACTCCTTCTTCTCCATCCTCAGTGGTTTTGACAAAGGTCTCTTTGTCTGTTTGAATGCAGACGTTCCGGAAGGATTTGTGCAAACAGTCATCCGCGGTGGACACGGCAACATCTCTGACCTCTCTGCGACTGAGGGTCCCGACCTTAGAGAGTTTGGCCTGCAGCTCTGCTAGGTAGTACTCCAAACTAGCGACTCTGTCCTCATTTTCCACTCTCAGTCTTGAAAATTCTTGGCTGTAGTCATCCTGAAATCATGTATGAGACAATGTTTGAGGGTGGAAATCTTGGAAACAAAGGTTAATACTGCAATGTTTTGAAGTATGTGTATTCTTTGTCTTGCTCCTTGCAATGCTAGGAGGGGTGTGTGTGACCCAGGGGAACATACTTATTTTTGCTGAACTACAATGAAGTGTGAGGCACATTCACAGTAGGTGGCAGTGGCGCTCTCATTGTCAGTGCACTCAGAGTATTAGATATATGGTGTAGGTTTTTTTTTTTTTAGCGCTGAGCATGCACACACACACCAAAGAGCAGCAGATATGAAGAGCAGTGAACAAACCCTCAAGAGACACCATAGAAAAATATTTTACTGGGATGACAGGAAAGGCGGTGAGAGACGGAGATAATAAGACAGACAAAAGTCACCCGAAAGCCAGGACGAGGAAATATTACGAAGCGTACTTCTCTGTGACTGCGGTGGGAGACGAGGAAAGACCGAGAGTTGCAGTATCATGCTTCAAACCCCGCTTCGAAAAGCTGTGCACGGCAGAATATGCTTATTGTAGGTATTAATCCTGACTTCCTCAGTTTGATAAAAAAAAGAAATCAGCACAAATTGTTTTATTCATTTTTGTTTTGTAGGTTAAAGTGTTTAATATATTGTGCTCCTGAGTTAATGTGTTAATGTATCAATTTGAATTTATTATTATTAGTTATTGAGTTTATCTAATTTTATTTTTCAGTATCTGTATGTCAAAAGAATCTTTATAGCTTATTTTTTTTACATTTCAG
Organism: Fistularia commersonii; assembly: GCF_037954325.1. NCBI lineage: Eukaryota > Metazoa > Chordata > Actinopteri > Syngnathiformes > Fistulariidae > Fistularia > Fistularia commersonii. The sequence goes on along the minus strand of NC_141303.1, from coordinate 13,072,620 downwards.
GGAAATTGATGCACTCGAAATCTTTTCTGTTACAGACTAAAAATCAATGTTTAAAAAAAAGTTATTCTTCGTTGCAAGATATATATATATATGTATTTTTTTTTTCCTTTAAGGATATGCAAATCATATTTGCATATCCTTAAATGCATATTCCTCCTTTCTACTATTGTCTATTACTGTTATGTTTTTTACTTGAAACTCTGGCACAACAATTTCCTTGGGGATTAATAAAGTTGTTCTCATCTCTCATCTCATTATACTGTTTATGGTTGCGGCAGGGAATGGAGGGGGTTGCGAAATGTTTTTTTAGTACTGGTTTAGCATAAGCATTAGATTATGCTTACTGTCTCCCATCAAGCCCACTTAATAGACATCCTGGAGTCTGCAGGAACCTCCTTCATTCAAAAACATCCAATTTTCAGATTTAGAATTTCAAATATATTGTTTGGTCAATATAAAATAAAGCTTGGTCAAATTCGGTTCGTCTTGTGCAACGTGTTGCATGTTTGTATTTTCGATTTACGTTCTGATTCCAGGATAAAGAAGCAAAGCCAGTGGCTTATTTTCCATCTCCACCCTTTCAGCTTGCATCAAACACTGCCAAGCCACAAGCTGCAAACTCAGCACTTTGGTTCTGATTTTTTTGAAGTGATGGAGATCAATATTTGGATGCATTTGTTGTTTAGAGTCAAAATAAAAGCCCGCTAGCTTGAGCACAGCCTTCACACTGACCTGTAACTTTTCCAGCTCCTCTTTGCATTCTCTCTTCAGCTGCAAGAGAGCAGCCTGGTGCTCTGAAAGGAAACCAAGCAGATGAGAAACCAACTGATGAGTGGACGCATCCTGGTATCTCTTTGCTCTCGTGTTTCACTTCAACCCTTTATTTCAGCGGCGACAGTGGCTTTGTTACTGTTTTGCCCTCTTACTATTGTGCTACAACAAATTCATTTCAAAAGGGCGAACCAAATCGATGTTTCAGCCCTGCAGGAGTCAGAGGCGTATTTGTAAGTACAACTTAAGTTTTTAAACAAACGTGTGTGTGTGTGTGTGTGTGTGTGTGTGTGTGTGTGTGTGTGTGTGTGTGTGTGTGTGTGTGTGTGTGTGTGTGTGTGTGTGTGTGTGTGTGTGTGTGTGTGTGTGTGTGTGTGTGTGTGTGTGTGTGTGTGTTCATATGTAAGTACCTAAGGGAAAATAAAATAGTCTATTACCTCGTACCTGATCACAGCAGTAACATGCAACAAATTCATGCGACAACTTTATACCTGAATGAAACACTAGTAATTCTTGACTTATGAAATGGCAAACTTGACAGTTGACCAGTACAATTCTGTTTTATTATGGTTAAATGAACTACGTAGTTGTGTGTTTAACAATCCTTCTGTCTGTGCACAATATTTTACTTTGAATCACCCCTTCTAGAATGCATTCGTGTGATGTGAAGTCTTGAAAGTTAAAAAATTCAGAACGGCTTGGACCTGAAGCCGTAGATAATGGATGGAAAGGGGGTACAATGAGGAAGTATAAATACAGTAAACAAATGCTTTTCTAATATTCTGATCTCATTGAATTGCTTACTTCCTGGTTCGATATATACAGCACCATGAGGTCAACTTCACTTTAGTTTGGTTACAGTGACATACTTTGTCCACTAGGTAGCAACAGACAAACATGACTGCAAATTCGGGCCTCCATCAGCTCTCATTGAAATGCGATGCATGTCCATTCTACACTCTCCTTCCTGGTCTGTTTGCTCTCCAGCCCATAAGGGAAATATCTATCTAATAGCATCTAATGCTCCAAGATTTTCTTTAACTTTAAATGCTGTTCAACGTAGTGTGGTGTTTGAACTGTGGTAACAACTTTATTTCTAGAACAAAAAAAAAACTTGTTGTGGCTGGAGGTAATAATCATCAGGGCAACAATGAGTTCTGTGCGTTTTGAACAAATACAAGCAGAGTGCTGAAGATTTCAGAGGCATTCAGGTTAGTAGCTGTCGACTGTAGAAGCCCGAATTGAAAACACGAGAGAAAATGATTGTCATTGTTTTATGTTGTGTTGTTACAACGTTGTGTTGTGTTTGACTTTGCAAGAGATTTATAATATATTCAAATGAGATGTCACAGAACAAACACACCAGCCGGTTGTACTGCTTTGTTGAGAATGATGTCTTTGGAAATGTTCTAAGCGTGTTGTTTTTAAGCTTCCTGTGAGTTTTTATATTTTCATGGTTGAGCGGAGGGAACAGCAAGGTGATTAAGTAGCTTTGCAGTATAATACAAAGTCCACTGGTAAATCCTTATTATATATTCAGTTTTAAATTAATTGTTTCAAACGCTGTGGTTTGTGGTGCAGTACAGCTGTGAATTTTTCTCTTGAAAAAAAAAATCCAATTTGCATAAATTAAACTCAAAAGATATTGACAATCTCTTATAATAAGCAATTGCAGTATAAAAAAATCAAGCCTGTATAGCATTTAATAAAAAGAAGTGTATAATCAGCTTAATAGTTTACAACTGGTACCCAGAACAAGAACAATAATAATAATTCATCTTCCTCTTCTGCTCCCTTCAAGTAAATTCTTTCCTCCATCTAACCCTATTCTCTGTATCCTCTTCTCTCACACTAACTAAATTCATGACTTCTTTAACTCCATCCCAAAATGATCTTTTGGGTTTTCATATAATAATACCGATAACAACAAAAACAACAACAATAACAACAATAATAATAATAATAATAATGTGAACTGGCTTATGACGCTTATTTCCCTTTGGACATGCACAAAGTCAAGACTTTAAGAATAAAAAAAAAAAAAATCGACTCAGCTAGATGATTATCTATACATGAAATACATTTTGCCAGTGAAATTATATAATACTTTTTCTGAGGGAGAATCAGGCTTCTCTGGAAAATCATTCATGGCGGGTGTCATTTATGATGCCATAGCTTTGGATGAGAGCCGGTTATTGCATTTATTTTTCAGTTTTCAGCAGTAACTCATATTGAATTTAAAAACTGAAATACGTTTTTTTTAGATGGTGTAATGGGCAGTTTTAATGTGAGCTGTTTTCTTAATTCCACTGTATCAGCAGTTTTGACTTTTTTGTGATTCCAATCTCATTAAACACAAAATACTACAGTTCATACTGTAGTATGTAAGTTAGTAATACTAACTTGAGGTGATCTGTCCTTACCTGCCTCTGTATATTTCAGCCCAACCTTCTCCTCTTTGAGTGGCGGCCAGACAGCTTGCAGACGTCCAGGGGTCCGTTCCTCTGTCTCTCCTGGAGTGGACACTTGTGACTGGAGAGAATATAATGCGGATAATAGAGATCATTTTTTTTGCACAAAAAAAGATAGTTGTTTTTATAAGAATTTGTAATTATAATTCCATAATGTCTTGTGTGATTCAGTAATTTTGCTGTCCAGTGAAAGCCGGTGGCAGTGAAATATGTATTTATTTATTGTTAAATCTAGGGCGAAGCTCATTTGTTAACATTGTGCATACTTTGTCATCAGCAGCCTCTTCTTTCAACGGTGATTTGTTGGATGTTCTCTCAAAAAAAGCTTTCAGCACATCATTATCAGTCTTCATCCTCTTCCTCATAGCCTCTGGCTCTGCTGGGTCCTTCCTCAAAGGCTTTGGGGTAAAAAAGGCCTTGAAGGCATCAAAGGCTGCTTCTGCGCTGGATACAGAAGATTTTGGATCATTTAGCTCCTCATCATCCTTCTCTTGACCCTCCCCATTCTCATTCTCTCCGGCGTCTCCCTTGATGTCTTCCTTGCCCCCCAGCAACTTCTCACTGAGCTCCTTCTTGTCCTCTTTATCTTCTCCTCTCTTTTCCCGGCTCAGGAACTGAGTGATCTGGTTCAAGAACCCTCCTTGAGCCTTTGCATCCCCCTGCCTCTCAAACAGGAGGACCCTCCGCGCTTCAGGAGACAAAGGTTTGATTTGGGTTAGGGTGTCATGATCGGGGCCCACCACACCCTTCCTCAGGACCCTCAGGCTGCTGAAGAGGGCCGGGAGCTGGATCGGTTTGTCGGCGTGGGGGCCCGGTGAGAAGGTGGTCCTGGAGAAAGTGGATCCCTTCGGAGGCTCGCTGGCTGGAGACGATTTGCTCATTTTTGGTGACATGTTATTTAGGCTGGGAGGCTGGCATAGTTCACGAGTGGAGTTTGGGAAAACATCCGTTTTCTCCTCTCCGCTGTTTTCCTCCTGTCCTGTTTGCACATGTGCGTGCTCTTCAGATTCGTAACTCGGCTCTTCAGCTTCCCGCTCTTCGATGGAAGGTCCGAATCTGGTCACAGTTATCACTACCTGCTTGGGTTTGTGAGGTTGCTTGATGGCAAAGTCCTCGAAGTCACAATCCACATTATCAAGGTACGTTGTGAAATCCTTTGCACAATCTGCAACCTGAAAATTTTGAAAGTCCTCCGCTGACCACGGAGTGGGGTCTTCAGAGCAATCCTCTCTCTCCGAGATGAACGAAACACCATTTGTTTGAACATCTCGACAGTTATCCCGAGCCAATTCATTTATGACATCTTCATTTACCCACGTCTCAGCACTGTGTTCCTCGTGGGGATTTGGCGTAAAACACTGATACAGAGCATTATGTTCCACAGAGGAGCCGTTCTCTTTGTTTATTGCCATTCTTTCCGCAGAATTTATTGGATGAAGGCTTTGTTCCGTGAGATTTAAATGATTTCTTGCCTCCGTGATGTCGGAGTCATTTTCTATCTCCTGCAGAGGCAAATGTCCCTCTTGGGTAGAGGTCGTCCTCTCTCCTTCGACAGGTAACCCAACGCACGATAAGGAGTCTCTTTCGGGCGCCATGCTACCTTCGAAAGCCACGTTCATATTTTCCTTCAGAATAAAACTCAGCTCAGCATCTCCCTGCATTAGGCCTGCGTTGTCATCCTCCGATAAGGTCCTGAAGTAAGTTAGGACGGCAGTTTGCATCTCCATTTGACTCTTTTAGCGCTACTCTTAAGGGAAATAGTAAAGTTATTCAAATGCAATGGATCAGAAAGTTCTCTCCCCGCAATGTCAACATTGTGCTGACGGTTAAGAGCGTGCCATTTGAGATGTGCTGACTTGCATCTTAGAGTGACACTATTGTTAAGGAAACTCCATAGCATGCATTTGTTAAACTGGATCCACAATCATGCAAGTTTCACTTACTGTCCGTGCAAGAAAAAAGTATTCAGTATCATCATTTCTGAAATTCCAACCTGTTTTTGCTCCAGTTTGTTGAAAAGAAGAAGATACATCCACAACCTGCTCCTTCATGTCTTACCCGACCAATAATTTTCCAAAGCTGAAAATGGAAGCGGCTGCTATACACTCAGAGGAACCAATGACAGAGGAGAAATCCAGGGAGTAATGGAAAAGTAAGGCTTTCCATGGCCCGGCCGGCCGGAATGACTCAGCATAAAATCAACCACAGATCCAAAATTCAGCTTCGGCTTCCAAGCTCTGCCTCGTATTCCCTCTGGTTTCCACGATACCTGCTGCAGCGGTTTACCAGCAGCTTCATTCTGGACGTCATTCTACAGACTGTCACCATGTAATTGGAAACAGATGGCATCTAGAGCCATTTCTCCAGTGGCTGCCACTGTTTGAGAACAAACACCCCGACAGATCCGTGAGCTGCAAGTTAAAGGAAGCCACCCAGAACAGATGAGGGCCACACCCAGAGTTGTAGGAAGGCGAAAAAAGGACCGGGAACGATCACTTGTTAAACATTTGGTCTGCAAATCCCCCGTGACAGGGAGGTCCCTCAGCTCCCTGGGGCGCCACCCGGCTAATCGGGAAGTTTTAGCGGCCTTGACCCCTCCCACAACATACTGTTAATCTGCTCACTGTAAACCTGACGTGATAAGACAGGAAAACTTTTGTTTTGTTGTTGGATAAGAAACAATGTGGACTTTTTTCACGTTAAGAAATGAAAACAGAAACTTTCATTGAGGAGATCAGAACAACCAAATGAGAAGGAAGTTACTGTACTGGACACTTTTTGTTTTTTGTGATTTATGACTTAGATCCTTCACTTACTAATCAAAACACACGTAATGCTTCTTTCTCCAAAAATTGGACATCTTCCAACCCCTTACATCCTCAGACCGGTTAATATATTAATATTAAAATTGTGATGAAATGTAAAAATACAATGCCAAAGGACGCTCCCAGTCAGAAATAAAATTACAGATATATAACTTATATATAACTAGTCATTAACTTGACTGCAAATCTACTGAGAATCACAAAATAGAACTTAAATTACTTCTTGGTAATTTTGGCTATTTTTTAAACTCCTACTAGTATATATAATGGTTGATAAATTTTACATTTTGCTGTTCATTTTCGGTGAGACTTTCATTGAGGAGATCAGAATAACCAAATGAGAAGAAAGTTACTGTACTGGGCACTTTTTGTTTTTGTGATTTATGACTTAGATTCTTCTACTACTTATCAAAACACACGTAATGTTTCTTATCTCCAAAAATTGGACATCTTCCCTTCACATCCTCAGACTGGTTAAAATATGAATATTAAAATTGTGATGAAATGTGAAAAGTCAGTTAGAAATAAAATTACAGATATATACTAAATTAACTTGACTGCAAATCTACTGAGAATCACAAAATAGAACTTAAATTACTTCTCGGTAATTTTGGCTATTTTTTAAAATCCTACTAGTATATATAATGGTTGGTAAATTTTACATCTTGCTGTTCATTTTCGATGAAATTTCTGCTGTAAACTTTTAATCAAAACTTAAAGTGCACAGGCACCATAGGGACAATATAACACTTGACAATTCTTTAAACAATGAGTCAGTGTTGTCACGGGTTCATGTTTGCATTGCCGTCACCTGTGAGGCTCTGCCCCTGTTTGCTCTCATGTTGTGTTAAAAGAGCAGCTGGAAGACGGATAACAGTTAACATTTTACCGCACATCACATAAAGTTGTTACTTCTTCAGAAATGACTGCCGTTCCCCGTGACGAAGATGTGGCCAATTCCTGCGCTGTCTCATGCTCGGGATTTTCAGTACCAAAGAAGTGCTTTTCCTCTGTGGGACCTTTATGCAATCTGTGTTTACATAATTGGAATGAATCCAGATAATCCTATGAAATAGCATTAAAAGCTGAGTGTACTCAGCTACACCGAGGGAAGAATGTATCAGTGCCACCAAACAATACCACTGAAAATAGTAGTTAATTCTCTCAATGTCATTTGTTAACTGATTTTAGTGGTACACCTTTCAATCACTACAAAAACAGCAGTTAAATTGATGTCCTATTCTTTATTATAGAATAAATAGGTCAAATGATGTGAATTCTTTAGGGTAGAAATCAATTGAGGATAGATCAAAATTTGCTCAAACCAAGTAGATTTAAACGTGATCTTTTTGCATACAGGACTGACTCATATAGTCCCTTATAGTCCCTTATATTGTATCTTTACTTTTATGTTGCATTACATTCCCTTAATTTTAATTTCTTTACATGTAAACTCTGTATTCATCTATCTGTTTTCAGTCTTTTCAATTACATCATATTCTGTTTTCCTTAATGTTTAATATATTCAGTGCAAATTAATGTGGATTCACCTGCTTTCCAGTACAGTCAACTTTTCTCAAACTTTACATTGACTTTTTCTTATCACTAATGATCTTTTGTTTGTTTTTGTGTTTTTTAATTGGATTTAACAATGAATTCCATTCTCAGTACAAATCCCAAAAGGCACTTTTAAGCAGAAGTAATTTTAATTACTATAAAATTATATATCAGCTTTGGATCCCATGCATGTAGACGCTCACTTGAAAGTCAAAATATAACATCGGCGAATGGTCAAAGGTCAGTCTCAAAGTTTAGATTAGGACAGCAGTCGAACACTTTTGTCTACAAAGAAGGCAAATATTGTCACTTATGCTAGGCACCTACAGAGCTGTCTTAAATCCCTTGGGTTATGTAACGACAGGAAAAACAACTTTCTTCATCCCCCCCAAACTACATACCAGGGGCTGGAGAGTGAAGGTAAATGTAATAATGACCCAGCATGATTAGGACAAGAAATGCACAAGCTATAATTACTATATATTAGTTGAATAATCTTGATTTACCTCACACAGGTTTGATGGAAACCCTTTAGTGTCATTTAATTTCACATACTTTATAAACGTAAAAGTGATCACAGACTCTTTTTAATATGCTTAAATAAGAATAAGAATGAGAATAAGAGCAACTTAATCTATCCCGAAGGAAATTGCTGTGCCAGAGTTACAAGAAAAATATAACAAAAATAATAGTAGAAAATTGTATAAACAGTAAAAAAAAATAAGAGAAAAGGCAGAATACGAAATAAAGATAAACTACAAAGTGTCTTAAGTAACAAGTGAAAGACAAGGAGTGCACAAGCGTATGAAAAAACATTGTATGTGTAGCTGTTATGAAATGAAATATTGCAGTTATGAACATATATACAGATAAATTATTACAGTTTAAATTATTGCAATTTAAAGTAAGTGGGTGAGATTTTTTTTTTTTTTTTTTTTTATGGTTTAAGATTTTAAGAATCATCTATATTGTCCAACAACTATCAATGACTCTTGTTCCAAAATAGTGTTGACTTTTACATTTATTTTCCCAACGCTAAGGAAAGAACATTCAAAAAAGCAAAATGCGTTTCAACACAAACAATTCTGTATGTGTTAAAATGCATAAAAGGGAATCATTATGGTGTAAATATTCCACAAATTGCCATTTCACTTGACAGCCCTATCTGTTTTTAAATGTAAACACATCTATGAGTAGAGAGTGCTTTGATTTTTGATTGTTCAAAGTTTATTTGAATATCATTTATCATTGTAGTACTCACCCAGAAGTCTGTGGGAGTGGGCGAGGGTGTCCCTGTGATATCGTCCTCAGGGGCGGTGATCCGCAAGAAGTCGACATGTTTGGGTCTGGACGGGTGGTAGAGGGACCTGCACGATGACAGAGACTCCTCTATCTCCTGCTGCCAGATTTCCTCCTGTTTGTCCAGAGCCTCATCTAGAATCCAAAGGAGAAAAAAAGTCAAGAACGTAGTGGAAGTACAGGTATGAAGTACAAAACATACAAGTCATTAATGGGGCAAAAATAATCAAGTAGTCTTTTCAAGATCTGATGTGTGAAGAAGTTGAGAATTCGCAGATCAGGCGACAGGCATTCATCGCCAGTATGGCTACAATTACAAACGAAGTGATTCCTAAATAAAAGCAACAGAGGGAATTTAAAGGACCAAAGGCTTATTTAACTGGCAACTGGTAAATTGTCTTTTTACAAATCGTAGTGACACGTTAAGGTGAACGTCAGCAAATGACAAATACTGTCACTTGTGTTTTCCACTTCAGTCACTGAATCAGAGTAGTTAAAGTTTTTTAACTTAATGTTAAGTGATCATATAAGAACAGTTTTACAGTATAAAGCAGAAACAGTGCTACTGTCCATGTAACGTATTGAGTTATTAAATATAGGTCCCGTCACCCATAGTGGCACAAGTTTTTGATTCATTTCATGTTTCAGGGTCGTCTGACTCCGAAACCCACCACAATAAGATAACATGATGATTTGGCTATTTATAGTTAATGAACAATTATTCTTTTGGCTATTATGCAATGCCAATTGTAATATTGACCTCTCTGAAATGGTGCATGGAGGATAAAGGCCTGCCTCTCCATAGCTGCCAGCCGAATTTAAATGTAGTTGTTAAACCAGATGCAGTCAATGGAAGTCTAACATCGCTAAGTTAAGTTAGTTAAGTCCTCTGTTCTCAGATCAGAGATGGCAGTCATCCTCAAAAACAGATTTAAGACTTTACAAAAAATGTGTTAACCATCCTTGTTTTGACAAAATTGGACGAACACAGGATTGGACATAGGCTTCCGAGACTTGGTCCTTTTTCTCAGACTTAAATTGTTTCATAAAGGCGGCCAGATGCATGCAGTTCAAAATGTACCCGGAAGCCATCGTCCTTTTACTGACCTGACTGAATAGCAGATTGTACCTACTGTGTACAAAGTGATAATCATATATTTCTATCCAGTAATTCTTATTGAACCACAACACATTGGCCCATAAAGTCTAAGGAGGGCAGAAAGTATTTTTGCCGTATTTGCGGTTAAGAGAAATGCAACACCCCAAATGTTTATCTTGTTCATAATTTATGGTGTCTTGACGGTATTAATATGAGGAAATGCATTCAAGCAAGTTGGACGGGGTGGAGAAAAGTGTCAGGGGTAATGTGTGTGATAAAAGATTATCAGCCAGAATGCTAGGAAAGGTGTATGAGACAGCAATGCTGTATGATTCAGAGACAGTCGCATTAAGAAAAAAGCAAAAAGCAGGAAGCAGAGCTGGAGGAAGCAAAGATGAAGACGTGGAGGTTCTCTCTGGGAGTGATGAGGATGGATAGGATCGGGAATGAGTCCACCAGAGGGACAGCACATGTTAGATGTTTTGGAGACGAGGTCAGAAAAGCCAGACTGAGATAGTTTGGTCTTGCATAGAGGAGGCATAGTGAATATATTGTTACAAGGATGCTGGGGTTGGAACTTCTAGGCAGGAGGCCAAGAGGATGACCAACGAGAAGATTTATGGACGGAGTGAAAGAGGACATGAAGTTAGGTGGTGTGAGAGAAAAGGATACAGATAATATGGGTAGTTGGAGGAGGTTGATTTGCTGTGGCGCCCTCTGAAGGGAGCAGCCGAAAGGAATGTGTGTATAAATGTATATTAGAATCGGTCCAATTAATAGGAAATAAATTGGCGAAATAAAATTGTATTGATTAGCTGAATTTAGCATGTCGACCACATGTTGTGTTGTCCTGTATTAATGTACATCCAGATTAATGTATCATTTTCATGTCCGTAATCCTGTTCAGGAAGTAGGCGGCTCAGCATTAACAACGTAGTACTTTCTCCTATTGTATTTGCAGTTAAAATACCATTGGGCCATCTAGCAGAATGTTTCCACTGAATGTAGAGAATAGGGGGAAAAGATAAGGGGGAATAAAATTACATTACATTACCTTACATTACAGTCATTTAGCAGACACTTTTATCCAAAGTCACTGACAAAAATTGCAATTCAATAACCAGTCATTATTCAAAAGTCACCACTACCAAATAGCCATCTCAAAACCATATACATACAAACATACATACATTCGTTTCGTTTCTTTTTTTTTGGGGGGGTCGGGGGGTTAACTTCTCTTACAAATGTTACTATTTTCTTTGTGTCCCACTGAGTCATGTGAGCTGACTTGCATGTTTTTTCATTCATTACTGGCAAACTCGGTCTCAGTTTGAGGTCATCGGTGATCCAGTTTGACAAGAGCATCCACATCAGGTGCTCATCTTGCAGTTCACACTTGAGAGCATACACACATACACACACACACGTTGCGCCGCGTCAAACCAGTGAGGTGCTATTATTTACAGCCTGCTACACTTCCGTCTGCTCTCCCTCCTCAGCCCAGAGCAGGGCTGGCTATGCTCATCGACCTGGAGGAGACTGCAAAAGGAGGTGAAGCCAGACACCTCTGGGTTGAGGTCAGAATGTTTAAATCACAGTATGTTTATCAATATGTGGACCTGACAGTCAGGAGTCAGTGTGCTCCACCTTGTCCTCTATCCATTGCTGAACTGAGCAACTGCCAAAAGCTGAGGCTGTACACACTTTTGAACCTTGCTGAAAGTCATTTAGTGTTGGTGAACCGCATCAGGAGCAGTGGTAAAGCCATATCCCTGGGAAGGATACAGTAAATCGAGATTTGAAGGCCACATTAAAATATTAGTGAGGCTTCTTTAGACATAAATATGTGATAAATGTATCTTAAATTCTATTTGAAATATATGACTTAATTATAAGATAAGATAAGATATACTATATTGATCTACATAGGGGAAATGATTTTGTCACAGCAGTGTAACAGTTATAGTATCAATAGATATAAATATAAACATAAATATAAATAAAGAGACAATTAGAAGACAATTAAAAGATAGCAAGAGACATCAACAAATAAATAGATAGCAGACTGAACAACAACAATGAAAAAAAAAAAGATAGTTGTCAACCAAAACAACAATAACAAGGATAAGAATATAAACAGAGTGACAATGGCAATGATAAAAATAAACAGGGTGTGAAAAATGGACTTAGACCAACAAGGATGAAAATAGTCAACAGAGTTAGGGCATGACACGGGTGAATGTGTGCGGTAGTGAGGTTGTGGTAGATGCACAGATGCACCTCCGGCCGGTCAGAGTTGTGAGCCGTTCAGACAACAACCTCAGTCTCCTCTAAAAGAACATCCTGCTCTGACCCTTTGTGTAGAGTGCCTCTATATTGTGTGTCCAGTCCATTTTATTGTAAATGTGGACCCCAAGGTTTACTTGTAAGAGTCCACTATCTCCACCTCCTCATCCTGGATGGTGATTGGTAAACGTCTCCTCCGACTCTGCCTGAAGCCCAAAACCACCTCCTTGGTCTTGGAAATGTGAGTAGGAGGTGGTTCTGGCTGCTCCACTCAACAAAACTCGCGATCAGACCTCAGTTCTTCTCTTTCTTGTCATTGTTGATGCATCCAACGATGGAAGAGTCCTATGATTATAACCTGTGAGTTGAGTTGAGTTTGCCTATGACTTCTCCCCGTGACCAGTTTCACCCCCCTACGTTAGGTTAATCGGAGACCCTAAATTTGCCCAAATGTGTGAATAAGAGAGAGAATCATTGTAGGTATTTACATGTGGGCCTGTGACAGGCTGGCGAGTGGTCTAGGTAAAGCCCACTTCTTGCCCAGTGACAGCTGAGATAGGATCCTGCAGTGTTGTCGAGAATGGATGAATGCTTTTTCATGCTTTCCAAACAAAATTCATTTTTCCTGACTGCAGATTTTGCAGCGAATCACACAGATCTTTCAATGAGACACCCAGGAAACTGTTACCAAAGAAAGCTTGAATTAGAGATGTGGGACTTTTGGCCATATTGTTTGATTTAGCACCCTTGTTAAACTTTGAACAGACATGGTAACATAAAGCTAAACTTAAATTAGTTTAAACTTTCTTTGATGTTATAAGGAGGTTCGGGGGTCAAGATTTCCAGAAAATAAACAAAAAAAAAAACAATAAAACTGTAAGGTTCCCAAAATACAAGCCTTGTAATTCTTAGAAGGGCAATGTTATCGTTTTTGCTTTCAGCTGTGCTATAAAAAAATCCGATGTCTTTCAAAACTCAAAGTTTTAATGTCCACAATTTCAATTAGGACGTTTTGTTGGTTTGCATCTGGTAAAAAAGTTATTTTACTCCAATGATTGTGACACTTGCCTGATCTTATTTTATTTCCACTTAAAGTAAAGCTCTACCTGGCCTCTAGTCTAACACCTTTCTGACATCAGTGATATGGGGAGTGTGTTGGAAAATTGAATGTTTCAAGCATTCAAATGATGTCCACCCATTTTGATGTCCTTGGATTATATGGAATTTCAATTTGATCAACACAATTATGTAAATATAAGTCATTTTATGTTCTGACACATATTGATAAGAATAGTTACCTGAACAAAGCAGATCATCTGGACCGGTGTTTGTCTCTGTTTGCTCTCTGGATGTCAGATTCCCCTGATCCAACTTTGTCCCACTCTGATCGCTGTCTGTCCCGGCAGGGAACAGGAAGGCATTCCCAGCCTCCCACGGGAACAACCCGTCCTCCAGTGATCTTTGCCAGGATACACTGAAATCCTGGATGTCTTCTTCCTGATTGTTGCATGTGAGGAGAGGTGAGAGGACGGGGGATCCATCTGCAAAGCTGAATGAGGTTCTCGGAGAAACTTCTGGGATGGCTGACAGAGATGCTGAGGGTATGTCTACCAGTTTTGTCCCCGCTGACAGAGATGGTGTTGACGAACTGTTGATCAGTGTTAAACTTTGGTCTGGAAGTACTGACACGCCGAGAGGCGTTGAATCTGAGAGATACTTTTTGGACTCCGTATCAAGCCCAGTCTGTGCTTTAGGTGACTTCAAGAATATTCCGTCTCCTTCCATCGTCAAAGCTTGGAGAAGACTTTGGCTCAGAGCTTCGCTCAGAGCACGAAGCTCTTCAACCAGGGGGGGCTTGCTGTCTTCACACCCATCGTCCCGCGCGTCTGGATGTGTGTCAGCGCGGAGATCATTTCTGAAAGTTGGTCGCCAGCCATCTGAGGAAGCCTTGTTGCCCAAACATTCATCATCCTCTCCCTCATCACAGCTTCCGTCGATTGGACCCGAGCTTGTGAAACTCACCCGGCGTACCGTCCCTTCCAGCTCCTCATTCTTTTCCATTAGCTGTCCGCCTGCTGCCCCCGTCTCTGTCTTATCAGATTCCGTCCTGAGGGATGTTTCCTCAACACCCCCTGCTTTATTTTCGCCATGTTTTTGGCTCGCTGCCTGGGTGTCCTGAGATTTTGGAGCGTTTTTCGTTCTGTCTTCAGTTCTATTCGTCTCTAAGCACATCGGAGTGTGCGGCTCGTTGTCATATTCAGAGAGGTCACTGTCTGAGTCGGGCAACTCCTCTTTGTTAGTAATAATCCCTTTTTTGCTGAAATTGGGGGTTGGTAGTTTCTTTCTCCATGCTGGTTTTAAGTCCAGCAGACCATTGTTCTTGTTATTCAACCTTGAAGAACTTCTCCTCTCACCCTCTCTCCCCATAACGTTCTTTCTCTGGGCTGCAGGAGTGCGGATGCGAGGCCTCTCTTTCTCTGAGTCCGACCGCTCCGTCTCCCCAGACGTAGGACTGCGTGTTATTTGGAGATTTGGCAGCCTTCTCGTCCTAGAGAGCACCCACCGAGTCCCAGGTGTCACCCTCGGGTTAGGGGGCTGCCTTCCAACGCAATCTCTTCTCTTTCTCCTCCGAGGAACGCGGATCGTGGGGGATCTCGTCATCGAATGCCTGCTCTCGGCGTTGCGATTAACACACGGTTTGCTCCTCAGGCCCTGTTGGTTTCCCATGCTCATAAAAGCCTGGCACTCTGAGTACAGCAGCAACAGCTCCAGCCAAAGGATCTCAGATGAATCATCTGAGGTTCTGGATGGTTCTCTAAGAGCTAAGTGATCCGCTTGACCCCGCTTCACTGTCTCAGCTGGATACTCCCCCTCGCTGTTTGAAGTTTGTCCCGGTTGGAGTCCGAGGGGGGCATTCAAGGGGGATGCAGGGCCCCTGAACAGAGAGAGGGTTGGACTCACAGCGCTCCTCTCACTGATGGGGATGTAGAGGCTCAGAGTTGTGTGAGTTCCCTTCATGGTGATGTTCGACTTCAACCAGTAAAAGGAGTGACAGATCCTTTGAAAAAAGAAACAGATTTATGTTTAGGACCTTGAAATGTCACTGGTTCATGTTGAAACAGAAATGCAGAACAGAACATTAATCTGACATTTTATCAGCTTCGTATTCATGGGTTGGGCTCCAAAAGTATATTTGTTTCACTTTGGTCCGAGAAATGTATCCTTATACATGTAATAATGCCTTATATATAGATCATTTTATGTTCAAATTGAAATCGTGCATTGCTTACATCCAGATATGGATCATCATGATGTAAAAACCTTATTTACTTTTATTTCTCTTTTTTTATTTTAGCAAAACAAAAATCAGGGGAATATATTTGGGTGAATTCTGTACACTTGTAATTCAGCAGATCAATAGCAATCATTGCGGCCGACTGAAAAATCAGCAAGAAAATAAAAACCTCTCTATATACATATGTATACGTACATACATGCACACATACACCGGTTGAATTTAATTATCCTTGGTATTCAGTCAGTTGTGTGTGCTATACATTCAAATTATGTATTTATATTAATAAAAACATTCTTATGAATATTGAGATATGTACTATACGTGCATTCCTCAGTGAAAGCATAGTTATACGACCATTTTCAAAATAGCAGAATCATTTCTCGACAACAAACATTGAACAGCAGGAGCAAGGAACAAGGAACGTGGTATGAGATTAACACAAGGCATAATCCCGAGATGGATGATTTACCATTACATCGTTAGTACACTTCTATTACAATCTCTGCGGCGTGTCCACGCATCTCCAGCTCCCCGCAGCAAGAAATGCTCTTTTGCAGTCAGGTGCTTACCTCCATGCAGCAGAACTTCACCCCTGGTTTGCACGAGCAGGAACACCACACGGTGCGACCTGCTGCCCACCTCTACGGCAGCCGGATGGCATTTGGATGACTCCCACCGGTTCCCCGTGTCGAAGCCACCACCTCTAATCCCCTGAAGACCGTCAGGTGCAGTGGGGAGTGTAAAGACAAACAGACGGTAGGCTCAATTAGGATTTGCCCGTATCATCCTAATCCCGCAGGCTTCACTTTGTGCCTGAGAGGAAAATGGGAGCAAAGCCACTTGACAAAATGCTTTGATCGAACTAAATGCCACAGAAAATCAATACTCTTGTACCTTCCTGGAGTTCGCAGTTGAGTACCCTGTACTGCAAACATGCAGGAGTCGCCCCTAGATTGGAATAGAAGGGGCATGATGAATAGTCGTGGTACCACCAAGTGTTAAGCGAGATAGGTGTATCGCACAGGGCTAAAATGTAAATCACATCTGCTTTCCAGCAATTAGCTGACCAACAGTGACAATCTAGGCCAGCGTGCGTCCCGCTGAGCTCCCCACTGAGCCCCCCGGCTAATCTGACCCCGCGTCCAGCTGTCTCGGTCGGATTGAGCAAGTCTAAAGAAATCCAACAGCTGTCGATGACACTGAAAACAACGGCGGGGCGGGCGCACAGGTGTCGTGTTTTGTAAAAGAAGGATTCACACACACACACACACACACACACAAACACGCAGGTGCACTGCGACTGCAGGGCTGTCCGGCCTGCGTGCAAGGGAACTGTAACGACCGGCCTGGGTTACAAAGAAATAAATAAAGGGATGATGTTGATTCACAACAGATGAGTGGAGGCTTAATCAAATTTAAATGGTGGTTTCTTGACTATTTAATCATGAACCAAACGAGAAGGTCAAAACGACTTGATTTTATCCCGGAATTGCTACAATAAATAATTATAAATTGAGAAAAGGTCTTACTTAAGTCATCAGTACCATCCCAGCCTGCAATGTGAACTGGGCATTTTACTAAATGTCCATTAGATGTCAGCAATACGCCAGTAGCAGACACCACTATTCGTGGGGGGCAGGACAAAAGCTGACGTCTGACTTCTTCTTTCCATGACAGCTTTCGACTGGAGTAAAATAAACACCGATTCCCCCTGAATAAAAAAAAAATATATAGTTTTCGAGCTGGAACACCAGTTTTTAATATATTGCAGGAAAGATTGACAAGTGGAACCCCACAATCCTTTGCGAATGATGATGATTGTTGGGAGCTTCTCGTGGTTTTGCATGAGAGAACTCCATTGTTGAATAGCTGTACAATGATGTGGTTGATGTGTGACACTAACCTGCACCGTTTGTTGTCGTAATGGGAGGTGCACCTTATTTCTAAGACACCCCCCCCCGGGTTTTCATTGTTCGTTGACTGTAGAATTAAATCCATCTCTTAAAGAGCATAATGCAGAGTGCAAGTTGTCATTGACTCCCATTGTTACTTTGTTAAGCCCCAGCTCGCCAAAATATAACATAAAATATAAATATAATATATAAGAGATTATGATGAATTTAAAAAAGGGCAGATGTGATCTAAACCAAGTGAAATGAGACAGTGGCGTGTGTGTGTGTGTGTGTGTATGGGGGGGCATGAGGAAGGGGCAGGTGAATAAGCAAGTTTGCAGGATAATAAAGCAGCAAGCACCCGTACGGTGCGTAAACCAAAACAGCAACAATTCTAAAAATAATAATGATGAATATAAAAAATGTATACATATAAATATCCAAAGATTTTTTTTTACTCCAGAACCCAGATTACGGTCTGAACTTGAATGCAAAATTGGGAGGTAGAAAAGTTGCTTATCCTCCCAAGATGAGAGACAGTTAAATGTGTGTCTGGACACACTGGTTGGGCAGAGAGGGGGGATCAGGCGCAAACACAGACGCACTGAACAACTTCCCCCTCACTCCCGCGTCGCCTCTAGTTCAGAAAAAAAAAAAAAACAGTCAAAGAGATAAAGAATGGTACATTTCATCCAGGGGAGCGTCACCTCCGTCTAGAGCGGCTGCGGCACCGGACGCGCGTCTCTGCGATCTCCTGTCTCCGTCTGCCCGCCCGCCGGTCCGCACTGCTGCTGCTGCTGCTGCTGCTGAGGCGCATAGAAGAGGAGGGAGGGGGGAGGGGATGGGAGTGTGTTCTCCGTGCGTGGGATGCGTGTGCGTGTGTGTGTGCACCGGGGGTATCCCTATATGGCTGTGGATGAGCTCTGCTAATATCGGCTCGAGGAGCGGCGCGTCGCGTTCCTGGCGGCAGTCGGCGGCGGCTTCCAGTCCGAGAAGGCTCCCTCGCAGCCATGGCCGAGGGCGGAGAAGGGGAGGACGAGATCCAGTTCCTGAGAACTGTAAGTAACAGGAAAAAAAAAAAAAATCCTCCCGACTAGCCTTTTTCTGTATCCTCCTCCCCTTTCCTTATTATTATTATTTTTTTTTCCCTAAATTAATTTATCCGAGTTTGGATCGCGGAAGTTATTCTTTTTATTTTTTCCGGGGGACTCCGTGTGCTCCTGCGCGATTCGATGTGGAAGTTGCCGCAGGTGGCTCGGCGCACCTGTCGGCTGGATCCGCCGCGTAGAATCTCAATAAGTCTCCGGTTTGCAGGTGCAAAAGGAGGGGAAGGATGTGGAGGATGTGGTGGGAGGTGGAAGGGGGCGCACTCCCCCCTCCCAAGCATTCAACCATCAATCTCAACATCAATGTAATTTTGTTTTATTTGTTTTGTTTTTTTCAAGGGGGGCATCTTCTCTCTCGTCTGGGGTGGGTGGGTACTTTCGATAAGTTCTCGGTGCGGTGACTATTTTCGTGGTTTGACGCAGATTGCGTCCATGTGGGTATGCACAGCATTTCTGCTTGTAAATGATATGACAGCTCCTATGTTGGCGTGCTGGGAGAATATCTGGGAGTTTGACCGCGCACGTATTCTCTGGCCCTGGGAAGCTTTGTGACCCGACTGTTGTTTAAGAGCAGGGAGATCAGGCGACATGCACTTGCATGGATTAGGACTTTTACAGCCAAGAAGTGTTTCCTCTTCAAACAAAAAAAAAAGTATTGAAATTGATTTTTTTTTTCCAAATATTACTGCACACAAAGGTAAAATGCAGGGTCATTTTGAGATTATTAGTTATTGTATGGGATAATTTCCAGCTACTCTAGATTGACACCATGAGAATATTTGTATGATTTTAATTTTAATTTAGGTTCGTGATGTCCTATCACACTGCTGGTTTGAGCCTCCACAGCGTCAATCACTTGTCAAGCCAAAATAATTGTTTTAGAAATATATTTTATTCAGGCAGCCGCTGGTCATTCATCTCAGTTTCAGCTCAACTCCACTCCTACGAGTCCAACTTTGCTGAAAGATGCATCAACATGTCAGATTTATTGCCGCGGGTTGAATTACTCACCCCTTAAATTACATTACAATGCCCTGTGAAACATCACAGGAAGACATAAAGCTGAGGTTTTGGATATGAAAAAAGTATAGTAGACACAATATTGTAGAAACAATAGTTACTGAACAATGGAAGATGCTAAGATTTTCAGGAGCCACATTTTGGATATTAATATATATCATAACATTTTCTCTTTCGACTTCAAAACAGCAATTTTTTCATCAAACCGACTGTTGATATTCAAAATGTCGATACTGAATATTTTTTTTTCATTTGAAATGTTTCCAGGTCATACTTATGTAATTTCTTGCTGATCTGAAGGTGCATTTCCTCAAAGTATAGTAACTTTTTGTGCAGATTTTGATTTTGATTTTACTTTTGCATCTTATTTTCTTAAGGGGATTTATATATCAATGCTCATTTTCAATGATTTTGAAAGGAAGAATTTATTTAAGGAGAACGCTGTCATTTTACATGGTTTGCTTTAAAATTGTGAGGGAATCTGTTGGGTTTTCATTCTAAACACGTTGTCATAGTCCGTCATGAGGCTAATTATCATTAAAGAACAGCGTGTCCTTTGCTATATCATTATGGCAAAGTTGCTTTTCGTTTTTTTAAACACAATTGTTGTCCATCAATGGCGAACAGCTGTCTTTCTCAAATGTACATAGTCGTACTACCAGAAACACAGTCAAGCATAAGTTAAGTTACGTCTTGTTATGTAATACACACTTAAGATGTAACATACATACATTATGTGAATTTTTATGCCATCTCTTGAAGTCTTGACTGGTTGCTGGTGACGGGCGGAGATGGCGGCGGTGGTGGTGTTGGTGTGGGTCTGCTTAACAGCTCTTACTATTTGTGATGCTAGTGATATGCTGACCCACGGCTCTCAAAATTCAACTGTCACAGTGGCATTTCGGTTATCTGATGACAACAGCGATTTGAGAAGGGTGCTTCCCCTGAGACCTTGTTATCAAACCCCGACGGTGAGAGAAACAGGGCCTGCAGGAAACGCTAAAATAAGAGTGCTAATTGAACTAGTCCCCCGTTATGTCTGTTAAACAAATTGGAATAAGCCTGCTTACAGCCTCTGTGGCTTTTATAGAAGGGGGATCAAAGTTGTTTTCATTGTCACTAGAATAGCTGCAGTGGTGTTACATTTTAACAGTCAAACAACTGACACACTGTTATTGTATTACAGATTTACACCTGTAAAATGATTAACAATTTGCTTTAATTGTCCTTAAAGAAAGTGAAGCTTATTTGCTACAAAAATGTTTATTTCACATCATAATTTTTTTTTTTTTTGTATGTTGACAAGTTAAAATGTGAATTAGGTGAAAATATAGGTTGGCATGGCAGGGATATGTTTACCAACACAGTCAGAACCCTCTTATATGGACTCCAACCTGCTCTATGCAACTCTCAGGTGGTGTTTCAGCATGAACACAGTCTCATTCTGTCCTTGATGCGTAATGGGGGCGACAATGGTAGTGGCGAGACCTTCTGTTTCAGAGGAAAAATGAATAAGAATGAGCAAAGTAAGGGTGATGTTTGGCATGTTTACTTTGGAACTGGAATCAAATGCGATTTCCACCAGACACCTTATGATTTGTGCTGAAATACATGAATAAATTGATTACACGTTAAAAGTAATCCCGTCTGGGAGGAATAATTGGCAAAAATATGCTTTAATGTTTGTCTCATTCTGGAATGTTGTTAAAAAAAGTACAAGGAATTATTATTTCTTCAAAAATTAAAATCGATAACATATTTTTATTCACTGGCGCAGCCATTGTTTTACTAGCGCAATACATCCTGGGTTGATAATGTACAAAGGTTGCTTGCATTAACTTTAATAGCTTTAGCTGGTGTTAACTTACGCCTGATACGCTACAGTATATACGGTATAATGCCACATTGTGGTGCTTTTGGGTGCAATTTCCAGTACAAGGGAAACAAAGGGACTGATTTAAGTCTACACAGCTTTCCAAAGGACAAAAAGAGAAAGCAAGACGTTGAAATTTACTTGTGGACTTACACTACTGAATTACACGGCTGTGTTCTCGCCGCTTCTTTCCGGATACCTTTGACGCACTTAGTTGAGCTAAGCAGCTGAAAGAGCTCACAGGTGCCGGCAGTTTTTAAATGGACTCAAAAGCCAAATGGTGTGACTACAGTTTTCTTTCACAAGTATACAAAAGCTCCACAGGAAACGAGTGAAGTCTGCTCGAAGATTTGCCACAGACAGGAGACGCTGGAGCTCCTGACAACAGGCGCTCCCTGTCTGTTAGCATAGCAACACAGTTGCTGCATGCACATCAGCTACTTTCGCCGACTCTTGTCTTTTTGTTCGTCTTCATGTTGAAGTTCATTTTGCCGTCTGACTTCAGCGTTATCCTCCTCCCTCATGTCTTCCTCGGTTTTAAACAAAAAGAGTGTTACAAATGACATTTTTGCACCGTATTGTAAAATGAATGGGGCCGAGCCCAGCTCAACTTCATGATGTCACTACCCAGACAGCATAATGATGTAAACAACAATAGCAACCTACAAGGGAAAAGTATTTTTTTTTAACATTTTATTCTAGGTAAGATAGGCTGAAAGATTTTATCATTGTTTTAACATAGCTGGCACAAATATTGATCAAACAGGACAATAACATCTTGGTGACTGGGGATCCCTAAATTGGCCTCTTCACAAGCCCTCCTGGGTTTAGGCCCACAATTGCACTTTTTGTTAGTCGCTTTGGATAAAAGCGTCTGCCAAATGACTGTAATGTAATGTAAATGTAATGTGAAAAGGAGACATGTAATAGTCTCAAGAGAAGAATGTATCACATGCTTTATCCGTTCATGCCTCTGCATGTTGACTGGTACTTTGCACAGCAGCCATCTGACAGGGTCATTGGAACAATGCATCCTGTGACATATCAATTACAGGGGACAAGAAATTATTCTACTAATTAGAACTGCGTTTTCACTGAAAGGACATTTAAATTGACTGCTGCCGTAAAAGATTTTGTATTTGGAGTACTTAATCCATTGAGAGGACAAGTATATCTTCTAGGAGATGACCAATTGCAGTTGCACATGCGTCTCAGTATCTATCAGACACGAATTCGAACTATCCAACTCAAGTAATTTTAGGTTAAATTGTTGTAACTGCATTTAATAGCCATTAGATAAGCAATAAATATGGTCAAATTCATCATTCTAACCCTTCTTGCAACATTTTGCCTTTGTCTCTATAATAAAATAAGGTGATTATGGTATCAGCATGCTGTTACTGTTAGCAAGCTAACATTAGCTTTGACACCTTTAGCTTATACCAGCCAGTAATGGGGTCGAAGATGTAAAGGAAATTCCTTGGTGTGACTCCTATTCATGCACCATAATCTGTTTGGATTTTGAAGGGTGTATATCTTTGGCATCAGATAGTGCAGATTGCAAATAGTCGGTGCAACCAACTGGGGTTATATCATTTTGTTTTGAGGTAGGATTTAAGGCCGTGTTTATTCAAGGCTCAAAAGAGGGTTGCCCAGGTGATTGGAGAACCTGGTGATCGTAGCTTGGGAACTGCCACTAGCTTCCCTGGGCTTATTTGGAGTTTATGTTGTACTGGTGGCTTTCTGCATACCGAAGCAAAGTCTCCGGGGGTTTAAATTTAGCCTTTTTAAAGATGATGCCTCCACAGCACATACGGCTCTGCCCCCCTGGCACTTAAACACATCACAGTCTCTGCTTTAGCCGGGGCAGCAAAGAACCTGTAACACTCAAACTCTGTTTTCATCGGAATAAAGTAGCCCTGAGAAATCAGATTTTAGATTTAGATTACACAGCAATATGCTGTATGTTAAAGGTTAAGCAAAAGGACAGTAGATAAATGTGATTCTTACTAATAATCATGGCACACTAGAACATTATTAGAATTCTGTTTTCAGCATTTTAATTATATTACCCAAAGGAAAAAAATAGGTTTTATGTCAAGATTTGAATAATTTCTATCGTTCTATTGCATTTATTATCACCGATACACATATTTATATTACCAAAACATTTGATTTTCATGTACTTTGACATTAGGTTAATCTTTGATTTACTGCATTTTATTCTTCTGATCGCAATAATTTCAAACTATATGAGTTTTTGTGCTAAAAGACCAAATGAATAAATGTAAAAAAATCAATCAAGCATTGGCGAGTTTTCATGTTTATGAGGAATATATATGAGATCGGGTAGGGGGCATGTCGGAAGTTGATATTTTCTCAAGTATTTTCCACACATGAACATTTTCTCATAGATTTTGTCATTCTGTTTAAGTTCAAAATATTTTTTTTTTCTGAAGAAAAGTGCAGATTCTTTGAAGGAAATTTTAGCACATTTCACTGGGTGCCTAACAATTTGAGAAGTAGTCCAGTGTGAGGTTGTCAAATCAATCCCAGGGTCCACTGGGCCAGTTATGAATGGGTGGGGTGGGGGGTCAAGGAACAACATCTATATCCAATGCCTTGAGCAAGGAACCTAACCTCAGACTACTCACTGAGCGCCAAATGGTGTCCAATGGCTTTTGAGTGTGTGTGTGTGTGTGCGTGCGTGTGTGTGTGCGTGTGTGTGTGTTTGCGTGCGTGCGTGCGTGTGTGTGCTCACCGTGCAATGTTCACATAAGAATCGGCTTAAGTTGAATTTCATCCTATGGCCATTAACAAATGATGTAAAAGTCAATTCCATTTAAAACAATTAAAAAGGCTTTTTCTAATGAAGTCGTACCTATTAAGTAACTGTGTTTAGATGCTGAATAGGACCCTGATATCCTCATCGTACTCCTTTGTCTGTGCTAATGCAATCTAGATGAGTGGCAGCTGGGAGGTCTTAGAATGCATACTTTCACAGGATCATCAGTCTGCTGTGCAGCATTGGCTGTACTAACCTTGTTGACGCCTGTGCAGAGTTTGCTTCTTCTACCGTGAGAGCTAGAAAGGGAAAAGTAGCTTGTCCCTGTACCTCAGGTGAACCCCGCCATAACCTCCCAGCTTGATCTAAATTGAATAGGAAGGATTTCCTCTGTATTGACTGAGCGGGTAGTGACAGCACAGCACAGCAACTGGGTGTTCTCTGGCAGCCTCGTCTCTCTCCGGTCAGCCGTACTAAAGGACAGTGAAACGGCTGCTATTCCTGTCATTTACACAACCTTGTCGGTTGCAGGACCTCGCTTAACACGATTTAATGCTTTTCATTTGTTAATAAGGCGTGTGTGGACTGGGATCAGTGCACATCAACCATGCAATTGATTAATTGATGATCACTATTGGCATTTTGCTTGCAGGTTGAGCCCCCTGGATTTCTACTTGAAAGTTCATGTTTACGCTAGAATGGCGGTTTTGATTATGGATTATGGATTATGAAACGTATCAAATCAGATAAAGATGTGATACTGTAATTATAAAGAAGAAACCTCGAGAACTTGTCTTGAGAACATGGCAAGGATCACAACTTTGTCCACGAATCAGCAAATTCCATTTTTTTTTTAAATTTCAGTTCAAAATCGATGGTTTTGTCTCATTTAAGGCCAGGCTTATTTATTGTAGAAGCATGAATCTGGAGGGTTGCGAATCAATTGATTCTTATTATTTTAATTGTTGTATTGTTGTGGTGTTGTATTAAGTCCAGTAAACTTTTAATCACTGGCTCCAATGTCCCTTACCTGCTTACCAAATTTTGTTATTTATTGTCATTGTCATTGTCATTTAAAACCCATCAACCCATGCATCACTTGTCACATACTACATCAAGGACTACGGACGCAGCATTCAGATAATCATGAGTAAATCATGTTGCATGTAAAGCTAGGGCAAAATTATCATAAGAATCAAATAAAAAAAGCCACATTTCTTGGACACACAAACAGCAGACAAGCAAATGTGACTGAATGTCATCACAGCTCTAGACGCTTCCCAATACGTCCCAGTGTGATTTGCTTGATGAAGGTGAGTTGAACAGGATGGAGGCAAAAGGCATAAACATGAGCAAGATTAATTTAGCTTTGCAAATGTCAGTGTTGATATTTATTCCCCTAATTGGCCACCACTATTCATCACTGCTGAGCATTCCCCCTATTTGTTATTCAAACTTCACCTGTGATAACTCGGAATAATCGATGATCGCCTCTCACTTCGTGAGCCTGGCAGAAATGGGACTGAGCTAGACGGCAGCCTGACTGATCTGTCCAGTTAAAAGAGTCTCTATTTCAGCAGATAAGTCTTCCTGCCAGGTTAGGTATCCATCTCTATAATGACTGAACTTTGCCTGCGGGTTTGCTGAGCAACGTGCTTTGCTCCATGTGCACTTTGCTTGGGTCAGTGCAAAACCAGAGCAGTATGTTGCAAGACATTGGAATAATGTGTTTCACTGTCTAGTGGTGACTAAGTGTTGTTCTGTGTCACAAAGTCAATCATCAGAACTCATTTTTTGCCAAGAATGATGGATGTTTATTGACCTCATCTACTTACCATACTACTGTAGGCAGTACAGTATGATTGAGGCTATCGGACAAATTATGTGCTATATCAATATCTTAATGATGCCAAGGGTCTGAATGCTGCAGGTGGCAAGGGAGTCATAAAGGTAGGCCACCCCAGGGATAAGTGGATTAAGGAAGGTGAAAGAAGCAATCATTACTCTGGATAACAACATTATTATTTAGGTTTTGGGATTTTTTTTTTTTAGGGGAACCTTAATATTTCTGTCATTTTCCAGGAGCTAGACAGAATTATGTGTATTTGTCAAGGTCCAAAGCCAAGCTCATATATGGCTCGATTGTTGCATGTCGCAAAAAATTATCATTAGAAATGATGCAAATTCAGAAATTATTATTCCAAGCTCTTACTAAGGGAATAACAGTTTTCTCAGACTCTGAAATAATAACATTGAAGATGTTAATGGAGGGAAGGCAACTGTGCATTCCAGAAGACAGCTCCACTGCTACTGCTTTGTGCTGTTATGTCCTGACAGAGGCTGAATTTAATAATTTAATTTTTTCAAAAATGACATGCTGTATAATGACATTGCTGTATTGTGACAACTTTGTAGATTTGCACCTCAGTCATAGTAGCAAGGCGGAAAAAAAACAGAAAACTTTGTCTGAGCTTGTCGGGCTGTCAAACTGTCACTCACTTCCACTCCTGCGTTGCTATCATCATAAGACAAAATCTTTGCTTTCATTAATGGCTAAATCCAGAGTATTTCCTGAAGAGACAGAAACCTGGGCTGTTAGAACACCATGACTCTACTTGTCATTTTGTTCATTTCACAGACATCCTAAAAACAGCCTTCGGTATTTGCTATGTGCATCCATCCGTGGCAGCCACAGCCACTAGATGACAGGTTGAAGCCTATTGTTTCTAAAATCCATTCCCAGTGGTTTAGCAAGGGGTTAGCTTTATAGATAGCTACTGATGCATTATGATACACTTAAATGCTCCTTGAATTTATCTTGTGTCTAGTTTTCCTACTGACTCATGGCTGTATTATTTTGAAAAAGCGCTGATTTCTACAGAACTGTGCCCAAAGGGGTTTTGTAATGTAATACATAAAATCATTTTAAGTCTGTTTAAAATGTGATGTACATAGCAGTTACAGATCAACGGTAAAGCAGCAAATACTCAGGTCAGAGATGTTGAGCTTGGCGTGATAATTCAAGTCATTTGTTGGGCGGAGGACAGCGTCTCTGCTGCTCTACCTGTGTTTGTCCATCTGTCTGACCCATCACACTCTGATACATCTGCACCCCATGTCCTTTATGTATCATCAGACAGGATTAGGGGGTCAGATTAGGATTATGCAAGTCCCGCTCCAGCCCTCACCTATCTGCTGCCAAAGTGGATAGTGGCTACCTTGGCTTTGGATGTGTGGGGGCTTCTATTATTCGTAGCTGCTCTGAAATAATACGAAATGTGTTTTAGGACATTTATTCAAACTTTGCTGCTTGTCATCTGTTGTAGTGTTCCGCAGTCTAAGGGTTGCTTGACTGTAATTTTTTTCATTTTTCTCTTTGAGTGATTTATAAATATAAGAAGGCCAATAATAGGAGTAAGAATAAGAATAAGAATATGAATAAGAATAAGAATAAGAATAAGAATAAGAATAAGAATAAAAATAAAAATAAGAATAAGAATAAGAATAAGAATAAGAATAAGAATAAGAACATCAATATATGTGATATTTGTGCATTGCGACCCAATGAAGAAATGCAGAAATGCATGCACCCCCCCTACACACATAAGGTCAGCTGACTGCCTGAAGAACTGTGATCCTATTATGCATTTTTTGCTGGCACATCAAACTAAACTAATGGGCTGGCAGCAAAGATTGAGAAAACTTTAACTGCTTCATCATGATTCAGATAGAAAGAGCCTTAATTAACACCCATACACACAACCAAAGACTCCACCCCAGAGGAGCTGGCCTGTGCTGCTCCTGCCACAGGCTTACTTAAATGACTGCATTTCCTGGGCAAAGCCATGGATGGACTAACAGAAATGGGTACAGGAACAGAAATGAGATCTGTAGCAAAGTGGTGACTGGACTTCATAAGTATTTTGCAATGCATACTGGCCCACAGACACGTCTATACATTCTAGAGGTTTTAATAGTATTAGACTATTTGGTGCTGGTCTGGTGCTTCCCAACACTTGTCATTGCTGTTGCTCGTTATACCTGCAAATCACTGTCAAGAAAAAGTCATCGCAATTAGTGAGACGGGGCATTTATTTGGTTCCCCCGTAACTGGAGGCTTAAGTGAAAAATTGCCTGACAACTTTGCAAGGAATCATTTTACTAAGTGCCTAGCAATTGATCAAAACATATAACTAAGTATCACAAAAGATGAGTGTTATAAGGCGGTGTATGTTGTTTCAGGCTAGCTGAAGTCTGGCTTTGTTACAAGTTACCGCTTGATATTGGTTACCAGGTTGGGTGGTATTTCATTTTCATCGTGCAGATCAGATCTTAACCTCTTCAGACTTTACTTGGATGTATCACTGCAAAACAGCATTGCTGTTATGTTTGACTGAAAATACATCCTCAAATTTTAATTATGTATCAATACCCTGTTACACTTTTAAACAATCATGGTCCAATACTGTCCAATTTTAGTACATCCTCATTAGATCTATGAACTGACCATTTCCTTACATTGTGTATTTTCATTGTCATATTCAAAACTAACGCATTTGACATTTGTTACAAAATGATGGAATTCTATTTTGGTTCAACTCTTGAATACAGATGACAAAGATTTTCAGTCATAATGTACTGACCTTAAAATGATGGCCATTTCGGGTGTAGCATTTTGATTTTTTTTATATCTGTAGGAGATAAAGGATCTGATTTGTGTGCATCTGGCTGGTGACACGCGGGGACATGGCATATTACCATATTGCCTTGCTTTGGCTCTGCTCATGGAATCCTATTTAACCACAAAGATGTTTTTTTGGCTTATGAATGTTCTCCTCGGAAATATATTCATAGATCTTCCTCTGAGATTTTTTCCCTTATTATATTTTACCTTTTTCCTTCGGTTATACTTTGTAAAGGTTGGAAGATTGTGAAAAATAATGTCAGTCTATATGAGGACCTGCCGATAAATAATGGTCTGTGTGAATGAATTAATTCCGTCTTCCAACTCATCAAGTGGCGTGTGAATATCATAGCAGTGTGTGTTGTCAGACAATGGTGTCAGTACACTTTCTTCATTGTCATTTTTTTAATATATTTAACTGGATGCATTTCTAAGAAAATTCCCTCAGAGTTTAGCATGTAATGAATTTTAACCATTATCATTAATGTTACCTCACCCTCTATAAGTCAGAGTTATTTCAAAAGTGAACTTCTTTTCGTGTAGTGTACAAATGGCAGAAGGTTTTATACATGCCTTCAAGTTTTATGCATTCTAATTGTCTGTCTATTTATATTTATATTCATATTTGTTGAGACATAATTATTTTGCTGCTGTGACAAAAGAATTTCCCCTATGGGGGTCAATAAAGTTTATCTTATCATATCTTATCTTATCGTATCTTATCTTATCTTATCTTATCTTATCTTATCTTATCTTATCTTATCTTATCTTATCTTATCTTATCTTATCCAAGAGTTTGCAGCACTCTATTCAGTCATTGAAAGTATCATGTCACATGCAGGGGCTGTAAAATGAAATTACATTACTTCTTTTATCCTGTGACACTTTTACAGCCTCAAATCCTGAAAAGCACTCCGATTAGTACCAACATCATCACATAACCGGGCTTTGGTTCTCACTCATCTGTCGTGTGTCTTATTAGCTCGCCATGCTGTTAGCTAAGCTTCATTTAAAACTTGTAGCTCAACCTGTACTTAGCACCCTGCTTGACATTTATGGGAAACATGACTCCTGAGGAATCAGAGCAGTTCAGCGACACATATACAGACAGTGTGAACAAGGAGGCAGATGTGCTGGAATTTGATTAAATTTACCTCCCATCAACATGCCTTATTCACCAGTCTGGTTGTTGAGCCCAACTGAGCATGTGCAAAGCATGTGGGTCAAAATAGCCATGCTGAGGGATTGAACAGATTCACCTTTTCTCAAGTTCACATTGGTGGCAGTGGCGGGTGAGTTGTTGGAGTTTATTTTGCACACCAGAGCATCGGGACTTCTCAGATTTCAGCTGGTGGATGCATCAGGCTGCGCACACACAAACGGGCACACACAAATAAACACATACACAGACACACAGACACACAGACACACTCACGCAAGTACACACCTGTTGCTGTCTGTTTTGGCATCTAGAGCCTGGTTTCCTTCTGAAGAAAACAGAGCCATGAAAAATGTGACAGCTGTACGTGAAGACGATCCGCCGAAGACCAAAAACACGGGCAGGTGCGCACGTGGTCCGAGGAAAATAAAGCGATCTACTAATTCTTTTGTTTGCTTGATCTACACATTCTTGAGGGATATTTAGGGTTGTAATGATCACCAGTGGGGTTGAGCTGCTAGAGAGCAGGGTCATGTTCCTCGTCTTCGCTTCGAAGCTGGTTAAAGAAGCCACCCAACCCTCACTTACCTCCTCCTGCAGGGCCTGGCCCTATACATAGCACTGACGCTGCTCTTTAACTGTCTAGCAGATGGTCACACTGCTGCTGGGAGTATCACTTTGCCTCAGATTCACCAGATTCTCTGGCTAGGGGTCAAGTGTGCAGAGCGAGACTGAAAGTGTCTTAAGAAAGTGGCCTTGCTGTAAGTGTACATGACTATTTTATCGAGGGTGCTTTTTCTGTCTCGATTAAACTTTCATTAAATACAGGGGAAAGGGCATTTGATATGAAACTCTCATATACAAAAATTCTGATTCATGTTTATGTACCGACATAGCATTATCTACCACCCATTGCACCCATGGGTGCAGTCCTCTGATCTCAATACGTTTTTAGGTAATTTCTTGCTAAATTCCAGGGGGCGGCGTGGTGTAGGAGGAAGTGCAATCGTCTTTGGAACCAAACATTTCTGGTTTGATTCCTGGCTCCTCCCAGTGTGTCAAAATGTTGTTGAGCAAGACATCGAACCCCTAACTCCTGCTCGTGGTTCATCCATGATGGGTTGATTGCAGAGAACGGATTTCCCCACAGTGATTAAAAAAGGGTAAATTGTAATTTCTTGGTTTTTGTCAATTTATATGGAATTCTCACTGGGGAGATTTAAACAAGGGAGATACAAAATTTATATAGAAGCAAAACCTTTCTACTGTCAGAATATCATACGTGAAACATCAGGTAATGTGCTATTGATGGTGTCTCAGATTCTTGCTACTACAGTCGTCCACCCTGATGTTTACTCTATAGCACGTCATAATTAAGTTGGGAAAACAATGTATGGGGAGCATAGGCTGTAGATCTATCTTTTATTTGACTGAAGTCTTTGACATGATCCCTCCAACAAAGTTAAATTAGATCATTCCTTCTTATACTTAACATCTGATGATATCCATTGGAATAAACCATTGGAATG
The DNA here is from genome assembly GCF_037954325.1 of Fistularia commersonii. Lineage (NCBI taxonomy): Eukaryota > Metazoa > Chordata > Actinopteri > Syngnathiformes > Fistulariidae > Fistularia > Fistularia commersonii. Next base: position 13,040,966 of record NC_141303.1, on the reverse strand, counting down.
CTTTTGGTTAATTCATGCTACCAGTGAATAACAGTGTGTTCTCAGAATGCTATCCTCAGTTGGACTGTACAATGAAGGAGATGTAGGTTTTCTGTGGTTGTTGTTGGTTTAAGATCTAGATGCGGCCACATACTGATTCCTCATAAATTTTGAAAGTACTTTATGAATGGGCATTATAGAAATAATCTAGTGTATGAATACAAATAATTCATTAATATAATCAGCCAACCACATCATTGCGTAATGGGAGGAACTGCATCATTCATGTGATCATAATTAAAAATCTGTCATAAGGAATAATATTATTGTGTCACTCATGGATAACACAGAGAACAACACAACACAAATGTTGTCATTCAAAGGCAAATTCTGATTCCCAACAAGGCTAAGTTTTACTGAATTGTGTCCAATATTTAGCAAGAATGGTATCCACCACTGCACACAATGAAGCCTGTGTGTTCAGTGTTGTGGATGACAAACATTTTTGACCCAGACTGAATAAACTGTGCTGCCCTCCCAACTCCTAAAACACATACTGATGTGACTGGCCATTTCTATTGATTGTCTACTGAATGCCCTGACCTTTATCATAGCCGTGGCCTATACTGTATTTATGGGGCGGGATTTTTGTTCAAGAGAAAATAAAGTAATTAGCACAGTTGAGGGTGTCCAGCTTGTGAACCTGCAGACGAAAGCTATTTTCTGTTTTTCATCCGCTTTGATATTTTTGCTCAGATAAAAGTGTCTTTATTGAATTCTCCCTTATTTGTCAAATAATTTATTAATTCAAACATGATTGTCCAGAAATCTGTGAACACAAATCAACATTTTTTTATTTTTGAGATAACAATAAGCAGCTTTTGGCAACTGTACTCCCACCTAGATGCCATCTAGGTGGCATCTTTGTGGCATCTTGGCACTAGAGGCCACCAAGAGAGACTATGTTTGTTTACCTTCCAGCACTGAGACAATACCCATGCTCTTGCATATAAATCAGATGACGAACAATTTGGTTCTAATAATGTTCTTCTAATGTGCCTTCTCAATCTGATACGGTGTGATTAGCATCTTCAATAATCATCTGCTGAATAAATCATCATGTCGCTGTGTTTTGCACAGGGACATTTTCCCCTGAGCATGTATTCTTAAATCGACATTTCGGCATTTAAAAGTCTGTTTTTTTTTCTTTTGTTTGATTTTTAGATGCATATCTTCTTTGTAGCAGAAGAGGTGCTGATTAATCTAAGCTTCAGGTAACAAGCAATCTTTTACAGCAGCGTTTTTGAGATCATCATAGAATAAACACAGGCGTTAATATTTACATTTAATTTAGCACTAATCCAGTGTCAGGGAGGTACATCGGGAAGCATATTGCACCGGTTGGCTTATTTGAATGTCTGTAACATCATTAATAGAGCCATAGCTTAATGACTTTCATAAATTACACCAGGGTCTTACTTGGCGTCCCTTGTTTTATAAGAGAAGCGAAGCTCTCATGCTGTTATAATAGTTTTCTTAAGAAATATCAGGTTGTTCCATTAAATACAACTTAGGAAAAACAAATCTTTTAAATACAAATACACGAGGACACAGTGAATCTGGTGAAAAGACTGCTTAATCAATTCTACCCGTTGTATTTGGACTTCCATATTCATACTTCATATTCCATGGAAAAATGCAATGGGAATTTAAAAATAACTCTCATGTTTCATTGGCCTTTATCAATTTACAATATTGTGACAGTACAAATGAAATAAGTTATTTTCATAACTTTAAACATGGGAAAATGAATGCTAATATTTAGCCATGATCTCTGTGGTGAAATGAGTAAATCGTTCTTTTATCTGTGTGGATCCTTTTTCCAGGGTATACTTTCAAAACCACTTATGAGAGCATAATGTGCCACAAAGTGTGACAAAACAAATTTTTTGTCTCGTTTGTTCATTTTAATAACCAAGTTGTTACGGTGTAATTTACACAAAGCAACTTTTTCATACTGTCAGGGCCTGTCTCCCTGGCTGTTGAGGCTGTGGGAGTTGAGCAGCCTGTATCTAAATCCACTGAATTAATACTTTTGTGAAGGAGGTAGGAGCCAGAACCATGGCAACCATCATCTTGGATTAGTGTGGGACATGAGCAAGCTGACGACACACACCCAACACAGGCGTAGAGTGTGCAAACAAATCAATATGTGTGCTGTCTCCCGCTAACAGATGACCACCTTCCTCACGCTGTCAGAAACAGATGTTCATATGTTGGATGAATCAAATGAATCAAGAGGTTCCTTCCTTGCAAAACTATAAAAAGCTGTGCAACAGGTGTAGAAGTGTCAGCGCAAGGCAAATAACTTGAAAATTATATTCTTACTGTTGAATATGTCTGAATGATATCCTTGCTTTTCTGGTTGTTTATACATAAACTGGAGACATCCCTTCCTACTGTTCCTCATAATGAGTTAGACAAACCAGAGTTAGAATTTTACCTTTTTTAATATGTATCATATAATGTTGCTCTGAAAGCCTTTGCCTAGGTTACATGGCTTTAACAATTGCATCATATCTTCATTGCCAGTGATGGCACAAAAAGAGCTACGGACTCCAGCCAATATAGATTTGTTCCTGTCTTGGCCTGTTTATTTCGGAAAGGTCACCGCTGAACACTTTTAAACGCCTCTCTCTCTGTGACAGGATGATGAGGTGGTTCTTCAGACTGTGGCCAACATCCAGAAGGCACATCGCAAGTTCTGCCTGGCCGCTGAGGGACTTGGAAATCGTCTGTGTTACCTGGAACCCACATCTGAGGCTAAGGTGAGCGTGACAGACTTTGTTTTGAATACTGCCAGCGGGAGACCCTACAAGCAGCCAGTGACTTTCAGCGAAGCCAGAGCTTGCACAGGATTCAGTGCAATCGGTGCTTTAGCAAACCTCCCCAGTAATTAATAGTCCCACCAGCTTAGTGACCACAAACTCCTGAAACTTGTCACATCTGACCAAGCTGACTCCTTGAATAGCTTAGTAAGATAAAAATCAAAATTTTTTGCTAGTTTACTACAGCTAAAACTAATACATCACACTTCTGAACCTAAAGAGGCGAGCCAATCTTATTATGAACTACTCCAGTTTTGTTAGTCTTATCTTTCAATGTGCCTCTTTAATGCACAGAAAATTTGACCAGTTTAATACTGATCAACTTCCTCACTATGTCAATCTGACTGGAATGCTGCTGTCATTTGCAGGCATTCATATATCTGACAATTAGATGTTTTCCATGCATTCTGATTACAAACAGTCATAACATTTGTAGATCATAAGTATAGGTCTTTGATATTCATTGTATTTATTTTAAATTTACCAGGCTAAATGAGAGAACATAATTGATTATTAATGGTGCTAATGTCCTAATCTATAGACATGAAATTTAAAAATCCTGACTGCATCTTTGCAGTCCAATGGAGCCTGTATTCTGGAGCACTTTTGTGACACCTGAAGGATTATTAATTTAATTCATAAAGTTAGTAAAAAAATTACATACATGCTCTTTTTGTATTGGATTTTGTTCCATTCCATAAGACATTCTACGATTGTCTTCTGATAATCAAACCATGGTCTCATTTCATCCACATGCATGCTTAAGTCAAAAAGAATGAATCACAAGGCCCTTTTTATACAGAATCCAATCTGTTTTCTCATTTCCATTCATCACTTAACACTGACATGAGTATTGCCTGTCAAATAATTGGCAGGAGTCTTATAGTTCAATTGCAGCTAATGCGTATGTGGGCAGCGAAACAACACATGCTGATGTCTGCAGTCTTTCAGGTTTAGTAGTTGGATGTGTGCCACCCACATGGCTGACAGTGTTTATGGAGTGAAATCATGTGCTTGTGATTCTTGTGAGCAACCTAGGCAAGTCATGATTAGCTTCAATCGGCAAGTTGAAGAAAATTAGGGTGGCGTGGTGCAGGAGGCGGTGCAATTGTATTTGAAACCAAACATTCCTGGTTCAATCCTGGCTCTTCCTAGTGTGTCATAGTGTTATTGAGCAAGATACTGAACCCCTAATTTCTGTGCTGGTGGATGGCAGCCTACTGCTCATGGTTCATCCATGATGGGTTAATTGCAGAGAACTAATTTCCCCATGGGGATTAATAAAGGATAAATTATTATTGTTAAATGTGGGAAAGAAGAGAGAATAGACTAAACACTTTTGGTGTGAAAAGAAGTACATAACTTTTGACTCTACTTATTCATGAAAATGGCTAATTAGTATATTTTCAAAAATGGTCTGGGGTAATATGGGAAACTGTTCTGTCCAAGGAATAAGATATTATTTTTGAAAACTTTTGAGGCCGTGGCTAGGGGCTAAAAAGTAGAGAGGCCATCCAGTTTGCTATCAGCACACAGTTCAAAAATCTGTATCTCTGATAGTCAGGGGTTGTATTATGGCATGGGAGTTACCGTTATTGCTGAAAGGTTCAGAGAGGTTGGAAAGCAACATGTGATCCCATCCAGATGTCTCAGAGAATCCCTTGCATATTTCAGCAAGATAATTCTAAGCCGCTGCATCATAACAGAATGACTCAGCAGGGTGAGTTCAGGGTGCTGAACTAACATGTCTGCGGTCCAGACCTTTCACCAATGGAAAATATTTGACATACATCATAAAACAGGAAAGCAAGCAATGAGACAAGAATGGGAAAACATTCCTCTCCTAAAACATCTGGTCATTTGACAGAAGCGTATGGACAACCGTTGTTGAAAGAAGAAAGTATGCTACACCGTGCTAAACCTCACTTTGTTCCAACGTTTTTCGGATGTGTTTGTACGCTCAAGTCAAAATCAGTCAATTCCATAAAATGGTAAAATTTCTCCATCAACAAAAAACAAGCTTTTAAAATGTGCATAATAAGAGGTTTTCATTTGATATGAAAATTGTCACCTAAAAAAGCTGAGTAGACTTCTTTGTATAGCAGAAGCCCACCTTTTCTGTGATAGCAGCCTGTTAATATCAGGAGTAAATATCAGATTTTTGGATGCTTTTTATAGCCACCAGTTTGGTGTGCTAATTAACATGCTTTCATGGCAGCAGAGAGATAGATTCACTTAAAGGAGAGTTCTAGAGCGCTAATTTATAATAAGTTTGGGACGAATGGGGTCAATGATGCAGTAGATTAGGATAGTGTCCTTAAAACCATTTTGCCCGAGCAAGAGTTATAGATCATCCTACTATCCCATAATATCACAGTTGTGTTCATCCAATTTATTTTGTACTACTTTGTGTTAGCCCTAAATGTGAGGATTGAAGGAAATATTATTCTATAGGGTTATTCTATATTATTTCTATAGGGTTGTCAGAGTAGTGTTTGACCACTAAAATATATATATTTTTTGAAGCAGTTTTAATTATTTGATTTAATTATATTCATAAGCTCTCTTGGGAAAAAAAAAAAAACATCTTAAAAAGGTCACTGTGAGCACCAAGATGTACTTGTCTACTCCCAGACAAGCTGTAATGTCTAGCATACTTTTGAGAGATTATGATAATTGGCAAATTGTTGCTGAATAATTCATAGAGGTTGGATGGTCTGCAGCAAGTTGCAGATTATCTCTGTAGAGGGTTGAATGACAACGAAGGTGGAGCTGGGTCGCATACTGTTGTCATGCAGCAAACTGTCTGAAGAGGGTTTATTAAAAGAAGACTGGATTTGGACTTTAACATGCAATTTAGAATATTCTCAGATGATTCTTAGCGTATTATGTGCTCATGTAACACCTCTGAGGGACGTTGGTGAAATAATGCAATCGATAGCTTCAACATACACAAGCATCACAGCAGAGGTCAAAGTTTGTATTCATGGTTGTGCTTAGTTATGGTGCAGTGCCATCCACATTGTCACTGAGCTGCTCACTTTTCTCACTTTACAGAGGAGGTCAAGGGTTAGTCGGTTGTGTTACGTGATCGGGGCAGATGCCCAACACCTTAAATCTTCTTCACACTCTTCCTCATTACAGAGCGAGTTAACAGCATAGTAGCATATTATGAAATATATTGAGTAAACAAACAAGGATAAGTCAAAGACACAAAGGAAAATGAAGTCTAAAGCATTTGTATGGCATTAATAGTTAAGTGAGCAGTGTCATGTAAATCAGAAGTGCTATCTAGCGAGTTATTTTTTTCCATTCTTAACTATATACTTACAAGCTGATGAGAATAACGGACAAGCCTGTGAACTGAGTTTCATAAAATTTTTTGTTGAGTCACTTCAGAAAAATACTTTGGTCACTGTTTATCTTTGTGCCTGTTATTAAAATATCTGAATCCAAGGCAATCATCCAATGGAGAAATTACAGACAAGCAAAAATCTTCTACGAATGAAGGAGACTTAAACTCTATGGACAACCTATATGAAACCCAATATACTCTAAGCCTTGGAAATATGTTGAGCAAAAGTAATCACTGGATATTGCAGCTGCGTACCTGTGACAATCCTCATAGTCCCAGGCTCCCCATTTGCAGCCCATCGTTATGGAGGAGATACTGCAGGTTATCAGGTTTATTTATGAGCACCATTCTTCTTTGTGCGTGGCTTGCTGCTTAATCATTTCAGTTGTTCTTTTGTCCCCAGACCAGGGCTGGTAATTGATTCCCCAGCTATTTGCTTTAGTTTGAAATATGTTGCAAATACCTAGGATCATAGATAAAATGTTAACACAGAGACAAAGCACTACTACATGTTGTAATTAATCCACTAATTCAAAAAAATGGTATAATTATGAATTAATATACCTAAAATGAACATGAATCAGAATTTACTAAAATAATATACAGTATAACTTTACCTGATGGGAAATCTTATTTTTAACACTACCACTGGCCTTTTTACTAAGATTTCCTTTCCTAACATCCTCTTCCCACTGTCCTGCAGAATGTCCCTCCAGACCTGTGCATTTGTAACTTTGTGCTGGAGCAGTCCCTGTCAGTGCGAGCCCTGCAGGAGATGCTGGCCAACACTGGGCAGAACACTGAAGGGGTAAGTTCTCTCTCCATATCACCAGTCTCAGTCCACTATCTCTTACACACACACAACCTTGAGCAGTTACACCAATGTTATATACATGTCATTAAAATATATATTAACTGGGCCTTTTCAAGGTTTTGTATTAACATGCTGAATGTCTCATTACAGTTTTATTCAAAAGGTAATTTAAGCATTTCAAAGAGGTTGATTTTGAGGAGAGTCACAGTGAAAAAACAAAAATGAGTGAGGTTTAGCTATATATTTTTCTTGTTATTAAATATCTACAATCTTTCCTATATAAAGTGGTTTGACACATTTGACGTCTATTTTATGTCAATTTGCAAATCAAAAAAATAATGCGAAATGTGGAAATCATGTGAAAAGTACATCTAAACATACTCCGAATGAAGATCAACCCTCACATGTGTTTTCAAATGTATTATAAAGATATTACAGTTTTTCTTGCTGAAGCAATATCTGCATTAAACTGGTATAAAGAGCCAAGAACAAACTAAAAATCATGGAAAAATTATGTAAATGCAAAAATTGCATGGTCTTTAGACAAACCTCAGGATCACACAAGCATCACTTAAGGGTTTTTCCTAGTTGTCTCATTTAATGAATAAACTGTATGAAGAAACAGGAATCAGCCACCTTCTTACAGCAGCTATTGTATATTCAAAATAATTCTGTACTATTTTTTTTAGAAAACGTTCCTTTGATTATCAGTGACTGTTTCTGTCTTGGCTCCATATTTTTTTTTTTTTTATCCATCCAAACAGCAACTAGCAATAGTCTGAGCTATGATAACATGGGCTGTAACTGAATTCTAAATCAGCTCTGTCTCGTTTCATCTTCTGGAACATGCTCGGTTTTTTTGTGAAACAGCTCACATAATGAAAGGCCACTGGGGGTCATAGAAGGAAGGGAAATGATCTTTGACGGCTTTGCTGCGTCCACGTTCTCCCGTCCTTCTCACGTCCACTCTTGATTTACACCAAACTGTATGAGCCCTATCCTTCTGGCTCCTCTCCAGCTCACTTGGCTTGTATATTAGGGCAGGTAAGTAGTTTCTGATGGTTCACTCTGAAGTGGGACGCGGTTGTGAGCATCAGGAGTGGGGTGACGCTGACGGACATAGTACGGGCTTATTTCGTCATGCTGCTTTGTTATCAGGGTCTTATTTCATGTGTCACTTAATTTCATTACCTAGCACTGCAGAATCAGAGGAGGAACTTGCAATTATTATTCATGATTTCAGCCTTGTTTATAATTTTCAACCCTCATTTTATAATGAAAAGGAGCGCTTGCAAGTCCTTGCAAAATTTTAAGGTTGTGATGAGCGTTTTAACTGAATAAACATGATCGATCTTAAAGTTTGAAGTCTTCATTTTTGTAATCACAGCTAACCTGAAGTACTGGTGGCATGAGTCATTGTGGAGTATGGTTGTTATAATAGATGTTGAGTAATAGATGTTTGCAAAATAAAACTCAAATAAAACTCAAAATCCCTTAAACCCTTTCATGTGGTTTCATATCCTCAGGTAGCTGTTTAATATATATATATATATATATATATATATGTTTACATATAGATATATACGTATCTCTCTCTATCTCTGTTCTCTCTCTAACATCTAATTGTCTATCTATATATATAGAGAGAGAGAGATATATACACATATATATCTATATATAATTTTTTTTTTTTTTTTTGTCAAACACTTGGCCTCTTATTGAGCTTTGTATCATCAGCCTGGGCAGCAGGTCAGCTTTGTTTGCAACATTGTTGGCTGGCCTCATCTGGCAATACAACAAAATGTTGGCTAGAATACAGATTTACTGGTTGCAAGGTTAATAAATCACACCTCAATTCCTTCCTGCACCAAAGGTTTCATTACACTTAAACACTCGTCTCAAGTGTACAATTGACAGCCAGTAATTCCAAATAACATTGTTTTTATTTGTGTTACTAGAGTGCTGACCATGAAAAATGGGTAGGTCCATGAGTTCACTAATCCATCATGTTCCCAGTGTGCATGACAGATATAGGCCTACGGACTGCCAAATGAAGGGTTAACATGGGGCAATTTCACTTCAAGGGATGCCTTTTTCTTGATGATCATAATTTCCAACTATATATACAAACCGATTTTATAAATGGATGTTGAAACTAGAGCTGGGCAATTCGATGAAATTCCCTTTTTTCGTAGCCAATTGTGATAATTGTAACTCTTCATTTAGGTAAAAATCTTTATCTTCTTTATGTGCTTTATAATTTTACACTGTTGCTTTGCTAGTTTGCTGATTACATTATCTATCTGGAGATTCTTTGCTGACTGCTTTCAGAATCACTGAAATTCGATGATTACAGCTGGTGTCAATAGCCGATGTAAAAGCAGGTATTCTTTTATCTAAAGACGTGACCTCGCTATTAACTCAAATTAACTTGCCTGGAAAATTGTGGGAAATGTTTTGTACAAATTGGCAGTTAACTGCCTCAATGACAATCACATAACAGAAACCGTACCAAATATAAGCAACATTACATTTTTTTTTTTTAGCATTCAGATGACAAAACCGAAGAAAAGTTAAAGTTCAGGACCAAAAGAAATGGGTGTCACTTATACAGCACTTTCAGCACCTTGCGGTTTCAAAGTGCATTTCACTGAATCTCACACACTGCAAGGTGCTAACCAGACCATCCAAAGCAATGGGGTGGCGGCGCAGTGTCTTGCCCAAGAACACTTCAGCATGCAGACAGGAGGGATAACCGTCCGATTGGAAGGCCCCTGTCCACCAGCTGAGCCACAACCACCCTGGTAAAAGATGGGATTAAATTCAAACGTGCACACACCCTCAATGACATTCCAGACATTAGCAGATACAATACGACAGTGAATTGCCCAGCTCTAGGTGAAAGCCTCGTCTTTTTTTTCTTTATGGACTCCCTTGGCTAGCATTTTCTGTTTTCCCCACACATACATTTTGAGTCTTCTATTTCCTGCTTCCAGGCAAGAGATAATCAATGAGCCTATCACAGATACTGCTAAAGTTTGACTTTACTTGAAGTAGACACCCACTTGTCCCCTTGTGAACAAGTCAATTTTGCCCAACCATCTTGAACTCCTTTGTGTGCAAGCACTAAAGTGAAAATCTCAGCTTGCAATTTGCTTAGAGCCTCCACTGTTAAATGCTATGCTTTTGTTGCTGTATTATTTATATTGTAGTTTCCAGTTTGACACACACATTTAGATTTTGTCTACCTTTGTAAGAGATTCACCCTTATTCAGTCTGAATGAAAGACCCTGAAAACCCTGATTTTGGCAGTAAACTCACTCGTGTTATGGATGTTTTCTCTGGATTTGATCTCTAACATCAATATAAAAGGTACTGAAAAGAGGAAATGTTCTGAAATCTATCTGATTTCAGCTGGTTGGTGAAGAAAGTCATACTAATGGGGTATCTTGTGTTTTATTCTACTTAGTAACAACCCTGCTTTTGTTTCTTGTGTTGTCAAGGTTCAGTGCTCTTTTCTGTTATTTTCATTTAACCTATTTACCCCGCACAATAACGGCTATGCTGTCATTTTGAAAGACTTGGGGGATAAAAATATGGATTCCTTTCTCACTATCCATGGGGTTCTTAGGGCGCTGAAGATGGCAATGCTGTATACAAAGTCTTAATAGCTTATGAAATGAATCTCTTTTCAAAAAACTGATTAGTGTTTGTTTTCCCGTGTTCATGCTATTTTTGAAATTAAAAAAGTTGTGAATACTATGTCTATGTGGTTAATAATTTTTTTTTTGCAACTTGTCATATTTGCTGCTAAAAGTAGACAACATATACATTTTTGTTATCATTAATTGTAGAGATTGTCTGCCATTTTAAGTGTATCTTTGTTTTACATTGCCATTTACAATGAAGTACATACTGTATACTCTGGATTTAGCATAGTTCATGGTGTTCATTTTCCCCTTTTAAAACTTCTGCTGTACAGATTCTGTGTGAAATACTGCACATGAATTGATTGTCATTGAGTATTTTGTTCCACTTAATCCAATTTGTAGCCACTAAATGCTTGATTCAATTTAAAACAGGACTAATGCTTTTACTATGAAGCATAGTGTAACATTATATAACCTGAAAAAATGGCATTTGTCACAATGTTTATCATATGGATCCCTGTTCAAGTTCATGACTTTTTTAATAATATAAATGCCTGTCAACGTCTATGTACAATATTATTGTCAGGTCAACATAGTGGCCAGGAATTGGCTTTAAAACAAAGTTATAGCTCAAATTGCTGATCTTTCCAATACCGGATATTTGAAAAAATTATGTACAGAAACAGGATGTGGTTTAGTTTCCCCTTACCTGAAATTTATTTTTTCTGCCACAGGAGTGTGTATCTTTTTAAGAGCATTATGTTCCATGTCAGTCATGATAGTAGTTCACAAGATATACAATATATTAATTCCCCCAGAGGTGAGAGTTATGTGGTCTGACAAATTAGTTGTAATCAATCATATCACATCTGTGCTTTTCAAAATAAGAAGGCATTCTTGTGCAACAACTAAAGCCCCAGCAGCAGCTATTTTTCAGGATGAAGGCTATAGACATGTTTTGCATCATTCCTCATGTCTCACAAGTACAAAAAACTATCAGGTGATGCAAAATAAGTAAGTTGTAGCGCCTAATGGGAAACAAATTGCTCTGTTATAGCAGATTAATGGATAGACATAAATTTCAAATTATATAATAACCATGCATTTACATTTGGGTACATTTTCATTACATTACATTTGATGATAGCCATACAAATAAAGTATGCCTTGCTGTTCTAACCAGTTAGATCAGAAATGTTTCACTAGATGACTGTGAATGAATTAATGTAGCAGCTTTACCTGTTTTCATCTATAGGACAAACGTTTGTTCAATCATTTGTCATATCAAAGTGCCGCAGGACTTTCTACCTCGGATCCAATGATACATTTATAGCAGGGATTAAGTCTTATTTTCATGTTCATGTTCTGAACATTTTGGGGAATGAAACAATGACAATGATTGTAAATATATATTGATTTATTGTTAAATGAGTGTGTCAGAGTTGAATTTTCAAAGTTATACTCCTGCCAAGGGAACCCAAAAATTGCTCAACTGTTATACATAGAGACTGGGTTCGAATAAGAATAAGAATAAGAATAAGAATAAGAATAAGAATAAGAATAAGAATAAGAATAAGAATAAAAACAACTTTTTTTATCCGGAAGAAAATTGTTGTGCCAGAGCTTCAAGTAAAACATAACAATAATAGATAGTATTCGTATATTCGTCTTATGGAAAAAGAATGAGGCCCTAGTCAAAGCAAATTAAAAAAAAAGAAATGGAAGTGATGCATTATCATTTTGTTTATTCCCCTTTAAGTCTTAAATCTTGGAGGCTTCTAACAAAATTAGATTAAAAGAAAGTTTCTCAGGCATCTTTTTTCTACATTTTTCATTGAATTGTTTTGCAGTCAACATGTCATCCCCGACTGACCGTGTATTGAATAAACGTCTAAAATCCCACACAATTGCCCATATATTCATACATATATAATTGGAATCCAACACAGCTCAAAACCTCACGAACTGTTTATATTTTTGTGAAAAAAGTAAATGCATTATTCATGTAGAATTTACTATTACTAAAACTAACCAGTGCACACATGTATTTATCACATTCCATTTCATTTCATTGCCACACACATTTACAAGCATGTCATTACATCCAGCTAATATTCCTTGTCAAATCCTATCATGGTAATTGAACCTTTTTTTTTTTCTTCTGGAAGACATTTTTACTTCATCCATGAGATGTCTTCAGTTCTGAGAAAAGTCAAGAGAAAAAAATAGTTTGACAAATATTAACAATGACCTGGATGACTGAGAACCTAAAGAGACATCTAACTAATACACATTCTTTACCAGGCCATTTCCGAATAGGTTGGGATCCAGTACATCCAGTGGGAAGGGCAACAAATCAAAGGTCACTTTTCTCAGTATATTTTATCAGTCCAACAGCTGGGCTGAAATACTGGCCAGCTCTCCTGCTGTAATATCCTCCTTCACTTCCAACTGCTGTTAGATGAGCTTTCGATAGATGAAAAGTAGCCATGCCGTAAGGGAATTAGTTCTAATTTAGGGGACCGATTGGAAGTTTCCTTCCCTTTGAATCAAATCTTTTTTTTTTTACCTGATCACATTAAATGCCACTGTTAAATCCCCGTGTGTGACAATAAACTGTTTTTAATTACGTTCTTGTGAACCCAGCAGACAAAGAGTATTTGTACACTCAAATGTGATATATGACTGTGAAATGCATTACTGCATTTAGGAGTACTTTCATCAATATGTAACTGCTTATGGTATCTTATCTTTCTTCTTCTGCAACTAGAGGTTGATTAAAAGGGTAAGTAGGAAATACTCACAAATGGTATACAAATCATTTACTTTAATTTTTATTTATTTATGTTTTACAAATCTTAATATTCACATTTCTTCAGGCACTATGCTTTGTTAAGCTGTATGTTGGTTGTTTAACTGTGTGTCATTTTCTCTGTCTGCCTGCTTGCACTTGGAATGTGTACCATTAAATGTCACCCATGTGGTTTGTCCGCATAGAGCCAAACCAAAGACCTCTGACCCATTACTAAGATTACTAATTTAGAGGTGATTGGCTAAGAATTTTAACAGGTGATAATGGCATTTCCCCTGTTTATTAAATGGCAGGCCGGCCAGGGGGGCGGACACCGGACCCTGCTGTATGGTCACGCCATCCTCCTGCGCCATTCCTTCAGTGGCATGGTGGGTAGCAACACTGAAATCTGCTGAATTACCTGAAATATTACTACAAAGTGGTGCAACATGATAAACTAATACAAGAGCAGATATAATACAGATCAAAGTTCCTACAGCTTGAAGTTGAGGTGTTTAAGTAACTATTTCTAAAATCTGAGTCTGAGCTATCTGCATTACACTGAAATACATTTTTGGTAAAAATCGCATAGAATTGGAATTGGTCTAGAATTTATTTACTAGCTAGAACTTACAATATCAACAATGTGCAACAACCTCAAAACATTAATAAATATCTAATTCCTTTCACAGTACCTAACCTGTTTGAAGACATCAAGATCCCTTACTGACAAGTTGTCATTTGATGTTGGACTACAAGAAGATTCAATCGGTAAAGTAAAACAAAACAAAATCCAGTTTGTTAATTTTCCCTTCACTTTTTTCCGGTGTTCAGAAGAAATACCATTTGCTTCCGGGTTAAACCGTTAACCCTTGTGTGGTGTTAGGGGTCTGTGAGACCCGGTTTCACTTTTGTGTTCGTGTGTTTGTGTGTGTGTGTGTGTGTGTGCCCACAGACGCGAACACCACACAAGGGTTAAATAAAAGAACATATCAATCAATGAAGTTGTACTACAACTGGTTTAATGATGTTGCATCTTTGTGTTTAAAGGGGAGGCATGCTGGTGGACCATACATCCTGCATCAAAGCAGAGATCTGAGGGAGAAAAAGTCCGCATCGGAGATGACCTGATTCTTGTCAGCGTTTCAACAGAGAGATATCTGGTTTGTCAGACATAAGATCCTTTTACTGTTATTTTTAACTGCGAGGAAAGGTTGGGGGCTGAGGTCCTGGGCATAAGCTTCAGATGTTGAACACAAACCTGTTAAAACCTCTATAATTAATTTTGAAAGAATTCAACCTCTCATCTCTAACCGTTTGATGTTTTCAGTCTGTGGTCCCGCTCAAATCATTTGGCCTATTTCAATAATCTTTTCATTTAATGTCCAGGTAAGCTCAAAGAATAATTCAGACATTATGGGATAATTTGAACACATCACTCCAGTGCTAGCCTCTTTTCACTGGCTTTCTGTTCAAGTCAAAGCAGACTTGAAACTGTTACTTCCCACCTATCAAATAGTCAATGGCATTGCACCCTCATATAATTCTGATTTGGTGAAGGCACGTGTTCCTGGAAAACGCGAAGGTTGCTGATTTCATTCGGCAGGGGACAGTTCAGTGTGGACTTTACACATTCATCCCGTACCTGGTGGGTTTCCTCTGAGTTCTCTGGCTTTCTCTCGCAGTCCAAAAACATGCAGTAGGTTAATTGGTGCTTCCAACCCCTTTGAGTCCCTCACTGCAGGATAGGCAGAATAAATGAATTGGAATTGTGTCTTTTTGTTCATGTGCATCCTATTGTTAACCCTTCTCACTTGTACAGCACTTGGAAATGGAAAGTGCTGTATAAGATATATGCATTATTGTCATTTTTATAAATTGTCATCATATTCAATTACGTTACTTTGTATATAATACCGTAAATTGATTAGTAAAAATGCCAAACATGTGTCTGTAGTTCAGAAAATAACCAAAGGCCATCAGCTTATAAACTGTAGACATAATACTGTTCATACTTCACATGCATTCAACAATAATATACATACATAATACTCAATAATATGACACACAAACACCAATTACGGTATGAGTATAAAGAATGATTTTTACGAGTTCAGAACTGAGCTAATAAAGTTGTTAGTGTCAAAAAAAGCCTAAAAGGACTATTGAAAAGCAGAATTATGCTCACTAAATATTTTCTTTGTTCAATTCGGTGTAGTACAGAATATACATTTTGCAGCCTTTTAAACATCATTATTTCATAACGTGGTTCCCGTAATTTCCAGACTATAAGCCACTACTTTTTTCACACACTTTGAACAGTGTAGCTTATGCAGTGATGTGACAAATTTATGGATTTTTGGGGGCTAATGAGCTTCATGCAGCCAAAACATTTAGCCTCGTCACATCGGACCAATGAAATTATCATGAAATCCTGAGGCCGTTCAATTCCAATACTGAAAAAGACGACTTTAGTGGTTTAAGTGCGCAGAAGGAAGACGAATATAGCAATCAGCTGGAGTAGGACAAAGCAGGGATAGAAAATGGATGGATGGACTTTTACTTGTGTTATTTATTATTAATCTTTTTCATAAGCCGTGTTACAGGCACTGTTGGGAAAAAAGCATTTCCAGTACATATTTGTGGATGTTACTGGTATGGATTTAATTAAGAGTTAAAAAAAAAATGTTTCCGTGTAGATATCACATGTTACAATGTGGACACTTGCAGCTAATAGACAAGTGCCACCTATATATGTACACAGATTTATTTATTTATTTGTTTGTTTATTTATTTATTTATTCATTTATTTATTTTTAGCCGTGTGGCTTATATTCAGGCATGCTCAATAGTCCAGAAAATACCATAATTGTTCCGATTTTGATCATGTAGTTCTGTCCCGATGGCTGTTACTTTAAAGGTGTGGTTATAGTTCACATATTTAAAATCAGGGGTATTGACTAAAGAGAACATTTAGATATAACAGCTAGATCTTAAGCTTACACACTTGCAGATTGTGTGATGCTGTTTTACAGGATGCTAAACTGCCTTATTACATCAGCAGACTTCCACTTCCTTTCTCAGGGCTAGATAAGATATTCACTCATGAATATTAACAGGTTTTCAGACACAGATACTGGGTGCATTCGATAAATTCTAATACTGAGGGAAAACTCTATTGTCTCCTTTAGTCCATTGAATTTTTTTTTTTTTCTGCACAAAATTTAGGATTTGTTGCTCTGCTGTTTTGGGTTTTCTTATTGCTCTGCCAAATGTTTTCATGTTGAAACAAAGTATTCTCCTTCATGCCATTCAAGAGGATTGAATTAAAGCTTTCCCTGTGCTATGCAAAAGGACTTTGTCCTTTTAAACACTCAAATATGGCTATTTTTTCAAAATAAGTTTATGGAAAGAGTCCAATTTTGGTTGAAGTTGTGGCAGAGATATAGATGCTTGACCTGTATTAATGTATGCTGTTTGCTCAGTAAAAAGTGGGGACAGGGAAATGTGATGAGGAGAAGCTAGCGAAAGAAATCACAAAAGTGAGGGAGAGCAGATAAACATCACTGTGTAATTTATAGCATACTATGCATTTTGCAAGTACATATGATTAAACATAGAGCCAATAAATAGTTATATAGATTACACGGTGGTTGTTTTTTTTCAGTTTATTATTTTTTCTCGAGAAAATCTATGTGATGTTTTTATAGTTTTGCTTCACCACCCATTAGCTCCACTGA
The DNA here is from genome assembly GCF_037954325.1 of Fistularia commersonii. Classification (NCBI taxonomy): domain Eukaryota; kingdom Metazoa; phylum Chordata; class Actinopteri; order Syngnathiformes; family Fistulariidae; genus Fistularia; species Fistularia commersonii. The sequence continues at coordinate 13,023,749 of NC_141303.1, read as the reverse complement.
GAATGTTGCTGGTAGCTACGCTATTATAAATCACCCACTGACTTTTGAATCCTTCCTGTGGAGAAATAGGAGGTGCTCTGCTGGAAGGAGTTATTGTACATTGACATTGCTACGCTGGGAAACACTGATGCAGCAGCATTTTTGTCTGAAGTGGAACAACAGTGTTTGGCAGCTATAAAGGAGAGACACAGTTCTTTTCCTGTTTCTTGTCCAAATACCAGGATTGGTACATCATCATTCCATGCGCAGTTTCTCAGTGTTTTCCTCCTACTAACACATCTACAGGACTGTCTCAGAAAATTAGGATATTGTGATAAAGTTCTTTATCTTCTGTAATGCAATTAAAAAAACAAAAATTACTTTTTCATGATATTCTAAAATTTTGAGATTTTTGAGTTTTCTTAAGATGTAATCAGCATAATCAGCAATATTAAAATAATAAAGGGCTTGCAATTTTTCAGTTGATTTGTAATGAATCCAGAATGTATGACATTTTTGTTTTTTTAATTGCATTACAGAAGATAAAGAACTTTATCACAATATTCTAATTTTCGGAGACAGTCCTGTACTTTTTGTAGTCCCCACCTCTCTTGTTTAAAGCACTGTGTAACCAGATGGTTTCTTGCAGCACCTCTCCATCTCCAATGGTAACATCCAGGTGGATGCATCCTTCATGCAAACCCTTTGGAACGTCCAGCCTACCTGCTCATCAAGCAACATGGCCGTCGGCAAGTTAATAACATTGAAATATTTCCTTGTGTTTTGGCCTTTTTCTGCCATTACAATTTCTGATCTATCAGAGCATCCTTTAATAATAGTATTACATGATCAATTATGAGTAAAATTTGGTCTTTTGAATGTAAAAAAATTGTAACCTTACAGGAACAAAAATAAGTCCTATGTGATTTGACGTGTTTCTCATGCTGTATTTCAACAATACTCTCATTTATTTTATTTTGTTCTAATTGAAAACTGGAACAATAGCTTTGGGAAACAGATTTCAGAGGTCTTTTTTTTCGTTTCCTCTTAATAGGGTATTTGATTGGTGGTCACGTGATGCGCCTTTGTCATGGACATGATGAGAGCTTGACCATCCCTGGAGCAGACAAGAATGAGGAGGAGCAGAGGTTTGTATAGTTGCTGCTTTGCTTGCTTCCTTATTACATCACCTTTGAATTGTCAAGTACTTTTTTCAAAGGCTAATGACAAGACATGCAAAGGAAACCTTGCTTAGTCAATGATCACAGATATTCTTTGCGGCTGTCAATGTAATGGCCATTTTATAAAATGAAATGTTGATGGGAATGCTGCATCTGGAAAGGATTTATGCATGCTACAATTTTAGAGCATGTTTATTGCATATTGCCTGTGGAGGTTCTCAAGTCATTGCGGGTCATGGTGAAGTCTTGCCAAAATCTTTTTCTCGTGACCACTGGACTTCTTTTCTTCGGTGAAACATCCTCAAGTGAAGAAATTCAAGTCTGGTTGCTGTAATAAGAAGATTTTGATAAGAATTTATTGTGAAATGTTTTAGCAAGGGGCATTAAAGCGACAAATTATACCTTCTACATGTGCAGTGGAAACAGCGGCCTCTGCTGTCACATTCTGTGATTACGTATTATTGGATTTTTTTTTCATATTTTTTGTATTTTTTTCATGCTCTGTCATAACTAATAGGTCCTCCTGGTTCCAATATACTGAAGCAGCTGTAGAGACTATGGATGCGAGCAATACATAAATCACTTTAATCAGAGTCAGAATCTGGTCGGAAGCGTCACAAGTTTTAAAACATCTCATCCTTCATAGAGACAAGTCTGAGTTTTTTTTTTTTTTTTTTACTGTAGTTGTTCTAAATGCAGAATAGGAAAGGGTTGTTGTAAAAGAAGGATGCATCACAGGCTCACCACATGGCAAAACCTGATAAAATAGCTACAGATACAATTTGTAGATTTTAAGATGCTCACTCTTAGTCACTTAGTCGCTGTCTTTATGACTCTGAGGGACTCTAAACCCAGGGTTGAACCTGGGTTTTCATTTGAATGGCCTATGTGATGACTTTTAGAATAACGATCTGTTATATTCTTTTTTGCGTGGGAATTTTCTGTGAAATTATCAACTGCTGCAACAATATAACATATCCATCCTTTCATGACCTAAGGGTTTTTTTAATTTTATTTTTTGTTTTGTGTTTCTTTGTCTTTATTTGAATTCAAGAAGTGGTTGATAGAAGCTTTCCAAGCAATGCAAATAAAGCACATTAGTATTGGCCAGTTGTAATGCATATTCAACCAAAGTGATGGCACAACATCACTCCTCCTCCTTTAACCTTGGTTCTCCAGTCCAAAAAGCTTGCACACCTTGTGCTTTGTTCATCACTGTATTCCTTTCCACAGGTCACATATTACTGGATATATATTTTCTTGGCAGAGATCATTATTATCCAACATGTACAAATAAAGGGACTCTTTAGATCATATCAATGTTACTGTGACTTGAAGTCTCTTTCTCTTTGTCCCCAGGATAGTCAACTATGAGGCTGGAAAAGGAGCATCAAAGGCCCGCTCACTGTGGAGAATAGAGCCTCTTAGGATCAGGTGGGACAAGACATGAATATGCACAAATGTAGGAATTAATAGAATTAAGTCTGCAAAGTAAACAGAAACCCCCAATACTGTATACTCAGACTCACACAAAGGGGTATTATTTGAGAAAGCTATCTTCACAAAAATTTCAAAAACGTTTCTATATTTGTACTCAGCTGTCCTCTCATCTGAGATGTCATTCCTAATTTGTAGTCCTGGGGTAGCTGGTATAGCTTATGATAAATATAATGTTTCTCTAAATATGTGACACATTGGTTGTGAAGTCAACCAATGTGAATTGAACTGATTCGAATTGAAGGCAGGTGGACCTGGTTGTAGTAACATACATACATGTATTCTATGAAAAACTACAGCCAACTACTTACTGGCATTTACGATGTGCAAAGTGAAAATCCTTGTAGACACATAGTAAAAAGTTGATTGAAATATAGTATTCAGAAAATACATTTTAAAAAAAGTAGGAAGTCTTGATATTTGACACGGCTTTCAGGGAACCTTTTGTGTCATGACTGCATTTCACCAAATAACCTAGAAATGAAGAGGTTGCAACTTATCACCATGGAGCTGTATGTGAACTTGCTAAAAGGATTTGCTAAAAGGGGGATGTAGAGTGACCCCTCTGTTGTTGTGTCGTAAACAACTCGTTCCTAATTTCGGTAAAACTGAAGAAATGCAATGTCGTGCTAAGCGTAACATATTTTCTGTTTGCAGCTGGAGTGGTAGCCACATTCGCTGGGGTCAGGCCTTCCGATTACGCCACCTCTCTACCGGCCATTACTTGGGCCTGAAGGAAGACCGCGGACTTGTCCTGCAGGACAGGGAGAAATCTGACACCAAGACCACTGCTTTTTGCTTCAGGGTCTCAAAGGTCAGTGGCTCCCATTCTATATTTTGATACTCTACTCATAAAGGTTGACTTACCTCATTTTAAGTCCAATAGCCCTGATTGCCAAGACAAAATTATTTCTGCAATTTATGTTCTTTTCAAGTTATATTGAATTTTGATGCCTACATTTTACAGTTGGCACATCATTATTCAAGGATTAATTTGACTTCATTATGCGTTATTTTATCATTTTTCACACAGCCCTTTTTAAACATTTGAGATTTACAAAGTTTTGTAGAAATGTACAGCGCCAACATTTGTTCTGGTGACAGAGCTGAGTTAAACTGTCTTCCCCCAACTACATAATCAGATATTTTCAGGATAAGTCTTTAAGCTCACAAGGAGTGCATCATTTGTCTCACTTAATTGACCTTTTCAGAGAATCTGAAAAGACATTAAGCTAACTGCTTTCATTTTCACTTAGGAGGCCAAGATAAGTGTGTCAACATTGAATTTTATCACTGGATATACAAGAACAGAATACGAATCGCAGGGGATAAACTGCAAAAGTCCCTTTTTCCTTGCTTCTTCCTGTTAGCCATACCTGATTATCTTTATCTAAACCATCTTGAATTGTCACTCAATCTAACGGTGTCCTGTATTAGCAGCATTTTATGATACTGAAAATTAATCAGTGAAGCAAACCCATGGTTTGGTGGAAACACAAAAACATGCATTTTGATCACTCAAAATGGGTAAATTGAGTTTTGATCAAGCTTTTATTTATGGCTATTCACATACCCACTACATAGGTTTTCCCTCTGCAGTCAGATCTCTTATACAGTTAAAGCAGTTTAGCCTCTATTTCCATACTTCAAAGCTTTCAATGCTGCACAAATGATAACATTAGCTGTCATCCCTAAGGATGTACTTCAGATTTGTAAAAATCTGAGTAAATATAAACATGAATGAATCAGTGTGTCTTTTAAGTATTCACTTCGCATTCTCATGTGCTGGACCAGCTGCAATCCTGTCAACCAAACAGCACATTGCTTGAAGTCACCTTCACAGAGCTACGTTGTGTTTCTCTAGATGCCCTTTAATCTACAATACGTGCTGTGTAAAATCCTCTAGAGCCCTGTTATTTTTTTTATAGCCTTACACTTCTGACAAGACTGCAGTTGCCCTCAGAGTAATCATTGCCACCCCAGGAACAACAGGCTCAGTTGGATAACTGAGGACACATGCTTCTGTGGAAAAATAATTGTAGTCTCATTTTCTCTCTGTTCTTGCTGTCCTCCTCTTCTCAGCACCACCTAATATCAGTCAGCTCCTGTATCTAGACAGGTCACCGCTTTTCTGTGTTGAACATTAGAATTAATATGTTCCCCACTTCTTGCTGTCGACTGCAATCAGCCGCATCATTCCATCTTTGCTGAGGCAGAAATGTAGCAAGGCTAATGAGGCTAGTAGTGACATCAGCCCATTTCGATGTACCTTCCCGTGGCTGCCAATTTAATTACCATCTGTTGACAATAAATCTGATTTTCTCATATTTCTATGTCTGTGTGCATTCATGTTCACCCCCCAACATTAAAACAGGAAAAGGGCGATTCTGGCCCAAAGAGGGACATTGATGGCATGGGTGTGCCAGAGATCAAGTATGGAGACTCCGTCTGCTTCATCATGCACATGGCAACAGGACTCTGGCTGTCTTACCAAGCACCTGATGCCAAATCATCTCGCCTTGGACCCCTGAAAAGAAGGGTAAATATATTTAACACAATAATTCGAAACCTTAAAGAACTTACATTGGAGGAAGGGATTTTCTGAAATTGCCACAAATGTTACATATAAATTTCACAAAGGTATAATAAGTGATCAAATCTCTGGTAAGCGATAATTCCATTGACTGGATTGCGATTTTGATGGATAACAATCAGAACATGGCAGATCTATTTATAATGAAAAGGTTTTTGGTTTTGCTTAGAATAAAATATCCTCATGTATTCAAAATAAACAAATGCATTTCTATAGCAGTATTAATTGTTAGGCTCTGCTGTTACCTTGAGCATTTGAGTTTTTGGGTAAATCGTGATGTTTTATCAAAACCCATTCATCATGATTGCAGGAGAAACTTCCTGATAAAGATATCAGTAACTGCTCCATTTTACCATGTTACATATATGTAACTGGATATGCTTATCTCTGGTCATTCATGGTCTACATGATCATGAAGGCCAGCATTTGTCCATCCCCATTAGCTTGATGGCCATGCACATGGCACCTAATCAAAATGTGAATTTTTTAGCTATTTTGACATTCCCACCAACCAAGGAAAACAATTATAGGAATTTACAGCATCTTCAGCCATTGCCTTGCCAGGTTTGAAAACCCTGTTCATTCCTACCAGCACCTGACACAAACACTTTGAATAGCTGTGGTATCAGACCATGAAGAAAGCATTTTAGTTGAGACGATTAGGTTTAGGTTGACTGAGGTGATGATGTTCATCTTTGGGCATACGTCCAAGGACATCAGACCGCATCGCTTTCTGGTGCCACACAGTCCCTCAAGCTTTGGCGGCCTGCCGGTGCACCTGACACGCGGTCAATGGTCATTTTACACCTCACGTCCTGCTCATTTTTAGTTATCTTTAATCAGCCTTACTCTTATAGCTTCCATTTTTGTATAAAAGTATCACAATTGCTTGGATCGGATTATTTTCATAATATTTCATAGTGGCTATTTGTATATGTTTATCACCCAACTTATTATTCACATATTTCATGAGCCTGACTGAAGGAAAGAAATTCATATTTGTCATGAAATTGTTTATGGCATTGCAGCCTCACAGGCTAAAGAAAATATGACTTTGTTTTGTCTGCCAGGCCTGCCTGCATTCTGAGGGTCACATGGATGATGGGCTGACCCTCCAGCGCTGTCAGCATGAAGAATCTCGAGCCGCTCGCATTATCCGCAACACCACGTTCCTTTTCTCCAACTTTATAAAGTAATATCATAGACTTTTTCTCTTGTCTTTCACCTACATCCTGACAGAGCAGCAACATAGAGATAATTGTCACTGGATATATGAGGAAGGTTCAAATCCTTTTTTGGGTCTCTTGATGCCTCTTACTTCCACTGCAGGGCTTTGGACAGCATAGCAGAGGCAGAGTCTACAGCAGTGGCAGAGTATGTGGAAGAAGTCCTTCAGACACTGAATGACCTGATCGAGTACTTCAAGCAGCCTGACTCTGAACTGGAGCATGAGGAAAAACAATGTCTCCTTCGCTCGCTCATCAAACGTCAAGACCTCTTCAAAGAAGAGGTGAAATGCACAAATTGGAACTCAAATAGATTATATTAGAATGTACTCACCGAAAAACATTCATAGTTTATGATGACTTAACTTTTGCTTGCACTTTCATTATAGAAATGATTGTTTTGTTCCAAAACCATAGAATGAGGTCATTCACATCATTCATACAGATTTGTTTTTATCATGAGCACCATTTCAAAATTTTAGGCTTTAAGTAATCAAAATGCACTGATAACATTATATGATCTGTAAACAGCTACTTTTTTACTCTTATACAGCCAATAACAAAACAGGAATCTAGGTGTGGTTTTTAAAGTTTCAGATATTTTTATTGTGATTAGGTTCATTCATAGCAGTGGTGTTATATCATTCTCAGGGCATGCTAACGCTCCTCTCTAAATGCATCGACCGCATGAACGTGTATAACAGTGCTGCTCACTTTGGCGAGATTGCCGGGGAAGAAGCAGGTGCAGCATGGAAAGATATACTCAACCTCCTCTATGAGCTCTTGGGTAAGTGATGGATCACATGAAATATCTACCTATCATCTGTCAGTGCTGTCAGTTGTTGACCCTGATTGAACATAGAATATTTATCTTCTTCACATTTCTTTTTCCCTACTCCTCTGCCTTTCACTCTTTCTTTTACCTCTGCCACCCAAAATGCCATATTTCCCAAAAGTCAATGAGAAACTGCTGCCAAATAATGGTGCCGCTTCTATAGACCCTCATAAGTCATGAATAATAAAAAATCCCTGGAAAAGTTTATTTTGGGCAACTTTTGATTGTAATATGTTTTGCTGTCATCTCAACCTTTTCACCTTGGATGCCCTCATTACCCACTCAGCATGGTGTCACACAAGTACATATTACATATACACACACACTCATGTTTAAAATACACAAATAAACACCAGTCTCTTTCACCAAGAGGTCATACCCAAGGATTGGTCCCTGCAGGGAAGCAAGTTTGGCATGATTAATTGTGCAGCAGTCTTGTTCATCCTGACCTTTATTACCCTTTTCTCCTTGCTAAGTAGAATCTGATGCTCTAATGTGGAGGAATGATGTTTTTGATGCAAGTTATTTATCCAGGCTGTGAATGTTACCTACTTGGTAAGGGCGTGTTCATTATAAATCCCTGCAAATAAGTAAGCAATTGCTCACCTAATGAAAGAAAAAAAGAAAATGCCATGCACTAAAAAGGGAGAATGTTTTTGTGGAGGTAATTTATATTGTTTTGTTAGGTACATATACTCAAATACGGACTGCCCTACTCAATCCAAGCTAGACTTGTATAATGTCATACCAGTACATCGGCCTTACAGCCAGTTATTGTTCTCATAAAAAGTGTGAGATGTTTTAGTTTTGCCTCTTATTTTTTAATTCAGTTTTTATTCAGTTGTCCTGGCTTGAACTAGATGAGAATGTTCTGGTTGGGAGTGAGTTCTGGATTCATGGAGGGCCAAAACCACATCTCTTGGAATGGAAGGGCTAGTACTGGATTTTAATATGAGGAAATTCAACAATGTTATTGAAAATTAAAATGCCGGTATTGTGTTTTATTTTGGGTGCTCTGTAAACACTGAGAACATATTGGAGTGCGTCATAATCCTAACGTATATATATTTAAAATTCTTATATAAAGAGAACAAAACGTCTTTGGATTATTTTATAATACATTGTAGATACAAAGCTGTGTCTTTAATTCATTTATTGCCATGCATACCCTTACTCACCATGGTAAATATATATATATATATATATATATATATATAGTGGATTCCTCAGTGTTTAGTTAAATAATCACTGTTGAAAATAAAAACTCAGGATACCATCTCATCTATATTTTCTTTGAAGGTCTCTGTCTATGTGTGTAAGTCTACGTCTCTCTCTCTCTGTCTTTTTCTCTCCCTTTCTTTGGCAATGTCTTTTTCAGTCTCTCTCTGATCTTGTCTTTTTATGTGTGTGTGTGTGTGTGTGTGTGTGTGTGTGTGTGTGTGTGTGTGTGTGTGTTTATGTGTACGTGTATATGTATGTGTATAAGTTAATGCATCTGTCAATCTCACACACACCATTGCACCCTTCATGGTGCTGCCCTTGTGTAGCCTCCATGGTGTGGTGCATTTTGAACAAAAGCCTGCATGTCAATGCAAAATTATATACCATAAGAAACCACCAATGTGTTTTTTGGTAAAAAACAAACACACAGACGTTGCATTGTATCGCATTCATTTTCAGACTGGTGTCTCTGAAACGTAACTATGAAGAATGAGCAAAGTAATTGGCACATTTTTTATTGTCAACCCTGTGACAGAGAAAGAGCAAGAGGAATGGCCCTTGAATTTAAATGACAATTTAATTCCTGGCCTAACAATAGATTCACATATTCAACCATGTAATTTCAATTAGAAAGGCGAAACAATTTCAGTTGGGAATTTTTTCAGTTGATTTAAACATATGTGTAGCGATATTGGACAATCGAAAGAAATTCCAAAACAATAGAGGGCAAACGTAAGTAATAACAAAATACTAACTCAGTAAACGGGAGACAATAAAGCCTTTAAGTTATCATTTGTGTGTCTGTCGATGTTTTAAGCCATGTTTATATTACAAGCATCAGAAAGTGATCTAGAGCATAGCTTCATTTCGAAGGGGGTCAAAAGGACGCATGACCGATACATCTTTAGTTTGGTAAAGATGGCACTGATGGCACTGGCATCACTAATTTGGAAATAAGTTGAAGCAGGGGGCAGAAGACCAGTGCTAAATAAGCTAAATACTCATTATTGAATGATCTATTTTCAATTGGATGCATAATTAGGTCTGTAATTTAGCAAGCAAAGATATCTTCCTAATAGTTTTCAACAGTCTGCTGCAGAGGAATCAGCAGACTGTATACTGTACCATATGGATCATCATCATGTAGAAAATGTTTACTATGCCGCTCAGAGTGCTTGAAGTTGATTTTCATGGGTTAGTCTCATAGAAAGTCAGTCTGAGACATTCAGAACGCCCAATATAGAAGCTCAGTTGTGCCTCAGGAGGTACAATGCAGCATTACAAGATGAGACACAGTGTTAAATAGTTTTTTACCTGTGTTCTTGAGTTTACCAAATCAATATTAGATATTTAGGATATATCACCATTGTTGTTTGCATTTTATTTCATTCCTTTAGCCTCCCTCATTCGTGGAAACAGGAATAACTGCACCCAGTTTTCCCGAAACTTGGACTGGCTGGTGAGCAAATTGGAAAGACCTGAGTCATCATCAGGTATGTCATAGAAAAAAAAGTCTAAAAAGTAACTTTATATACTGGTGTTAAATTGCATACTTAATATATATCTTTTTCTGATACTAAATATCTTGTTTTAGGAATCCTGGAAGTTCTTCACTGTATCTTGATTGAAAGCCCGGAGGCTCTAAACATCATCCAAAGAGCTCACATTAAGTCCATCATTTCAATGCTGTACAAGAATGGACGTAACCACAAGGTATGGGCAGAAAAAGTGATATGATGTTTGTAAAGAGTGTTTGGGATTGTTAGTATCCTGGCCTCCAACTGCTGAAAATGCATTTTTTTGCCTTGTCAGACTGTCACAACCCTTGGAAAAGAAATTTAGCATTTTTCAGCATCACATTAAACATCAAGGATAGTAAAATCTACTTTAAATTAAGTATGACAAATCCCAAACACCTCCATGTAAACAATGTTTTTTTCTAGCGCTAGTTGACCAATATTGTACATAGTTACTTCTGGTTACTGATTTAAAGTTTTGAGTAAAAATACCTGGTCAAGTTGATGATTATAGCTATTTGACACCTCTCTTTATGAATAAAATGTTTGATTTGGACTATTATGAGAGATTAGAATGAGATGAGAACAACTTTATTAATTCCGAAGGAAATTGTTGTGCCAGAGTTTCAAGTAAAAAAAACATAACAGTAATGGATAATAGTAGAAAGGAGGAAGAATAAGAAATATAATGAAATATGAATTGTCTTAACTGTTAGCAGTAACTACAAAAAAAAAGTTAGTTTAAGCCTTCCTAAGTAAACAATGTCCTTGCTGAAAGATAATATTAGTACACAACATCCGGACACTCAAGAGGCAGTTTATTTCAGTTTAATGGTTGTAGCCTCACATGACTTTGTAGTAACCATCTCAGCTATGTGTTTTACGTGCAGTGTTAAAATATTATAGTCTTATATTTACTGTGTGACTTGTCCAAGACATGTTATGGCATACTTTTAATGAGAGCAGTTTGAGAAAGGCAGGTGTGGATCTATCCTGTTGACATGATAGCCTCACTACAATCTGTGAACTGCAGGAAATTCAACCATTAAATTATAGTTGAAATTCAGATGACTGTGCCCAAAGATTTTGTACATGGCCAACTAATTTTCATTCGCAGATTGGCTTTTCAAAGTCTGACAGGGTCTATCTTTGTTTTTCTTTCCCTTTTAGATTCTGGATGTATTGTGCTCCCTCTGTGTTTGTAATGGGGTGGCAGTGAGAGCCAATCAAAATTTGATTTGTGACAATCTGCTTCCCGAGAGGGACCTGCTTCTCCAGACTCGACTGGTCAATGCTGTTCACAGGTAAAGAAGGAAAACCTATTCATTCTTGATGGTTAAATATTTCCTGTAAACCACTTATCTGCAAAGTACATGGTATACTGCTCAATACTGCATAGACATTTAAAACTACACAAAATGGCTTATTTTTGAATATTAAGATTTCGCTTCAGTAGTCAAACAATTTTTGTGACGTTTATCCGAGTCTACTAATTGATATTTTACCTCCCTGTGAGGTCTGTCTGTGGTTAGCCTCTGATTGGACCGTACATCTATAACTGCTAGATACAGTCTGCATTTTAGATTGTGTTGTATTGTTTTTTCTGCTTTTTTTATAAGTTATGGAATCTTGCAATACAAAATTTTAATGTCTGCTAGCAAAAAATGTGAGAGTTAAGTATATTTGCATTTTTTTTTTGTTTTGAATATCATGAGAAAATACACTTAGAACATTATAAAAAAATAGGACTTTAAATATTAGTCCACATCAGCAAAATGTTACCTAAAATTGACCATGTAACCTAAAATTTCACAAGAAACAATGTAAAAATGGCAAACAATTACAAAAAATTATCAAAAAATTTATCTCACAAGTTTCCATACTTATACACATTGTTTTAAAATCTATGGCTTTTGCATATAGTTCTTATTTAGGCTAGTATCCCCCAGTCCTAGTCCACTTTATTTTACCTCGCACTCTGTGACCTCTCCAATGTCTTCTAGTATGAGGCCCAACATTTTTCTGGGTGTGGCTGAAGGTTCAGCTCAGTACAAGAGGTGGTATTTCGAGGTGGTGATCGACCAAGTGGACCATTTTGTTAGTGGAGACCCAACTCACCTAAGAGTGGGTTGGGCCAACACTAAAGGCTATGCTCCATATCCTGGTGGAGGAGAAGGATGGGGAGGCAACGGAGTTGGAGATGATCTTTACTCATACAGCTTTGATGGGCTTCATCTCTGGTCAGGTGGGCAAACTTTGCACAAGCAAAACCGTATTATGTTGATTTTGTGGTGTTGCATTTGCTAGATTTCTTTTATGATTAGGCTAGCAATACTTGGGTGCAAGTACTTTTAACTCCCTGTAACTGGATAGTATAAAGAGAACTTTTAATGTACTTTACAGTCGCGCCTGAAGCCGGTTGTCCTTGGATTTGACTTTTCCATGGAGTGAATCTGCTAAAAGTCCTTTACCCTTAGCTCATCATTCCACGTCATCCTGCCCTACATTTACAAGGGCATAACAGCCATCCATCCACACTCTCTGCCCATATTGTCCAGGCCGTATCCCCAGGGCTGTGGCCTCTATTAACCAGCACCTGCTGAACTCTGATGATGTGGTCAGCTGCTGTCTGGATTTGGGTGCTCCAAGCATGTCCTACAGGATCAACGGCCAGCCTGTCCAGGGCATGTTTGAAGACTTCAACACAGATGGATTCTTCTTCCCCGTTGTCAGCTTCTCTGCAGGTGTCAAGTAAGGCTCCAGATGCATAGAGTTACTTGTTTAAATACCTCAGATGTAAATAGAGAGCAGCGATTTATCAAACTATTACCAGAGCCTCTTCAAAGTGACAGAACCCAAGCATATAACTCATAGTAAAGTAATAGTTAAATCTTTAATAAAAAGTGAAAAAGAGAATGTTTCAATAACTGAAAGGTCTTTAGATTTCAAAAGAAACTGAACTTGAGGCACAGTAATAATTTCATCTCTAAATACAAAGTGCAAAGGACAATGTCATAATAAGGAGCACTGACACGGTTCACACAAAGGAAACCAGTCACAATAAAAAGTACAATTCCAAAATTCAAAAAAACACAGCTCTGGCAAGGAGTGGTAGAATGGGAACATGATAAAGGGAAGAACAGCTCAATTAAATAGGTGGAAATAATCAAGACTGAAGCAGGGGAGGAGGAGGATCAGGTGTGGACAATTCACCAGTTTCCTGGTCTTGACACAAAATAAGGATCAACATAAAAAAAGAGTTACCTATTGAAGAAAAAAGTGCATTGGAGATTGGCGTTTTTTTGAGCTTTGAATGTGTTAGTCTGGTTTACCAGATGGTACCAAGATATTTTTGTTGGGGGGAAGAATGCCAGAAAGTGTAAGAATTAAATTGTATTGCTATAAGTGTCTAAAGTGTTGAATATATGAGAATCAGTCAATGCAAAACCAAATGGCACTTGGCTAGATCCAGTGTATCAACTATTTATTATCCCCACGTATTTATCCAGGCATTTAACCAATTCCCTGAAACAGGAAGTCAATACACTGTAGGCTTTTAATTACTGTTATCTCCGGACTATAAGCCACTACTTTTTTCACATGCTTTGAGCACTGCAGCTTAAACAACCATGTGGTTAATTTATTTATTTGTTTATGTATTTATTTTGGGCAAACAATCTTCATGCCGGCAAAACATTTAGCCTCATGATATGGGAACAATGAAATTCTGAGGCTGTTCTATTCTGACACTGAAGACAACTCTAATGGTTTTAGTGTGCATGAGGAAGACGAAGATAGCAATCAGCTGCAGTAGGACAAAGTGGGGATGGAAAATGGATGGATGGATGGACTTTTCCTTGTGTTATTTATTATTAATCTTCTTCATCGGTCGTGTTACAAGCACTGTTCAGACACGAAAAAAAAAACGTAACCAGTAGATATTTGTGGTTATTACCAGTAAAAAAAAAAAACCATCTGTTTAACATCTTTCTATGTAAATATCTCATGTTCAAACATGGACACCTGCAGCTTATAGAAAAGTGTGGCCTGTACATGTGGTGCGGCTTATATTCAGGTGCGCTAAATTGCCCGGAAATTACGGTATAGTGAGCTAAGACCTAGATAATCTCAAAAACTTTACAACAGATTTCATTGATCCAACTTTTTCTCTTGCTTCCAGTTGATGAGGTAAATGCAAAATGTACTCCTATGAAATTAGACTTTGTTGACACATTCTTCAGCGTTACCCCACAGAGAAGCTGTCTTTTTCTCAGCTTGAGCAGTACCCCTGTCATCCTCAAAGTCAGGAAATGACATTGGAATTAACTGATTATGTTTTTCTTTTTTCTCCTTTTCGTTTTTTTGCTATAAAAGTATAATGCTTTTGATTTATACATTACATGCATGTGATTTGAGAACGCACCAGGTCCGTTCTTTCTTACTAAATGTCTTTTCAAACTGTCTACGAAGGTTCCGTGTCATCCAATTCATGGTTATCTGTTGTCAAATCTTGTAGAGGCCTGGACTTAGCTTTTCCTCATGAACATATGTAGCAACATGAACATAACGACCACCTTTTAACCAAGTTGCTGCAAAACAACGTATTTATTAACATAATTAACCCTCTTAACTTTGAAGGATTCCCAACACCAGCAGTTAAATCACAAAATTCCAATGGTGTTGAAGAAGTCTTTCGGCTGAGAGGTGAAACGTCTAAGAGGAAAAACAAAGTCCACTTGCCAGGCCAAGATTTGACAACGGTGTCCTCAGTCCCTTCAAGCATCAACACAACTACATGCATCAGATAATTAATTATTGAATATCACAAAGCATATGGAAAGATTTAATCATAAGAATCAGCCAATATCCATTTTAAATGAGAACTTTTTAACATTTCATACCAGGGTGCGTTTTTTGTTGGGTGGACGGCATGGCGATTTCAAGTTCTTGCCCCCCGCTGGTTACTCTCCATGCTATGAGGCACTGTTGCCTAAAGAGAAGATGCACGTGGAGCCTGTGAAGGACTATAAGAGAGATCATGAAGGGGTCCGTGACCTGCTGGGAACCACCAAGTTCCTTTCTCAAGCCTCTTTCATCCCCACTCCTGTTGACACCAGCCAGGTGAGGAGAGTTTGAGGTCAACAGAGAAATGGGGCAAGCCAAATATTCTGTATAGTTTCATTTAAAATTGTGACATTGAGCATTGTAATACTGTGATTAAAACCGCTGTTTTCTTCAATAGATGATATGCCATTGGGAGTATTAAGTATTAAGATTGGGATACATTTGATTATATCATTTCCTTAATAAATGTTAAGACAATTCCTAAATTGTTTTAACTCAAAACAGAATTAAAAACCTGAAAAAATCAAAAAAGGAATGTTGTTGGTTGTTGTTGAACTATGGTTTTGCGCTTCCCCTTGCTATGCTTGCCGTTTGCTGAAGCTGGTGGCAGACTTTTAGAAACACCAATCAACTATGCTAAATTCAATTGATGTATTTTATACTGTTATTAGTGATACATGAACCTGAAATAATATTGGATGCTAAGTGTGATATTTAAACAAGTTTAACATCAAGACATTGTGACATCCTCTTATGGGAAATGTGTGTTGTGTCTCTGTTTATGAAGTATTCAGATCAAATATAATCATTTGATAAAGACAATTTGTCTCTTCTGCGATCACTTTCATCTGATGCTCCCATAACCCTAATTCCTCTCTGCAGGTTGTTCTTCTCTCTCACATGGACAATATAAAAGAGAAGCTGGCAGAAAACATACATGAGTTGTGGGGAATGAACAAGATTGAATTGGGCTGGACCTATGGCAAGGTAAACCCACATCCCTATCATTCCCTTCAACACGCAAAACCCAAACATAGCAGTGCAAGACAAAGGTTAACTAAAGCTCTCTGTAGCAATATTGAATTAAATGGACCCTTAAGTGCCATAAACTCCTGTTGAAACATCAGACAGTAGTTTTTTGTTGCTTTGTCTTGTTGTAAGTAATGAACTACTGTTATTCACTTGACTCACTCAAAATCGCCAAAGCCCGGAGGGAAAATTCTTGCTAATTAAGCTAAATTACGGTTACATTTTTGCAGCAGGGGACCTTTATGCTTCGTCAGTCCCCTTTTACCTTCCTTGACTCCCTTAAGTTTCTGTAAAATCTCAGTGAGTCATAAAACACCATAATTACTTTTAGCTAAAGTGAAACTATTCATTACTGAGATATTGTTAGATTTTCAGTATAGGCAGTGCTTATAGGTCTGATGAATGAGAAAGGAAACAAGCTGGGAAAAGAGTAAGGATGGACGGAAAATCAAATATTATGCAGAATTTTTTGAACATGAATGTTCAATTCCAGGTAAAAAAAACAAAACAGAATTCATTGCACCCTAAACCACATCCACTTAATTCCCAGCAACCCCAAAAATCACAGAAAACAAGCATCAACAAAAACCCCAACATTCATGACTCGCTACAATACATAACACTTTCTAGGTAGAGACCATTTGTCATGATCAAATGCCTTACGAAAATGTACTATAGCTATAGTTATGATATTACTGAACAAATTTTTTGTGAAATAGATTGTAATGAAATCAATTAAAAAAAATAGTCTCATTATTCCTATCAGTAAACACCAAATAATACGCTTTCAATAGTCCAATTTGCAAGTTAGTATTTAAAATTTGAAATCGATCTATATAATACAGCAGGTTAGTTCCTTTCAGTGTTTTTTTCATGACACTGTCCATTTAGCATTTTGAGATTCTGGCATGCAGACCATTACACCATTACATTTAAAGAGCTTTTATTCTTCTTGAACTTTTTCTCTGCATCCCATCTTTTACTGTCAGTCAGTGTTCCTGCTCACTGCCGCAGGCAGCCTGTTAGAAGTCTGATCACACACTGCCTCCTTTGCACTGTAGTCATTATCACAGACTCATTCTCCAGTCTGGCTGTTTTCACAGCGGACATTTAAGAAACTTAATGGGTGTCACACCTTATGAGAAGGAGACATCCATATTAATCAAGACTTGGGAAAAGCTCCGTTTGGCAAGATATAGGAAAAATGTTTCTGTCATTCATAAGGGGCACCTTTAACATCCAAGCGGCTTCTTGGTTAATCCCCGCCATAACAATCCTCCAATTCAAAGTTGGATTCGAACAGAGGAAAGTCTTTTCTTACAGGCTTCATACTTGGCAGGCAGAATTATTATTCAAATTGGCAATAGCCTGGTTTTGTATGTGAATGCTTAGCCTCGCTGCCCACCTTTTGTTCAGTCTAACCTTTTTTCAAAATGTAAATACGCATAATCAGAAAGTCAGTGCATTTTTTTATCACAAATCTGGATGCAGCACTAAATCTCTGAGTGGACTCCATCACAGACAGGTGAGTCTGGAGATGCTGTTACTCTCTCTTGGTAATTGTTGCAGGCTTTACTTGCTATATCAACATTTCTACACCTGAGGCCTGAATTCAACAAAAATACACCTATTTGCCATCTTGTATTTGTCATGTAATTTTGGGATGATTTCTCTCCTATTGGTTGTTGTGTAGATGATATATTTTCTGTCAGACATTTCTGTGCAACAGTACTGAAATGATAGAATTTAAGAGAATATATATCATATATTAATATATATTGGCTGTAGAATGATCTTTTAATGATATAAACCACTGTCATAGCCAGTTTGAGGGAGGAATTTGGTTCTAAGCCTGTTATTCCACATTTATCTGGCCTTTGTCGCAGACAGAGACAGACTTATTAACAAAATGAGACCCACTACCTCAATTTGTTTTTAACAAAATGCAATACATCATCCATCTAACCTATTTAATTTCAGGTTCGTGATGACAACAAGAGGCAACACCCTTGCCTTGTAGATTTCACAAAGCTGCCTGAAACAGAAAGGAACTACAACTTGCAGATGTCAAGCGAAACACTGAAGTAAGACTGGGCCTTTTGCTCCATTATCCAGTTAGTTATTCATAGGATTGCTGCTGCTCTCTGCTGAATGCAGAGCTGGAGCAGATTAAGGCAGAAGATTGCAGCAGCAGCCATAATGACTAGTATCTCCTGAGTGAATTTCCACATTGATTTTCAAGAAATTGTGGGTCCCAAGCCATCTACTGAGTCATTTCACTGTAAAAACATTTGGATAGACCCAATAAAGTGACCCTCAGTCACAGTGAGCTTCAGTCACATCAAATTTGGCAGTTCCATACTGTTCTGCTGGCATTGATTGACCCAGATTTATAGCTGTCCATTGAACTCTACTCAAAATGTAACAGTCTTCAGTCAATGGACTCTGCAGAAAAGACTATTTAGTTTGTTCTGTCATGGAGCTTGATTATTGAATTCAGTGGTCCGAATTCATCTCCCCTCTCTCATCTTTATTCCCAGAACCCTCATGGCACTTGGTTGCCATGTTGCCCAGATCAATGTTCATGCTGAGGATGATCTGAAGAAGATTAAACTCCCAAAAGAGTGAGTTTCATTTTCTTCTTCTAATTACATCACTTGTTTTCTTCGTTGCCGAATGTCAAGAAACAGAACGGCTTCAAAATGTAAACAAAAATGATCTCAAATTTCTGTGCCGTTACATTGGTTTGTTTACAGCTACATGATGTCTAATGGGTATAAGCCAGCACCACTGGACCTTTCTGATGTGAAACTGACAGCAGGTCAGGAGGTTCTAGTTGACAAACTGGCCGAGAACGCACACAATGTGTGGGCCAAAGATAGAATTAAACAAGGATGGACCTATGGCATGCAGCAGGTAAAAATTAACTTTATTATTCTTCTGTGAGCGATGTGCCCTAATTATTAGTCTTCATTAAAACAGGAATTTCTATGTTTTCATAAGGATTTGAAGAGCAGGCGTAACCCTCGCCTGGTTCCATATGCTTTACTTGATGAACGTACTAAGAAATCTAACAGAGACAGTTTAAGAGAGGCCATCAGGACAATGGTTGGATATGGATACGACATCGATCCTCCAGACCAGGAGGGTAAGCAAGATTATGAAATTTTAAATGTTTCTCCAATCCTCAGTAATTTCCTGATACAGAAGAAGTGCTGTCAGAACTGCTCAAATAGTTGAACTCATCAAAACAGTTGACAAATGGGTTATTTTTCTTTCATTTGCTGAATAATTAAGCATCACAAGAATTATATAATAATAATATGGACAATCAAACATAAACTGTTGACTATTTAAAAAAAATATTACATGCAAATATGTAAAAAAACAACAAAAACTGACATCTGCTTGAATGTTGCACGCACTCCTTATTTTGTGCACCATGTATGTCCATAGGTTTTGTAAAACTATACTTTCAACAACTTCCGTTGAGTAAACAATATAATCCCTCACTGATTAATTAGAAATATGTGTTGTGATTTTTCAGAAGCAGAATCAGGATCAGTAATTGATTTGCATTTAAAAAAACAAAGGGACTGTTTAATTATTTTATTTCCATTTTTTTTCCAGCTGTCCATATGGTGGATGATCAAAGCATTGAGACAATCCGCTTCTTCCGTGTTGAGCAAACATATGCTGTAAAAACTGGAAAGTGGTACTTTGAGTTCGAGGTTCTGAGTGGTGGTGACATGAGGGTTGGCTGGGCAAGGCCAGGCTGCAGGCCCGACGTTGAGCTCGGAACAGACGACCAGGCCTTTGTCTTTGACGGATACAAGGTAAACCTAATCTGTCCAGGTCTATTATTTATCCCCAATTGAAGAGAGGACTGTAAAAAAATTTCATTTATTGTTGTATAAGTATTTGCAATTTTGTAAAAAGCAGAATTACAAAACTAGCGATCCGAAACTGCTTCCAAATTGTTTTCCATGTGGTGAATATTTTCCCATAATTCTGTTTGCTTTTGTGCCATTTCTAAAGTAGAGCTTGTGAGGTATTGTTTCTGATTTGCCTACTACATTGTGGGCAAATTTTAAATGATACATTTCATCACGCCACCACTCATGTGATGAGAAAATGTCTTCTATGTGGTTTTGTGCAACAAAAACACAGACTTCCGTCCTTTTTTTTTTGAAGGGTCGACGCATGCATGCAGGAAGCCGCTACTTTGGACACCCGTGGAAAAAGGGTGACGTGGTTGGCTGCATGATCAACTTGGAGGACAAATCCATCATTTTCACCCTGAATGGAGAACTCCTGATCACAAACAAGGGCTCTGAGCTTTGCTTCACGGACTTTGAGACAGACGATGGTGCGAGAGACGTAGTCTTGTCATCTAGAAAAGAATATTATCAATTCAGCATGTTTGAGTCTGTACTTTTTTTGTCAACGTAGTTGGCGGTTAGAAAGTTGTGAGGGATGAAAAGCTACAGAATGATAATGATAGCACAGTTTAATGAGGCCCATTGTTTTTCTGGCCCATTACACGGCTAATGAACAATTTCCCAGAACAAGATAGGAGAGGACTAGAACGCAACAAAAAGTTAAGTGGGTTAAATTAATGGCCCCAGGATATTTGAAATTAGTTGTACTGACTTTGACAGCAAATTGTGTTTAAATACAAGAGTATTTCCAAGTAGTAAATACATGTATAATGTACTTGAGTTTCGTGTAAAGATAATCATTTTTCCCTCTCGATCAAAGACCCGTCTTTTCTCTTGACCAACAAGCAATTTCCAGGATGGTTAAAAGACCGGAAACGATTAACAGAACAAAACAAAAACCAAAAGAACATCACAAAGGCTCCTTATACAGTACTTGAATTAAGCAAATGTATCCAATGTGGTTATCTATTTCTTCTGCTAATTGGTAAACTTCTCTCCTAGGTTTTATCCCTGTGTGTAGTCTGGGCATGTCTCAGATTGGTCGAATGAACCTGGGCAAGGATGCAAGCACGTTCAAGTACTATACCATGTGTGGTCTCCAGGAAGGCTTTGAGCCCTTCGCTGTTAACATGAAGAGAGACATCACCATGTGGTTTAGCAAGCGCTTACCCACTTTTGTCAATGTGCCTGAGGACCACATGCATATTGAGGTATCGGTGTATTGATTTTTCTTTTAATTGATTTTTTCTTTTCTTTTTTTCAGCAGCCGAGTAGATAACGATTTAAGCTGTGTCTCCTGGATTAATGTTCTTGTTGTCATGCATGGGATACAAATAGCCAGCTCTTATGAACTTCACTGTCCTACATTGCCATTTTTATATATTTTTTTATTTTTTTATTTTTTTATTTTTACCATTAATTTGAGATTGGTGTCATTTAAAGCTGTAATTGTAATCATTCTTTATGTGACAATGGGTGAGTTTAAAAAAAAAAAACACAACAAAATAAATGCTTTAAAAAGCAACTTGAAATCATACTGTTCTAGCATAACCAAGTGAAGAGATAGAAACAATATGTGCAACAAATTGTGACCAAGCTGTTAGAATGAAGGGTTCCCCCATTTAACCAGCAAAAATAACAATTTTCGCGGTCACCACAGACCTTCAGAGTGCCAGTTTACCATAATAAAATCAAAGGCTGAGTAGTTGAGCAATATTTAATGAAAACAAACCTTTATTTGGGTCAGGCATCAGGGATTTTGAGTATTTGAGTTATTTAATTGAAGTGACATACTCTGTATGTATCGCTACGAATGACTTCCATTAATATGTAATGATTTGCACAGAAGAAATTCTATTCGCAGTAAATATGAGATGAGATGAGATGAGATGAGAACAGCTTGATTTATCCCGAAGGAAATTGTCGTGCCAGAGTTTCAAGTAAAAACATAACAGTAATAGATAATAGTAGAAAGGAGGAAGAATAAGAATACAATGAAATATAAATTGTCTGAACTGTTCTTCAAAGATTTGAAGAACTTTTTTTTTTTTTTGAATATTTGAATATCTTGAATATATTGAATATTTTGAATATCTCTATGCCTTAAACTTTTGGTTGTGTTGATCCACAGATTTGTGCTGTCTAACAGATTCTCTCTTCAAAATTCCAATTTTTCCATCCTGACTCTGAATCTACCCAGGTGACAAGGATCGACGGGACGGTGGATAGCCCTCCTTGCCTCAAGGTCACCCACAAGACATTTGGCACCCAGAACAGCAATAATGATATGCTCTACTGTAGACTGAGCATGCCTGTGGAGTTCTACTCTGCAGACATGGTGCTTGACGAATCACTGAAACTCAGGTCAGACATTTTTGTTGCAGTGGATACATTTTTCAAAGAACCATGACTTTTCTCTTGAAAGTACCAGATGGATCAGGAGAGCTATTTAACTTTTAAGGTGTGCTGATTGTCTGCGTCGGAGAACTAATAATATATGCTCTCCGCAGTCATCCTCCAAGAGAAGATGGAACAGTTGACTGTGGGAGCATTACAACTGTAAATCAAGTAATCAAAGATAAGAAAATGCAATTCAGAATTACCACATACTGTTTAAGTGTAACACGCTGTGTATTTTGATGCCAGTACTACCACTCGGTGAGAGTTTTTGCTGGACAGGACCCTGCATCCGTATGGGTAGGTTGGGTCACACCAGACTACCATTACTATTGCAAGAACTTCAGCCTTGGCAACACACGAACAGTAACTGTCACCTTGGGAGACGAAAGGGGTCGGGTTCATGAGAGGTGAGCAAACGCTAACAGTGTGTCGGAATTTTTTTTCATTTGCTGAATTGAATTTGCAATCTGTTAGTTTTTAAATCTGTGACTTTGGAAAATGTACTAACGCACTTCTATTCAAAATAAATATAAACACAGGTCATAGAGCCACTCAAATAATGCAGAACTTTGTTGTCACAACAGCTCTGTTTTACTGCTTTTGTTTTTTTAGCAACATCTTTGTTCCTATTTCTTCTTTCTTTTTCTAAAACTATTCTCATAATTAGCACGCTTGAGACCAACTTCAGAGAAAGATTCCATTATTATGGCTAGGTAATTTTGGGTGTTCCAAGACATTGTAACATGCTGCAATAATGAGAAAGCCAGAGAATTTATTTTGTGGGAACCCAGCTACTATTGCATGAAAATGTAAAACGTTGCAGGCGTTCTTTGAACAAGAAGAACTAAGTACAACCTTGTTCTTAAATAACGTTGTTATGGGGACATTAGTAGTGAATACCAATGATTGCAATCGACCCTCCTTCTCCGTCTTCTTCTCTTTTCGGCTTTTCCCTTCGGGGGTCGCCGCAGCGAATCAACCTTCTCCATCTAACCCTGTTCTCTGTATCCTCCTCTCTCACACCAACTACCTTCATATTCTCTCTCACTATGTCTATAAATCTTCTCTTTGGTCTTCCTTGAGACCTCTTGCCTGGCAGCTCCAATTCCAGCATCCGTCTACCAATATATTTTCTATCCCTCCTCTGTACATGACCGAACCATCTTAGTCTGGCTTCTCTGACCTTCTCTCCAAAACATCTAACCTGCCGTTCCTCTGATAGACTCATTCCTGATCCTGTCTGTCCTGGTCACTCCCAAAGAGAGCCTTAGCATCTTCATCTCCGCAACCTCTAGCTCTGCCTCCTGTCTTTTCATGATTTTTTTCGAAGCCATAAAGCATCACTTGTCTTACCACTGTCTTGTATACCTTTCCTTTCATTCTGGCTGATAGTTTTCTATCCCATAGTACTCCTGACACTTTTCTCCACCCATTCCAATGTGCTTGAACCCGTTTCTTCACCTCTTTTCCACACTCTCCGCTGCTCTGGAATGTTGACCCCAAGTACCTGAAATCCTCTAACTTCTTGATCTCCACTCCCTGTAACCTCACCGTTCCACCTGGGCTCCTCTCAGTCACACACATATATGTGTGTGACTCTGTCTTTCAGTCATCTCCTTTCCCTATGCATTAACACTGTTTCTACCACTGTATTCGTATATAATAAAACTGAGAGGGAGCACATATTAAGAACTGACTACTTTTGGAAAATATTTATGTACTTGCACCGATAGTTAGGTTTTGAATGCAGGGCTTTTTTCTAGAGTATTAGTACTTCTACTGAGTTAAGGGGCAGAGTGCTTAGTCTGTCATTTCTATAGAAACAGAAATTATAATATATGTCTATATTATAATTCTACATTCACATAGAGAAGAAGCACAGCAAGTTGCACAGACATGTGATCAAAAACCAAGTGTGTTCATGAACATTTATTTCCAATTACACATATATTCAACACACACCTGTCCCTTAACCATAAACCATCACATACTTAGGGCTTCTGCATACTTTCTGAAGCATCAAAAAACACTAACCCGCCATATCAAAAGAACTGTCACCCTCTGCGATTATCTCTGTATATTTTTCATGTCACACATAATGTGAAATAACTGCAGCGTTTGATTTTCATTGAAATGTTACCAGTGCGTTTGGTGTACAACTGAAAAAGTCAGACTGGGTTTCTGTCAGTCCTTAAATACCATGATGTACTCAGAGGAAGCTGATCACATCTCTTTGGAATGTATTAATATTGATCGGACAAGAATCGCCAGTCCACAAAGTTCAGTAAAAGTGATATGCAGCAGCATTTTTCATTCATGTTGTTGGCATGCTGATCATGTTGCAGTGTCCAGAGGAGTAACTGCTACATGGTGTGCGGAGCTGATGCAGTTAGCCCATCCTCATCAGGCCGAGCTAACTCGGATGTGGAAATTGGCTGTCTGATTGACTTGGCCACTGGTCTGGTTTCCTTCACTGCCAATGGCAAGGATCTCCCAACAGCATACCAGGTAAAAGAGAAGATTTAGCCTCTAGCGGAATGAACAACAGCCTGTGCATTTCATGTCTCTTCTCTAGCCAACTATGGTTAAGATTTACAGTCATGGCCAAAAGTTTTGAGAATGACACTTTCACAGTCTGTTTCTTCAGGGTTTTTAGGTGTTTGCCAGATGTTTCTATGGTTGTGTCATTCTCAAAACTTTTGGGCATGACTGTAGGTACTTCAGCACTGAACAAAAAAACCCTAAACCCCCTATAAACTACTACCGTTAGTAGTTAAAGACAAACCAAAAATCGCGATGACTTTATTTTAAGCACACATAAACACAATCGGTTTCTTTTCAAATGTAGATCATGATTGCCTCACATTTAATCTGCGTCGCGTACAAACCATTCATCATCTCTCAGCTCCTCACTCGATGCTACGGCCATCGATCGGCACTTTTTTTCCAATCAGAAGTCCTCTCAGATAATTGAGGGTGATACCCTGATGAAAAGCTCCTTCTCCCACAAGAGCAGGCATCATCCTCTTACATAATGAGAAGAGCACCTTACAGTGTGTGGGCTGCAATTATAATTTGAGATTTCTTCAGGGTTTTACTTTAGGACATATCTAATGAGGCATTTGTAATACATTGCAATGATCGTATGTTTAATTGTGTTTTTCTATGTTGGCTAATTCTGTCCAGGTGGAGCCTAATACCAAGTTGTTCCCTGCCGTCTTTGTACGCCCCACCAGTGCAAACCTCTTCCAGTTTGAATTTGTCAAGATCCAGGTCTGTATTAGAGCACAATACAAATCTTGCACGTAGAAACAGTGCATGTCAGATGATAGCCATTTTGCCAGATAATGTGAATGTTTTACACAGTAAAAGTCTTAAAATCAGCCCAAAGTAATATCAGGCATAGGCAGAATTAAAATTTGCCAAGTATCAGCATGTTCTCTACCTGCTTAAATCTAACATTAGCCAACTGATGGTGGTTATATTTGAATTTATTTTTGTGCCTAAATCATTATTTTTCATCAGCTTCATTTTTAACTTTCTTTTGCCCTTCTTCAAACCAAATGTTAATGGTTTGTTGTACAAGCATCTACATCATAAGAGTAGGCTCAAGCTTTTTCCTTTATCTAGTTATTTCTCAAGCCATCCCATCAGACAAAATATGAATCAATTAGCAACTAGTAACACTTGTTAAAATAAAATGTGTTTGCTTTCACAACAAATCCATGTATTTTATTGAAATTCCACCATGTAAAGTTTCATAATAAGCATAATGACATCACTTAACAAAAAATTAGGTGACTGTATTGAAAAAAAAAAGTGCAAAATGTATAAATATTTGCATATGGATATTAACCACTGTCAAGTGATCACTGTTCATTAAATAGGAAGCTGATGTCTGTTATTTGCTCACAGATCCTGTGTTGTCTCTGAATCTCAGTTACAGTGTTGATCAACAAACTTATGGTAACATTGTCTTCATCAAATGATTATGACATTCCCATCTTGTTATTTTTATCGCCTGTCTGTTTCTAGGATGCCATGCCACTATCGTCTGCCATATTTAAGAGTGAGCACAGAAATCCCGTGCCTCAGTGCCCACCCCGGCTGGATGTGCAGACCATCGTGGCCGTGCTATGGAGCCGCATGCCAAACACCTTCCTGAGTGTGGAGATGGCTCGAGTCAGTGAGAGACACGGTTGGGTGGTCCAATGTCTAGAACCCCTGCAGATGATGGCAGTTCACATACCTGAAGAAAACAGGTGTGAAGCATTGATAAAGAATGGAGGTCCGGACTAGGAATACTAACTTGAATTGATACCGTGATTTTATTATAAGCCTGCATACGTTAGTGTTGAAATTTGCCCTTTAGATGTGCCAGCAAGTACTTACTGTTCTATCCCCACTGCTACGTCTCTGTTTTTCAACCTTTTCCCAGGTGTTTGGACATTCTGGAGTTATCTGAGCATGAGGACCTGAGAAAGTTCCACTATCACACACTAAAACTTTACTGTGCCTTATGTGCCCTGGGAAACACTCGTGTAGCTCACACCCTCTGCAGCCATTTGGACCAATCACAGCTCCTCTACACCATCGATAATCAATACCTGTCTGGCATGTTGAGGGAGGGCTTCTATAATGTCCTCATGAGGTTTGTTAATTGCATTCTTTTTTTTTTGTTTGTTTGTCCTTTTACATGTTTTTAAATTTAACATTACCATAAAGTTTTCCATTCATTTTACCATCAGTAAGTTGTTGGAAAATGAAATGTTGTTATTGTTATTGTTATTATTGAGGGACCTCAACACAGTACAGTAATGAATGTCCCATGTTAATGTCAACATTGCTTTGGTGATATATAAGCTTTGCCAACAGAAACCCAGGACTTGTCATTATTTTGTTATTCCTGCTTAAAAACATAGATATGCCTTGGATAAACCAGGAACATTGCATTTATACATGGCATGGGATAGAATATTAATACAGCAAGTCATGTTAGTCCTTTTGCAATAAAATATTGTCTCAAATGCTGTGTAAGTGACAAGATGTTGTAGTTAGTTAATAAGTATATCTGCATCTTGCCTTCTAACGGGTATTTTCTTCTATATTGATGTAGGGTAGTTTGTTTTGCAAAGAATTGTCAGTTGCAGTGTCACGGTGATGATGAGCAAAGTATTGTAATATTACCACGTGGTGAAGAGAAGTGTTTATTTTGAAATAAAGAAAACACTGGGCAAGTTTAGTGAAGGCTTCCGCATGGCAAGACAGCTACATGTATCAATGAACAACCTCCAGGAGATATATTGGTTATTTTAATCAGACAAACACATTTTATAGAAATGAAGACCAGTTGAATTTTAAGCACATTTTAAACAGTGTCCTTTTCTGATTAACACAGACTGACTGAGGCAGTACTTTGAATTATCCTTTTTTTTTCCTTCAGCATCCATCTTGAGACTGCAAAGGAGGCTCGCCTAATGATGAACAATGAGTTCATCATTCCTGTAACAGATGAGACGCGCGCCATCAAGCTGTTCCCCGATGAGTCCAAGCGACATTCACTGCCTGGCGTAGGCCTGAGCACCTCCCTGACACCCCGTGTTAATTTCTCTCCTGTTGGTATCATCCAAAGCAAACGCCAGCAGTATCTCCACAGCCCGCAATTACCACTGGGCATTCTGAAGGAGAAAGCCATCAGCATGCTAACAGAGGCTGTGCAGGGTGGTGGCCTGCACATACGAGACCCAGTGGGTGGAAGTGTTGAGTACCAGTTTGTTCCCATCCTGAAGCTAATTGGGACACTGTTAATCATGGGGGTCCTAACCAGCGAGGAGGTGAGACTGATTCTCTTGCTTATTGATCCCAATGTGTTTGGGGACAACAAGGATGCTGAGGAGGTGAAGGGGGATGAATTGGCTGTCGCTGGGGAGAAGGAGGAGGTCAGCAAAAATGAGGAGAAGGCGGTAGAGGCAGGAGAAGAGGAGACCAAGGAAATCAAGCCACTGGCTAAGGGCCTGCTGGAAAAGTCTTTACCCGAGTCCGTCAAACGGCAGGTGCGACACAACGATGAAAGCCTCAATGTGTAGATAAGTGATACTTTTAAAGACCCATTCACACACACACACACACATATATACTGCTCAAAAAAATAAAGGGAACACTTGAACAACACAATGTAACTCCAAGTCAATCACACTTCTGTGAAATCATAGTGTCCACTCAGGAAGCAACACAGATTCATTTTGACTTGTTTTAAGGACATTACATCAAAGTTGGATCAGCCAGGAGTTTGTTTTTACACTTTAATTTTGAGTGTGATTCCTAATCCAGACCTCCATGGTTGATACAATTGATTTCCATCGATCATTTTTGTGTGATTTTGTTGTCAGCACATTCAACTGTGTAAAGAGCAAAGTATTTCATATGAATATTTCATTCATTTAGATCTAGGATGTGTTTTTTAAGTGTTCCCTTTATTTTTTTGAGCAGTGTATATAAATGTAGTCTATGAGTATATCTGGAACTAATTTTAACTTTTGTCCCTCATGGAATTCATTCCTCAAAGCTTTTATGACATCTGTCTGAGAAGTGAGTGTATGACAGGAAAACGCAATACGCATTAAAATCAACAATATTTGATCAATACATAATAGAGATAGAGCAATATACTTATTTCTTGTATTTTAGTGTATTTCACTCTGCTAAATTCATCTCATATAAAGTTTGTTTCCGTTCCTTCCAGATGTGTGAGCTGCTACACTACTTCTGTGACTGCGAGCTAAAACACCGGATCGAGGCCATCGTCTCCTTCTCCGATAGCTTTGTGTCCAAGCTGCAGTTTAACCAGAAGTTCCGCTACAATGAGCTGATGCAGGCGCTCAACATGTCTGCCGCTGTCACCGCCAAGAAGACCAAGGAGTTCCGTTCCCCTCCACAAGAGCAGGTATAAACCATTGGGCAAATCACTGGAAGAGAAGTTGTTAAAATTTGTTGCATGTTCACTACAAGATTGTTCTTGGATCAGATCCGTAGGGACCTGAAGATTCATGGTCGCCAATCATTGTGCTCTATTGACTTGATTGTTCTTTAACTGTTTCTTAAGAAATGGCAGTGGTTTTGAATTGTCAAGTATAAAATTGCAAGTGGATTAATCAGTAGATTAAATTTATTTGGCAGCTAGTTGATAATGCATTTCAAAGACATTTTATGTACATGCCAACAATGTACTGTTTCTTTAACTTCAATGGAACAGTTTTGACTGGTCCACACTGCTGAGGTGATTTGAATTGTTGCTCTGGGCTCCATAAAATTCCAATGAAAAAGTAACACTTTTAAAATATGTATTTTATGGACCTTACAATTTAAGTTGATGCAAAATTATCATAACTCCTTAGTTTAGAATGAATAATCAATTCTCTACGTGCTATTCCTTTACCTCCTGCATCTTTTTCAGCCCACTGTGTTAGAGCTATAGAGCAGTTAGAGCAATGTTGTCCATCCCTGTCCATCCATATGTTGTCATTTTGGCATGAAATTCATCTTCCTTTCCAGTTGTCCAGGCGTTCCTCTCATTTTCTCAGTTTTTAGATTATTTGGCTCCCATACAGAATGGAGCACTTGAACAAAGCATAATCATATCCCAAAGTAGAAGATCTGCCTGACAAGGAAATTTCTATCTTCAAAACTCTTGCATCACTTTTCAGTTACAGCTGCTCCTAATGAACACAGTCTTAAATCCATACTGCAGTCTTTGAAATGGAGCAGTCGTGGTCAGCAATAACACTCAACATCATTCCTGTATTTCTTTTTTGTGATTCCTGTGTGATTCAGGAATAATAACAAGCTCAGCCTATGCATGAGTTTAATCTAGATTTTGTCAGTTCTATAGTTATCCGATGACTTATGGAAATATACTTATCAGTCATATGGAAAACCTTGTCATTAAAGCAAAATATTGCGTCACATAATGAATTGTTCGGAAGACGTCCACACGGTTTATCTTTGAGTGTACATTAAGAATCTAAAGCTTGTTTGGGAAGATCATTGCAGGGCACAATATTGGTAACTGTGCTTGTTTTCCTTCATTTGTACGATGTCTCTGCCCTCCTAACTTTAATGTTCTATTTATTTGTCCCCTAACAGATTAACATCCTGTTGAATTTCACAGCAGGGGAGGATTGCCCCTGCCCTGAAGAGATCCAGGATGAACTCAATGCCTTTCACGAAGAACTGCGACTGCACTGTGGTAGAGTCCATCTGCCTTTTTTAGACTCTTCTTAAAAAACAAACAAACAAAAAAAAAAAAACAGCTGGCAAGTCAATTTTTAAGCTCTTGCTAGATCCTCGTTAAAATTCAGCCATAAATCCACCCTCTTGTTCATCTAGGAATTCCCATAGAGGAGGAGGAAGAACCGCAGGATACTTCGATAAAAGGCCGTCTCTTAGCGCTGCTGTACAAGATCAAGGGTCCTCCTCAGAAGACGGAGGAAGAACCAACTGAGAAAGAACAGGCTTCTCCCAGTAAGTCATTTTGAGGAAAAAACTTGGAGGGTATTTTGGGGCTTTTACTGATACAAACCGAATAATGCGGCCTCAGAGCCGCACTGGCCAGTTCCTTCTCGAGCCGGTCCCAAGCCCGGATAAATGCAGTGGGTTGTGTCAGGAAGGGCATCCGGTGTAAAACTTCTGCCAAAACAAAACATGGTAATCAATTATAATAACCAGCTCAAACCGGATCGGTGGAGGCCCAGGTTAACCATTGGTACCGATGACCGACAGGGAACCAATGGAAACTGGGCTACTGTAGGTCAAAGAAGGAGAGGACGAAGGCTTGTTCAGAAGCAGAGAGAGAAGAGGAAAGGCAAGAGTCCGGGACTGACAGTAGGGACTTAGAAAATCGGGACAATGACAGGAAAAGGTAGATGACAGGAATCTTAGGAGCAGGCTTTAAGTTGTGCTATCATGTTACTGACAAGAAGAGAAATTGAGTAGGAGTTTTCTTGAAGGAGGAGTTTTTCAGGAATGTTCTGGAGGTGAAAAGAATGTCAGATAGACTTATGACTCTGAAATTGGAAATTAAAGGTGTAATGCTCAATGTTGTTAGTGGCTATGCCCCGTAGGTGGGATGTGAGTTTGAGAAGAAGTAGTTCTGGAATGAGCTAGATGAAGTGATGCAGAATATCCCCAGAGATGAGAGTGGTAATTGATGCAGACTTCAATGGACATGTTGGTGCAGGCGATGAAGAAGTGATGGGTAGATTTGGTATACAGGATAGGAATGTAGAGGGAGAGATAGTGGTAGATTTTGCAAAAAGGATGGAAATGGGCTGAAGTGAACACTGTTTTCCAGAAAAGAAAGGAACATAGGGTAACTTATAAGAGCGGAGGTAGGAGCACCCAGGTAGACTACATCTTGTATAGACGAGGTAACCTGAAAGAGATCAGGGACTGCAAAGTAGTTGTAGGTGAGAGTGTATCCAGACAGGATAGGATGGTGGTTTGTAGGATGACTGGTGACAAGGAAGTTCAAGAGGACAAAGGCAGAGGACAAAATGAAATGAATACATAACATTTATCCAAACATAAAGCCATAATCAGCAATATTAAAATAATAAAAGGCTTGCAATATTTCAGTTGATTTGTAATGAATCCAGACTGTATGACATTTTTGTTTTTGTAATTGCATTACAGAAGATAAAGAGCTTAATCACAATATTCTAATTTTCTGAAGAAGTCCTGTAGATAATGTAAGTGAATGGAACTGAATAGAAGTGCGAAAGCAACATAACAGTATACTCAGCTGTTTGTTGTCAGTGGTGCTGCACCATCTATTTGTGTGTGTGTGTGCGTGCGTGTGTGTATGTGTGTGTGTGTGTCTGTGTGTGTGTGTGTGTGTGTGTGTGTGTGTGTGTGTGTGTGTGTGTGTGTGTTGGTTAAGTCCCTTGAAGGTGCTATGGGAATAGACCTCACAGCTGTGTCTCCACAGTCCTTGAAACCAATTGCAATTTTTTACCAGTGTGTACAATCTGGAGGCAGGAGGCTTGAAGACACACCAATTATACCCTTATGTCTAAGATATTGACCTGTTTCAGTACAGAACAAGTTTTCAGAACAAACTTTAAACACTTAGTCATGCAGTTTTACTCAAAAATTCAGGGTTTGTGTCGTAAGCTTATGTTGTAGCACAATATAAAAACTGTTGCATGATGTTAGACACAAACCAGCTCATTCGTCATGTTCATTGGTGATGATGCTCCCACTCCTGAGAAAATTAATTCTTTCTAGTTTTAAACTGTATAATCCTTATCGCATAATCTTTACCATAATTTTTTACCATAGCATTCTCTATATAATATAGTACAATAAAGCTTGAGACACTGTTTTATTCAGTGGCTCTCAAGTTTGTTACACACTTGAATCATGAAGTGGATGTTGAATTCTTGCTCACCAGCCAACCTGAAGGAGCTGATCTCGCAGACCATAACAAGCTGGGCCCAGGAGACTCACATTGGGGATCCAGAGCTCGTCCGAGTGATGTTCAGCCTGCTGAGGAGGCAGTATGACGGCATTGGGGAGCTTCTGCGAGCCATGAAGAAGTCGTATACAATCAGTGCCGCTTCTGTGCAGGATGCTATTAACCTGTTGGCATCTCTGGGCCAGATCAGGTCTCTGCTGTCAGTACGCATGGGCAAGGAAGAGGAAAAACTCATGATTGATGGGCTTGGGTAAGACTACTCAAATAAACCAGATTTTGGCCTGAAAATTCTTACTCTTTGTATAGTAAACCCTATGACTCTTTCCTAAATCAATCACTTCTTTTTACAGTGACATTATGAACAACAAGGTCTTCTATCAGCACCCCAACCTGATGAGAGTCCTGGGAATGCATGAAACCGTAATGCAGGTCATGGTCAACGTGCTGGGAGGAGACAAGTCACAGGTAGTTTTAACAAAGCACAGCCTGTAATGGTAGAAGCTTTTTATGGCGTTGGATTTGCTTGTTTGGCTGTGGGAGTGAACGTGTTTACAAACTCAAGCTTAAAGTCAATGGATGACTAGCCAATAAGTAGTTCCAATAGATGCCCAAACATCAGGTTTCATAATTTCATGTCCTACTCACAGTGTACTACACTATAATATTACAAAAAAAAACAACTTTTGTTTAAATACGCTGTTTCTTAGATAGGCAACAGAGTATAACTTTTAGAATAAATAAATTGTTGTGCTTAGGTTGTATGCTGTATTTCATCGTTTTACAAAAATGTTGTGTCACGAGATGTCAACAGTTAGATCCTTTGACTGAAATATAAATCACATTATTAATCATATCATATTACTGAATTTATCCTATAAATTGTGTCAACAATAGTAATGCCTCGTGGATAGGTTGAATCTCACTTTTTGGCTGATGCGCTGTACATTAACAGTAACATGTTAAAATAAAGTCCACAGTAAAGTTTAAGTTACAGAATCTCTACCAATAGATTTGAACTCTGATTGTGTGACAAAATAGCGTTGAATTAGATATTCTCATATACTAACAAGTGACTGCCGAATGTGCAGAAAGAAATATATAGTGAGTGTAAACCTCTCAAGCCTGTCTTCTTCTAGCTGTTTTTACAAAAAGTGGGAGATGGTTTCGATTCACTGCCATGACTAATGGCAATTGTGAAACGGACCTCAGACTGATAAAACTCAGAGGCATTCAGACCCTTCCATCTCCGTATGATCACACAATCTCAAAGACAAATTTTGCCAGCAGTTTACAAATGCTTTATAAAATGGATTCACAAAGATTACAAGCGTAGCTTGTATATCTAGCCCGTTTTCAATATGCAGACATAATTCTTGTACCTTCACAAACAATTTTCAGACTTAAATTCCACTTATAATTTCACATTAGATGTAGGATGTAGTTTAAGCACAGGTATCAGGACTAAAATGCTTTTTTTTTTTTACATAGGATTAATGCATCAATACATACAGTTTAATGACTTCATTTTTCTCAATTCAAGACATGCAAGACGCAGCAACCTATAGGCAAATGCATCAAGGCCAAAATCTGCCTGAGCTTTCACGTTCAGCCGTCGGGAGAAATGCTTAGAATTACAAATGTACCCTCAATATTTCTTGTGCCCAGGGGACTCCAGAATCCCAAGTGGTTTATCTATCTCTTTACATGGAATACAATTCTATTTTTGATTTGAAACCAATTTTTGACTTAAGCCCATCTTTTTATACGTGGTTCTATTGCTTAATCTGCAGGAAATTGCCTTCCCCAAGATGGTGGCCAGCTGCTGTCGTTTCTTGTGCTACTTCTGTCGTATTAGTCGGCAGAATCAAAAAGCCATGTTTGACCACCTCAGCTACCTTTTGGAGAACAGCAGCGTTGGTCTGGGTAAGAGAAGGAGACAATGAAATTTCCTGTTTTTCATGTGGAGGTGTGTTTCGTTTTTTTTTTGTCTTTTTTCAACTTTCCAAAGGAAATATGACTGACAAGCAGAGGGGAAAAGTTAAAGAGATGGTTTTACAAAGCTGAAATGTTTAAAAGCACAGCAGAGCTGCACATAAAGAACTTCCCTTTGTTAAATTGCTTTACTGACAGTTGCCCCATCGCAGGAGCAGAATTGTCATTCTGCTGCTTCAGAAATAATGAAAACTGCTGACTAAAACTGACAAGTGCTGCTTTCTGGAAGAGGTTTAAATGTAATTGAGGTGCTGGCTTAGACCTAATTGTCTACAATACAGTCATTTTGCTATTGGGAAAAAAAGAAAGGAAAATAATTCCTTTTTTTACAAAATGCAAGTCTTTCAGTACAAAGTGAAGTGAAGTGCTGATAGAGGGAGGTCAAGGTAGAAAGGGAAGTTGGAAAATGAGGGATGGGGTTATTTTAACAAGAATGACAGGAATCTTGAGTCACTTGGCTCCTCCCGGTAACCTCTTCAAACAAGGGAAAAGACTCACTCGGTGTGAAGGACGGTTATAGATAAAAGCAACCGAATTTGTTGTAATTGACTAACCTCTATAAAATACCTCACTGGTTTAACTGAGTTCATCACAGAGCTAATTGCCTCAAATGATATGCTTGCCAGCTTGAAGAGCAAAATCATTTAAAAAATGTTTATAGCCTTTATATATATACGTATATAAAGGCTATAAACATTTAAAAAAAAAAATATATATATATATATATATTTATAAAATATTTAATCTTACTTGTCTTTCCGTTCTGAGCATTCCTAAATTTCCTTCAAATACCCAAAAGGAATAAAGTAATTTAGATGTGAAGGAGTAAATTTTGCTTTAAGGATTTCATTCACTAAAATGGGGCATCTTTACTTAATCAGAAGACTTCTGTTACTGCTACTTTTAAGCTAAATTTGTGACAGGTGGATCTTAGATTCACAGTATTTAGCTAAAACTTCTTAATTAAACATCAATGTTAGGGTGTTTGAGTTCATAGGATTACTATTAATGTGTCAACACAGTTTGTGCAGCTTAGAGTTTGAAAGCTAATGATACACATCTGTGATGGTGTTTGCTTGTTGGTGTGTGCTTATGAATTTAGCCTCTGAAGCAATGCGGGGATCCACTCCACTGGATGTAGCAGCATCTTCAGTGATGGACAATAATGGGCTGGCTCTGGCCCTGGAGGAGCCTGATCTGGAGAAGGTTTGTTATTAAAAGTTCAGCTCAGTATTGAAAGATGTCTTGATATGTACCCACAACTGCTAATTAATCTAATTCCAATCATTGTTTTTATAGAGCGCTGAAATATTCACCCCTCTCCCCAAAAAGATATTGAGGATTTGCCATTCAATGTTCTTTCCAACAGCAAGATTCTGCTTTGGATGACATTGAGTTGAGTGACATAGAAAATCAGCACAGAAAATCCATGTTGAAGTGTCTCTGTTTAACAGTATATGTTGTTATGAAATTCGCACAACACTTATTCAACCCCAATATAAGTGTTGTTGTTAAAGCCCTTAAAGCAGTTTTTATGGCCAAAAAGTGAAGTAGAAACAAGTAAGCTAGTAGGAATTCAAACCTAGCCCACACGTGAACGTATTTCATTTCCTCAGGGTTCTCCGGTTTCCTCCCACAGTCCAAAAATATGCTTAATAAGGAAAAAAATTGGGAAAATTCACCCGAATGTGACCCTGTGCTTAACTGGTAACCAGTCCAGGGTGTACCCCGCCTCTCGCCCGATGACAGTTCAGATAGACTCCAGCATCCCCTGCGACTCTGAGTGCAGGATAAGCAGCAGAAGATGGATGGATGGTATGTCTGGCACGCAAAAGGCCAGGCTTATGACCTAAAAAATACCATCCCCTGGGTTAACTTTGGCGGAGGGCCACTGATGATGTGGAGTTGTTTTTTCTTCTGGCCATCTTGACTGTTTACCTGGCATTGTGGATTCCTAGAAATAACAGGCTATCAAATAGAGGCATTTCTGTCGACAAATTACCTTGGACTTTGCAGCAAGATAATCATGTCCATGTCCAAGTCCAGCAAAATCTGGCTGAGAAGAAGACCAGGGAACGTTCTCGAGTGGCTTGGTCAGTCAACGGATTTCCGTTGGAAATCTTTGGTGGAATTAAAGGAAGGTAGTTGTTGCACGGAAGCCAATAAAACATCACTGGACTGGCAGATTTTGCACGTGAAGACCAGCCAAAGATTACAATTGAGAGGTGTAAGAAGATTGTCAGTTCCTAACAAATATATTTGTAAGAAGTTATGAATACTAAAAGCTGCTCCACAAACGCTCATTTATACAGGAAGTTTGCATTTGTTGATAAGGTATTTCATTTTTCATCTGAACCTCAAAGTTAAATCAAAATCTGTTGTCAAAATAACTCAAATTAGAATATGTATATGTAATGGGATTTTGTCATTTGTTGCCATTATCCTTCATCTAAATCACTATGTCTTGAAGATGAGGGGGGTGAATATTTCTGATTGCAACTGCCAGTATATCAAATAATTTTCCATGTGACATGTTTATGGACATTCAACTTAAGTGCACCAATGCAGCTTTTCAGTAACTGTGACTTAGTGCTAGTGTTTAAATCAGTGTTGCAGATATTTAGTAATTAACAAATTATACATGATGATGTCCAGTGTGTCTGTTACATTATAATGAGTGGAGGCGGTCTGAATTGTGACATCAGCGGATTGCTTATTCAGACTTATAGTGAAAATAAGACAGACAAATTTAGTAGCTTAATGCCACACACGTCCTTTCCAGCAAAAAAATGATTGATGCCAGTTCAAGCATTTGCTGAGTCAGCTGCCTCATCTGACTCAAAGCATAACTCTCCCTGGCAGTGACATTTTGAGACATAGTGCACGCTTTAATAGTGAAACTGAACTCTATGTGTGTGTGTGTGTGTGTGTGTGTGTGTTTGTTTGTGTGTGTGTGTGTGCGCACATTCGTTTGGGTGTAGGTGGTGACATACTTGGCAGGCTGTGGTCTCCAAAGCTGTGCCATGCTGGTTGCTAAGGGTTATCCAGACCTGGGCTGGAACCCCATTGAGGGAGAGCGCTATCTATCCTTCCTGAGGTTTGCAGTCTTCTGCAACGGTATGTTGACCTTAGCAGAAATTATGTGACTTTTTAAAAATAATACTGCCCCCTGGTCTGATTTCATCCTGGGCCTTTCTGTGTGGAGTTGCATGTTGTCTCTGTGTCTGCTTGGGTTCTCCCGAGGTTTTTATGTCTTCCTCCCAAAAAAATGGATGAGAGAATGAAGAGCTATATAGCCATGTGATTGACATGTTAAGTAAAATGATTCATTAGTGAGTTAAAAGTCTGTATCTTTTGTCCTTTCTGTATTTAACTGTTAGGTGAAAGTGTGGAGGAAAATGCCAACGTGGTGGTGAAACTATTGATCCGACGTCCTGAGTGTTTTGGCCCTGCCTTGAGGGGAGAGGGAGGCCAGGGTCTTCTGGTTGCCATGAAGGAGGCCATCATAATCTCCGAAAATCCTGCTTTGGATTTGCCTGAAATGGCTGCTGGAGTCAACACTGGGTTGGAATGCAAACTAGTTTTAGATTATTATTATTTTTTTTATTATTTTTTTTTTTATGAGTTGATGGTCAAACCTGCCCAGCGGCAGTTAGATCATTAGCAGTCAGAAAATTCACATAGTATCTTCAAATGAGGCAATTATAATTAATTATCCTATTATCAG
The DNA here is from genome assembly GCF_037954325.1 of Fistularia commersonii. NCBI lineage: Eukaryota > Metazoa > Chordata > Actinopteri > Syngnathiformes > Fistulariidae > Fistularia > Fistularia commersonii. The sequence continues at coordinate 12,985,292 of NC_141303.1, read as the reverse complement.
CATCTCCTTGTTAAACGTTGATAAATTGTTCCTTGAAGTAAGTACTGGTTTCTTCTCTGCTGAGGAAAAAAACAACTCAAATTAATATTCCCTTCTGATGAAAGACTCCTCAGAATAATATAAAAAAACAAAGTCCAGTTGCCATGATATGACTTGACTACAATAACACTATGTGTATCAGGTGAGCTGAGGCTCCCTCTCATGCTCCCACTCATGTGAGCATTTAGGTGATAAAAGAAGGCCCTCTAAAAAGTAGTTCAACTTCATAGAAATCGTAGATCTCATTTGCTTTAACATGTATGCAATTACTGTAAAAGAATTAATTCAAGGATAACATTTATTATTTGCTGAACAGACCACATGGATGTTGCGCCAGGTAAAAATCAATATAGATTACAACAAGATAATTAGGGGTTTGTGATTTTCAAATACTATGCAGTATGGCGTTATGTTTTTGAACCTGTGCATTTCAGACCTGGTGAGGAAGAGGGTGAAGTTATCCACATGGGCAATGCCATAATGTCCTTCTACTCTGCCCTCATAGACCTTCTGGGACGCTGCGCTCCAGAGATGCATGTAAGGCAATCAACCGCATGAATGGAAGTTTTCTAGCCAAGCTATGCAGTCATAGTTCTTGACAAAGCAACTCTAAATATATTAACCCCATCAGTAGATTCCCCTCCATTTACTCCTGAATAACTCAGAATCAGACTACAAAACACTTAAAACAGTCTAGGATTCTTACTGGGGAACTTATCAGCACTTTACCTTTCCATTAATGCAAATCGCATATTCTTTTACATATGTCTTCATTTGTTGCTTTTTTTTATTTATTTTTTTGGGGAACCACTCATGAGTTTTTCACAAGTATATCTGCTGGATTGAAAAAAAAAAAAAAAATCAGAGAAATGTTACATTTATTTGTTTTCCATATTATTTAGTTTCGTTTCATGTTAAAATTAGTTTAGAATTTAAGTGAGACTTCAATAATGCACCTTATTAGTCTTTTTAAAAAGCATGGCATAGACTTACAGGACATGTTAACTGTCAACTGTGTTGTGATGTGGCCTTTAAACCAATAAATATCTTACAGCTCATCAATGCTGGTAAAGGTGAGGCACTGCGTATTCGCGCAATTCTGCGCTCTCTGGTTCCCACAACTGACCTGGTCGGCGTCATCAGCATCCCCCTCAAAATGCCTGTGGTCAATAAAGGTATGGTTGCCTTCCTGAATAATTTTTCCAGTGATACATTGGTTAGATTTTGGTCTTGATTCAATTCTGAAGACAAGACATACTGTGGAGAAATACTTTGTCATTTGTCTGAATGTCTTAACCCACTTTGTTGGTTTTTCATTTGCTTTTCCTTGATTAAAAATGTGACCCATCACTGGTGTTTATCTATTTTGTTCATATACTTTCATGTTGCACAAGCAACAAGTTTGATTTGCAACAAATTCAAAATTGATAGTACACATTCAGCACTATTTGTTTTTTGTACGATATATTTTTTTGTATGCCCAGGAAACATCTGGGCAACTAAACACCTCACATGTCCCATGTTCCAATTCTTTTGTTCACCTAAAAAACAGGTGTTCCATAACCAATAACTCGATCTTCTAAGTTGTATTTTGGGATCCAGATGGAAATACCTGGAAAGTAAGGTTGAAATGTTTATAATTTTTCTCATATTCATCATTTGGTATCAAAATTGACAGGGTTCAATCTACAGCAAATTTGAAAGAAACTTGCCTCAATGTTCAAATACGTGATAAGGAGAGGATGTCTATTCTGCAACATCCACCAGTTAGTCTTTCTAAATCAGCACTCTTGTTTCACCTGACCTTCAAGTCCCTGAATTAACCCCTCGGGGTCGTTTGTTGCATTCACTTTTCTTAACCTGAACATTCTAAAATAATCACATTACATCAATCGCAAAACACCAATAAATACAACGCGTACAGTTTGTATATTGGAGATTTCAACATAAAGTTCAAACCCTTTCTTTCCCCACAATATTTTTCACTATTAGATGGAACAGTGACAGAACCTGACATGTCAGCCTGTTTTTGTCCGGATCACAAAGCCCCCATGGTGCTCTTCCTGGAAAGAGTGTATGGTATCGAGGATCAGAGCTTCCTGCTCCAGCTGTTGGAGGTTGGCTTCCTGCCTGACCTCCAAGCCTCTGCATCAATTGACACCGTAAGTGAGAGTAAAGCTACAAGTGATGAAGATGATATTTCCTTGCTTCAGTATTAGTAGTGCACAAATTTGACATTTTCAGAGGTCTTTTGAAAAAAAACAAAAAAAAAAAACAAAAAACCTTATTTGGATCATTTTATTGTCGGATATTGAATTTGATACTTCCCTATGATCAGTATTATACTTTTCTCAGTTTCTTTATACAATAGGCCAAAATCAATTGAATTTAACCAAAGTGCAAATCAAGGACATTAAGTTGGAATAAGATATTCCCAGCTAAAGCAATCGAGTACTGACATCCTTAACCACCCATGGTCAATTTTAGATATGTATGTGAATGTGATGTTCATCATTTAGAATTTTTAAACAGGAGTAGAAACCTTGACCAGTATGTTTTAGAGTTACTTGAAGTTCTATTTCAAGGCTACACTTCAATTATTGGGGAAAAACAGCCAAAGGGGATGCCACAATTCTTCTTCCCAGTATGTAGCCATGATTTTCCAAATACATATGTACACTGCTCAAAAAAATAAAGGGAACACTTAAAAAACACATCCTAGATCTAAATGAATGAAATATTCTTATGAAATACTTTGCTCTTTACACAGTTGAATGTGCTGACAACAAAATCACACAAAAATGATCAATGGAAATCAATTGTATCAACCCATGGAGGTCTGGATTAGGAATCACACTCAAAATTAAAGTGTAAAAACAAACTCCAGGCTGATCCAACTTTGATGTAATGTCCTTAAAACAAGTCAAAATGAATCTGTGTTGCTTCCTGAGTGGACACTATGATTTCACAGAAGTGTGATTGACTTGGAGTTACATTGTGTTGTTCAAGCGTTCCCTTTATTTTTTTGAACAGTATATATCAGACTTTTTAATTCCTCTTCCTTCAGCCGAAGGGAATACTCAAATCTTTGCTCTTTTTAAGACCTTAAAACACTTTATAGCCTTGACTTTGACACTTTATATTTTTATTTGTATTTCTTACTGTCCCTCCTTCCTACTATTATCTATTATTGTTATGTTTTACTTGAAACTCTGGCACACCAATTTTCTTCGGGATAAATAAAGTTGTTCTTATTCTTATTTTTATTCTTATATACGGTTTGTGTGCATGTGTGTATGTGTGTGTATGTATGCTTGTGTGTGTGTGTATATATATATATATATATATATATCTCAAGACATAATTGGGAGGGCTAGTACTGAGTTATGTGTTGTTATTCTGTCCCTCAGGAGGTGTTGAGCACCACTGAGTCAGCGCTGGCCATGAACAGGTATATTGGCTCAGCCCTGCTCCCACTGCTGACCCGCTGTGCCGCTCTCTTTGCCAACACGGAGCACTATACACAGCTGATCGACTCCACACTACAAACCATCTATCGACTGTCTAAAGGCCGCTCGCTCACCAAAGCCCAGAGGGATGCCATTGAGGAATGTCTGCTGGCTATCTGCAAGTAAGGCACATGAAGCCCACCAAAGCTGATAATATAAACGTGAGAGTGTGTGTTGGTCACTTAAGTCAAAAAAGGCAATTTTTGCTTGTATCTTTATAGAGGATAAAAGTATTATGGCTGAAAATATTTTTGGTAAAACAATACGTATCTAAATTAGTTTTCGAAAAAACTGACATGGAAATAGGTCAGTTAACCTAAGAGACCCATATCTTTTAGTTATATTTTTGGAAAGATTATTTAATCTTCATGCAGTGTAATTAAGTTCTCATTTGTAAATTGATTGTTAATTATATCCAAATAAATCATGATGGTACTGATGGATGGATAGATGGTGTATAGGGTAGGTCTTAAGCCTTGTGTGCTGTCATTTTACAAAATATTTGTGTCATCTATAGAAAATATATACAACAAAGTTTAATAATGTATTTTTTTTTTAATAACTCTCAAGCAAATTACATTATAGATGATAGGAAAATATAGAAATGAGTGTGAGCAAATGGTGTGCTAGAGATAAACCTCTATCAAATAAAGCTGACTCTATCATCAATTCATATTTTTAATCTTATGCCCAGGTACATAAATCTCTTCAATTTCCACAAACAAGTAAGACTATTACTGATTGTATTTTTGCGATGCCTAATCCGCAAAGCAAAGATTAATCAACTGTCCATCTAAGGTTTCCATTGGAAAGTCACAATAGCTGATTCATGGCATTGGCAGCAGTAGTAGCTGCAATGGCCAGTTATTGGAACCACACAATCTTGTTTTTCTGCATCACACTATAAAGGTCATTTGATAAAAATACAAAAGCAAAGAGATTCATTATCTGTGATATTAACAAAATAATGAAAAATCATAGATAATTGCCTCCTGGGTTTATTAGCAATTTCTTTTTCTTTCATCTTGTGAACATGAATTATCTGAACTTTTTTGTTTTTTGCCAGGCACCTGCGGCCATCGATGATGCAGCAGCTGCTTAGACGTCTGGTGTTTGATGTTCCTTTGCTGACTGAGTATTGCAAGATACCTCTCCGGGTAAGATTCTAGACCCAGTGTGTTGACTAGATTCTGATGATGTTCTACTCCTGGCATCCTGTGAAACGTTTCACATCCTCAATTTCTAGATTTTCTCATAATAAAACGTTGTTACCCCCCAAAAGATCTGGTAATTTAGTGTGTTAAAAGTACAGTACAGTGTTTTCCTACAGTGTTACAGAACTATTGTGTGGAATAATACACTTAATCCTTGAAATACAAATGCTAATGCTCTAATGTATACCTTATTTCTAGTTGCTGACCAACCACTATGAGCAAAACTGGAAGTACTACTGCCTGCCATCTGGAATGGGCAGCTTTGGCATTGCTTCAGAGGAAGAGCTCATTCTCACCAAGAAACTCTTCTGGGGAATCTTTGATTCCCTCTCTCAAAAGGTACGACCAGGTTTCAGTTTACAGATTATTCCCTAAGAAATAAAGAAAGTCATGGAGGGCTGATTTCTGTTGCATACCTTATTGTTTTTGTAGTTGGCAGTTGTTTACTCCTCTGAAGCTGTTGTGTGCCTTTTTTTTATTTCTTTAACCTAAATTTTGAATTTACAGCACTAAACAGCAGCTCTCTAGAGAGAGAAGTTGGGTAGTCAGAAGCAGTGAAGTGAAAGCTTAGTTAAGTGCTTGTGAGCACTGTAGCCGGGGTGAAGCTGCAACAGATGAATCATTTATCAGTCTGTGACAGCCTGCCACTTTGTGCAGACCTTTCCTGCTCTCAGTGTTTTTTTTTCTTTTTACCCATCTCTCTGTGGCTCTATCCATCCATCTTCAAGCCAAGCAAGCATGCCCTCAGTAGGTGCGTAAAATGGTTGAAAAACTTTTTTAATCTCTTCGCTCCTCTAGAAGTATGATGCTGACCTTTTCAAAATGGCCAAGTCATGTCTCTGTGCCATTGCTGGAGCCCTGCCTCCTGACTTTGTGGATGCCAGTTCGGGAGCAACACTCGAGAAACATCCATTGGTAGATGCACAGGGCAACTTTGATCCTAAGCCTATAAACACTGCCAAGTGAGTAGTCTGAAAATGTACCAATGTTTCTCTGTTGCTGAAGCAATATGTATAAATCATCACTATATATGTATGTGTGTTTTTGCATGTGTGTATCTGTATATATACCACTCAAAAAAATAAAGGGAACACGTGAACAACACAATGTAACTTCAAGTCAATCACACTTCTGTGAAATCATAGTGTCCACTCAGGAAGCAACACAGATTCATTTTGACTTGTTTTAAGGACATTACATCAAAGTTGGATCAGCCTGGAGTTTGTTTTTACACTTTAATTTTGAGTGTGATTCCTAATCCAGACCTCCATGGGTTGATACAATTGACTTCCATTGATCAATTCTGTTTGATTTTGTTGTCAGCACATTCAACTGTGTAAAGAGTAAAGTATTTCATAAGAATATTTCATTCATTTAGATCTAGGATGTGTTTTTTAAGTGTTCCCTTTATTTTTTTGAGCAGTGTATATATGTGTAACTGTAGCTATATGAGAATAAATAAAAAGCTACAAATCTAGAAAATTAGCTGCAAAATAGGTGTTATTTTACAATCCTATAAATATCTCTGTTTTCCAGTATCTCCTTACCTGAAAAACTCGAGTACATTGCCAACAAATATGCAGAGCATTCCCATGAAAAGTGGTCCTCAGATAAGGTTTGTGTTTGTGTCTCAGCGGCTCTCTCATTCGTAGTGACAGTGCCTCTGTGAGACATCCAATATGCAGTAAAGACTCAAGGGTCAGTCAGAGTAGAATACTGAGACTGCTGCTTGTCACAGGTTGCAGCAGGATGGAAACATGGAGACATTCTAGATGAGAAAGTCAAAACCCATCCACTGCTGAAGCCTTACAAGGCTCTGAATGAAAAGGTACGTGTCTTCTTGGTTGTTCTCCTTTTTGTTGATTTTACCTCTGTCATTGGCTGAGATTGTGCAGGGACAGAAATTGTGTTCTATATGTACCAAATAGGTTATTTCTATTTTTTCACTTTGGTACTTAGTCAGTGGTAGTATTTTTATGTTTCCCAAATTTAAGCTGCTTCACAAGAAACATACTCACACACATACCAAACACAGTGGACATGTCAATCTTAACCCCAATTAGTATCTATCTACAGAATAAATAAGAGCCAGTGGTTTATTTTAAGATTACATTAGTTTTGTCCCCTTTGGTCCTTTACATGAGCAGAGCTATTCCAGTTTCCAAAACAAGATTCATTTCCAGTACAAAAAAACAGTCTTAGTTTGTTTTTGCCAGGAAAAAGAAACATACCGGTGGCCAGTTAAAGAGTCTTTGAAGAGTATGTTGGCCATGGGATGGAATATTGAGAGGACCAAGGAAGGGGAAGCCTTATTCCAACAACGAGAAAGTGAAAAACAGCGAAAGATCCAAGACTCGCAGGTAATCCCTTGATTAAATCTAACTTCATGTGATGTAACAATTCGACCTTTGGATTCCACAAATCAGTCTCCAGGGTCAAGTCAGGACCACAGAAGAGAAATGGATGTCATATCTTGGTGTAATTAACAGAATTAATATAATTCGCTCAAGTGCTTTTTGATAGAAAAACATTTGTAGTCACTGGATATTGACATTTGTGTTATACTTTGTGAATCATGTTTTAAATTGATATATTCTGTGCTCATTCTCAACTATAGATTAATGGATTCAGTCCTGCTCCGATGGACCTACACAATGTAATTTTATCCAGAGAACTACAGGTATGTGGCCATTTAAGTGGCGCTAAATAGTCACATTTACAAAAATTAATATTGCTCCTCTTGTGATTCAGCACTGATATAATCAGTATTCATGTAATCCCGATCCCAAACACCAATACAGTTGATGATGAAAGGGACTATGGTACCTTTAGCCTTTAGTTCACTACTTTTATAATCACCAATAAACACAAAGCAAATGATGCAGAATCATCATTGAAATATTGAAATCAAAATTCTGATCTGGAGCTGTCCTCGGGGGAAAGTTGGGAAATCCGCTAAAGTCAGAATGGAAATTCCTTGCAATTTCATAGCTGTTGTTTACATGTTGACCAACAATTGTCTATCCATACAGAAATAGAAGGAAGGTGGCAGGAAAGCGTTTGAAAACTGTCAAACTAAAATTTTCACTGTGACTACAGGGCATGGTTGAGGTGGTTGCAGAAAATTATCACAACATCTGGGCCAAGAAGAAGAAAAGTGAGCTTATAAGCAAAGGTATACAGAAGCCTTAAAAGCAAATTGATGGGTGATCTTTTCATAGTGTTTGTTGTTGCTGTATTTTTTTTGTCAACCTTCAACAGTACTTTTTTCATAATAATGCCCGTGTGAATTTGATTCAGTCTTGATATTATTTTACCTATCTGTAAAAAGTGGATTATAGAAAACAGCTCATGCAATCTCACTTGCCCTCCAGGTGCTTCTGTAGTTAATACATTTCAAAAAGACTGTCTTATAAGGACTTTGGCTACATTATATTGTACTTCAAATGTTTTCAAACTTGATTTGACCCACCAGGAGGAGGGACCCACCCACTGCTGGTTCCCTATGATACCCTGACTGCTAAAGAGAAGTATCGAGACAGAGAGAAGGCCCAAGAGCTCTTCAAGTTCCTGCAGATCAGTGGCTATGCTATCACAAGGTTGACCTCCTTTCTTATTTTCATCTTTTACATCAAGTAATATTACTCAGTCAAAAGGCTTCTTGAAATGGCACTGTGCTATTGACTTGTTGCCGGACTTGCACAAGAATCAGGGTTTAATTCAAACCCCTTTTATCTGTGAACCAACTTTACTCATAATGTACTGTAATTGTATAAAAGTTTTTAATTAGATCACTATTTGGTTGTCCTTACAGAGGCCTTAAGGATATGGAGCAGGATTCGTCCTCTATGGAGAAGAGATTTGCCTACAAGTTCGTCAAGAGGCTGTTGAAATATGTTGACTCTGCCCAAGAGTTTATTGCGCACCTTGGTGAGTGTATGGTATTTTAAATTCAGCTTCACAGACTACGGAGTATACAGACTCAAAAAATGAAAATGAATAAGTAAATTAACAATGAAATAAATTGATTCATTAAATTCTTTGACAATGAATGTGACCCTCACGTTTAAACATTGTCAATCCAGAGGCTATGGCTACCAGTGGGAAGACAGACAAGTCACCTCATGACCAAGAAATCAAGTTCTTTGCAAAGGTCTTTCACAATTTGTTATTTCTGCAAAGCTCAAAATGTTGTTATCCACTTTTAGCATAGTTTTTTTTTATTAGGACATCTTTTGTAACTGCTTCTCTGCTTTCCAGGTGTTGCTCCCTCTGACAGATCAAACCTTAAAGAACCACTGTCTCTATTTTCTATCAACACCCAGCAAGAATCTGAGCAGCTGTGGCTGTGCATCAAATAAAGAGAAGGAAATGGTCACCAGGTAAAGCTACTTTAACAAGACTACTAAACTATTACACCACCTTCTGATGTTTTTGTCCCTGTATTAGAACACTCTCGTCTCTCACAAGTACTTTTTCTTTCTGGAAAGCAGAGCTTTCGCTTACACCCTGTTCCCTTGCTCCTTCTCTTTCCCCTTGACCTTTTGTTCACTTCTGCTCTTGCTGTCTTCTCCAGCTTGTTCTGTAAGCTGGCAGCTCTTGTCAGACACAGGATTTCTCTCTTTGGTAAGCTCGATTCTTATCCATGCCTGTGAGCCTCCTGGCATCCAGTCAGCCCGAAACCTACCATAAAGTTTTCTCTTCCCAGGAAGTGACTCTGCTATTATTGTTAGCTGCCTGGACATCCTTACTCACTCACTTGACACCAGGTATGTACTTATGACTATTCGGTTTTCTATCCAATGAACACCAAACTTTTTCAGATGAAATCAAGCGTTCACGGTTACCTCCTCTTTCAGAACAGTGATGAAGTCCGGCGCAGAGCTAGTTAAAGCCGGATTAAAGACCTTCTTTGAAAATGCAGCGGAGGACCTGGAGAAGCTACTAGAAATGCTGAAACTGGGGAAGTTCATGCAGTCCCGCGCCCAGATGAAGAGTGTCAGTCAGAGCATTAACTATGTGACCGTGGCACTGCTACCCATTCTCACTGCATTATTTGACCACATCAGAACATATGCGTTCGGAACGGACCTGCTGTGTAAGTGTGTTTTTCAATGTACATCATTTTTTGTGCCTGGGAAAACTGGAAGCCCAAATTCAAAATAACTTTCATGTGAAAGATTATTATTTGTTACTGCATATTTGTAATAGATATCTACAGAATGAGCTCTGGATAAACTTGTGTTTCAGTGGATGACGTGCAACTGTCATGCTACCGAATCCTGACCTGCTTCTACTCTCTGGGAACAGGAAAAAATGTCTTTGTGGAAAGGTAAGAGGACATCTTGTTATTAAGCATAGTGTTCTGTCCCCTGTGTGTGTGTGTGTTTGTGTGTGTGTGAGACTGCATAAAGTGAGATAGCTAAAAGGGTGAACGTGGCTCTAAAACAGATAAAAATTACTTTTTCACGTTTTTTTTTTTCATTAGATGCCACAGCTCTTCTTCTGCCTTCGTACTTCATTGAAGTGTAAAGATTGTATTTCCTAGTTAAGCAATCATTCTTATTTGTGAAGATCAAATCCAATAAAGTTTTTGAAGACTTTGTAATTCTCATTGGGAAAAAAATCAAAATTATTTCCTTATTATCGCAATCCTTTATGATTTCAGACTGTCTGTCATTGCTGTTTTATTTGGTGGTCTATACAATGATGTTGAAAGACATTTCTGGGGACAAGGTGACAATGACTCCAATGCATTATAAATCACTGTCAAAATGATTCATTTGTTTACATTCTAAGTTGTTTTTAATGTAGAGTAAGACTCTCATTTGCAATGGGTGGGGTGTCTTCCCAAGGTTTTGTAGCCAGGGATACTAAATACACCTCAAATGGGATGGAGGAGTCAAAACAGAGAAGATAAGATAAGATAAGATAAGATAAGATAAGATAAGATAAGATAAGATAAGATAAGATAAGAACAACTTTATTAATTCCGAAGGAAATTGTTGTGCCAGAGTTACAGAAAAAATAACAGTAATAAATGATAAAAAGAAAAAGGCAGAATTAGAAATAAGAATAAACTATAAACTATAAAGTGTCTCAGTGAAAAAAGGAAAAGTATGATAAAAGGAAAGGAAAAAATTGTAGTGTAAAACAGGTCTCAATTATCCCTGCGTAGCCAAGATTAGAATCTCAGAGAATTTATTTGAAATTGTTGTCCTTTTAATACAATATTTCTAGTATTAATATGCCTACCAAAGATGCCTTGGGTTGTAAGTACAGGGTCCCATATAACACTGACAGTTTCCAGTATGTAACAGTTAACTACTGCTGTAACATTACTGTTCTTTTTCAAAGCAGCAACTATGTGTTTGCTACATGAAGGAATCGCTGCTGTAGAGAATGTTGAAAAGAAAATTATTCTATTTCACATAAAAGCTATCAAAACTGTTATCAAGCAGTAATCTGTGGTTTTACTGTAACCTGGAAAAAAAGAATCTTACATAACTTTTGCAGCTTCATCAACTAGATAGCACATGGAGCTAGAGTACATTTTCCAAACAGAGAATATTAGTATTTTTCACAATTTACTGGCTCACGGACATTTTCATTTTTTGCCTGAAATAACATGATGAATTGCAGACATCTCCCAGCTCTGGGGGAGAGCCTGGCCACTCTGGTTGGAGCAATGCCTGTGGCGTTCTTGGAGCCCCATCTAAATGCCCACAACCCGCTCTCCGTCTTCAACACTAAGACACCCAGAGAGAGGGCAAGTGAGTATTTACCTTTCTTTTTGATATTTTTTTCCCTTTGCTAAACAATTTCTTCAAATACAGATTAAATCCCATGTGTCAAATGTGTCATCTGCTATGTTATAAAGACTGATGGTGTTCCTTTTCAGTCCTAAGTATGCCAGACACCGTGGAAGAAATGTGTCCGGAGATGCCTCGTCTTGATAGACTGCTGAAAGATGTTAGTGACGTCTCAGAGTCAGGAGCCCGCTACAATGACATGCCTCAGGTCAGAATTAGTTCATTTTTATTCATGTCACAAATAGCTGCATTTTTAGGAATATTATAAAAAAAACAAAACATGGTTGGGAGTTGAGTGCAACTTAATCCACTAGATTTATCACAGATTTAACTCCATCAGTGTCTTAACCAGCTTGATGAAATGCAATTCTTCCATCACCAGCACACGTTTTTAAGATTTAAAAGATCTTCCATCGTCTCACCTTGTCGACTGCAGGTGATAGAGGTGATTCTCCCTATGCTGTGTAACTATCTTTCCTACTGGTGGGAAAAGGGTCCTGAGAACTCACCTTCAGACGATCAGTGCTGCACCATGGTGACTTCTGAACATCTTAGTATAATTCTAGGAAACATTCTCAAGATCCTCAATAACAACCTCGGGATCGATGATGCCCCCTGGATGAAAAGGATTGCAGGTGAGATTGTTTTCATGACAATTTCTGTGCCAGAAGACCATAAGATTGTCTATATTCTCATAAATTGTGTAGCAGGGGCCAAAACATTGCAATATGTTTGAATAACATTGCATAAGGTAAATAAACATGACTTGAAAGTAAGATGACCAAAACCGAAGCACTTTATTTGGGCTGGGCTGTGACTGTTAGCACTCTCTCATACATAAATAACAGACAATATAGCCTAAAGATAGAAGGATAAATGCATAGATAAATGCAGAAGGTTATGTTAGGAATGGCAATCAGTTTAAAATTTATGCCAAATGAAATATATGGATTAATTCTGGTAGAGAGATAAAAGAAAAGGCAAGCGATATTGACTGAGGGTAGGGAGTTTGAATGTTGGGACGAGGACATGAAACGGAGTTGGTTGGCCAGAGGGAAAAGAAAGATATACAAAATGATGGCCGGACCAGTGTTATTTTATAGTTTAAAGACAGTGATACTGAGGAAAAGACACGAGGCAGAGCTTGAGGTAGCATGGATGACGATGTTGAGGTTTGTTTTGAGAGTGACGGGGATGGATAAGATCAGGAGTGAGGTATAGTACATGTTAATTATTTCTGAGATAAAATCAGAGTCCATTGAGATGGTTTAGACGTTACAGAGGAGGTATTGTGAATATCTGGGTAGACGGAGGCTCAGGTTGGAAATGCCAGGCAAGAAGAATAGAAGATGTCCAAGTAGAGATTTATGGATGTAGTGAAAGCGAACATAAAGTAAGTTGGTGTGAGAGAATACAGAATATAGGGTTAGGTGGAGTCAGATGATTTTCGATGGCAATCCATGAAGGGAAAATGCAAAAGAAAAAGAACAAAGGGGATATATGAGAGAGAGAGAGACCCCTGGTGGCAGAAATAACAAAGAAAAATGGAAGGCATATGCCATTAAGATCACTTGGGGTTTGTTAGTATCCACTTCTCTTGAACTTTGAATCTCCATTTTAACTGTCATGCTATTGCCGTTTTTTGTAATAGGCTAATACATAATTTGCAGTTGCAGATTTTCTGTAGTAATAAACTATTGTGGCAACTGGACAGAACTGAAGAAGCCTTTCGGATGAGAGGTGAAACAACTTCAAGTCTGTCCTGTTGCCACAATATGGTTTGATAACATTTATATGGAGAAAATTTCTGTACTCTGACCTGTAACTTATTTGGTTTTGAAAACTGTGATAATCCCTAAAATTAAGGATACATAAAGGCTGTAGCCATTATGAAGTATTCTCATGATTGCTCTCTAATCAGAGTTACAGATGCTTGGATACTCAGTAATTAATTTATACCTCTGTCTCGAACCTCAACTCAAACTCTTGAACGTATCTGTCTCTTAAACATGAAAAAAATGTTTCTTCTTTATCTCTAGTTTACTCTCAGCCAATCATCTGCAAAGCAGCAGCAGACTTGCTGAGAACTCACTTCCTACCCACTCTTGACAAACTGAAGAAAAAGACTGTGAAGGTAAGAGCTTTGAATTTAATCTTTAATACAAATGCACATTCCTCTCTCATCTGTGATACCATTAGTTACAAACATTTACCCCAAGTTGAGAGGATAGATCCTCTCTGTAGAGAGTTCTGCCTTGCAAATAAATAAATCTAAACAACATCTGATTGCCCTTGTTTGAATCCTGTGGCCATTTTATTCATCATCTCAGAAAGTAATGATGTGGAATCATGAGACATTAGACACTGATCAACCATAACATGATTATCAGCTGTCTGATACAGTGAGGGGCCGCTTTTGCCACCTAACACATATCAGCCATTGATGCATGTACGACATCAGAACATTGAGGATGTTCTGTTATTTCTGGCACCGCCAAAGTAGCAATTGATCCCTTAAGTCCTGGAAGTAGTAAAATTGGGGCTCCATGAATGAGACTTACTTGTCCAATACATTCCTAAATATTTATGAGGACTGAATTTAAAGGCCAATAACTTGAACTTGTCATTACATTTCTCAAACCAGTTTATATCCATCTTATTATAATTCTGGTAGGTACTGACCACTAAAGACCAGAATAGGAGCTACAGTTTTGGAGATGCTCCGGTCCAGTCATCAACACAACACATTAAGGCCCTTTAAAGTCACTGACATCCTTATATTTGCCTGTATTTCAAAGTTCAACACATCAAATAGAGGAACAAAAAAAAAGTTCACAGGCTACCCTTAATATCCAACAATGTCACAGTGTTGTGGCTGATCGGTGTAAATATTGGAGCAATTACATGGAATTGTCTTTTTTTGTCACAGTACCAAATAACCCAGAGTATCCTATGTGGCCCGAAAACAACCATAAACTCACCACATTTTTATTTTAAAAAATATATAATGATACCGATTCTTACAAAATACCGATTCCACCAATTGATAAATCCTGGGCAAACATTCATAAAATAAGCATTTTAAAAGTTGTGCAGACATGACAAGGTTCAAATGATTTGACTAATATAGGATGATTCATGTTTCACTAATAATAAATCATTTTATTGCAGGTGCCTTACTCGATACTCAAGGACTCATATATATTTATATATATATATGAAAAATGTTCTGACTTTTGCCTCATCTGGAGCATCCCTGCTCTTTACACAAAGTGTTATGAAGTGTCATTTAGTCTGTCTCTATTATTGTCATACATTTTGTACAAGCGTTAGAACAACTCTGTTACTGTGTGTGAGTGAGAATGGACAACCAGGGGACATTGTGAGAACATTTCCAAAACTGAAATGATGGATTAAAACGAGATTTGATTATTTCACAGGTTGTGTCTGAAGAGGAGCTGCTGAAGGCTGACAGCAAAGGTGACAACCAGGAAGCAGAGCTACTCATTTTGGATGAGTTTGCCGTTCTCTGCAGGGACCTCTACGCTTTCTACCCTATGCTCATTCGTTATGTGGACAATAACAGGTATGGTAAACAAAAAAACACCAAACACCAAAACAAAAAAACACCAAAAAAAAAAAAAAAAAATTCTCAGTTTTTTTTTTTTTTCAAATTATTTTACATCATGGTTTGTTGAGTAGTTTTGTATGTCTGTATTATTATTATTATTACTGTTACTGTTGTTGTGTTTACTTTTGTATTGGACAGATGTACAGTAAGTTGCCATCATTTATGATGTATATTTATGTCTTTGTTTGCAACAGGTCAAGGTGGCTGAAGGAACCTGATGCTGATTCCACTGAGCTCTTCAGAATGGTAGCAGAGATCTTTATTCTCTGGTGCAAGTCACATGTGAGTGCCACAATAAAACCTGTCAGATCGAAATACAAGGTTCATATAAGTAGATTATTTACCCTGATTTTCTTCATCCCAAAACCTAGAACTTCAAGCGAGAGGAGCAAAACTTTGTGGTTCAGAATGAGATCAACAATTTGGGCTTTCTAACTGGAGAAGGCAAGACAAAAATGTCCAAGGTAAATATATTTTTGCCTGAATTAAACCTAAGATCAAACTGACAACACTGAAAATTAAGGACGGTCACCTTACAAGTGTGATCCCAGTTGCTCATGTATTAGCTCGTGAACTATATAAGCAGCTACTCTATATGTGTTTATGATTGAGCTAATAAACACAATAATCCCACTACTCAGCACCACAGACATTAGGAAATCTAATAAGACTAATAACACATCAATTGTATTGATATGTAAAAAATTCTAGCTTTCACTGTTCAATTTAAATGAAATTTAATTATCCATTTGAGTTTTGCCAGAGAACATAATGACTCTGAAAAGTCTTCTTTTTCTTTTGGCTTCTCCTTTTAGGGGTTGCCACGGTGAATCAACTTCCTTCATCTAACCTTGTCTCCGCACCCCCTTCTGTCACATCCCATAACTTCATGTCGTCTTTCACGACATCCAAATATCTTCTTTTCGGTCTTCCTCTAGGCCTCCTGCATGGAAGTTCCGACCTCAGCATCCTTGTACCAACATATTCACTATCCCTCCTCTGTACATGTCCAAACCATCTGTCTGGCTTTCTGACCTTCTCTCCAAAACATCTAACATGTGCTGTCCCTCTAATGGACTAATTCATCCTCCTCAGTCAAAAACAGAGCCTGAACATTTTCATCCATGCTACCTCCAGCTCTGCTTCCTGTCTTTTCCTCAATCCCACTGTATTTAAAGCATAGAGCATCTCTTTCCTCACCACTGGTTATATACCTTTCCTTTCATCCTGGCTGATACTGATTTTAACACACATCACACATGACACTATTTTCCATAAATGCATCTATTTACCTCTTTTTAACTCTCCATTGCTTGACCCTGAGGACTCAAAATCCCCCCCCCCCCATCTTTATTTTCATTTCCTGTAGCCCCACAGTTCCACTTGGGTCCCTGTCATTCACACGCGAGTATTCTGTCGCACTGCAGCTAACCTTCATTCCTCTCCTTTTCAGCGCTTTTTCCTCTACCTGCTCCCTGCTCTCACTACAGATAGGAATGTAATTTGCAAACCTCATTGCCCATGTAGATTCCTGTCGGACCTCTTGTCAGCCCGTTCATCACCACTGTAAAAAAGAAAGGATTTAGAGTTGACCGCTGATGTAATCCCACCTTCACGTTGAACTCCTCTGTCCCACCTACAGCACACCTCCCCGCGGTCTCACAGTTGTCATACATGTCCTGCACCAGTCTAACATGCCTCTCCGCCACTCCAGATTTCCTCATACAATACCACAGTTCATATAAGAACATAAAAGAATCACATTGGTATGAAGGACAATGGCAAGATTCAGCAAGACATTTTATATAATCACAAAATGCAAATGGCACAGCCGTAGCTGTATTACATTTTGAATGTTTGGGTTTTTTGAAACCATTGTTTAGGCTAAAGTACCATAAATCAGAATTCATTACAATGCAAAACAAAGGTCTACACACTGAGTTAAAACTATATAAGTCCTTTAGGGGGAATATTACAAAATTGTCTGCCTTTATGTCTGTGCAGTCAGGTGGGGACCAAGAGAGGAAGCACAAGCGTCGTCGTGGAGAATATTATTCAATTCAGACCTCTTTGATTGTGGCTGCACTAAAGAAAATGCTCCCCATTGGCCTAAATATGTGCACACCAGGGGACCAGGAGCTCATCTCCCTGGCCAAAATACGCTACAGTCTGGTGAGCTGAGAAATATTCAACCCTTCTTGAATTCTTTACGATTTAAATTAGTATGAAGTCCTCATTTTCATTCTCTAAATTTTGATTTACTCTCACAAAATGCAAAGTTTACTGATGTCCCAGAATCTTATATATTTATCCAATGATTAATGTTTTGGTAATGTAGCTGGTTTATTGATATAACAAGCTCTAATCATTCTCATAAGTAGTAGTTGTAGTAGTAGTAGTAGTAGAAGTAGTAGCAGAATTATATATAAACTGTTATGAATATGAAATGTCCTTTTCCACCATAGAAAGACACCGATGATGAGGTGAAGGAGCACTTGCGTCAGAATCTCCATTTGCGAGACAAGGTTAGCTGTCATGCATTTGAAAAGAATTGATTACAGAGTATTAAATAAATATGTTCTGAATAAAAATAATTGAGGAGCTTGTTTTTTTTTTTTTTTTTTTAACTTGTCGATTTGGACTCTTTGCTATAGTCTGATGACCCAGCAGTTCAGTGGCAGCTGAATCTCTACAGAGACATTGTGGTGAAGAGTGAAGAACCAGAGAACCCCGAACACACAGTGAACAGAGTTCAGAGCATCTCGAATGCAGTTTTCCATCTGGAGCTGGTAAAAACACACTCTCAACTTTGCTATCAGTTCATGTGAGAAAAACATAGGACTTGAAAATTGTTTCAATTCTTGGAAAATACAAACATTCTGACTGATGATCAAATGGCAGTTTTCACAATAATGTTTTCTGTGTGTATTTTGTGTCCTTTTTTTCCAAATCACAACATAAACAATAAATAAGCAATCTTAACAATAGTCTGGCAGTTGACTGTATTTAGTGACACATAAAATGGTAGTGACATTGTAATTTGTGTATTTACAGCTTTGTCTTACAAACTAATTGTTCATTATTTAAGTTGGTGAATATAAAATATGTGAATCAGCATTATTCAATATGTCACCACCACAGTTTTCAAGAAATGACCTGTATACTGTTCATCTCAGCCAAAAGCTAATTCTTGTATTTATCACATTTGTCGGCTCATAGGTTGAACAACCTCTAAGAAACAAGAAGTGTGTGTGGCAAAAACTGCTCTCCAAACAGCGTAAACGTGCTGTAGTGGCTTGCTTCCGCATGGCGCCTCTCTACAATCTACCCAGGTGACTCTTTTATATCTGTCAGTTGCGCTACTGAAATACAAATTCCCATAAATGATTGACATTCACTTTTTTAGCTGAAAAAAAAAAAATCAAATATCCTAACAAGTGGTTTTCTCTTGTTTTTCTCAATCTAATTGTAAATAACAAGCAATCATCAAATAGTTGTGGAGATTGGACATTTGTTCTGGATTGTGTGCCCTTGTAAACCCCTCATCAACTCCCTAATGACATTATCTCCTCTGTGTTGTTTTCTTGCATAACAATACCTCATCCCTTCCTCAGCTACAAAAATAATAATTACTTCCTGAATGGCTATCGGGAGGTTTGGCTGGAAAAGGCATTCAATGCCTCCAGCTTTGACCGCCTGTTCTCCCTGCTGACGGTAAAGTGAAACCACGGGGCGAATGCTTCATCTGTTCAACCCCTTCCCCTTCATCCACCAAGCTGTGGACCTATCTGTGCCTAGCAACCAATTGTTTCTGCACTGTTGATTCTGATTGGTCAGCTAGAACGAGCCAAGATTTGACCAGAGCAAACATATTTGGGAAGTAGAAAAGCGCCGCAAGCTGCAGGCCACTTTTTCATTACAGGTGTATTCCAAAGGAAGGAAAGAAAAGAAAGAAGACTGTCAGAAAGAAAAAAGAAAAAACTTCTGTGAACAATTGTGAGTTGTTGTTAGGAAGCGGCTTTAAAGTCGACTATCATTTAAAGCGTTGTTTAACGGTTTTGTTCTTACCGTATGACTATCTTAATTCTATTCATTTTCTTCTTTTTTTTTTTTTACCTGACGCCATTGGTTGTGCAGTTTTATAGCTCATCTGTGTGATCGTTTTGAGTGGAAAACATCAACTAATATTTTTCTTCTTCAACTCTGTCTGAAATCCACTGATGTTTCTATAAAACTGTATATCCTATCCAAAGTGTGTGTTACTCCAGGGAGTGAAAGAAAAAGCTACCGCAGTAAATTTACAGACCAAACTTGACCAGTCAGAAGAGCCAGTGGGTCCCACATTGAACTGTCACCCCCCTGCCTGAAATGCACTCCGTGTAATCCCTTCCTCCCCCCCCCCTACATCTCTCCTTCCTGTCTCCTCCAAAAACTCACCAGAACCCACCCTAATGCCACTGTACCTCCCTCCCCAATCCCCCTTCATTCCCCCCCACTTCCCCTCACCCTTCCCCCCCCCTCCCCAGGCATCGTGCTATCAACCTCTTCATCCCGGCCTATCAGGGACAATGGATAGAGGCAGTGGAGTACTCCTTTGAGGAGAAGCTAGTTCAGGATCTGGCAGTAAGTACTGGGCACCCCTTGCCCTCGGCCCGTGCGCCCTCCGTTGGTGCTCCTCTGCCAGTCCTGTCTGCCGAATGCTTCTTTCACTCTGCGCCCGTCGAGCCTTGGGAGCGTGCGCGTGTGGGGACCTCGCCCAAAGCACCCATGGGCCCGAGGCGTACGAAAGCCTTCAAACCGAGATCTTTCAGTGGTCGAAGGCTGCATGATCAACTCAGGAGACACAGGGCCAGCTCCGGCGCTCACAGCTCTAGAAAAATGGGCAATGCCTTTCTGACGGCAGTGGTAAGGGGGGCTTTTCACTAGGAAATTGTCACTAGCTGTTTTTGGTGATCAGATCTAGATCCAACTCATCAGTTGTCTTTTTTTGCTGTACTTTGTAAGACTGTAGTGTGAGTGTGAAGGTGATGTTACAGTACATTCTGTGGCCCGTGACATCAGTGGCATGCTTGAGTAATCTTGTTGAGATCACATTTCATATTATATCTTTTTTAAAAGTGTGCTGCCACTTGCTCAAAAGGCCCAACAGACTTTTCCTTGTTCTGGTAGGATTTCTTGTCCATTTTTCACCTTTATTCCACAAACAATCAGATTAGTCTTGACTCTTGAGATCTGGACAGCTTTGATAATCCCCTTCCAACAGGCCCCTGCCAGGTTCATTCTTCATGTTCACCATCATATCACCAAATCGCTTACTGGTTGCATCTGTTTGCTGTAACATGCATGTATTAAAAATCCGTTCCATTGTCCACTCTTCCTCATCTTGTCCTTTTCACAGATCATCAGGACATGACTAAGCTCATCTGCATGTCAATGCTAGTCGATGTTAATTACTTTCGCCTGTGTCTTTGAGAAAAATGTGAGTAAAAGTGCAATAATGAAGAAATGAAAGCAACAAGAATTTAACCTGTGATGGGATGATATCTCGTAAGAGAATGAATAGCAAAACATTAAACATCGGGCCGCAAGCTAAGCATTCACCCCTGTGGACCCTGCAGAAAACTCCCATGAAGATTGTTGAGGAGGAGGAGGAGGAAGTGGCTGAGATCCAGCCAGATCCTCTCCACCAACTCATCCTGCACTTCAGCCACAACGCTCTGACAGAG
Organism: Fistularia commersonii; assembly: GCF_037954325.1. NCBI lineage: Eukaryota > Metazoa > Chordata > Actinopteri > Syngnathiformes > Fistulariidae > Fistularia > Fistularia commersonii. The sequence goes on along the minus strand of NC_141303.1, from coordinate 12,964,361 downwards.
AGAAGGTCAGAAAGCTTGATATGCAAACGTGACGGACCTCTATGATGATGCTGCTTCTCCTTCTTGAACCTTTATTTTATTCTCTAGCCACTTGGAAGAAGATCCTTTGTATATTGCCTACGCTGACATGATGGCAAAGGTAATATGTGGCCTTTTTCATTGTTTTTTTTTTTAGCAATACATTGAATTGAATTTGGAGGTATAAAATGTTCGTGTTGAATCTGCTTAGAGCTGTGCTGAGGATGAGGAGGAGGAGGAAGAAGAAGGAAAAGAGAAAACATTTGAGGTGAACTCTTATTCCCATGTAGACCTTCGTCAAACTGTCAGATCTATAAACATGACGTTTATTCCCTTATGCTTCATGTGGCTGTGCCAACAGGAAAAGGAGATGGAAAAGCAGAAAATCCTTTACCAGCAAGCGAGGTTGCATGCCCGTGGGGCTGCTGAGATGGTGCTGCAGATGATCAGCGCTAGTAAAGGTAACAGTGGTCTTATTATTTCTCCGTTTCAGTCAACAGTTAGTCTTTTTTTATAAAAGGAATGCCATTATCAACAAGAATAATTATTGAATTACCGCTAAATTTTAACAATGAATAGAAGAACTCAAGATTGTACTTGTACTTTTATTGTAAAACGCAGCGAATAGTAAATTTCTCTCTCTAAATTTTACACAAATTACGAAATGTAAGATATTAAACGGTATCTGTTATGATCACTTGATTGCCTCTGTTCATCAATTAAATGTATATGGATTCTAACACCATCTAACCACAAAATGATGGTTCAATCACACATGTTGTTCTTCAGTGCAGTTGCACCGTGATCCTTTGGTGAGACGATTGACAAGCAACAATGATTTACTTGTTTTAGTCATAGTGGGGCCTTAAAGATAGAACATATTGCAATCCTAATGCATAAATGCTGGTGAAAATTGTATTGCATTTTTGATTATTTGGGCGGTCTCTGTCAGATGTATCTTGTCATTGACTCCCAGCGGTGGCCTGAACGGCAAGGGCCGTCTTGTATATTTAGCAGTTAATCAACCAGTCATTTATCAACTTGTTTCATTTCTTTTCTTACTCGCTTCTCTTAATCCTTTCTACATTTTATCTTGTATTCAGGTCGTTTGGGTCCAATGGTGACATGTACTCTCAAACTAGGCATCTCCATCCTCAATGGTGGTAATGTGCAAGTTCAGCAAGTGAGTTGCTTTATCTCTATTATTTACCATTCATTTCTATGTAGCTCCATGTGGGAACTTTGACATGTATTTACAGTGTGATGAACAAATTTCTGTCTTGCTTTTTTATTTTTTTTTATTTTTTTTTATTTTCCCAGAAAATGCTTGATTACCTGAAAGAGAAAAGAGATGCAGGCTTTTTCAAAAGTCTATCGGGACTCATGCAGTCTTGCAGGTTGGTTGTTTGTTATGATATCGTCACATTTGTGACAGTTTAATTGGATTATTGTACTGCCCTTTTATCCGGGTGCTCAGGTCAGGACAACCCGTTGTCTCTTTAAGATAATGCTCCTCACCTACAAAGTATCGTGAGTGGCATTGCATCATCTTATTTATCCGACTCTGATAAGTAATGTCCAATGTGCCCGGTGCACACCGTGCATCCTGCGTTCGTCTCTTTTGAGCATCACCAATATTTGCAAAAAGACTGTAGAGGAGAGGCTTTTTCTTTTCGTGAACCACGAACATTTACTTTTTAAAGCAAAGCTGAAGACTCAATTATTTGCTGTTATATGAGTCTCGAGTTGTGTTATTGAGTTTCGTCTTTGAGTTTTATTGTGTTATGGTAAACATTTTTTTTTTAATATGGGTGGCACGGCGGGTGTCACAGTTGTGCAGCCGTTACCGCTAATGCCTCACAGCATGAAATACCCTGATTCGATTCTGACAGGGGAACCTTCTGTGTGGAGTTTGCATGTTCTCCCTGTGTCTGCGTGTGTTTCCTCCAGGTTCTCCAGTTTCCACCCACAGTCCACAGTCCACAGAAGATTATTTGGAAATAAATGGGAAAATTGCCCTTATGTGTGAATGAGAGAATGAATGGCTGTTTGTCTGTATATGTGGTCCTGTGCTTAACTGGTGACCAGTCCAGCGCGAACCCTGCCTCTTACCCAATGGCAGCTGTGATTGGCTCCAACATCCCCTGCTCCCCTGCTAACTGTAGGATAAGAGGTTGAAATGGATGGATGGATGGATGGATGGATGGATGGATGGATGGATGGATGGATGGATGGATGGATGGATGGATGGATGGATGGATGGATGGATGGATGGCATGGTTTCTAAAGGGGGTAAGGTTCAAAATTTAAAATGTTCATTGTCATGTGTAGAGTAGTTAGTTGGTGTGAGAGAGGAGGATACAGAGAATAGGGTTAGATGGAGAAAGTTGATTCGCTGTGGCAAAGAAGAAGAAGATTGTTATGTGTACAGTCTGTAAACTTATTTACCCATACAATAAAATTCTTACTTTGCTGTTAAAAGTGTATCCAGATTAGTATTGATAAATAATAATAAACGTACTGTCATGACCTGACGTAAGAGTGCAGGGAATGCAAATACTGCAGGGAAACGTAAACATACAAAGAACTGTAAACATTATTGGCAATATGTGCAAATTAATAATGAGTGCAGCTTTGAGCGTGCAACTCACAAAGTGCAGGTCCTGATTGGATGCAGACTGTTTGAATAAACAGTTAAGTGACATGGACAGTTGAGAGCAGCACTGGCTGTCTTCTTCTTCTTCTTCTTCTTCTTTCGGCTTTTCCCTTCAGGGGTCGCCACAGCGAGCCAACTTTCTCCATCTAACCCTATTCTCTGCATCTTCCTCTCTCACACCAACTACCTTCATATCCTCTCTCACTACGTCCATAAATCTTCTCTTTGGTCTTCCTCGAGACCTCTTGCCTGGCAGCTCCAGTTCCAGCATCCGTCTACCAATATATTCACTATCTCGTCTCTGTACATGACCGAACCATCTCAGTCTGGCTTCTCTGACCTTCTCTCCAAAACATCGGCCATGTGCCGTCCCTCTGATAGACTCATTCCTGATCCTATCCATCCTGGTCACTCCCAAAGAGAACCTCAACATCTTCATCTCTGCAACCTCTAGTTCTGCCTGCTGTCTTTTGGTCATTGTAACAGTTTCTAGTCCATACATCATCGCTGGTCTCACCACTGTCTTGTACACCTTTCCTTTTATTCTGGCTGAAAGTCTTCTATCACATAGTACCCCTGACACTTTTCTCCACCCATTCCAACCTGCTTGGACCCGTCTCTTCACCTCTTTTCCGCACTCTCCGTTGCTCTGGACTATTGACCCTAAGTACCTGAAATCCTCCAGCTTCTTGATCTCCACTCCCTGTAGCCTCACCGCTCCACCCGAGTTCCTCTCATTCACACACATATATTCTGTCTTGCTGCGACTAACTTTCATTCCTCTCCTTTCCAGAGCATACCTCCACCTCTCTAGATTTTCCTCTACCTGTTTTCTGCTCTCACTACAGATCACAATGTCATCCGCAAACATCATGGTCCATGGGGATTCCTGTCTAACCTCATCTGTCAGCCTATCCATCACCATTGCGAACAAGAAGGGGCTCAGAGCTGATCCCTGATGGAGTCCCACCTCCACCTTGAACTTCTCGGTTACCCCTACAGCACACCGTACCAGTGTCTCACAGCTAGCATACATATCCTGCACCAGTCTAACATACTTCTCTGTCACTCCAGACTTCCTCATACAATACCAGAGCTCCTCTCTTGGCACCCTGTCATATGCTTTTTCTAGGTCTACAAAAACGCAATGCAACTCCCTCTGGCCTTCTCTGTACTTTTCTATTAGCATTCTCAACGCAAATACTGCATCTGTAGTACTCTTCCTAAGCATGAAGCCATACTGCTGTTCACAAATGCTGACTTCTGCTCTCAGTCTAGTTTCCACTACTCTTTCCCATAACTTCATTGTATGGCTCATCAACTTAATCCCTCTATAGTTTCCACAATTCTGCACATCCCCTTTATTCTTAAAAATAGGCACCATCACACTTTGTCTCCATTCTTCAGGCATCTTCTCACTCTCTAAGATCCTGTTGAATAATCTAGTCAGGAAATCTACCGCTGCCTCTCCTAGGCACTTCCACACCTCCACATGTATATCATCAGGACCAACTGCTTTTCCACTCTTCATCCTCTTCAATGCCTTCCTCACTTCACTTTTACTAATTTTTGCTACTTTGTGGTCTACAATAGTCACCTCTTCTACCCTTGCCTCTCTTTCATTTTCCACATTCATCAGCTCTTCAAAGTACTCTTTCCATCTTCCCATCACTCTTCTAGCATCTGTCAATACATTCCCCTCTCTGTCCTTAATCACCCGGACCTGTTGTACATCCTTTCCATCTTTATCTCTCTGTTTCGCCAACCTGTATAGATCATTCTCACCCTCCTTACTATCCAACCGAGCATACAAGTCATCATAAGCCCTTTGTTTTGCCTTTGCTACCTCTATCTTTACCTTTCGCCGCACCTCCCTGAACTCCTGTCTGTTCTCTTCAGTCCTCTCAGTATCCCACTTCTTCTTCGCTAACCGCTTTCTCTGTATACACTCCTGCACTTCCTCATTCCACCACCAAGTCTCCTCATCTACTTTCCTTCCAGATGACACACCAAGTACTCTTCTACCTGTCTCCCTGATAACACTAGCTGTTGTTGTCCAATCATCTGGAAGCTCACCCTGACCACCCAGACCCTTTCTCAACTCCTCCCTGAAAACCATGCAACACTCCTCCCTTTTCAGCTTCCACCATTTTGTCCTTTGTTCTGCCTTTGTCCTCTTCATCTTCCTTGTCACCAAAGTCATCCTACAAACCACCATCCTATGCTGTCTGGCTACACTCTCACCTACAACTACTTTGCAGTCACTGATCTCTTTCAGGTTACCCCGTCTATACAAGATGTAGTCTACCTGCGTGCTCCTACCTCCGCTCTTATAAGTTACCCTATGTTCCTGTTTTTTCTGGAAAAAGGTATTCACTACAGCCATTTCCATCCTTTTTGCAAAATCTACCACCATCTGTCCCTCTGCATTCCTATCCTGGATACCAAATCTGCCCATCACTTCACCAACATGTCCATTGAAGTCTGCACCAATGACCACTCTCTCATTTCTGGGAATATTCTGCATCACTTCATCTAACTCATTCCAGAACTTCTCCTTCTCTTCAGATTCACATCCCACCTGCGGGGCATAGCGGCTAACAACATTGAGCATCACACCTTCAATTTCCAGTTTCAGACTCATAAGTCTATCTGACATTCTTTTCACCTCTAGGACGCTCCTAACAAACTCCTCCTTCAAGATAACTCCTACTCCATTTCTCTTCTTGTCAGTACCATAATAGTACAACTTAAAGCCTGCTCCTAAGCTTCTAGCCTTACTACCTTTCCACCTGGTCTCCTGGACACACAGTATATCCACCTTCCTTCTCTGCATCATGTCCACCAATTCTCAACTGTCCCTACTCTCAGTCCCAGACTCTTTCCTTTCCTCCTCTCTCTCTGCTTCCGAACACGCACTCCTCCTCTTGTTCTTGTTCTTGTTCTTGTTCTTGTTCTTGTTCTTGTTCTTGTTCTTGTTCTTGTTCTTCGACCCACAGTAGCCCAATTTCCATTAGTACCCTGTAGGTCATCAGTACCAATGGCGGTCGTTGTTAACCCGGTCCGCGACCGATCCGGTACGGTATAGTTTTGGTTGACTCGCATATTTGGTTTTGGCAAAAGTTTTACGCCAGATGCCCTTCCTGACGCAACCCACTGCATTTATCCGGGCTTGGGACCGGCACAGGGAGACACTGCTCCGTGCCCCCCCAAGGCAGGCTTGGAGAGGCACGGGCCAGTGCCGCCCTGAGGCTGCATTGAGAGCAGCACCGGCTGTGCTGGATGTAAAATGCAGAATTGTCCTGAGGTAGTACATGGTTTTCCAGAGTCTGAAGGCAGTTGGATAGAACGAACTCTTTAGCCGTGTAGTTCTACATTACACGCCTGTACTTCCGGCCACAGGGTAGGAGTGTGAACAGTCTGTGATGGGGTGGTGTCCTTGCCGCTTCTGTCTACAGCAGGAAGGTTCTAGGTTCGATTGTGCAAATGTTCCCCTTTTGTCTGCATGGGTTTACTCCGGCTTCTTTGGTTTCCTTCCACTGTCCACAAACACGCAGTGGGTTCACTGGAAACCTCAAACTTCACTGTGTTCCTGACAACATGATAGGTGGATGCACAATAAAAGAATTGTTGATTTTTTTTTGTTACATTGTGTACTTCTTTTTGACTTTGATTGAAAGGACTTAACAATTTTTATGATTTGGGTTGTTATTGATGATTATTAATATTTTAACTGTTAAAAATGCAACTAGTGTTGATAGACTGTTGACTTTCTTCCCCAAGTGTCCTGGATTTGAATGCATTTGAGAGGCAGAACAAAGCAGAAGGACTTGGCATGGTGACAGAGGAAGGTTCAAGTAAGTGCAGATTTTTCATACTGTGCTTGGAAAAATCCTATGCTTCTTAAACATCACTTCATAATTCGAGTCAGAGTCTTCTGTTAGCAACGTCTGTTAAATGTGAATGCTCCTCCAATAACTAAGCTAATGTTGAACCATGACAAATGTCCACTCAAAGCTATTAATCAATGCAAGTTTCTATTTATGTTTGAATGGCCATTGTAGGTGAAATAATCAAAATTTTTGAAATTTTGATTATCACATGTAGTTTGCTGCTTTTACTAAATATGTTTTTTTTCCCTGTTATAAAAAGAGAACTTGAATGCAATCTGTTCAATATCTTTGCATCAGAGACAATAGATGTAAAAGTTCACTCTGTCATCTTGTATATTGTTATCTGGAATACCAACGAAGACATTCCGATATGAGACCTATCTACTCATCTACTTTCAGTTTTGTTTGATTCTACCACCTGCAGGAAAATATCATTAGAAACAGGACAAACGTATGTTCAAAAGGGAGCCAGGCGAGGTCACAGACCTAGATTTGCAAACTAGTGGCATAATAAGCTGGTTTGGGGTTTGTGGAACATAATCTCTCTGGCAGAGAGGAACCAGAGCAGGCATGGAATACAGAGCAATCCTAACTAGATGTATTTCGGCTCAGAGCTGCCTACTGTGCTTACACCTGCAGACAAGGTTCAGGGGTTGTGGAAGGAGATTTGTTCTAAACAGTGCAGGACCTCTTCCTTAGAATATCCATTCATGTCACAGTTGGCTGTGGACTGATCAATGTCATTTTTAAGCTTTATCAAACTTGTGATCTTTTTTTATATTTGGATGATCAGGATAAGTCTCAGCACAAATGGGCGGGCGGATGGATGCTGGATTGGTCGACGACCGATGGATGGTTGTGATTGTGATTTAACAAAACACTCACTCAGATAGACCATGGTCCAGCCTTTATAAAAGACCGTCATTTTTCTCCACAACTTGCAACACACACTTCACTTGACATCCACTGTTACGTCAAACTATGTCTGTCGTTTCATCATTCAGTCCTCTGTAAAACATCTCCACTGAGTTCTGTGTTTAACTTTTCACTATCACTACTTTTGTCTCGATTATCGTTCCGAAATATTTAGCATTACCGAATTTGGTACTTAAAAGAGTTTGTGTATTTAAAACAAAGGCCAAATTTTTTTTTTTCTGTCTACTGCTCTTTTTAACAGCATGAATTGTTTTTTTGTTTTTTTCCTCCACTCGTAGCTAATATATTCATATCTCTTTGTATTATAACTCAATGTCCTCTCTTTTTGCTTATATATGGTGTATTGTCTGTCTCCTTCCTCTCATTAAAAAAAAACCATCGATGGCAGTCCACACTGAGCGGGGTAAATAGCAAATTTAGATGATATGATATGATATGGCTATGCTTACACCGTGAATGTCTCTTCCATGTGTGTGGTCCATACTTCTTGCTTTATTTGGTACCCAGCCTCTCCCTCCTCCATGCCCAGATGTCTGTAGGGACACACTGTGCATGCTGACTAAAAGAGTGTTCACAAATTGTGGATCCTCAGAATCCATTGCCTGTCCTTTGTGTTATTACTGTTCCCATTCCCTCCATGTTAACATATACTAATGCAAATCCCACTACTTAAAATCCGTTGTTCTATCAGTGCCACTTTCCAAGGGCTTGACTGAGGGATTGTGGACTCTACAAAATGCCTAAGCAAAGCTTTGTCTTGCTTTGGACTTGAGGCCTTTTTCACAAAGCTGGTTTCCGTATAGGTGTCTAACTTTCACATGGTTTTAGCTTCTCACAGAAATGTATATTGCTTGTTTTGTATATATAGCGTCCAATGACTGGATTTTCTGATTTTAAGTGAATTATTGCAACCATGTCTGTCCCCTGCTCTTTTTCTGAAATGTTATCCTTCATCAGGCCCAATCCTGGCCTGCATGTGAAAGTTATTAGGATTCCTCCAGCTTATGGAAATGTCCTAATGTTTTTTTTTTCTCTATATACAAGACCATGTTTTTATTTTGGATTCAGTTTTGAACCTGCAATCTGAAGGTCACTAGACTTTGAAAAAAACGTTTTTAACATTGAACATGCCCTGCTTGCCTCATACCAATTGCCTCTGAGGGAAGTTTTTCCCATATTGTTAGACTTCATGTTGACTAAAATTGGATTAATAATGAGTTCTGTCGGAGCTGCACTCAACAAGATCTTTTCTCTCACAAGGCTCCAAGGTGCTTCAAAACGACGAGTTCACTAAAGATCTGTTCCGGTTTTTGCAACTTCTGTGTGAGGGACACAATGGAGGTAAGGCCTTTCTTCATCTTCATTTCATGTTGTGTTTACAGTAACAGTCTGTGAAGACAGAACACTTTCAGTCTATTGTAAGATAGGATTAGGAACACTATTTCTCTGTGTCAGATTTCCAGAATTTTCTGAGGACCCAAACTGGAAACACAACAACAGTTAATATTATTATCAGCACTGTGGACTACCTGCTTCGTCTTCAGGTACGTGCACATGCAAGTGTGAGCACTGACAAACTGCCTGTTCACTATCAAAGCAACGCTATCCACTTCCTTAGGAATCAATCAGTGACTTCTACTGGTACTACTCTGGTAAAGAGATCATTGATGAGACCGGAAAAATCAACTTCTCCAAAGCTTTATCTGTAGCGAAGCAGATTTTTAACTCACTGACTGAGTATATTCAGGTAAGGCTTCATCAGCACAACTCGTAAGGAATTAGAATGACTGTTTTAATGTGTGTTAATCCATCCCATCACCTCTTCTTGCAACTTGACCTCTTTCAGGGCCCTTGTATTGGTAACCAGCAGAGTCTAGCTCACAGTAGACTGTGGGACGCAGTCGTTGGCTTCCTGCATGTGTTTGCCAACATGCAGATGAAATTGTCGCAGGTACGATACATCTTCTTTTTAATGTTAACCTCTTCATGTGTAAAAAAATGGCAATAAAAGAGAACTTCACATTATCAAAATGTGAAAAAAACGGTTCTATTATCTATATCTGTAATCTCCAAGATTTTTTTTTTTCTTTTTGAAGTACATTTAGAGTTCTAATTGAAAACGCCTCCTGTTCAAAGCTTTTTTTTGAAAAAGAACACATTCATCATTTTAGGATGCCAGTCAGATTGAGCTGCTAAAGGAGCTGATGGACTTACAGAAGGACATGGTTGTCATGTTGCTGTCCTTGCTCGAAGGTAAAAACCCAAAGGTGTCCTCCGCTTTCGCAATAAAGCTGCGGTAACCAGTGTATTATATTGTCTGTATTAGTTTGTGTAGAGTATTTGTCAATGTAAATGAGCTTTTCCCTTCCCAGGCAACGTTGTAAACGGAACTATCGGAAAGCAGATGGTCGACACCCTGGTCGAGTCCTCCAACAACGTGGAGATGATCCTCAAGTTTTTCGACATGTTTCTCAAGTTGAAGGACCTGACGACCTCCGATAACTTCAGAGAGTACGATCCCGAGTGCAAGGGCATGATTTCAAAGAAGGAGTTCCAGAAGTCCATGGAGAGCCAGAAGCAGTACGCTCAGTCTGAAATAGACTTCCTGCTTTCCTGTGCGGAGGCAGATGAGAATGACATGTTCAACTACAAGGAGTTTGTAGAGCGATTCCACGAGCCAGCCAAAGATATCGGCTTCAATGTGGCCGTGTTGCTAACCAATCTGTCCGAGCATATGCCGCATGACTCTCGACTTGCCACCTTCTTAGATCTGGCAGAGAGCGTACTCAGCTATTTTGAGCCTTACCTTGGGCGCATTGAAATCATGGGCAGTGCAAAGCGCATCGAGAGGGTGTACTTTGAGATCAGCGAGTCGAGCCGCGAGCAGTGGGAGAAACCACAAGTGAAAGAATCCAAACGTCAGTTCATCTTTGACGTTGTCAATGAGGGGGGCGAGAGTGAGAAGATGGAGATGTTTGTTAATTTCTGCGAGGACACCATCTTTGAGATGCAGCTGGCCTCACAAATCTCTGAACCAGACGCGGTCGAGCAGCTCGAAGAGGAAGAGGAAGAGGATGGATACAGCATCCTTGAGGATCTGACAGGGGAGGATGAAGCCGCACTGGAGTCCGCCTCCGCCTTTACTACCGCATGCTGCTCAGTCAAAAAGAAGATCGCTAATGCCCGCAAAATGGTATCTGTTAAAAACATGCGCAAGCGACTTAAAAAGATAAAGAATCTGAGCATCAGAGAGATGATCACTGGCCTCCTATCCTTCTTCTATATGCTCTTCACCGGCTTCTTTAAAGGAATCTATGGCCTCATTTTTGGTTTCTTCCATATCATTTGGTCATCCATGTTTGGAGGTGGCTTAGTTGAAGGTGCCAAGAACATAAAAGTGACAGATATTCTTGGAAATATGCCTGACCCAACCCAGTTTGGTATTCATGGGGATGTAAGTGAAGGGGAGAAGGTGGAGGCCATAGAGTCATCTGGAAGTTTAGACCCAGCCATGGCACCACCAGCAGACATCGCAGAAGCCGACATTATGCTAGAAATGCTGACAGTGCCCAAAAAGGAAGGCGGGAAACATGTTGAGCCCGGCCTGGGTGATGTGTCTGAACTGAGTGCCGAGACCTCCACTACAGAACAAAAGAAGGTTTGTAATGACCAGTGCATCGTATATATGCATTGTATTTAACCCTATGGTTTACTTCTCCTCCTTTGAATTTTCTTCCACTCTCTTTAATCCAGAAATCCTCCGCCGTGCCTGTTGAAACTCCCGAAAGTGAACCGGAGAAGGCAGAGTAAGTCACACTGATCCAAAAATGAAAAAAAAAAAAATGGAAAATTTGGGAATAGTCTAATCACACAAATGTAATAATGCAGCACAGAGAATCAAGAGAAGGAGGACAAACCAAAGGCGGAGGAAACGAAGGAACCGATGACTGAGGAGAAGCCCAAAGCAAGATCCAGTCACCCTAAAGAGGCAGCACCTGCATTCATGTCAGGCATTTTTGCTGCTCTGGATGTCTATATGACCAAGATACTGGTAAACCTTATAGAATACCTCCTGCTTTTTTGAGCTTGTCAATCGTTGTTCAAACATATCTGCTTTCTTGCTTACTTTTCTCACTTTTTTCACTCCAGAACTACTTGGCTCGCAACTTCTACAACCTTCGTTTCCTGGCTTTGTTCGTTTGTTTTGCCATCAACTTCATTTTGCTCTTCTACAAGGTAACTAAGGTCAAATTCCAGATCATTTCATTTTTCAATGAACAAAAGTTCAAGTAAAACACAGTCGTGGTTTAACACTGATTTAGTCACATAAAAAGGGCATCTTCTTTTCCTTTGTATGCTTTATTAGAGGGATTAAAAAAAAAATAACCTCATGTTAAATCATTCACTGACACACCCCAACAAACTCAAAGAATACAGTTTAATATCAAAGGAAATGATAAATGGCGAGATACGGCTATTCATCGTTCATCAGGTGACTGGTGACACCGAGGACGACACAGACAGTGAAAACCGCTGGGGTGCAGATGAGGAAGACGATGAGGACACGCTGTTCGACATGGACGAGTTTGTGCTCCAGGAGAGCACTGGTTACATGTTGCCAACCCTGCGCTTCCTGGCTGTGTTCCACACTGTAATATCCCTGCTCTGTTTGGTGGGGTACTACTGTCTGAAGGTAGGGACGATCATGGCCTTAGGCTGCTTTAAAATCCAATGACTGTTTTGTAGTTATACATCTACACTTGAATTTTCCAACTCCAGGTTCCCTTGGTGGTGTTCAAGAGGGAAAAGGAGATTGCGAGGAAGCTCGAATTCGACGGCCTTTATATAACCGAGCAACCATCAGACGATGACATCAAGGGCCAGTGGGATCGACTTGTCATCAACACACCGTAAGCCGTCATTTGAGCAGCACCGTATTTGCATGAATCTAGAACAGATGTGGGCAGTTATTTTGACCGGTGGGCCAGATTTCTTATTTAAAAAAAAAAAATCAAAATTTCTGAAAATTGAAAAAAAAATGAAAATTGAAATATTTAAATTTTTTGGCATTTTATTTCAAGTTTAAAATCATTCGTGATCATCTAAATGTACCGCCATTATTTTGTCTGTAATCATCCATACAAAATCAAACAATAGAAAAAAATAAGGGATTACTAAATTCAATATTGATTGAAAATGCTCATTAAAATATTCAAAGAAAATAGTTTGGAGGGCCGGAGAATGAAGCAAAACGGGCCGGATGTGGCCAGCGGGCAGTAAAATGCCCAGATCTGATCTAGAATCTTAATTTTATGTTAACTTCTGCATGTAGAATATATCATCATATGCAATTCTATGATGTTTGGTGTATATATACATATATTACATACATATATACACACACATATATATATGTATATATGTATATATATGTGTATATATATATATATATATATACATATATTATTTATCCCTTTATCTTTTTGGACTGCCAAAATAAAACTTATATTTGAGGGTGAGGTGTGAATGGTATTAAGGTAGAGCTTGCCATTTTGTGACATCTCAACTACAAGTATTTGCAAACTTTGATATTTGCCCATAAGGGTTTAATACTGTGGCTGAAATACATTACATCCTTTGTCAAAGTTACTCATTAATCTGAAGTTAGAGATGAGGACACTAAAATAAAAAGGGTGAGATGGCAGAAGCCAAATGTAATGCAGTCAAAACAGCATGTCTGTTATTTAATTTCAGTGTAACATTGAATTCGGAAAGGACATTTGAAGTGGTACTTTGGAAAGAGCGGGTTTCAGAGCTCCTAATTCTGGTATATGCAAAAAGGCTGCATCTATCAATACCATGAAATATAAAACCTGGCTTAAGTAACTTAAGATGTCGATAAAGAGGTTATTCTGTCACTTAAAAGCATGTTTTTATCATTCAGTACCAGTTACAAGTGTGCTAAAAGACTTTGGTTGAAAGAAAACATTCAATCACACAGTAAAATTAACTCCTTAGTTTAAAAAAAAAAATGTGTTCTCCGCACATTATCTTTTGCAAGCAATGTAGGATTTTTTTTTTTTTTTTTTTTTTTTTTTTTTTTTTTGTGTTTTTCAGATATTCATTTGACTTAATTCTACTCTTTCAACTACAGATCATTCCCCAGTAACTACTGGGACAAGTTCATTAAGCGCAAGGTGAGTGGAATTTACCTTTTCAACCGTCTACAGTTTTTGTTTTTGGGTTCAGTTATTGATAGTTTTTCATGAACACATAATGACATAGAACAGGAGAGAGAGGCATATTGTGAATTTATTCTGATTTACTTTCTGTGTTTATGTAGGTAATAAACAAATATGGCGACCTCTACGGAGCTGAACGCATCGCTGAGCTACTCGGCCTGGACAAAAGTGCGCTGGACTTTGACCCCACAATAGAGACTGTGGAAAAGGAAGCCTCCCTGCTTTCCTGGTAAGAATAAATTCCAAGAAGGATATGCATTCTGTTTATTCTGCAGTTGGCAAAGCAGACCTGTTTAAATATGTACATTTTGTTTAATTTTGACAAAAGTTACGGGAAAAATTTTGCCCAAAACATGGCAAGTTAAACTAAAATAACTTGACACCCTCTTGAAAGCTTAGATGAAGGGTTTCTATCAGGCCTGAAAGTGTGACGGTTACCTGGTCAACCAGGTGAAAGCAAAATTCTTGTTTTAAAGATGAACTGTTTAATTTAACAACTAAATATATTCTATGATTTTATGCAAACCAAGTCACTTTATGCTGTATGATCAACAGGCTGAGCTCCATTGATACAAAGTACCTCATCTGGAAAATGGGAGTTGTTTTGACCGACAATGTGAGTAGATTTAGAATTACATTACATTACATTACATTGCATTTGGCAGACGCTTTTATCCAAAGCGACTTACAATAGAGGACATAGGGACTGCAAATACACTTGCAAATACACGATGCACAGGAAATATACAGAACAGTAAGCTTAGGTTAGTGAGGTTTTTTTTTTTTTGTTTTTTTTTTAATGGACAGAGACACACAAACGTACACACACACATACACTGCATAGCCTGCATAGCCAATTAAGACTACTAATGTTTTGATTGCGAAAGTAGGAGAGATCAGTCCTCTTCCCTTTAAGCCACTTATTGATGTTTACCTCAAGAAGGAAATGTTATGCTTTCTATGACAGTCTAATACAGTATCCTAACCTGAGATGGTGAAGCTGTTTTGGTAATTACTATTTCTTCCCTTGTAGTCCTTCCTGTATCTGATCTGGTACACCACCATGTCAATATTTGGACATTTCAACAACTTCTTCTTTGCTGCACATCTGCTGGACATCGCCATGGGCTTCAAGACCCTTCGCACCATCCTGTCGTCCGTCACGCACAACGGCAAGCAAGTAGGTGCTTTTGCCAACAGGGGGAGCAAGAGCATAGGGACAGAACATCAAGACAGTTTTATGACATTGCATTTCACAAGACTTGGCAAAAAGTATTTAGATGTAATTCATTTTTAGCATAATGACAGAGTGAATGGTTGTCTGTTGAAATCTGGCCCAGCCGTACACCTGCCACCCAAAAGGCAGGAAAAGCTGTAGATAATAGATGAATGGGTCATTTCCAGCAGGGCGGAGGTGGCACTGCTTCCACCCCAAACCAAGAAAGTCACTGGTTTAATTCAAAAAGGTGTGGAGTTTCCATGTTCTCTCCGTGTCTGTGGTTCCTTCAGGTTTTCCAGTTTCCTCCAGAAGCAGCCAGTAGGTTCATTGGAGACACTAAATTCCCTATATGTGTGAATTTGGGAGTGATTAAGTCCTTTGTCTCTCCTTGTGGCTCTGTGAACTGTGTGTATCCTGCCACTTGCCCACCCATAGCTGCGATAGGTTCCAGCACCCTCGCCAACCCTGAATGCTGGATAAACTGTATTAATAATAAATGAATGAATGATACCCAGACATTTTTTATTTTGTTCCCTTCACATCTGAAGATTCTTGATATAAGCTTGAGGTGCGAAGCTGTCTCGAAGAAAAAAAACATTTTCACAGCGAGATCATTTGCTATTTGTCTCCGTTTTAAAGACAGTTTGGGAATATAATCTGCATTGAGAATCGAAGACAAATTATGTAATTAAAGAAAAGGATTATACTTTAGAATAGAAACTGCTTAACCTTGAAAGTGAATTCTCCCATTTATATTGGTAGAGAGAAAAACTCCAAGATGCCTGCGTTTACAAGTACGGTTTCACATGACTTTTTGAAAAGCTTTTCATTTTCTTTCAACGCGAAGCCCTTTTCAACGTTTTCATAGCGCAGACTGGTCTTTGTAATGAAAGGAACATTTAGAGTGATTATTTTAAAAGAGAGTATTCAACACAAATAGTGAAGATGAACATATTTCTGTCTGGTATAGATTAAATTAAATTATATGTGTTCTGTAAAAGCAGGATACATTGCTTTGGTGTGGGATTCTGGTGAATAATCAGCAGTTAGGGGGAGGACCTGGATCGGTTGTGGATTTGATGAAATGTTAAAAATGACTACATGCTAAGTATATGTTTGGTTCAAAAATTAATTCACAGGAAGCCAAAAGCGGTGCAGAAAAGTAAGATCCAGTAATTATTATGATGGATTCACTGGTTTTAAAAGTTGAGTTCCTCGCACCTAAGCAGCTCAAATGAATAGCGACTGAACACAAGCTTAACAGCTTTTAATAACTTTGGGTTTGAAAAATAAATTGAATGAAAGACGGTATGCCAAATGGCTGAAGTTAATGAAATTCTTTGAAAAGCGGTGAAACTGTAATTCAGGTATTGAGGCCTTGAAAATATCACAGTTCCCGTTGGCTCCGCTTACCAAGTGGAAAAAATTTTCACTTTCAATTACTTTTATAATAACGCCCCAAACAGCACAGAGAGAATTAAAAAGACCCTTAAACCCATCATTTCGAAACAAAGAGGGGCACGATTGTTGATGCTCGCCGCAAGACTGTTGGTATCTGAATAAATGAATCTGAGGTAATCAACATTTCTCTCCATGCAGCTTGTGCTCACAGTGGGTCTGCTGGCAGTGGTGGTCTATCTGTACACTGTGGTCGCCTTCAACTTCTTCAGGAAGTTCTACAATAAGAGCGAGGATGAAGACGAACCTGACATGAAGTGCGATGACATGATGACGGTAAGTCCAGCCGCTTATAGCCTTTCATTCAATAAAAAAAAAAAAAAGACATTTCGAAAGCAGGACTTTGTGTCGGGGAAAAGGAATGAAGATTTCAGCAAGGCCAACGGTTTGGCAGCCGGAGTAGATTTCGAAGGCTTTTAATCTTGAATGATCGACTCCAACTTGTTTTTCTTCTGACCTTCATCATATTATGCAAAAGAACACTTGGCTGAGCGGAGAGTATTTTCCATCGGCGGACTAAATACTCATTCGCTCATTTGTAATTAGTCTTGAAATACTTTGAAATATCTTTAAACCAGTGGTGATGCTACATTTCTAGAA
Organism: Fistularia commersonii; assembly: GCF_037954325.1. Classification (NCBI taxonomy): domain Eukaryota; kingdom Metazoa; phylum Chordata; class Actinopteri; order Syngnathiformes; family Fistulariidae; genus Fistularia; species Fistularia commersonii. Next base: position 12,947,339 of record NC_141303.1, on the reverse strand, counting down.
GAAAAGTAATATTACATTTTATAGTAAACAACCTTTGGTTTTTCAAGGTTCCATGCTGTTGACACCAGATTTCCAGACGCTGCTTTTTAACAATGACTGCTGCTTTACTCATTTCTTCGATTTAAGAAAATGCCACTACAGGTGAAAGTATTCTTCCCTCGTTTTCATCTTCACAGTGTTACATGTTCCACATGTACGTGGGCGTAAGAGCCGGCGGTGGGATCGGAGACGAGTTGGAGGACCCAGCCGGAGACCCCTACGAGCTTTACCGCATCCTCTTCGACATCACCTTCTTCTTTTTCGTCATCGTCATCCTGCTGGCTATTATTCAGGGTATCAAACCTTCACTCATCCCGGTTTGAACAGTCTAAACTGTTTTCACGTCGTTCCAGCTGATATTTCCCGGCCCGAGACCCTCTTGCACCACGAGTCCGCCTGACCAAGCTGTCTGAACCTCCTCAGGTTTGATCATCGATGCCTTTGGTGAGCTGAGAGACCAGCAGGAGCAGGTGAAGGAGGACATGGAGGTAAGATGAAGCAGCTTCCTAAAAATACAAATATCCAAACTACACTGCTCAAAAAAAATAAAGGGAACACTTAAAAAACACATCCTAGATGTAAATGAATGAAATATTCTTATGAAATACTTTGCTCTTTACACAGTTGAATGTGCTGACAACAAAATCACACAAAAATGATCAATGGAAATCAATTGTATCAACCCATGGAGGTCTGGATTAGGAATCACACTCAAAATTAAAGTGTAAAAACAAACTTCAGGCTGATCCAACTTTGATGTAATGTCCTTAAAACAAGTCAAAATGAATCTGTGTTGCTTCTTGAGTGGACACTATGATTTCACAGAAGTGTGATTGACTTGGAGTTACACTGTGTTGTTCAAGTGTTCCCTTTATTTTTTTGAGCAGTATATTTACTGAATCTTTCAATTGTTCCATTCAAATACTGACATGTTCCTTTGAACTTAACGATAAAAAATCATCCATTTCAACCTAAATATGATTCTTCTTCCAGACCAAATGCTTCATCTGCGGCATCGGGAATGACTACTTCGATCGGACACCTCACGGGTTCGAGACCCACACCTTACAAGAGCACAACTTGGCAAACTACCTGTGAGCGCCACCAGAAATTCAGTTTTTGTCTGGTTATCAATGTGGATGTGTGACACTGTTGTCCGTCCTCAGATTCTTCCTGATGTACCTGATTAACAAGGATGAGACTGAACACACCGGGCAGGTATGTGGCCTTTGCGAACTCTTGTTGCACATATTTTGTCTGATCAGACATGAGAAAAAAAAGCAGCAAACATCCGGGCAGCGCAGAAAACATTGATGTTTCTGTCTTAAGCAGGTTTTTACTTGACAAATCTCTGCCCACTTGATTTGTTGCGTAAGTACAGCCTAGCGGCGGGAGGGAACAGTGCGTGGGTCTACTTTGACTTTGTTTATTACCTTGTGACTGTCAACCTCACAAGATGCAAGAATACTTTCTTTTATATCCTGATTGTTTCAATGATACAAAGAGAGAGAGATAAAGGGAGGGAGATAGATAAAGAGACAGAGTTAAAAGTTCATCTTTCTTATAGTTCCTTCAGGCATCGCAAACAATGGCAAAACAGCTGCAAGAATATAATCCTTCAGAAAACCCGAGGACGATGAACACAAGATCTTCTGCAAGCAGAAGTAAAGAGAGGATTGAACCTGTGGATCAATTAAATTGTATTCATTTACTGAAGTGATATGGAGTTCCTCCATAACTGCTCTGTTTAACAACCCAAGAAATTAGCAGCCAATTGCAATCAGATATTACCGTTACCGTTTTGACACAGTTGACTGATCAAATCAAGATCTGATGCTGCAGCCATTTGATTTGAGTGTGGAAGCAAACAGCGACTTGCAGAAGCAGGACGTTGCCACTAATATACTCAGCAATACTTTATATTTTCTCGAGTAACTGAATCAAAAAATGGTGGTTTAGTATGGAAAAACACAATACAGTCCTCGCTCTTTTATAACCAAAATCCAATCTGGAAAGTATTTAGCTTTATACTTTGGCAGAAAAATATGTCAATGTTTTTTAACGATTGTAATAAGGAAATATTAGGTGATTTAATATACACTGCTCAAAAAAATAAAGGGAACACTTAAAAAACACATCCTAGATCTAAATGAATGAAATATTCTTATGAAATACTTTGCTCTTTACACAGTTGAATGTGCTGACAACAAAGTCACACAAAAATGATCAATGGAAATCAAATGTATTAACCCATGGAGGTCTGGATTAGGAATCACACTCAAAATTAAAGTGTAAAAACAAACTCCAGGCTGATCCAACTTTGATGTAATGTCCTTAAAACAAGTCAAAATGAATCTGTGTTGCTTCCTGAGTGGACACTATGATTTCACAGAAGTGTGATTGACTTGGAGTTACATTGTGTTGTTCAAGTGTTCCCTTTATTTTTTTGAGCAGTATATATATGGGGGAGAAAACAGTTGGACTGCTCAACAAGTTACCACTGAAACCATAAGTGCTCATCTGCAACCCATTAAAGTTGACTGGCAAGATCAGCGCCAGGTGTTATGTTGCTGACACTAAATAGATCCCGCCCTCTTTGAAATTCTATAAAAGGATATTAGATATTAAAAGTAGCCGGAGAACTCGGGCCGCGCAAATGACAAAAAAAATCCTGACGTGAGTGCAGCCCGAGTCTGTCAGTCCTTTTTAGGCTCGGTCTGTCTCTGAGGATTTCGCATTGAAGCTTGGATCTTTAAAATGTCATAGTTAGAGGTTTCATCAGCAGCTCCTCCTGTGCAAAAACCAATGAGCTCCACCACGGGAGAGAAACCACATTGAGGAGGAAGAAGCTGATCTTTCAGGTTGAAACTATTTGTTGACATCTGTCTCTGCAGGAGTCATTTGTGTGGAAAATGTACCAGGAGCGCTGCTGGGACTTTTTCCCCACCGGAGACTGTTTCCGCAAGCAATATGAGGACCAGCTGGGCTAGAGAGGACAGCTGGGGTCCCTCGTCTTGAGAGAGACTGAATTTCAACATCTTTAACAGCACCTGAAAACTTGCCATTGGTATTAATGTAAAAACGGGATTTAAAAAAAAAAAAGTCACATTTTTGATCTGTTAGCAAATGTCATCGTGAAAATGATTTTAAGTGAATAATCATTGGACACTTTGTGCATCCAAGTCCTCTCCCTTGGTACCAAAAATAGTCACTTGCCATGACGCCTCTTTTATGCAAATTCTTGTTTTGATTCACATTGCCTTTTCACGAGCTTAACCTCAACCTGGTGCACAATATGTTGTGTGTAAACATTTGATACACATGAAGGGTTACAGCGTGACAACTGAATGTCAGAATATGCACAATTACTCTACGAATGGGAGGATGTTAGTGGCACTTCTTACCAAACCCACAGAATTGATGTGTGCTGCTAGTGAATGAAACCAGTGAGGTTCTGTTCACGGAGGATGGTTCTTCCAGGACCAGAGATAATTCACTTAGTGTTTATCAAGCGCCAACGTGCCTTACAAGAGAAACTATGCAAAGAATTGATTTTTCTCCCTCCTGACACAAACAGTGCTCTATTAAATACCAGATTTAGCTAAAGCTAGTTTTGTGGCTTTTAAGTCAAATTAAAAAAAAAACACAAAGAGCAAGAAATTTGTTGTATAAAATCTAGATGGATCTCGTGTAAATGTTGCATAGATATTAGTTTTCATGAGCTATGGTGTTCAACTCGTCTGCACTTCCTTTCACAGCAGAAGCAGCAGAGCAGAAGACAAAAAAAACAAACAAAAAAAAAAACTTGGTTGAAGGATTTATCGACAACAAAATGGTTTATTGCTATTGTCTGGCCATTTGTATGTAAGTTGTAGCTCTGGTAACCTGCATTTATTTTAATGAGGGGGAGGAAATTAATAAAGTAACTGAGGCAATAAAGCAAATGTGTCATCCTTATGGTGTTCCACTGTGTCCAGTTAGCTGCTGAGACGTATCGGACTCCTGCCGCGTCTCACAGCCGTCCAGGGAACACAGGATTCCTTCTCCGAGATGTGGGGCGAGAACACTTTGACATGTTCTCAGACATACTGTCCCATACTCCGTATACTCTCAGAAGAAGGGGAAATTTGAAATGAATAAATAAGTAAAAGATCACCATTGATATGTAAAAAAAAGAAAAAACAAACAAGACATGACAGTTGAAAAAAGAAGAAATCAAGGGCGTATTAAAGACGTTCACAGTCACCAAGGTGGAGATTCTCTAGGCATAAAAAAAATTGAAATCTTATGTTCACGTTGAGCTCTTGAACAGATAATTCCGCATTGCGGTGTAACAGAGATGTCGCAAATCCTAGATTCAAACATGAGCAAAGTTTTTCTTTCGTGTTAGTGGCAGAGACCACTATCCTATAATTTGAAATTGCAGTCCGACACAGAGACAATTCAACAGATCAAGTGACACAGCCAATCAATAACATTTTACTATTTCAGGATGGAGCAAATGTGTAATACCATAGACATTACAGCTTTTGTTGCGGCTATTTCAACAACAAAGGGCGTTTTTCAGAAGCAACACTCAATGAGTCCACTGGAAAAACACAGAAGGCAACAGGCTGGCAGCATCTGCTGAACATTTAGCGACAAATATTTCCCCTACGGCCTAAAGAAGCGGGAGAACAGAAACACAGAAAACTCCTATCGATGATCAATGATCATTCACTCGTTCGGCGTCAATGGCATTTTTGGTTTCTGCTGTTGGTTAATGGAGGATTCAAGATTTAAGCTTAGTGTGATTTCCGGGTTGAGTCCGATCCTTTTCCTCCCTCAGATGGTTGAAGGTCAGGAGATCATGCTGTCCAGCCAGTCCTCCAAGTCCTCCTCTGTCAGTTCCGGTCGAACAGAGGCAGGTTTGGGAGACTCGACCATTTTTTCTGTCACCTCCTCCAGCTCGTCATCCGTCACCGTCACTTCCTCACACACTGCAGATCAACAATACATTTTGTTCACTACATGAGGAAGTGAAAAATATAAAGGGGGTGTATTTTCAGTTACTTCTGAAGCAACATGTTTAAAAGGAGCTTATACTCCACCTCTCTCCAGTAAGACGATCTTCTCACAGACAGGCTCATCTGATGCCGATATGGGTTTATCTAAACTGAGCAGCTGATCCAGCTCTTCATCGGCGTCTTCGACCGCAGTCTCAGCGGCTCTTGAGGAAATCCGAGAGTCTGTTGATGTGCTGGAACTTGGGCCTTTCGAGGCTGCAGGCGGAGGTGTGAACTTGGGCGTTTTGGGGATTTCTTGTTGAGGCGCCACAGTTATGGTAGGCAGCTCTGCTGGTGCCGAATCCTGGACAGTCGGGAATTGAAAAGAGTGAAACAGGAACCTGACACATCATGAGAAGTCTGTTTGCTAAATTTTCATGCACTGAGGAGCACATCTTCTCCAGCCTTCGCACATTAAATCCTTGTTCGGTGGACATTTACATTACATCATTACATTATGTCGGAACCTATGATTTACCAGAGTGTATTGCAGTTTTAATGCGGTATAGATAGATAACAAAGTTTGAAAATCTTGCCCAAAACTAATCTAAGACAGCAGGTGTCACCCAGGGAAGAAATTTCTCATATATTCTTTTATAGTGTTGTTTTGTGAATACGCTTGAGAAAACTTTTTTTTTTCATGAATGGATTTTTCCCAATCCCAGTCTAGGGATTACTGCTAATTAATTTTTGTGGTCTGGGCTTAATCTCTACACGGTGGAATCCGGCCTAATAAGTATTTCCAGTTTCCAGTCTCAAAGAGAAGGAGAGACTTATTGGTTTATTCCTCTTTGTAAAATGTGTTTTGTTGGAGTGTTCCGGTTCAGTACCTGCAGCAGCTCTGCCTCCAGGTTGAGTCTCTGATGGAGGGGGACTCCCTGGAGGATCTGGGCAAGCGCCCTGACATCCACAAACACCTCAGACAGCTGTGGGGGGGGGGTTGAGGACAGAGTGACTGATTACTTATTATTTTCACGCCATCAGAAAAACACTGTCCGAGAAGTTCTCAAGCGCTTAGACGACCCATAAATGTTGTGTAATCGGTGTGTATAATGAGAAACAAAAACAATGGGATCGTACACAAGAAGAGCAAGTTCAGGGGCTTTTACATAACGCCGCCCCGCGCAGTGAAGAGCTGGACTCGGAATACTTGATGACACATTCACTCGTCCATTGGAAAGATGTTCCGACAATCTTTCCGGGGGTCGGGGAGTTGTCATGGCAAGAGCTTACAAACTGGGAATAAATGAAATAAAACTGCAGAAACTACAGAAAAATCAGCAGGACAAAAAAGGACTATCCCCCAAAAAGTTAATTAAGATGATCTCCCTAATGCTGGAGACAGGCGGGTCAAAGGGAAGTAAAAATATGCATAATAATAATAATAACAATAAATCTATTTAGGGCGCTTTCTATCAAAGTTATGCACAAGTGGTGTATTATGTGTGTTCAATCTATCTGTGGCGTATAAAGTTGCAGATCATCTGCATAGCAATGAAAGATGACATGGAGTTAAAGTTCCTTAAAGTTGAACTGTTCTGAATTATTGGATGTGGAAAAAACAGGAATTGTTGACGCTGGAAACAGATAAAATTGACTTTTAAAAGAAACAAAATGTGCGTCCATCCGGTTAACTGATGTGAGCTTAAATATTCACTAGCATGTTCAACTGCTTTTTGTTTGTTTTACAAAGAGCAGTGAACGTGTAGAATTGGATGTTACATAATTAAAAGTATAATCTGTTTTTCTCTTCCCAAACTGTATTTTTGCATGCTCCACCGTTCAACTGAAGGGCACCTGAAAAAAAAGATCCAACTGATAACTGCCAACTTTGCTATTTTGCACATCGACATCAGCGAACTAGTATCTGCACATTTTGTAAACTAAATTTGATTATATTTAATTCACTGATTCATTTAGAAGGTTGATAAGAAAAGGTCAAACTCTGTAAACATACCAATTTCAGCAAACCGGTAATTAATCGCTATAGTTTATTGAGGAGAATTTAAGTCTGATTATTGCATGTTATTCATTTTAAGCATTTTTCATTCCCTGTCATCTTCACCTTTATCCTAGTATCTTTTATGTGCATTTATTCTCTATAGTAGATATACGTTTATGAACTAATACATTCATTTCACTGTCTGTACTGCCTGTACTGGGAGGTCCCTCCTCTCAGGGTCAGCAGGAGGCTGCAGCCGATCCCTGCTGACGCTAATGGAACTATGCTGGTCGACTGGAAGTGTGAAGCCTCTTAATGTGTAATTACTAATTTACAGGCAATCATAATACATAATAAGAACAATAAGTCACCCTTCACTGTGTGCAGAAAAGCGGATCTTGCGAAAGCAAGGAAAATGATGATGATGATGAATAATGACATGGTCAGAGAGAAAATAGAAAATATATTGGTAGAAGGATGCTTCTACCAATATAGAAGCAGAGAAGCAAAGAGATTTATTAAATGCAAGAGGAAATTAAGTTAGTTGGTGTGATGGAAGAGGATGCATTCATTTTGGCCACCCCTGAATGGATCATCCAAAAGGAAAACACCGACAATAATAATAACAATAATCATCATCATCGTCATTATCACTCTAGATCAGGGATGGGCAAACTACGGCCCGCGGGCCAGATCCGGCCCGTTCCTCTTTTTAATCTGGCCTGCCAAAGATTGGTCAGGAATTCGTACTTGACGTGAATGATTGAATGATTGGATCGATGAATGTGGGAGCTCAAACAGGTGATTATTTCATTTTTGGAGCAACTTGAGAGCACTTGAGAATTTTCCAGAGCTGAATGACACAAATTAGCTTTGTGATTTAGCCTTTACCGTTGACATACTGACGCATGAATGACGTGAAGCTACAAGGGAAAAAAGCGGAGTGTGCATGAAATGCAAGCTAATGTCAGAGCCTTCAAAACCAAGTTAGTTTTATTTTCAAAGCGAATGTCTGATTAGCCTGATATGTACTGTCAAGAAATGCATTTTTTGTCATTTTTGTTTTTTATATGCATCGTTATCTTGTGGTGACCCGGCCCGTCTGTCAAATTTTTAAAAGTCCCTGAACCAAAAAGTTTGCCCACCCCTGCTCTAGATCACCAAAGTACTTAGAATCTACTGTCTGCTAACCAGGATCACGTAAAATCCAGCAAGTGACACTGGGCTCGATGGAAATATTGACCTCCTGCTTCAGATGAAATTTCAAACCCAGGATCCGTCAGCGTCCAGAACGAGGCGGGTGTCACCTCGCTCGGCTAAACTCAATCGAGAGGTTAATTGGGGGATCGAACGTCTGCGAAGCCCCGCCGTTTCCTCTGATGTCACGTCTGCTGGACGGATCCATAGCTCGCAGAGGGAGTGGGCTTCATGGAGAAGGAAGCTGTAGTGATGAGGTCGCGGATAGATTTACCTGACTGGCTGCAAATGAGTCCTTCTCCCAGTCTTTTTCTTCAGAAAAGCGAAATTGAGTGAAGGAATCTCCTGGGGATGGGAATGGGGGGGGGGGGCAGAGAGAAACAGCGGGTGACTTGTAACTCCGACCACTAACCCATTTATTAATTCCTTTGCCACGTTTCAAAACAGAACCACCGGCTGCTCCGCAGGGATGGGTGAACGCAACGACAGCGGGAGCGAGCCGGTGCTATGTTTGATCCGCAGACCCCGGGGTTGACAGAGGCAACTTGAAACGCGATGCTACTGACATTAATTGACACATGCGGGGGTTGGAAGATGTCAGGGAACATTTCAAAGAGGAGGAGAACCAGGAAAAGACCTTCTTTATATGAATCCTGTTGATTTGATTGAGGATTACAGATTAGAGATACTTTTTACGATATTCACACTTGTAATACTTGATATTTCGATCCTTGGACTGGGAATTTTGAATCCAAACAGTAAAATAATGTTCTTATTTCTCCATGGGGTTCAATTATGCATCTTGTGAGAACTGCAAAAATAAATAATGTTAATTCATTTATTCATTCATTGTCTCTGCCATTAATCCCGCATTACATCACATTACATTAGTCATTTGGCAGACGCTTTTATCCACAGCGACTTACAAAAAGAGCAATTCAGTCACCGAGGCTCCGAAGTACCAGTAGTCGGAAGTCAGAAGTGACCACTCAACCAAATAGCCGTCTAAGAACCATATACATACATACATTAATTTCATCGATTATTTAATTTTCTTAATATTTTTCCAGAGGGGGGGTTGGGGGCGAAGTGCGATTAGTAGGGTAGTGCTTGGTGAAGAGGTATGTTTTCAGCTCTGGGTGAAAGATGGGCAGCGACCCTGCTGTTCTGACCTTTTTCCTGCACTTAGGGTTGCAGATGAGTCGGGGCCTGTCATTGGATGAGAGGCAGGAGTTTAACCTCATCTGGTCATCTTCCAATCTTAGGACGATGTGCAGAGATGCACAACATAGAAAGCTGTATTTTCATATCATATATTCAATATGGGACATTGCTAAGGATAAATGTGTGTTGGATCTTAGTATTTAATAATCTCTTTTAGTTTAAGAATAGGCTTAAGAACTCTTGTTTGGAGAAAGGTTACAGTTAGGGCTAGGCTAGCCTCTGGTTATGCTGCCATCGGCTTAGTCTGCTGAGAGATATCCCATAATGCACATTCTCTCGCTCCTCCCACTTTTCCTATTCCACCTGCGCTTACGTCCCCTTCATCAGCAGATGATCGTCACCTCATATCTTTTAAATCCTTCGGGTCTCTCATGTCGTAGGTTTCAAGGGGGTGTGGCTTGAACTACAGCAGCAGTTAAGCTGGGTATCCTCCATTATTTTATGAATATTAAAAATTGTATTCCATCATGAAATATTAGCCCTTCTGTTAATATTAGTATGAGATTTGTGCCTGTCAGAGCCGCCCTCTGTCTCTATCACACTCCTGCTTTCTATCTCCGTCCTACTATCTTTCTATCCCATCTTGTCGAGGCAAAAGGCCGCCCACATGAGCTGGGATCCAAGGTCGCCAAGTGCTTGCTCATTGGGGGACATTGGCTTTCTGTCAATCATTTTAAAGATGTTGGTCCAGACCTGCTCTACATGGAGTGTCATGAAACTACTTCGCAGTGATTTTGTGGTGAACAAATAAAACCTGACTTGACTAATTACTACTTTAACGTCGCTTCTAATCCACCGCTTTTTGTTGATGGTGAAACACCGTTACAAATATCAGACGATTAGACGTTATCATTATCAATTTTATGTTGCTAAAAGCGGTTATTAATTTTTTGGGCCGTTTTGTTGGCGAACAGCCGGCAGCGGATTAGAGGGATTGAGCGCACAGCAGGCCTGAATGGAAGCCTGCTGCCATTGAACGTCCAGCAGGTGAAGCAGCTAAAGTGGAGTCAAAGACAGCAGGCGCGGCGGGTCGGCCTGCCACGTGCAGGCGGCCCGGCCAGCGGGAGGGCTGACAGACGTGCCGCCGTCCCTCGCAGCCTCTGACTTTGTGCGCATTGTGTTGTAGACGCGCTGCCTTTCAGGCGGCGTGCTCTGCAGCATCTGCGGCTGTCCTTGATCACTTTGTTCTACGGAAAGTGGCAGGGACCAAAACAGAAGAAAACGAGGAGGGGCGTCGGGCGAGCTTTTTTGTCTGAAGGGAAATGAGCAGAGACGAGATAGATGATGAATAGAAGCATTCTCAAGGTTACAATGAGAGCCGGGAAGACGGAGGAGAGACGAGGGCAAGAATGTCAGCTTCATGTGACGGTTGAGGGGGGGGGGTATTTTTTTAGTTGCCATCAATGGCCTGTGGCTCCTGATATCACACCTTAGGTTACAGGCCACGCACATCCAATGTTACACTTGTAATATTTCTTCCAAAATAAATCAATAAAGCAAAAATGACCAACTCTCGTGGGCTATTGCAGCCAAAAAATGGATCCATCCAATAGATCAAATGAAAACCAAGCGTGACAATCTCAAAGGAGGAGGGGCATGTCCCTGTTGTACAATGCAAATAAAACAAACTGGAAAGTGTAAATAATGTGGTTAATTTATCTATATAATGATAATGCTTTTTGCAGGCAAGATTGAGGGCCTGTTTCATCAGGCCATAATCTCCAGCTCTGACTGGAGCTGACAGTTCGCAGCTGAGTGTGAAGTGGTCAGGATGAGGATCAGCAACTCCAAATCCAAGACCATGTTGCTCAACCGGAAAGGGGTGGAGTGCTCACTCCGGGTCGGGGAAGAGGTCTTGGCCCAAGTGGAGGAGTTCAAGTATCTTGGGGTCTTGTTCGCGAGCAAAGGACGGATGGAGCGGGAGATCAACAGGCGGATCAGGCGGACCTCACTGCTCAGGCTGCTGCCCCTGTGACCTGACCTGACTCTGGAAGCGGTGGAAGATGGATGGATGGATGGATAAATTTGATCGCTCTTGCTTTCTAGAGCTCAGAAATCCGATCCCAGAGGGGTGACAATGGCAGTGACACTAGAGATTTGTCATGGCCTGCTCGTTCCTATGTGGGCTTGATTCTAAGATTTTAAATTATTGCAATCGTCACTCTTAACCTCCCCCTGTATGGCCTAGAAATAGTTCCAATGACAAAAAGACAGGAGGCAGAGCTAGAGGTTGCAGTGATAAAGATATTGAGGTTCTCTTTGGGAGTGACCAGGATGGATAGGATCAAGAATGAGTCTATCAGAAGAACAGCACATGTTCGATGTTTTGGAGAGAAGGCCAGAGAAGCCAGACTGAGATGGTTCGATCGTGTACTAAGGAGGTAGAGGGAATATATTGGCAGACGGATGCTGGAATTTGAGCTGCCAGGCAGGAGGCCTCGAGGAAGACCAAAGAGAAGATTTATGGACAAAGTGAGAGAGGATATGAAGGTAGTTGGTGTGAGAGAGGAGGATACAGAGAATAGGGTTCGATGGAGAAGGTTGTGGTGACCCCTGAAGGGAAAAGCCAAAAGGAAAAGAAGAAGTCACTCTTAACCCCCCCGTGCCGCCACACACAGCTAGCAATGGTACAGTTCAAGAAAGTGGACGTGGACGATATGGATGCAAACAACAAATATTTATACATCTCAATGCATTGTAACAGCTTTATCACTCTGGAGTGTCAGAGCCAGAATGTGATCACAGGATGACACGCCAAAGACCTGCTCTCTCATTTAGGCCATAATGTTATTTATCATTGAGAGCCAGAAAAAAAATGTAAATATATCTCACTGAAATATTATGGTTTCGACTCTGGCGCTGATGGAAAAATCTTCTTGAATCGCTGCTTTGTTGTTCGCGGGTCGAAATGAAACGTGTCTGGGATGAGGGGCGGTTTCTGCGGCGAGGCAAAGCGGCGAGGGCCCTTCGGCTTTTGCTGAGGTCTCACACTCCCGGTCGGTGTTCAACTCTCCTTCCGGCTGCTGCTTTTCTCTGCTTAATATCTCAGACCCCCGAGCCTACTCTTCCTCCTCCTCCTCCTCCTCCTGCACTGTCTCCTTCTGTTGCTCGACAGCACATACAATTGCTGACAGCGGTCAATGGCCTCAGTCAAGTTCTGAGGGCGGTGAGCATCATCCTGATCTTATGGAAGTGGAGATATCAGGGTGGTTAGCTGGCACGGACACCTGCATGGTAACAGCTGCCTGTAAGAACAAGAGGAACTTCTGCGAAAGCTCAAGCGGCGAGGGAGACAAAACGTGGGGAGGAGGAGTAAAGGATTGCTGATACAGAGGACGGCGAGGCGGGCTAGCTTCTTTTCCTTGTCCAAACACATCTGCGCTCTTGTCCGTTTTAAAAGCATAGTTTCACATCCACAGGCAATCTGCAGGGGAACAGGCCAGGCCTCTCTGAAACCCACGAGGCAGAATATCCAGCCTCGCCACTACATTGTTTAAGCTGTATTACATCCCAGCACTCGGCGGTGGATGAAATCATTATTTTTGAGAGATGAAGACACGGATCGAAGGGAAACAGGCCGAATAGCAGGAAATCCCTCCTGTTTTTGAGAGGCTCGTGGCCCGTGGTCACTAGGGTGGGGAGACGGAAACGCAGGGGCGCGGAGATCCATGTTCAAACTTGCAATGTGACATGCATTTACATTGCAAAAGAATTTCCGGGGTGGTTGTGTTATTGCAACAAAAAAAAACAAACAAACAAAAAAAAACAGCTAAACATTCTGAATCCCAGGACAGTCCCTATGTCCCTCCACAAAAGACTGGACAGAGAACATCTGTGAGGCTAATACCAACAAATACTGCGCTAACAGGATGACGAATCGTGCCAACAGCTGCCAGCTTTCTGATTTAAACATCTGCCACTGTGAATGTTACACAGAATCTGCCATTACAACACGCCGGAGATGAGCCAGGGATGTGAAGTGAGAGGCAAATGAAGGTTTCTATTGGTGGAATGTGTCGACCCACAGGTGCCGACCTGATGAACACTTAATAAAAAGAAAAAAAATCCTTCTCCACAAAATGTAAGAGGAAATAAACCCTGGCTGAGCAGGTGCAGCTCAGTGAGTTTTTAAGGGCTTAAGGGCGGAGTTTGCGCAACAATGTAAACAGATAGCATGAGGGTGACAGAATGGCATCCAGAGTTAGCCAGAGGTTGTTGCCTGAGTTGGGAAAAAAAAATGTCGTTGAGGAGGCGCCTTCATTTCAAATACTCCAATCTGTTTGACGAAGCTTTCCAGATGATTCTGGTCTTCGCCTGGCTAATGACAAACTCCAGAGTGTCGTCGGATACGTTTCTGATGCTTTTCCAGTCGTGTGTAAACATTAGTAGGATATCACAGTCTTGGCACTGCAGAGAGGTCCTGACCACGCGGCGCACAACTGATCAAACGTCAAAGTATTGATTAAACGATCGCCTTCCTTCATGGACTGCTCAAACCGGGCAAGTTATTCTGCCGTGTATAAACACTGCATTAGTCATAATAAGAGGTTCATTGTGTAACTCCTGTATAATGTGGTACCTCATCTCTTGACATCTTGCTGGCTGAACCCCGTATTAACAAATGTGTCTTTCTGTGTGCGACCCTGCTTGGCGGAGCTATATATGGCCTGCTTATGCTGATTTCTGCTCTCATCTTTTATACTGGGGTTGTGCTTACCCGCTCTCGCTCCTGGCTTTCCTGACTCCACTTCACGCCTCTCTGCATTGTTCATTTTCAGCCCCTCTCCTCCGTTTGGCTGTGTCTAAGCGCCGGCACTGTGTCAGGGTGGGGAGAAGGCTCCCCCAGGTCTGAATCCTTCCACCATGAACAGGGTCACAGGCCCAGAAAATAACCCCCCCCCCCCCCCCCCCCGGACAATATCATCCTCAGTTGTGAGTATGAAGATTGTGAATCAGGGTATGAAAAATACGAGTCTTTCCATTGTACACAGGTTTCTACGCGCCTGATTTCCGCGTTGGTTCAAATTGAGCTGCGGGTGTCAGGAGGCATTTAAACTTTTAACAAAGAATTTCTCATGGATGGAAAGTTGCCTTAAAGAACTTTGAAATGATCCCGTTATGCCGAGTTTGCAGACCAACACCATTATGGATGTCATCAGATTGTGTGTGTGTGTGTGTGTGTGTGTGTGTGTGTGTGTGTGTGTGTGTGTGTGCATGTAGGGCACCAATATGTGTGCAAGACCATGTGTTTGACAAGACCTTGATCTCTGAGCAGCGGCTGGTGGAGAAATGGTGGGAACATGTGAAGTGAAACAGCACTGTCCCTGCTATATATCTAGTAACACCTGCAGTTATATGTTGACATTCTAAATGACTTGAAGGGGAAGACACACATTCCCTGCCGTACACCCTCCTTTCCCCTTGCTGGCAGAATACTAGCATCTGATCACGGAGGGATTTCTCCACCGCAAATTTGGCTGCTGAAGCAAATTCTGCCATGGTCAGAGAGCTGATGTGACCTGCGAAAACTGAAGAGCCATTGAGTGATATGACTGTTCCGATCAGATTCGGGTGCGACCAAAGAGCAGGGAGCGGTTGCCTGGATTGAAGACGTAGGAAAAGAAAAAGATGCAAAGAGGAAATGCTGAGGGACGACAAGAAAAGCAAAAGCGGTGAGAGCGGTGTCTCGTGATCCGCGGAGCAACAGCACCTCCCGCACGCTCCCTGTCACGCCTTTTTAACTGAACCAATTAGACTAACATGACACGGTGCTGGAACCCACTACACATCGATAAATCAATGTCTGCACTAATTGCAATTAAAATCCCAAGCAAACCAGGCGAGACAATAAAGATGGAAGCTATTTACTCTTTAACTTTTAATGCCAATTGTGTACGAGCTGTGTTTATGCCGAAGTCATATCAGGAGAGCGCCTACCTCCCAGGGGCTCCATCTCATTAGGCCCTAGTTTTATTGGCATGCTGAATGTTTTGGGGGTTTAGAGACTGCGTCTCTGTCACTTCCAGTGGGCCTAATTGATCGTGTTAAAACATTTCATGTGGGTTTGACGTGCTGTTCAATCCACACATAAATCTTCCTTGTGGATGGACCCCCAGAAATGGGTATCGCTTTCATTGTTTATTATGAAGGGACTAAATGATAGATCAAATTGGTCAAAGAAGACCCCCAAAATCAATTCTCGAAAAACAGATAATGCCGGTAAGAGGACCATTCCAACAAGCCAATTCTGTTATTTTCTTCTCTTTTTTTTTTTTTTTTTTTTTTGGGGGGGGGGGGGGGGGGGGGGTGATCCACATCCCACTGTAATACAACAATGAATGTTCTTTTCATTATCAACCATTATTGAGCACTGAGATATATATATACACACATATACATATAAGTATATATACACATACAGGACTGTCTCAGAAAATTAGAATATTGTGATGAAGTTCTTTATCTTCTGTAATGCAATTAGAAAAACAAAAATGTCATACATTCTGGATTCATTACAAATCAACTGAAATATTGCAAGCCTTTTATTATTTTAATATTGCTGATTATGGCTTGCATCTTACGAAAACTCAAAAATCCTATCTCAAAATATTAGAATATCATGAAAAAGTAATTTTTGTTTTTGTAATTGCATTACAGAAGATAAAGAACTTTATCACAATATTTTAATTTTCAGACAGTCCTGTATACATATACACGTCTATACACACACACACAAACACACACGCGTATATACATATACATAAACTAATACAATAGACAAGTTTACAGAACTTTCTATAAAAATTGATTGGTGTATAATAAGTAGAGGAGATTAAAGAGGTTTTAAAGGATTTCCTTTAATGAGAATTAAGATTTCTTTCAGTTTAATTCAATAAGGATGCCTGTGTTAAGTGTTCTTTTTTAAAATATTACCACTGAGTCAGCTGGATACTGGTGCAGTTTTCAGGAAAGATCTGCGGGTGGACCTGGAAGCTAGCACAAGGAAGCTTTAGGTCATCCATGAAGCTTTTGCCTAAACATGACTTTATAGTATGCATTTTAGCTATTTAATATTCAAAAACTAACGAGTAGCTAAAATAAGCGGTACGATCATCTCCGCATAAATTTCTCCTGGACTGTCTGCCTTACACTGTTAATATGGTCCTGCTCTGCGCCAAGGAAGAACAGATGGGCAAGATTTAACTATAGAATAATAAGGTGAGAATTGAGTGGGCATTTTCCCTGCTGACACAGAGGCTCATGGCACCGGCAACCCCAACAGAAATCAAAATCGATCTTAGGGGGCCAAAGCATCTGGGCTAGTCGTTTCGCAGATTTCGGCAGCGTCTATGATACCATTAGCCCAACAGGAAGCTAAAGAGCCCATAATGAGTCACACTGTGCTATTAAGGATGTCATCACCATGGGAACATAGCACATTCAAAAGTGTTCAACACAAGGAAGCACGCAAATATTTTCGGCGTCATGGCAATGCAATTTGTTTTGTTTGTCAAAATAAACTTTCACTAATGTATCTATGGAGGTTCTCACTCATCCAGGTCATGTTTAATCCTTGTCAAAATCTTGTCATGGCAACTGGACTTGATTTCAGAACTGAAGAAGCCTCTCGGATGAGGGGTGAAACATCTTCAAGTGAAGAAAATCAGGTCCTGTTGCCAGGACAAGAAGATTTTGATAAGGTTTCACTCGTGTAATAAACAATGACAATGACTACAACTAAGCAGAGTATTTTTTTGGCGATATTACCATTAATACTTGCATTTACATGATCAGAACACAATTTTTGCACAAAAAAAAGAAAAACAAACAAACTAAGGCAAGCACAATGTGTTTTTCCTCTCTTTACAAAAAAGGCACTCAAAGGCAGCAGGAAGATAAGAACAATTCACCCACTGGCAGCTAAATAAAGACCTGTGGATCGCCTTAAATAAGCACCAAACTGCCAGAAAGCGTGGACGTTTTCGATCCTTTGAAGCCTTGAGCGGATGAGATGTGACAGCCACCACAGTGCTCAAATCCAAACATGAGCTATTCTCTCCATGGATCCTCTGCTCTTGTAGTAAATTCATCAGCGCACACTCACAACTATCTAAGTGTGACTGATTAAAAATGCAGTGGACTGCCAAACACATGGCCACCTGCACACTGTTGCGATACGCTCTTGACATGAATGTAGTTAGTAGGAGCTTTTGTGCTTGTCGATGCACAGTTACAGTGCAACATCTGTATTATGAAGGAATACATCTCTTCCCTTTATTACCAAGGCTGAGGTAAAATACTTGGAATGAAAACTATGGGAATGTGTAGACAGGTACACGAGCACAGAATATTTATAATATGATCTTCAGACATGTTCTGAGTCATATTCTGTCTCGAGTTCTCGTAAAACTGAGAAAATAGGTGATGTCTAAATAACCACATGAACATCATGGAGTGGGTTGATCAGCTGGACTAGCAGCAAAAAAAAAAAACAAAAAAAAAAACCCTGTTTCGTGGGTTTTCAGAATCCAAGGGTCTTTAATATTAGTTGCCTAAAATGGAAATGAGTCTTTGAAATGTCACTTCTTTTCACACATTTCTTATTAAAGTAGCCCATGTTTTTGTTTGAAGATAACAGAGCTTCACACACTGTGTTCGCTGTTTTAAAACAGGTCATATGACTGATGGTGAAAACTTTGGGTGGCCCCAGCTATCTCCAGCTTGACTGAATATTCAAAAATACTGCAGCAGGAGGAGGCTGACGACAAGTGTTTTGAATGTATGCCATTAACATCGAGGCAGAAGACGGAAAATGCAGCATGGGAGGTGTGAAGCAATTATCTTTAATTCACACCATCAAATGGCTAATTTTTCACCACTTTTCTAAATTCAACTGGCTTGGCTTTTGGGAATTATGAACACGACCCCGAGACAATTATACACCATCTGTGGCCAAAAATCAATAGCCAGCATCATCATTATTATTTTGACGCCTTAAAACTTGTACAGCGCTGGATCCCATCCCTCTGTGACAGAAAATCGACAAGGATCGCGATTCCCGACATCCTTGAATTGGCCATAACCTTCGGTTCCCTCACTGGTAACCATATTCAGCAGTCAACTAGCTTCTGTCCTGAGGTAGGCCTAAATGCTCAAGGCGTCTACTGAAGCTCATTATCAACAGGTTGAGATAGCAATTACGGTACTGCTATTACTGTGGGTCCCCGCCTGTGCACAAAACGATAAGAGAGAGAGACACGTTTGTCCACCTCAAAGTGGAATATCTCTTGGCGTCATACCGACAGGTGTTAGTATCTCAGGCAGAATATGTTCTCCTTTGTAACGAACAACTGAAGTAGTCATGAGAGAGACGACGACAACCAACCACCTCTGACGCCGGGACAATTTGTCACAGCCGGCACATTCTCTCAATTAAAACAAACAACCCGGAAGCAGGTTTAGTTCATCTTTTGAAAACAACTTCGACCGACAACACAGACTTTTAACTTCGCCGTGTCAAGGTGACACCAATGTTATCTTAGTGCTCATCAAACTTGCCATTTGATTTAGGGGCCTTATACCTCTGACAAACCAAGCCAGCAGTTGTAGTGTGTGAGGCCCTGACGTCTGCGACTTCTTATGGCAACTATTGCCAAATCTGGATGCATCTGAAAATGGCAGGCAAAGAATAATTGGTTTCTGATTATGCTTAAAACACGGAAAGCTATCTACCTGCTGGCATGTTTATGGTACACTCAAAAATCACCTTTTTCTGAAAGAAGAGTCAAAGACACACATGTACATAGAAAAAAGAAACCTTCACATGGTTTTGGTCTTTGGGTGTCTTTGTCTAAAAATCTGGAGGGCACCATTCCTTGATTTGACAACCTCATCCCTTCTGTGCCACCACGACAGTGACACAGAACCGCCGCTATCTTCACACGCGCATTCACTTTAGAACATATAAAATGTTGTAACCTTGGGGACTTGTTTCTTTCCCCCCGCAAAATCATGAATGCTTACAGTAGATCCATTTACAATAAGACTAAGTAATAACAGAACCTAGAATATCTGACAATGATGTCACAGAGGGGCCTTACAGTGGGGTCGGCAGCCTCCAATATGTCCGATCAATAGAAATCGAGCCATCGCTGCATCCCTGAGCCTCATTACCAGGACTCCCACGGGTATAAATTACAAATCCCTCATACTTTTGTACTGGATTCTCCAAGTCATCAATAGTGAGCTGGAGCCTGAGGTTTTCCGACACATAATAAAGGGGAAAGTAGATCAGCAGGGACCGAGCCTATTTGGTGAGGAATTAAGTATTTTTGTTTGAATTTCAGTAAAAATACCGGAGCCCATTGCCACCTGTGACTGATATGTTCAGCCACACACGCCTATTTGTTCCTGCATCTGTTTGCATCGCTACTGGAAAATAAACAGCTGCATAATTTGAGGTGTCATTTTCGAAAACATCGAGACAACAAGAGAAAGAAAAAAAAATAGCGGTGTAAAGAAGTGATCGGGATGTGCTACATTCACATTTAAGTTGGTATTTGAAGACTAGCAACAATTTTATCCCTCCATAGTCCAGGGTTAAAGGTTAGAAATGAAACATTATGGAATCACTTTTGCTCAGAATCCTGCTTGTTTAGCAATTATTTTTCCCCTATTGTTCATAATTTGAAAGAAAAATAAAACTGAAAGGTGACTCAATATTACCATTGTATCTCTTATCAATGAATAAGAACATGCATTAAAATTGTGTTTTTTTTTTAAAAGACATTTAGAAATCCATGTGAAGCTGCTCATTTTAGAACTTGCAATGGTATCTGCCATCACTAAAGATTAATGTTAAAAAAGTAATCTAAAAGATAGACACCAAATAAAGCAAGAAGGACACCTCGCAGTAAATCAGATGTGTATCATGTCACTACGAAAGATAGCACCGGTGACGCACTGCATGACGAAGGGTCCCGTGTCATGAGGTCTCCTCTCCAATTCCGTTATATACAAACGTATTTGCTTGGCCTTTACATTGAAAGGTTGAAAGGTGCTTATAGGTGACGAAACAACACATCATGCACCACGGGCCAGCGGTCTGCAGTGCTGGTGGAAGATTGTTATTGATTTTACCCATGTTTCTTGTCATAATAATAATGACGGACACACTTCCGATTACTTTAAAAAAAAAAAAAAAACGACCTTTGATTGGATAAAACTCACAGAAGAACTTTTACTGACGAAAACCAGCGCCGGCCTCTACCATCTTAATGGCTCCACAATCGGCTGAATGAATTTGCATTTTTAGGCTCGAAACTAGTTTATTTGCACAGGAGGTACTGGCCCTTATGATCAAGAATGGTTTGTATCAACAGTATTTAAAACTGATCTATAGTTCGAGCTTGAAAACAGGGAGGGTTTTAGCTTGAATGAAAGAAGTAAAGACATACTAAAAAAAGCACTTACTATGAGGTTGACAGGGATGGGTTTGGGATGGCCTGTTTGCCTCCGCTCTCACTTTGCCAGTTTTAGGGAGAGCGAACACTGAAACGCATCAGGGGCCGTTTGAGTCACCATTTAAGGAGCCGGGAATTGTGAAAAAAAAAAAAAAAAAAAAAAAAAAAAGCTTCTCATGTCTGATGAAGGCACAATGACTGCATGCAGGTGCCTCCGATAGTAAGACAAACAGTCGCCGCTTTCTGAATAGTCGCTGACACCCGCACTGACTCCACCTCGGGCTCCTCCCTCCTCATTCACTTCGTCCTACTCTTCCACCTCCCCACCTATTCTGCGCGTCTCCGTGCCCCGGTAGAGGCTAAACTGATCCGGCCATGTGGGAATCTCTCCAAATAGTGGCGGGGTCGACGCGTCGGTGAGGATCGTGACTGGGAGCGAGACTAGCCGCGCCGGGGCCGAGCCTCTGGAGGGCGGGGGGGGAGGGGGGCGGAGGGAGGGGGAATTGGGGTGACGGACCGACGACCCCTGCAGGCCTTGAGGATTGTTGTGCAGAAGCCAGCAGAGTCGCTCAAATTCGGGGGGGCGTGCGAAGCAAACAACTTGCTGCTTTTTCTCGCCGCTGTCATCCGGGGAACAAACACGTCTTCTAAGAGTAATCCAGCCTTCGGTGATAAAGTCTGAGCGGTACCGCCTCAACACCTAAGCTGATCTGTCACACGGACGTTGACACTGAACAGCTGTTGCCTTTTTTTTTTTTACCATCCTGCCTCAGAAAAAGAGAAAAAGAGATTGGATCTCTCTGCGCTTTGCCACCATACTGAAAAAACTTGTTTGCATCAAAGCCCCTTTGTCCTTAGCAACTGATGAGGATGAGAGACAGAGGGATGGCCTACCTGTATTTGACAAGTGTGTTTTTCACCTCGTTGGAGAGCGGAGCGCAGAGGAAAAAAGTCAGTGAGAGGGAACAGGGGAGGGGAAGGGAGAGCCGCCGCGGGAAGGTGTGAAGCGAATGCTGCCGAGAGGGAAACAAGAGAGCTGCAGCGGGGAAGCCGTAGGGCACTGAGAAAACACGCACGGCGCAGATAACTGCGCAAGACTGAAGAAAGAGTCGAGGGGAAAAAAAAAAAAAGAAAAAATTTCAAAGAACTGGACAAATGGCTGTTTGATGCCGGAGGATCTCGCGTTCAACAAAAGCACAAGGGGTGAGTATGTATTCTGTTTCAGGCAGCTACTACAGCAGATAATAAAACAGGTAGTAAATTCGACTTTAACAGGAGATTGACAAATATTTGAATTATTTGTATTAATTTATAACGTGGATTCTGACATTCTGAGTAAACGTAGATTGACTAAGTATATTAATGAATCACGGAACAAGTGCTGGGCTTCATCAGCTGTCAAGAGAACTGTCACAGGTCAGACTCCAAGCTCCACCGTACATTTTGTTCGGTGTTGGAATAAAACAATAGCCTTGCAATCCTTGCAAAGATCACATTAGTTGTGAAATGACCTTATCTCAATTCTGAAATTCTTTAGATAGGTTGCAGAATAGGTGAGTCTATTTGTGTTTGAGGAGGTGGGGTGTACAGTGTGTGTGTGTGTGACTGTGTGTGCGTGTTTCTTTTTTTTTTTTTTTTTTTTTACTCAGGAAAAAGTGGGAGGTACAAGGAGTGAGATGATTTGATTTAAAGCATCATTAACAACAAAGGGGAAGACAGATCTCATGATTAACATCCCAACACTTGTTCCACTGTCTTCTTAAGAGGTAGAAACAAAAAGACAGCTGCAGCCAAATGTCTTTTTAACATGAAATACAGCTAAAAGTCACATCCATCATTGTTTTTGATGCCACATTCCGATGTATTATATATCAATTTCTCTTCTTACATTCTGAGAGTTCTTTAAGAACATCACGCTAAGTTAGAAAACATGACGACATCTAGTTCTAGTAAGGGCCACAATGTCTGGTATCTGATTATTTTCCGAGTACACAAAACTCAATGCTCTCCAAATCTCAGATGGAAGATAAACAAAATAATTGGTAAGGAGCACTAATTTGTTATAACAGAGTAAACAATGTCACGTTTCAATAAAAAGGGCAATGATACCCTAATTTCATTACTGCGCACTGTTCAAATCACTCATGTTATGAACACCGACTCTAATGATAGTTTGTACATACACTCATCTGTGGTTTAGGGAAAAACAAACAAAAAATACTTAAGTTCTGTATTCCTTTCTTGACTTGAAAACAAATTTAGATTTGATAAATAATTTATTTAGGAATATTTGCCAATTATATAATTGTATAATGTTTTTAGAATCATTACTATTATTAGTTTTATTACTATTGGAAAGACACACAATGGAATTGTCACCGGTCTCTGGGAGAATTGAGAATTTTTTTTTTGTACTTCAAAAATATATTTTTCTGTATAGTATTTTAAATATTTACACAAAACCCCAAACTGAACCTTCACACTGTGTGTAAAATTTGGATGAAAACGAGTGGATTGCTCCGTATGACTCTTAAGTGTCAATGAGCACATCTTTGTTTAGCCTCCTGTTGTGTTCAATGACAGGGAGTGCCAAACAAGAACCCGCAGACACTTCGTTTTACAACATTTGCCTGCCAGGTGGTACATTTTCGACCTCATTCCTCTGCTTTGACAGCAGTCTCCTCCGGTCTGGACGGCTAATCAAGTATCCATAACGACAGCAGGACATATAAATAAATGGCATGATTGGAACTATTCATCTCAGTTAACAAAACGTCTTTTTGTTTGTCAATCTAGTTAGCAGAATCGCTGACACTCTAATGCGATTTCCTTTTGTCTCATTATGATTGAACCTTGATAGGTGCCCATTAGAGGCCTTGATAAACCACGGCTGCGGGGGAGGAGGATTGATCCTTGTGTTAATGTGTACAGATAGATGACCCTGTTAGAATGTAAATAACTGCCCCCCCAAGTCATAAACAAATTGCGCGTATTACCCCTAATAACGGCACCATCAACCTCCAACAATGCGGCGGATGAAGTCGAGATGACAAAATAAAATCGTCGGGTTACAAAACTGGCTGCAATTAATCCCCCGGAGGACTCGGGATTGTGTTTGCATTCAATCGATACACCTACAGTTCACAAAAAACTCCAACCGCTAACGCATTCAAAAGGCGATGAAATCCATTCAGCAGACAAGCGAACGTGACCCTGTACTGAAATATCGGAGGCATCAAAAGCACCTAGGCGGCATCCTTGAAAATCTGTCGTGAAAATAGATTCCGGGGAATCTTTTAAAGTTATCAGGATTACAGGGAGAGGTACGATCAAAACATCAAGACACATGAATGCTCAAAGCGCTTGAGGTGCTTGGCTGAGCAGTTAGGAAAGACAACAGCTCTTCACCAGAACACAAAGCAACACAAAGCATTATTGCCTATGATAGAAAAAAAAAGGCAGTCTGTTTACATAATTACTTAGTCAGAGTACATTTTTTCAGAACCACATGACCCCACTGGAGCTTTCAATGCGTCATTTTTTTTTCACCTAATGTCTTTCCTGAGAAGTGAAAGATAAATTTAAACAGGTAAAGTCAATTGATCAACAACAAAAAAAAAAAAGGTGAGGATTAACTGTTCAGGAGTATTAGGCCATTGTGTGTGCTTGAATCATGAACAAATACAAGCAAATGCAAGATTAAACTTTTGATAAGCTACACAATAAAACTAAATCAATACAGCAGCAAATGTGTTAGGGCGCAGTGACTAAAACAAGTATACACATAAAATTAATTGAGGCTATACAAATAAAGATTACGAAACTGTCTAGAATGTGGGAATGAAAAGTGCAATATAAGGTGACGGGATCGGATGGAAAAAAACAGAGCACGGTAGTAGAGGGCACAGGATGGGACTGGTTTTAAAGGAGGAGAATTAATTTAGAAAGCAGATTTCAAAATCTAGAAATATCTTTTTATTACAGGCAGTATGTGATGAGCTGATCCAGGGCATATCCACCCTGGTGACATTAGAAATCAAAATGCCTTGGCAAACATGAAAAGCTATGCCAGCTAATGCTGATTTATGGTGTGTTTTTTTTTTTTTAATGAAAAAAGGGGGATTTTTGGTTTTAATCTCCACATCCAAAGGCAAATGATCCACATCCAAAGGGCACACTAAGATAACCAGCCCTGATCCATATTTATGTCTCTAAACTTGGACTCAATGTCATTTTAGTAATTTAAACGTTAAAAGTAGCAAGTCGTTAGTTGTAGAGTCGATGGGCTCAGTGCAGCTGATACCTTGTCTGTGCAGGAAGTGAAAAACAACAGCCCTGTAAGACCATGCTACGAATTTGAGTCGACTTTGTTCCCACAGTAGAGAAGACCACAACAATCTCATTTGGGTGTTTTCCAAATTTATGATTAATTGTAATCATTCCATCGTATTTATAAACCAGGACTGCTTTGGTAAGGCAAGGCAGCCAGATTTCATGGCGACCGTGCAGGCCCGGACCTGCTCTACATGCTGAGTGTAATGAAACAACTGTGTTGTGATTTGTCGCTATATCAATAATGTGACTTAACATGAGGCGCATTTACTTCCCCCTGATTCCTGCATTTTCAATGCATCCATTTTAAATGTTCTTTTGACTCAAACAGATGGTATTTTCCCCTCCCGAATACATTTTACAAGAGATGTATTTAAGATGTAATGTACTTGTTTAACACGATTCTGCATGTACATTCAATGTTAGCTAAGAACTCATTCCGGATTGGCTCCAAAACAGCATTCAGTTTAGCATCAATGAGAAGGTGTCTCTTCTGTACTAAACTAACCTTACTAACCAAATTGGGCATATATAAGCATGTACCTGGAATATTTGCATCTAAACCCATCGAATGATTTTCATTTTATTTCATAATCACTGCTCCTCTGAATCTGTCATATGTGGCTTGGAAGCAAAAATAAACTTTAGCAAATGAAAAGGAGATGTTTTTCTCCCCAACCACAAAGAATTGCAATTCTCGCTTTCACATCTGAATATCTGATAGAAAGGTGCGCTGATGTTTCCGCTCTTTGAGGCTGTTTATGAGAGGGATATTAATATTCTGACTCCAGATCCAAAAAGCTAAAGCTCGGGGTTTCTAGGGGAAAATCAGCCATATCAGTCATGCTGTTCGGAGTGAATAAGGCAAAACATTCTGCATTTCAACTTTATAGCAATGACACAGTCTTATTTATTTTTAGGAAGCCATGTATTTAAAAAGGATTGCATGATCGGTCTCTTCTCGTGCGTCTCGATCCACGTTCTCACCTCAAAAAACTCCCACTTTCCTTCGACTCTCACACAAATGCATACGCATGTCTAGAAAAGGGGATATATTTTGCAGATGGACTGTGGTATCAGGCATATTTACTGTTTCAAGACACCGGGTCAGGGTTTAAGGTACGCATAGTGATGAAACTACACCTACGAGGGTGCTAGCGCGAGGGCACATCTGGCACTGAGCAACATAAGCACCTTTAACTGCGCCGGCAGAGTGAGACTACTGGGGAAGTTATTTTTGAAGAGCTGCTTCAGCATCAAAAAGAGAGGAGGGGATAACGGCAATTACAGGAAAGAGATAGGAAACATGACAGGTGGAATAAAAAAAAAAAAAGACAAAGCAGGTATCAGATAGAATACAGGCTTCAACTGGATGAACCAGTATCATGAGATTTTTAGTTTGAAGGGTCTAAAGGGGGTCAAAAGACAGATACAGGGTTGTTTGAAAGGATTAGCGGAAACAGCTATCTATTATAAGCCTTCAGACTCACCTGGGCCTCCAGTGACAGCGAGTTATCACATAATAAGTGGGTTTCCTTCAAGGACCGACCACTAGCTGCTGAGGATAAACAGACAGACGTGTGCAAAACAACGGCAAGTCTGTGATTGGTGACAAATCCACGGAAAGCTAAAATTATTTTATAAAGAGTAGAACGATTCAACTCTGTGATTTTTCTTATCCTGGCTATGTCTGGGAAAAGGAAGAGCCTATTTGAGTCAAGTGAAATGTAGCGTTGTGTTTGTTGTAGTGTTCTTGTGTTTAAAATCGCAGGAAGATTCAGTGAGTTGCTTAGTAAGAGATCTCCGTAATCAGCGATGAATTAATAATTATGATTGCTATAATAACAATAATAATAGTCAGAGGTTAGTGGTTGGCGCAATGGTCAGTACCTTTGTTTTTGTGAGTGAGAATGTGAAACTTTGAAAACTAAACATGACACAAATAATATATATGTATAAAATCAATAATACTATTGCACAAGATGATATCACTATCCCAATTATCTCAAAGCTTTATCTCACTTTATAATTATGGCTGATCATAATCTTATACGTAAGTCTTATTTGCTAACTTATGTACATTCCAGTCCTCCTTTTTGTTCTGTGTCCTAAGTACTGAAGAAAAACATTGTCGTCACGGAGAATAAGACAATCTGTTGATTCGAGCTTTGACGCTTTTTTGGCGGGCCGAGATAAATTGCAACGAAGACTGTGCATGGCTGAGTGACATGAGTACTAAGTAGTAGATCAGCGGCATAAAATTGTTTTTGAATCACTTTCAGCTGATTGGCCAGCCTGGTTTAATGTTGAATGCTTAAATATAGTGTGACGTATAGGAGAAACACAAGGACAGTGCAAACAATCCGGCGAAGCCATTCAAGTTAACGAGTCAATGATCAACCAAGCATAACACTTTAGCGGATTGAATTAAGCCAAGGTAAGGTTTTCCATAACGTCAACTTTTCTGGTGGAAAAGAGTGGATTTGAGGTAATGTTCAGGTTTAATGTCCTTGCCGTGGCTGGTTTTTTGGAGTTCACATGAGGCTCCCTCAAACTGCTAGGATTTACAATTGCGACCATTTAGAGAAACAAAGCTTCCTGTTGTGAAAGCATCTCTTGTTCATAATGATCGGCTGCTAGATGGCCAAGTTGCATCTACTTGATTGAAATGTTTAAAAAAAAATTCAGCCCGTAATCTCACTGCTGCTTAACGCCTCCACCGCACTGTAGGTGAGGCTGCGCTCTTGACCCCTCTGCCCCGTCGTTTTGTATCTCGGAAAAACTGCAAGATGCACCGCAAAAGGTTGAGGAACACTGCTCCGGGCCTTTTCCGTCCTGATATACATAACATCTGCACATATGAGAAGAGTTATAGGAAGCAGAGGCTTCTTTTGATTTTTCTTCCTCATCTTTTGACTTAAACTACCGCTTTCCAGAGCGTGGATACAAATACGCTGCCACATTAAGAAGTATTCCATTATAACTTTGACAAAAGACAGAAAGGGAGGTTTGCGTGGCCAATTCCTGATTTCATGGTTACCTTAATTGGCCAGAAAAGCATCACCTCCCACGTACAATTAAGTGTCCTCTAGAGAATAGCAGGCTCTTGTTGTATAACATGACTAATCCAACAATGTGGGCAAAAAAAAAATAGTCGATAGGATTTGGAAAAAAAAAAAACTCACAAGAGCACCTTTAGTATTTAAACTATACCAGAAAGGGAAAGAAGGACACAGCCCTGCAACACTCTAAAACTCTGATGGCCAGAGGGAGAAAAAAAAATAGAAAAATCTAAGAGAAAGTGCTTTAACATTCATCCAAAGTTAAAAATGGGTCTGTAGTTTCCTCTGAAATACAAGCTCTGTACTTGACCTTCAAGTGAAAAAAAATAATTGAAAAAATTCTGTATACGTTCATATTTCACCCTAAGTGACTATTTCCAACAGCAGCTATCAAGACACCTAGTATTTTGTTAAATATTTTAGACCTGAAAAAGAATGGAGTTAGGCATCAGTCAGGCGCTCTGTGGCCAAAGGAGAAGAATAAACTTACCGTCGAAGCTACAACAACTTTCCAACAGTCCTCTGCTTAATTACTGGCTAAATTATATTTTGGCATTTGTGCAGGGGTTTAGGTTTCATTTCATGAAGGACACTATCTTTTACTTGCACTGCTCCACTGCAGCTTCTCTTATTTTTCGTCTCTGTATTATTGCATTAATAGTTCACTCACAACCTGTCACTTTTTTTCCCCAAACCCTTTAGTTTGAAGTTCAAGGCAGATTCGCAGAACATTTGTGAGCGATTTATTGCTGAAATCAATTGAAAATGTGTAGTGGCGGGGAAGTCTGAACCACTCTCAATCACAAAACATGCAACTGCACCCAGAGCAAACCACAGGGGCTGAAGGGGACCCGCTTTGCTAACGCAGGTAACCCCCCACCCCCCGAAAAAAAATAGAAGATGCTAAAAGTGCTTCATAAAGCCAAGCAGATTTAAGTGCTCGACATCTATTTGATTCATGCTATTGCTAAAATCTAAACATTTAGCCTGTCCCCCCCCCCCCCCCCCCCCCCCCCCAAAAAAAAGCAAACATGTGAGTCACCTAAAGTAGAAGTAGAAGTAAATACTTGTTGCAAAGGATAGAATTGATATTCATTTGAATTGATACAGTAGGGGTAGCTGTGGCTCAGTTGTTGGAGTGGGTGCCCCTCCAGTCGGAAGGTTGGTGGTTCAATTCCCAACTCCCCCTTGTCTATGTGCCAACGTGTCCTTGGGCAAAACACTGAACCCCAAGCTGGTCCTGATAGCGTGGTTAGTGCCTTGCAGTGTGTGTGCGAATAGGTGAATGCAATCGAGTGCTGTGCTAAAGCACACTACAGACCATTATAAAAACTTTATAAAAACTATAAAAACAATTTTTCATACTCCAAAAATGCCACGGGAAAAGGAAGCTCTGCCTTCCACCTGAATTTCTTACATTTACAGAGTGAACGCAAGAGCTACATGGTCACAGTGTGCTGCTATGCTGTGAGATCCCTGTAAAACAACGGTCTAGCCGCTGAGGTGGAAAAGTAGCATTTAGAATGCCTGCTTCCAAATATTTTATAAGTACAAACATAAGCAACTGGGCCAGATGAACTCAGACATCTGTCCCGGAGCAGGGAGCCGACTTGGAACATACTTATCACTGCGTGTAGTGGATCTGCTGCAGGAGGCCGGTCCATCCCGAATGAAGGGTGGAAGAGACCAAAATGTTGATCAAATCACCCTTCAAACCTCATGCTTGCCAGGGCAAGCAAAGGCGGGATGAATAATGGGCCCAATAATTAGTCTGTATGTAATAATAAGTAAAACTAAATTATTGTAGTAACACAGGTTTATATAGTGTGCTTCTGGGATAGCTGGCTATCTCATGCGGGATCATAATGACACAGTGATAAAGCTTTCTAACTTGGCGGGAAATGTTGTTTACAGGTGACTGTGATGATAAGATAGCTGTACATCAACATGCCAATGGCACCTGTTGCCTTTTTATTGTTGTCTTGAGAGCATATGTGGGCTTCCTCTAGAGGGAGACACTGTGAAAATAAGACCCATCTATTGTTTTGCATATCCCAATGGCTGGGCTGCAGGCCGCCCCTTCACTTGGTAACAAATGTAACAAATAACCATGGAAATGAGGGACAATGATGTCTTAAAAACATGAGTATGTATAGACTTTTCTGGTGATACAAAATGCATTTGCTGCCATCAGAAGGGAGAAAAAAAAAAAACATCAATCATACTTTGGCACCGTGCATAGTGTTCTGGAGAAGAGATTGCTAAAATCAAATGAGACCTTTCTGAAATAAAACCATTTTTGGAGTGTTTTCCATAATTTGAATTGACAGTCAAGAGTTTTGAAAGAAGAAATATTTTCATAAAAATATCATGGGGTTAGGGCTGCACAATATATAGTTATAGCATCAGTGTAACGTGTCCATGTGCATGACTCACAGGAAGCACTAATGTCTACATACACACTACTGCAATATTAAAAAGATACAAAAATACAGATAAGGGATCTGCTTTAAGGAGAGTAGCTGCGGACTTGGCCAACCCCACTGTCCCTCACTCTGTCAAATAAAACTGGTAACACGGTTGACATATTCAAGGATAACCGTTGGCCTCATTTAGCCTTGCTTGAGTTAGGGTGTCGGGGGGCTGGGTATTTTAGAAAGATAAATTGCTCACAAAGAGGAAAACATCTTGCAATATTGCATATATAGCACCAATAAGCACTCTTACTTTTTTCCTTTCAGGAAAAGAATATTGAGAAAGAGACTGCAGAGGTCCCAGAGGGGCCACACACTGACCACCGAGGCAGAACTTAACAAAGATAAACAAGGATCTTCTCTGCAGTCATCTGACAGCAGTGTCCATACAGGGCAATTAAAAGTCCCTTTAGACAACAGACATTTCCCTTTTTTTTTAAACTAATTAGGACACACAGACAACTTCAGAAACATTAGTTAGACAGTTAGAGGAATATTTGTCAGTAAATTTCTGTGTCATTATCCAGAGGAAGGTAGCACACATTAATTCATGCTTTTGGAGCTGTAGTCAAAACAAAAATTTAATTCCCCTGCGACAGCCGTTCAGTTCATGCAAAATCTCATTACCAGAATGGTACAAACCGATGCGCCCGGTCGAGTGGGCGGGAAGTTTTCCCAGTGTTTAGAGAAGCTGTTTTAGTTAGCTGAGTTTGCAGCCGTGCACTCAAATGAGGAGAGATGCTCGGCGTTCTGACAGACCCTCATTTCCATCACTGTGATGAGTTAATTTTAAAACCAGGCACTTGAAACTTCAGAGTTGCAAGCCAGAAGCTCTGTACATAAAAAGAATTAAAAAAAAAAAAGGCTACGATTCAAATAACAAAATATGAGTCAACTCTGGGGCTTTAGTTGATTATTCCAATCAGTGATGTTTGGCAGACTGTGCATGCTGAGGCAAAATAAAGCAAAAATACACAATACATCCTAGTGAGATTTTTAGCTGTCAAAACATACTAGGGCTCCTCCAGTTTTTGACATTAGACCTCACCTGCAGACTCCAGCATGATGTGGTAGTCGGTTCCTCTTTGAGTTGGCGTTTCATCAGTGGGCTCCGGTTGCTCCGACTCCTTGTATCGATCCCTGTTCGACTCGAGGGTCCTCCAGGAGAAAGACTCCATTTTATCATCATCCTCTTGGAAGTCAGCTCCTGCCTCTTGATCCTGAAACAGCCGATGAGTGCACAGTGAGAACTGTGCGGATATGAAGACACAAACCGCCCAATTGTTGTTTTCCCTTGTCTTAGTCATATCCTGAGTATCGTCTTGCAAGTTTGAAAACCATCTGGTAAATAAATGTTCAAAAAAAAATATCCCCATGAGCAAAAACCAAAGACTGAAAAATCTCCTTCTTTCCTGACATTTTTCAAAAATGTCTTTGGGCACTTTGTAGTTTTAATTCAGCCACCGAACACTGAGCATGAGATTTAGGGATAAACACTTACACCATAGTGTTTTCATTCATTTACAGTTAATTTGATAGAGAACAATTTATCGAAAAAGGAAAACATCTCTC
The DNA here is from genome assembly GCF_037954325.1 of Fistularia commersonii. NCBI lineage: Eukaryota > Metazoa > Chordata > Actinopteri > Syngnathiformes > Fistulariidae > Fistularia > Fistularia commersonii. The sequence continues at coordinate 12,914,990 of NC_141303.1, read as the reverse complement.
CCACATATATATTACAACATTTAAGGCGGTGCTAGTTTTAAACACCAGTACCTAGAGAAGCTTTTCAGGGCCTTCTGTGGCAAATGTAATGTGAGCTTCCACCAAGAAAGCAATGATGCAAGTTCCACAAATATCCATTTTCCCTCAGTCCTGTAAACAAAGCAAGTCCTTTTTGCCTTTTAGAACTGCATTCATCACCTGCTACAGTAGGCTGCAGCAACCTACCAGAACTGCTTCCAGGGCAACAATAAAAATCAAAGACTCTTTGAGAATTATTTAGAAACTATAACTACCTGGCCTACAATGTATATCTGGTTTCCTGTAATAGTGCTTATATGTGGTATATAATGTAATGAAATAATGTGGAAGTTCCTTTTACTGGGGTTCAAGATTTGGTGCACTAATAGGTGTATCTTGGCTACCTGGTTAAGGGATTTGGTTCCCAAGTTAACTGTCAGACTCTCCTCTACCAACTATCAGCGCCCACCCATCCATCCCACTATGACGACCCCGAATACACTCTGTGCATGCATGAATAGTAGGAAGTCATGTTGCAGAAGATGAGAGAGGATAAGTCGGCGCCTGCTTTCATTCACACCTCATAATCTGGACAATCACTGTATTACATGATGGCAATTGATGGATCCAGACAATATAAATATTGTTGAATCCTGGCCTCCCTTTTTCCAATTTATAAAGCGCATTTCGTACACACACTGACATTCTAACAGGCACTCCTTTTAAGGGCTGCTAAAGGCTTTAGCTTTGCCCTGCTCGAGAAGGACCTTGTTTTTTTTTCTCATTATGAATGAGACACAACGCAGAATTCAAAAGGAAAGGTATGAATACAATTAATGGACTTGAGGCAGATTTAAGAAACAGAAATGATCGCCAAACTGATACAAGGCTGAACTTTAAACACCAGCAGTAACTTGTAAACTCATTTGAATTCACGTTTTATTGTGTTAATATCCATGAAGTAAGTAAATTCTTATATTCAAGAACGCAACAGTAAAAAAAAAAAAAAAGTTGTTTCCCCTTTTTTTTAAAAAAAGCCCCCTCCTTTGACCCTGGACCAGCTAAGTGGGGGCATGGCAAGCTATACTCAGTGTTACACTGAATGATCAGATGAGAAAAAAAAAAATCGAAAGTAACGGTTCTGCATCTAAATTTGTCAAAATTTAAAATCTCCAAAACAAAACTGGGTGTACATCTGCTTTATTGAGATCCTAAAGTTCACATAATAAAGGTCTGTCTCTTTAGCAACAATCTTGCTAAAAGTGAATCCATTCAATGGGTCTCTGGGAAAACTGCATGAATTTTAACAAATACTACAGCTAAAATATGCAACGTTAAATGTGTTTTTGTTTGTCTTTGCTCTGTGTAAACAGACACGACTTAAAGTCAGACCTTATTTGTTTTCAAACAATATCGTAAAAGACCACATGGTTATTACAGAAGTGCTAAGGAGACTTCTGTGATTGCAATCAAAGAGCGCCTGTGTCCCAAAAGAGATTTCAATGATTGCAATCACAGAGCCCCTATTGTTTCCCTTATAAGTCTGCAGTTACAAAGATGGGGGCATAATTCCGCTGCGGAGATTAAGTAGGACCCTCTAGCGCGTTGTTCAAGGCCAAGAACGTATGTCGTCGTTCTTGATTGTGCTGCGTTCAAATTGGGAGGTAATAGTCTGAGGGTATGACTAATTTGAAGAGCACACTTAATTCTCACTTTAACCCCAGTGTTCTAATTATAAACATACAGACACCATGAAATGCTTCTGAAATACTGATATTTATATCTGCAGAGATTGTCAATATCAAACTGTTACAGAAATTACGCCAATGTTTAAGTCCTGGTGATAGCATTATAACCATAAGATAATGCATGTTTAATGAAAGTGATCAAAATCGAAACATTTTACATGATGGGCTTTTTTTTTTTTAATTGACACATGTTTGCAAACATTTTGTCAGGTCAAACTTTTGAATCATTCTATCAATAGGATTTCATGCGACATGCACCATGACATCACTCAGGGATGATGCTCTGCTACCCAACTATGTGATGTCATAACTTCACTTTGCTTTCGTCATAGTTGTTTAACCAATATTCGCGTTTGCTTTGCCGAACTTAAGATATTGTATCCCCGAAGTTGCACATTTATGCGAAATACGAAAATCGCTAAATTGTGAGGATTTTCCCTGCAGTTAGGTAGAGGGGAATGATGCTTTTAGTAGAACATGAACTTCCGTGCCGTCTTACCCGATGATGGAATTCCTCAACATGGCCACCACATCCACCTCCGCGTCCACGTCCACGACCGCGGTAGTGGTCTCTCTTGCCACGGCCGCCGTGGTGGTGCCCCCCTCGCCCTCGGCGTTCACCGCCAAAACTGTCACCATCATGTCCCCCGCGGCCACCTCTTCTCCAGCCTCCTCCCCTACCTCTACTTGGTCTCCCTTCCATTGCTTTTGCACGGACGGCTTAGCGTGTAGCAGCGCTTGGTGTAACTTTGAAAGGTGTCCCCCTGAAACTATGAGTATCGTATACTGGTTCCGCCCCTTTTCTTTTCTTTTCTTTTCTTTTCTTTTCTTTTCTTTTCTTTTCTTTTCTTTTCTTTTCTTTTCTTTTCACACACAGCTACACACACATACACACATGTATACACACATACACACAATTACACACACACACATACACAAAGATACACACATACAAATACACACAATTACACACATGCACACATACACACGATTACACACACATACACACATACTGACACACACATACACAATTACACACACGTACACACATACATACACACACATACACACAATTACACACATGCACACATACATACAAGCACACATACACACATACTTACACACACATACACAATTACACACAATTACACACGTGCACACATACACACAAGCACACATGCACACATACATACGCACACACACACATACATACGCACACACACACACACACACACACACACACACACACACACACACACACACAAATTACTTTTAATATTGCACCTTCTCTCTTGGGTTTGATCTCTGCTCTGCCCTAGAAGCTACAAGCATTCAAATATACTGTCTTAAGTTTCAATGAAAAATGTACAAGATTAAGATACTTCAATTTCTGCAGAGCCCATAAACTCTGGACTGCTGATATTGTGTTTGTATCATTCTGTTTTGCTCACAAAAAAAGCTTACACAAGATATTATCCTGGGCAAACATGATAATTCATTGTTTTCACTCATAAACACACCCATTTTCCAATTTGATCTTCATATTCCAAAACATGCTGGATAGAAAATGATAATTCTGTCTCTGCTCTTCTCGCTTTAAAGGAAAATTATTGATTCTTGGTGGAGCCAAAGAGGATCGCCTCTCACTAAAACTACAAGACAGACAAAGAAACACAGCACCATGGATGTAGATCCTCCAAACAGCACTTCTGGCAACACATCAAATGTACACTCCGCTCCGCACAGCCTCTGGGAAGTTATTACCATCGCTACTGTCTCTGCCATTGTCAGCCTGATAACAATTGTTGGTAATGTACTGGTCATGTTGTCCTTCAAAGTCAATAGTCAACTGAAGACTGTAAACAACTATTATCTGCTGAGTTTGGCATTTGCTGACCTCATCATTGGCGTGCTGTCTATGAACCTGTACACAACATATATACTGATGGGTTACTGGTCCTTGGGGAACCTTGCATGCGACCTCTGGTTGGCGGTGGATTATGTTGCCAGCAACGCTTCAGTGATGAACTTACTAGTTATAAGCTTTGACAGATACTTCTCCATTACAAGGCCGCTTACTTACAGGGCCAAGAGGACTCCAAGGAGAGCTGCTATCATGATAGGCCTTGCATGGCTGGTGTCCTTTGTCCTCTGGGCACCACCTATCCTCTGCTGGCAGTACTTTTCGGGAGAGAAAAAGGAGTCTTTAGATCAGTGTGAGATTCAGTTTTTAACAGAGCCAGTGATCACCTTTGGGACGGCCATCGCTGCTTTCTACATCCCAGTGTCCGTTATGACCATCCTTTACTGCAGAATCTACAAGGAGACGCAAAAACGGACGAAGGACCTGGCAGAGCTCCAAGGTCTTGCCACTGATAATATACCGGAAGGAGCCAAACCGCAGAAAACCATTATTCACTCATGCTTTCATTTCACCAGAGAGAGGAGGGAGAGGAGTCAGGCTTCCTGGTCCTCATCAAACCAAAGCAATGTCACGAAAACCACAACGAGGTCAGACGACGCGTGGGCCAAAGCAGACCAGATCACTTCTTTTAACAGCTACACCTCATCCGAGGAGGATGAGCATCACATCATAGAAAGCCTGGATGGATCATTCAAAGATAATGAGGGCAGACAAAATGATAACAATGGCCAGGTGAGTGATTACACAGAAGACCGGTATTTTTCAAGTCCTCCAAAGAAGAACAGTAAAAAGATAATTTCTTATAAGTTCAAGCCTGGATCAAAGGGTAAAAATGGAAATCCAATCGCTGCACCTGCTTGTCTCCCCGAAGAAGAGCAGCCCACAAAAAATGCCTCGCCTTCCTCCTCTACCACCTCCAAACCTATGGACCCAGCCCTGAAGAACCAGATCACCAAGAGGAAGAGGATGGTGCTGGTGAAGGAGAAAAAGGCAGCTCAGACCCTGAGTGCCATCCTTCTGGCTTTCATCCTCACGTGGACGCCGTACAACATCATGGTTCTCATCTCCACCTTCTGTGCAAAGTGCATCCCCACGTCCCTCTGGCAGCTAGGCTACTGGCTGTGCTACGTCAACAGTACCATCAACCCTATGTGCTACGCCTTGTGCAACAAGACCTTCCAGAAGACCTTCCGGATGCTCCTGCTCTGCCAGTGGAGGGGGAGGAGGAGAGGCGAGGACAAGCTGTACTGGTGTGGACAGAACCCAAACGTCAACAATAAAATGACTTGATGTTACACTGCAAAGACATGGTGGTCCCTGGTGAATTTCTTAAAACAGTTTGATTTTCCTCAACATCCAGTATTGCATGTAGTTTTCTGTCAAATTTCATGAAAATGATTCGAGTCTGATGCAGTTTATTGTTTTCCCTGAGCTACGGAGAAGACAAAGATAATAATCATTTGTTTAGTTAATTATCTGCATTAAAAGAGTTTGATTTTGTAATTTAGTTTTTTTAGGAAAATTTACAGAAAATAGATTTTTGTTTTACAATGCGTGATATACCCATATCCCTGTTCTGAGATAACAATGTAATTATTAAAAATAAAAACATTTTTACATTCTCAAGCTAAGACATTTTGCAAAATTGGTTATCAAGTTTATTGAATAACGCTTTTTAGGTTAAATAAATCTATTATTTAAAGACAGTGAGGGATTAGACCAACTACTTGACAATTAACCTATTATCGACACATTTGAACATATTTAAATATTGGATCTCACACTTCTTTCCTTTATTGTAATACTCATTTGCACTGTATATAAGACATACACATTTCAAAATGATTTACTCCATGATGAACGCATATAGCCGGTAGCCTTTTACAGTTCACATGTAAATTGCTTCATGTATATCAGTGTTTATTAAATGTTTTATCCATTATTTTCTATTTTGGCGGCTGCACTTGATCTCCCGTTCAAGGGCTAATCTGTGGTTTTGTGTATTTATAGTGTGTAATATGACATATAATATTGTGTCACAACTTTAGTATTCAACACTTATACTACTGTAAAAAAATCATAAAGTATCCAAAGGTAAGTTATATTTAAAGCATCCTTACATAACAAAGCTTGACCGCTGATGTCTTCGATGGAGGACTCAACGTGTTGTAAATGATTGGACTTTCTTAGCAGTTATTTTCTAACGATGTAATGTTAAGTGTATCTCCTTAAACTGTGTGCCTTTTGTTCAACTCAGAGGCAAACATTTTGTGAATGAACCCGTGCTTGGTGTCGGCAGTTTTGTGAAAGTGAGTCTGTGTGTACTCATATAAACAGTGAAATACAAACCCAAAAGATTCCATTATCTCATCGTGAATTTTTTTTCGATGCATTTCATTATCTTGTTGCAGAAGTTGGCCAATAAAATGAAAACCAAAGGTAGGCATGTCTGAGCAGAGTGACTGTCAATACAAAACCAAACATACTTGATGCATAACTGTACTATGAATATTTTTTGCAGGCAAAATCACAAAAGCAGGTACTCACACACTCAAGATATAGGTCAAATAGCTCAGAATAGTGAATGCAGTATTAGTCAAATGGGCACGATAGGAATTTTAATCATATTGTTCATTACAGATTTAGTTTATTCAGTGTGTGAGAATGTAAAATTCCCACAAAAGGGCAGTTTTACACCCCATGGCAGTCTGTAGTGGTTACCAGTGGAGTGTTGTGATATTGTGGTTGGAACATGCCCGTCAGCTTACTTCTCAGGGTTTGCACAGCCACCCATCTGTTCAGCAAAGACTGTGTGCAGACAGCAGGTGGTAGTATGTGTGTGGATTGTCTAGTATGTTGCAACTAGGCTGAAGGTTTGCACAAAATCTAAAAATCACAAAGCAGTACATCTTAAGCCCTGGCACCCTCAGCTAAATGATTTGAGACTTGTATACTGAGAGAAATACATAATCCAATGTAGATAGCTCCCCCACATCCCTCCTGCCCAAAAAAAAATATATATATATCGCCAACCTTGATTTAAATCTGTGACAGCCAAAGCAATTGTTCTCTGCTCATCCTCAGACCTGTCTGCAAGACTGATGCTATCACAGACACGCTATACGGTTTCGATAAGGATTGCACCATCTGCTTTATTAAAAGTAAAGCCATATACACTGTGTAGAGGTGTTGAAACACAACATACAGTGGTTCATTCTCTGAACAAGAGATATTTTGAAAGAGATTATGTTATCAATTTATACACCTTAGGTATGTATTTACAGTGTGTGAATCCGGGCCACCCTGCTTTATCTGAAAAATAAAATAAATGAGCAGGCAGTGGCCTAAATGTCAAATAGGATAATCTGAATTAAAACTACAGTTGTTAGACACCATTGCATTTTATTCTTCAAGCTTTTAAATAAGAATTAGTCAGTCTTAAAATTTATATATCTTCATTCACAGTCATATTACTTAAATTGAAAAACAAAATCTCTGAATATGTAATATGTCTCAGGTAGTAGCAGCAGTGGAGAGTGCACACCGGAGGGTTAGAGCAGAATAATGAAAATGGGTGGAATCACAAATGAAGACAAACAGCTGTTTGAAGAATTTTCTATCAGTGCAGTATGAAGAGAGCAAGAAAACAAATCTTTTCAGTTTCCCATAGGTTACAAACAATCATGATGTGCTCAAAACATCTGTTAATAAAGAAACTGTACAATAGACCCGGAGGGGGAAAAAGAAGCTTGAAAATCTGGCTTCCATGGCGTAGCTCGTGCTTCTTGAGGCTGATAACAGAGGGGTATGGAGTACTACCTCCTCTTCGCCGCTGGCCTGGTTCCCTTGCTGCTACCTGCCTTGCTTGAGCCTTTGGAACCAGAGAAGAGCTTGGTCATGAGCTCAGACACATCCGGGAGCTCTGGATTGGGGTTTAGCATGTTCATGGACTGCTCCATTTCCTGCAAACATGACAGCAGCTATTGATTTACAAAACAAACAAGCCGGAAGCTCAGGACCTGGTGATTGAAGTCAGTGCTAATTAAAAGTGGGCTCTTTACACAGTAGTGTAGCAGGACGTATGCATACAGACAATATGCTGCTGTTATCAAAGCAGGCCCTTTGTCAAAAATGCAGATTCTTTTAAAGGACACACACACACACACACACACACACACACACACACACACACACACACACACACACACACACACACACACACACACACACACAGACACACACACACACACACACGGGTATGATTACCCTATAAAATATATGTATGTATGTATGTGTATTTCCAAAAGCCTAGCTTCATGTACATAGAATTATAATTAGGTGAAGGAAAAGACTGTTCCTTTAACTGTAGCACTTAACCCTTTACCAAGCTGAATGACAGACAATTGCCTATGGAACTGACTATATATTGTGCATTTAGAAAATCGTGTTTCTGTTTTACCTTTCTCATTTCAGGGTCATTGGTGTTGACTACTTTAGGCAGTAGAACAATAATCAGCAGGGGCAGTACCATCATCATAACCTTCAGAAAAGGAAAAAAAAAATGAAATTGGGAGCAACAAAAAGGATCCAGAACTTGGTAAACTGATGACTAACAAGAGTGACGGAGAAAACTTGGTTACTTAATACCTGAATCAACACATAATAATGCAGAATGTCTGTAAAATGCATTGAATATCTTCTTAAACCACAGCCATTTATTGTCTAAGCTGTTTTTTCTTGTCCATATTTGCCAGCGGGTGGCAATTCTTTAAGCTAATCGGCAAAGAAGGGGGGAGGTGGGGCGGTACATGCTCTGACTACTGTGGAAAAGAGAATTTTAAACGGCAGCATAATTAGGACATGCCTCATTTCAAACACACTCATTTTGTTTTAAAGATTTGTCACTACATGGGTTCCCCCAAATTCATACAATAAGTAGATGCCAGCCAAATATAACTGAAACCTTTCATTGTTGCACAGCGGGGGAGGAGGGTGTTCTCATGAGAAATACTTTGACTCAGCAGAGTGGGCTGCTTCAATTAAAACACAGACGGAAAGCTATAAAGTAGAGCTCACAGACTGATGCAGGTCAAGGAAGACTAGACACCACTTCTAAAGGGAAAAAACGAAAACAAAAAACAAGCCATGTGGAATTCTTTCACATTCTTTAAAAATTCAGTGTGCACTTTTTCAAGAAGCCAACACTGCTAGACATCTTGTCATGACTTTTTATCATCAGGTCACGACAGCAGGAGGGGTTGGGGGGGCTTTGACACAGATATTGAGAAAGGCGTCTCAGCATCAGTTACACTGTACCTCAAACTTGTGCCCATGTATTTCTAATAAGAGTGCAAAAAACTGTTGCGCTAAGTTTGGAAAACCACATAAGCTCTAAGAAACCTGGAATGAAGAGTTTATATTTCTGTAATTTTGTCTAGCAGGGAATTTTTCCCCCCACTTTTAGTCATTGAATTTCAGTAAGATGCTAATTCCTGTACTGATGGAAGAAATGAGGACACAGTGCATTAAGTTCAACCCCACACCCTCCTCTTTTACCATTGGGTTCATTAGGAAATCTGTCCAGCCCCACGTTTCCCTCTTCATGAAGTAACTGTGGGGGCCACTTGCTCGGATTTGGAGAGGATACGGCTGACGGCTCACTTCTGAAATCTTGATGTAGTTCACAAGACGGGCCCTGTAGATCAACAAAAAAGACTCAATAAAAATGATGATGACTGCGATGGAAGGAAAACCATGCAAACAACCTGAAAACAGCAAGTACTAACCTCATCTTCCCCTTTGATGTGATATCAACACGAACGGGCTCAAATCTGTATGTCGGGGTAACAACTTCCACAACGTATGATCCTGGGGGTACGCCATGTACAGCAAAACTCCCATCAGTCCTGTAACACATGACAACAGAAATGTCATTTGATGTAATAAAGCTTAAAAAAAAAAAAAAAAAAAAAAAAAAATCACAACGGTGGCAGACAGGACACAGCAGAGTATAATGGGTGTCAACAGATGTCTTCCTCATCTGACTTGCTGTAAAGACTATATTTCCATGGCATGACATGACATGACATTGACAGGAAAAATGAAACCATGATTTCTCTTTCTTTCTTATTTTGCAAAGCTGTTCTGTGAACAAAAACAGCCATGGGTTATGGTAACAAAGCTGTTAAATACATAATGGTCAAAAGGGAACCATACAATCACTACTTGTTTACACTCTATTAGATTTCACAGAGATCTTTTATTTAATGATTTTCTTTCACTGGAAGGTTACCATACAAAAGATGAGGGTGCAAGAAGTCAAGAGGAGACTCCTCATGTATTGAATCAAATTAACAGAAAAATTGAAGCGACAAATTATTAACATTTAAGCTGCTTTATACTTGATGTAACAAACTAGTGCATTTAGATTTGATCAGCTATGAAGGCATAGGTGACTTATAGAATACCATTGAGACCATAGTCTCTATGGACCCATTCTGAAGCAATTACTGAAAAGTTAAACAAAAGTAAAGAATTAAAAAGTGTAATATACTTTGTGTAGAGACTATGAAATAGAGACTGTTTGCAAAGACAATGTATAGCAAATGCGAGGTACTGCTATTTTAAAATAACTTTGTTTCATAAACTTAACATCACGTGCAGTAGAGACATTTCTGGTGTTTGGATGTTGAACATCTATCTGGGAGTGAGAGTCATCGCGAATTGTTGTTCTGCGATCATATCACCTCGTCTCTTGAGGCCCAAGTCACTACGGAAGCAGTAGCTCGCTACTGCTAGGGCCATAATTCACTATCATGTTTCCTGTCGAGTTCCTTCGCCAGTTAGAGGAAACCCGTGTGGTTTCCAGTAGTTTAGCAATAGTCATAGTTTGTCAGACGTGGACACAAAAAGGACACTACGCAGGCACCGACACAGCTTCTACTCAAATGTAGCAACAGAGCGTTAGCTTAATAGCATGCTATGCTAATGCCAAGAAGCCAGGCTAATCGATATTAGCATACCGTTAAAGAGCTTACTCACCTCAAAAAGCCCACATATTCTTCGCCGTCCACTAAAACCCGACCCGAGGAGACCCAGTCTGGCGTTTTCACTCCGGGGACAATGGCTCTTCCCTCGATTTTAAAGCGATCTCCGCTCGTCTGTGTCGGTACACCCGCGCCGGGCCCGGGTTCCACATCGCTAAAACACCACGCACCCAAAAGCGCAGCCTGCAATAAAACCCACAATAACGGAATTCTTTCTCTGCACGTCATATTGTCGTCTAAACTAATATATATCTACGCTGAAATGCTGCGCGTCAACATTAATTCGTTAAAAACGCGTGGAGGAAAAACGGACGTTTTCGCTCATCAGCTGTCTCTGCGTACAGTGACGTCACTTCAACCAACCTTTATTGTTCCGACAGATTTGAATGATGACAGTTTTTTTTGTTGTTTTTTTTACTTTACATGATAATGATTTTACCCGATTCTATTTGAATTCTCGACTGACCGCCAATCCGTTTATTATTCAATGACATAAATTATACGAAGTATAACGTTTAATTGGGCTCTAAAAATAAAACGTTCATTCACACATTCAATATTCAAATAGTAGCAGTCTTTTGAGTAAGTGTGTGTGACATACAAATATTTTGAATCATTTTACAATGTCTGAAAATCATTATTGCTTTTAATTATCTTGCAGGCACATTTTTGTAATTTTACTGATACAGTACCGGTGTATTCCCCTTACAGGGTTCTTTTGGCCTTTTCTGCAGCACTTAACTTTACTATCCTACATCCTTACTTTTTTTTTCTTGCTTCTGAATCATAAACAGGACAATTTGTGTTTTTATCAAATTTATTTAAAATAATTAAAAGAATCGATTTTTTACATTGTACAGTCAATTATCACATGGAAGCATAGTTGAAATAGGAACAGCTCTAATAACTTAAGACTGTTGCAGATTCAAGTTCCTGATTCAAATGAACTCAGGCTAAAACATTAAAAGAGCGCGGCATTCATAACATCCACAAGTGCTTTTGCATTCCATGGCAACAAGTCGGGTAGTGACAGACGATGAGCTTGGCACTACATAGAGCGACATACATCCAGTCTCATGGAGGTCCGCTATATGCCCCTTCATCGAGAGTCCACTTCAATGTGAAGCAGTCATTTGCTGTGTTTCTTTTGCAGAAAAGCTCTCCCAGCCCTGCTGGAGTGTCTCCAGCTATCACTGCAGGAGTGGTCTGTGATGTGAAGTTCAGTCCCAGTTAAGAGGCTTTGAGTGGTAGAATGATGGAGTTTGCATCATTATCAGTTCCAAATACAGCCGTGATGTGGCAGCAGTGGTCATATCCTCAAGAGTACTACATTGTCAGCTGTCAGGGCAGCTGGGAGAGATAAGTGTCAATGGCCTGTAACAAGAAGTCAGATAGCATTAGCTTTATCTCAACCCACAAAGCATTGGAACCCCATTAGGCAGCTGGATTCACGAGATCACAACCCTTAAGAACCAAATGTGTTCTGCTCTGACTTATCAGAGCCTAACCCCCACCACAAGGGTACCTCCACCCAGAGTGGGTTTTAGGTGTGACAAAGGTAAAAAACATGAACAGAACTCGAATATCAGCAAGGCGTTAGTTTAGCTATTACTGTAGGCTTAGAACAGCAAACAACAGTCAAATATAGATACAAATGTTTTACTGGCAGACAAATGGTTTATCCATTCACCTGCCAATCTTTTTTTATTTATTTTGGCAAAAGAGCTAATCCCTGTCCAAACAAAAGGTAATGCTATATATGGTTCTGTGTAACAGGCATCCTACAGACAGGATACAATAAAAATAACACAACTCTTAACTTTTTTGAAAACACACCTGACCAACACTCAAAAGTAGTCTGTGTTCTGAAAACTGCCAATTTATATTGTCAATTGCCACAATGACTTCCTATAAATAAGTGGGATTTTATCAATATAATAAAAGATGTACATAAACAGGGCACCATTGTTATTTACAGAAACAAAACAAAATCAAATATACAGATCTGTGAAAAATAATCATTCTGATGGTCAACAAGCCTACGAAAAATGCAGTACTTTTCTGCTGGTGTTGGGTTAGGGTATATCACATAATATATATAAAGCCAGGTGAAACACACTGAAGACCAGTAAACCATGGCATTGCTGTTAATGTTGGTTTGTATGAGGAGTGTGTGTTTTTATTTCTTTCAAGGTGGGAGTGGTTGACTGTATCCATCCAAAATAAACATTTAGTGGAAAATACAGCCGTTTCTTTAGAAAAACTTTTTCATTCAACTTGAATGCAGTTTTTTGAGCATGTAAGCAAAAAGTTAATATCTTTAGTATATTAAGACCTTGGCTACGATCAACTTTAAAAACTTGTTATTGTAACATTGGCCTGTTCTCACCTTAGCTAGATCTCCTGTAAAACCTGGAACCAAACATAGCCTTCCTCCTTCCTTCCACACATCCTTCAGTCGCTGCTTCATTTCTTCAATGTTCCTGCGTGAACATGAACACAGCATGTTGAAAATGTTAGCTTTTTGCGTTTTTTTTTTTTTGTTCACAACACCTGATAGCCATCTCATCGCAACAATTCAAGCACTCTTACTGTACCTGAATCAAATACTTAACATGTAATACTTTTCACAACAGACCCAGGCAATTCTAACAATGCAGCTATGAAAGGTTTGTGGGCCTCAATCACATTCAGTAAATGTGCATTTTGTTTTCTTTACCTGCCATCTGCGTTTGCAAAGCATTTGTCTTGTACCTTATCTCTCAAAGTTTGCTAACTTCTTATCAGGAACACAGGAGTATCAAGCACAACGTATGAAACACCCAAAGTTTTTGGACATCTTCTCAATTAGAGGGGTGCCTTATAGATTTACAGTTCAAAAACTACAATTTCATGTATTTTTAACCTTCATAATATAGATCTTAGTTTGGATGCTTTGTCACTTTAAACTGCACAAATCAGCATTTCCACTCAAACTATTAAACTATTAAACACAATCCATGTATTTGTTTCCACAGAGCAAATCAACCCTCACTCGGAAGAAGTGATCAAGGGATCAAAACTGCAGTGAGTAAGTGGAAAATACTGGGTGATGTAACAGCGGCATACATTTTTTCAAAAATTTCATTTAATCATGCAGCTACACACCTGTCTTCTGAACAACTGTCCTGCAGTCTTTTCTCTTTCTTTGAAAGTTCTGGCCACCACTTCCTGATGACGGATTGAACCCAGTGTAAACCCACTTTTATATGTCTAGGAAAGTGAGAAAAAAAAAAAAAAAGATAAAACAAATGATAAACCAGAGCAGAAGACTACAATTTTATATATGTTTAGAAAGATTTCCTAGGATCAGTCATGAGAAACCTACTGGTGTCATTTGTATTAGATTTATTTTACTGTTTTCATGTAAGGAAATATATGGTTTCCTTCTGGCAAATTAGGACTACTACGGTTGCTATATGACTGTGACTTAATCTGCATCATTGCAAAAATCAAACAAACAGCTGGTCCAGTAGACCTGTATGCAGATACTAAGGGGCACTTACTCTTCATATTTACTGGCAAGAATCATTTTTACTTGGGGCATGAGGTCAACGCAGCATCCAAGTGACAAACATGGTGCTTCAGTTTGAAGGCTAAAGGGACAGGAGGGGCACAAAAGGGGCAAAAAAATGTGGTTATTTACAATATGAGCATTCAGAAATGCAAGTTGCAACTAAAATAACACTATTGGTTAATAATTAAAAACAAGGCAGTCAGATGGTGTTACAGGCAGTAACTAATGGAAGAATAGTTATCACAGTTTAAGCTTATTTTTCAAATGAGCAACTGAATATTTCAATGTTTGATTGTGGAAATTATTACAGTGTAGATGTTTCACACCCATAAATGTACCGTATTTTATGCACAATAGGGCGCACCTAAAAGCCTTTAATCTTCTCTAAAACCACCGGTGTGTCTTATTTATGGATCAATATTGAGCCGCAAGAGGTCTCACAACAGGAAGCAGTCCCTAACTCAATTTTCTCCCGTAGAAGAAGAAGTGCGCGGTGCAAGCTGGGATATATGACTGTGCGAAGTGTGCATCTTCATTTCCATTTGTGTGTGTGGTGTGTGCTAAGGGAAAAGCCGAAAAGAGAAGAGGGATACAAATATGATGTATAATGTTGTCACGCTATAGCACAATAAATATTTAAAACTCCCGGGGTTTCAGAGACTCACTTGTTTGTTAAGACAGGTAGACAGTCAAGCAGCACTCCTGCATCTTGAATTCTGAAAATAAAAACACAAACCAGTCTTTTCTCATGTTTGATGACCAGAAATTAAAGGCACTTGATTGAGATGCATGTAGGAATTGTCTTACCTTACTAAATAGGCGACTAATTCACTGGAATTCCTTTGCCATAGTGTTTGGGCTACTTTAAGCCGTAGGTTCCTCCCAAAGAGGATGTGAGTCATTGCTTCATGGTCCTTCGATAACTGGAGAAGAAGAAAAACACAAACATTCAGGGTTGGAATTCTGTGTCAGCTAACACATCATCGTGCATTTTTAAGAACCTCAAACACCAGCCCCATCTCTCACTTCAGTAAAGTCACTATACTTGGAGCTGGCCCCTGCCATCTTGGAGGTCTCTGCAGAGTTCACCGGGAGCCCACAGTTGTCCTTGTAGGGGTTGCCCCGTACATCATCAGAGCACGTCAGCTCATTTTCTTTGTTGGCCATGCCAGGGTCACGGGCAAGGCCTGCATCTGATGGTTTACGGAGCAACTTTAAGCCCACCTCCACCGACTGGAAACTCTTCCTCTTGCAAGATGACAACCGCTTTACTTTGGCTGCACTGTGTACTGCAGAACGTACTTGAAACCTGAGAAAGTCCACAGAATAAATGATGACTTGAAAGTGTGCAATTCACAGACATTGTCACAATGACTTCTGGTATTTTAGGTATTTTGATGGCCTAGACTCTGAGAGGGTTATCTGTAGGAAAAAGGTGACTGAGAGGCGATGATAATCTGATAGATCCCACAGATATAGATCAGACTCACCTTTCCTTATCTAATTCTTCCTTATTTATAACATCCACCTAAAACAAAAGGATAGGGGATGAGGACACTACTGTACTTTCTACTGCTACATACCACTTTCGTGTCGCTACATTCAGGAATTACAAACAGAGGACTTGCTTACTCAACCACTCATAAATATATATATACACAAAGATCGCTGTACCTGCTTCATGTTCTTTTCAGCAGAAAGATGCAGGCAGTATCGCAAAAGGCCATTAGATATGTTCTAGTTGACCTTAAGGGATTCCACGGTGGCGTATATGGTTTTCAACTGCTATAACAAGGGACCCTGTGAGGAAAAAAAGTTGCTGTATCATAACTTTCAGCTTTGACCATTTGTAGCTAACGTTACTTTGCACGCATGAACTATGCGCTGTCCTATCAGCAAAATAAAATCTGGAGATTCTGAGAGTTAAATAAACATTCTGGAAACATAGGTGAAAGGCTTTAAACCCAAAACTTGTAATGAAGGCGTTGGCTGCGTTGTTTGGTACAAGCTTTAACTAAACATAGCTTAACATCAGATGCGCTAGCTCTTCGGGTTGCATGTTGTCGAATCGAATATTAGTGCAAATGGCATTTAAGAGAAATACAATCCTGCAGTCGTCACCACCCACTGCTAATGTTGCTTGCTAATTTTAAAGTGACAACCATCGAACTGTTGCTGTTAGCTTACAGCTCGACTTAGGAAGGACGGATACAATCGAGAAATTAGCTGGGCCGCTAGTGCGAGCTTGCTAGCAAGTTAGCCTTCCAATTCCCAAAACATATGGAATAGTGAACAAACGCTCGCTATAATTTCTACGTTGTGAACAAGTGTCAAATACAGACCGAGCCATTTTGGAAAATGCCTCTGAGTCTCAAGGCGTGCAAATCCAAAACGTGAAAGACGGGTTAAACTCAAGGACAACTTCTTTCAGCAGATTCGCAGGCGATTCGGAGTTTTAACCATTCAAATGAATACACCGCCGCCAAGCAGGGATTGTGGGATTGATTTTGGCAAGACGAAGCCGAGGTTCTAGCGACGACTGCTGGACAAACCGAACACACTCCGACCGCGGTGACGGCGAAAACACACCACGCGGCGTAAAGAACAAGAATGTCGAGTTTGTTGAGGCAGGTCATGTTTATTTAGTATTTGGATCTTAAACAACCGCCTCCCCTTATACCAATATTTGCATATATTTTTTATATAGAAAAATAAACCCAAACAAACAAACGTAGTGGGATCAGAAAAATGATCTCAATGTAAAAGTTTCAGCTTTGACTGCAAGCACAATAACTATACTTCAGTGGCTGCTCCTGTGCAGGAGTGTAACGATTTTTCTGACTGGTCGAAATTTGCTGATGTGGCTGGGGAACGATCTTAAATGGCTGAGATAAAAAAGAAGAAAACCATGATCAATAGCCCCTGGTCTTCTTTCTCTTTCAGATTTTACCCTCAGGGGTCACCACAGCAAATCGACCTTCTCAATCTAACCCTATTCTCTGTATCCTCCTCTCTCACACCAACTAACTTCATATCCTCTCACTACGTCCATAAATCTTCTCTTTGGTCTTCCTCGAGACCTCCGGTCTAGCAGCTCCAATTGCAGCATCCGTCTACGGATATATATTTGCTTATTTCTCCTTTGTACATGACTTAACCATCTCAGTCTGGCTTCTCAGTCCTTCTCTTTAAAATATCCAACTTGTGCAGTCCTTATGATGGACTCATTCCTGATTCTATCCATCCTCGTCACTCCCAAAGACAACCTCAGGTATAAACTATTAATAGAAGTAAACTCCCAGTCCGCGATTTAATTTAAAGCTTGACAACGCCATCTATTTTATTCATATTTGTTTTGAATTCAAGATTTCCATTTTTTTTTTAAAACAAATTTTAACAGCAATGTCACTCACTCACTTAAAAAGGTTTCGTGAATGTTTGTGTTTTAACAGTCACCTGTTAAAATCTTGAATTTTTAATATTTGGTGGCTGATAATTTACTTGCCAAAGCCTAATTTCATAAGAATTAGACATATTAAATTGAAAAAAAAATAATAACCGCATAAGACCCATAAGTCTGAAACTGGAAAGTGAAGGTGTGATGCTCAGAGTTGTTAGTGGCTATGCCCTGCAGGTGGGATGTGAGTTAAAGGAGTAGGAGAAGTTCTGGAATGAGTTAGATGAAGTGATGCAAAATATCCCCAGATGAGAGAGTGGTAGTTGGTGCAGACTTCAATGGGCATGTTGGTGCAGGCAATAGAGGGGATGAAGAAGTGATGGGCAGATTTGATATACAGGATAGGAACGCAGAGGGATAGATGGTGGTAGACTTTGCAAAGAGGATGGACATGGCTGTAGTGAACATTTTTTTTCCAGAAAAAACATTAACATAGGGTAACTTATAAGATTGGAGGTAGGAGCATGCGAGTAGGCTACATCTTGAATAGATGAGATAACCTGAAAGAGATCAGTGACTGCAAAGTAGTTGCAGGTGAGAGCGTAGCCAGACAGCATAGGATGGTGATTTAAAGGATGACTGGTGACACGGAAGATCAAGAGGATAAAGCAGTGGAAGCTGAAAATCGATGTCTATTGTATGGTTTTCAGGCAGGAGTTGAGAAAGGCTCTGGGTGGTCAGGGAGAGCTTCTGCTCTACCTTGTTCTGCTGGGGGTCTTCAGTGACAATGACCATCACAGTAAGACCTAGAAGGGCATGACTGGGAGGCATGGGCTCCTTGATCTAAAACAGAGTTATGTTACTCAACCTCTGTGCTTGTTACGAACAAACCATAACAAGCACCGTGTCCAAGCGTAAGGCTGTGCACTTGGCTCCAAGACACCCTTGACACCCACATGTCAATAATACCGATGTATTTTGTAGTCATGCCATGAGTCCTGCCGCCACATGCTTTGCACTTTGGGAAGATTTTGAGATGTAGTGAAGGACAGAGAAGAGAATACAGAGATTAGGGTTAGATGAAGGGGGTCCATTCTTTGTGGTGACAC
The DNA here is from genome assembly GCF_037954325.1 of Fistularia commersonii. Classification (NCBI taxonomy): domain Eukaryota; kingdom Metazoa; phylum Chordata; class Actinopteri; order Syngnathiformes; family Fistulariidae; genus Fistularia; species Fistularia commersonii. The sequence goes on along the minus strand of NC_141303.1, from coordinate 12,896,192 downwards.
CTGAAGGGAGCAGCTGAGAGTATAAGGATTTTCATCTACATTTTTTCATTACTGAGCAATGTAATAGCTGACATGTAAAGCCAGATAAGTGGTAATCTAAAGTAAACAGGAACAATGTTAGAAAGCACGAAACTGTGTTGACACACAAACAAGTTCAAACACTGAGCTCTTTCCTTTGAAAACAACAATAAACAAAGCTTACTAAGAATGCTTGCTCTTATCCTAGGGATTGCGAGAACATGCTACTGAACTTGCTAAAACCAATCAACCTTGCTCCTTAATCTGTCTCTTCCGGTTCCCCGTCCTCCACCCTCTCATAAAGCCATCAGATCAGGCAGCGAGGAAACTTTGGCCTCCTGCCCTTGGGTTTACTTGAACCCATTGAAGATTAATGTCGGTAATTGTGTTGATATTATGTAAGCCTGTTTTGAGAGGTTCCTCGCACACAGCATCTCTGTTCTCAGGGCGGCTCTCTGCCACGGTGAATGAATTAGGGTCCTTGTCTGCAGACTGAAATCCAAATTGAATCAAAGAGGTGGAAAAGATGTCAGGAAGGGAAAGGTGGCAGTCGTTTCTGCATTCCGGTGTATGATTTTGGGACTCCCAGAGAGGAGCTAAAGAACATTTAAACCAAGCAAATTTGTCCAATAATCTCTCTCTTGAATACTTCTCTTAGAAGTCTAGCCAATAAAATGGCACAGCGGGTGCTGAAATCCAGAGTTACATCATTCACGGCCACAGCAGAGAAAGAGACATCTATGCTAGGAGTTTAATCTTGGAAAAAAAAGACAAAATAAACTGACCAGTGGCTTCTTATCTGGATGAGTAGCACATTGTTGGCTGGCAGGCATACACAGTGGGGGCTGCTGACACACTCTCTTCTATAGCCAAACCAAGCACATGTAACCGGTCTCTTTACGTTGAAACACCTGCAGAGGGCCATGAAGCACCGGCTGAGTCTTCATTCCATATTGCGAGAGTGACTCACCGTTCACCTGATTGTCTGACAGGTTTGTTTGCAACCGTGGGCTGAAGAGCCGATGTGTCTGAGCCTCTGTTTATCAGGAAGATACATTTAGTTGAAATCCAAATCAATTCTGTGCTGTGCGGTCAGGGTCTTCAGATATCAATGTAGGTGGCCTGTTCCAGACAACGCATGCTGAAAATGTGAACTCAGATCATCTTTGGGAGCTAATCTTCAGCACTAGATGGCAGTCTTTCTCTGTGGCTGCCGGATGCCTGGCTGGATGCCTGAACAGAAGGTCTTGCAGCCAGTAGTTGTGGAATCCGGGCCTCCGGTCCATCTTGGATGGTCTCGCAAAGAATATTTTTTTACAGTCAAAGTGCTGCCAAAGACTCTATCCTGGAGGAAGCCGAGGAGCTTACGCAAATAGGGTCACGCAGACAGAAAATAATGGCAGGGTAAAAAGGTGGTCCTCTTAGGCCCTTAAAATTCTTTAAGAGTTTTTCTATGTACTTTTTTTGCTTCGCAAATTTTAGTCCGTTAACACTGGAGATATGCAGCCTTAGTCTTGTGAAAATACCCGACATGGGTACAGAGGTGCTGGACTTTTTTCCATTTGTTGCAGACTGATGCAAAACAAACAAAAAATAAAATCAATTTAAAATACATAGCAATGTCTTGGTAAACTGTCAGTGAGTTGGGGTCATTCATAGCACGTCTTGCTGAAAATTGTGTTATAAGAGGCTTTTGTCTATGCATCTCCAGTGTTATCAGTTTGTTTGCTTCAGACTTCAATCACAATTTAATCACTTCCTGCTTAGTAGTTGAAATCCTTGTAGATTGGTTGTCCTTGTTTCCAGGAAATTTTCCACCCAAAAATGAATTTATTAGACAAACTATGTCCTTTGTCCTCCTGGAGTTTCCAGGCCATCCATTTTTTTTTCACAGAGATACCTTTACAAAAGGGTATTATTTAGCTGAACAAAGGTGGAGTGGATTTCCAGTAAGAGAAATACCCTCGAGCTATGAATTTAATAAAGGTGGCAAGATAGCTAACAGAACACTTCCAGGTTTTCCAAGGGGGAAGTTGGAGGGAAAGTTGCAAAATACATAAGAAAAATCTAGGCGAGTAACACTGGACAGCAAATATCAGGACACTTGGGCATTTTTTGTGCATTTTTTTCTCTGTTTTTTCCAAAAAGTCCATGTGGTGAGAATCAAGAATGACAGACATTCAGCTAGGGTCTCTGACGAGTGATCAGGTCCACAGTGAAACGACCAAACTACTTTCCATTCGGTGCAAAACAATATTGCGCTTAGTCGCAATAAATGGAAACTTTGCATGCTTTGTCCGAAAAATAAAACATGGCGTCTGCAGTATTAGCTACCAGCAATCGGACCTTTTAATGAGATTGTGGGTAATGAGAGGTCCAACAATGGGAAATAACTCTGTCACAACTTTTGAAAGGTAAATATGAACACAGTTACTCATGTGGGAAAGGAATGTTTTTAAGGAGATGTTGTCAAACTAAAAACATGTTGCACAAGTAATGGTGGGGGCAGTTGTGCATGGTGATGTTTGTTCCCTGTGAGGATGTGGCAAAGAGAGAGAAAGTGTGTGTGCATGACTGTGATAATGCACTGATGGTGTCGCTGTGAAGTTGGTCGCAGGATGTGTTTCTAGTTTGGGTTATCTGGACTGAATAAATGCCACGGCATCACGTCTTGCTTGTCAAGAGGCGGTTAACCAAAAAGATAAGAATAAATTAGCTTCAGGAAGACACATGGAGGGCAGATACTCATAGCTGACTCGGTATTTAGTTAGCAGCTGTTCTTCTCAGTGTCTCACTACGTGGTCATGGAAACAAATTGGTACCCTGGTTTATTTTTTCAAGCATGAGCAAAAGGTTCATTTAGACTTGGATCAGGCCTCCAAACTGTGCTGTGAAGGAGCAGTCACATGCTTTTTTTCAAAGCCATGATCCCAAAAGGATAAACCTTGAGACCTCAGCAACATGAGAGAAAATTGACGGTAAATCTCTTAAACCGATTCCTGTGCAACTTCCGATAACTTGTCAAAGCCATTCACCACTTTTTGTTACAATCATGTAAAAACATTGTAAATTGCTTTGTAGATTAACATATTTATTAAATATAATGGGATGCTATTTTTCATTGTAGTGCTCCACCTCCTTAAACCAAACTGTACATATCATCTGTCATGCATTTATTCTCGCCCTCCCATCTGCGCTGTATATGTAGGAAAACCCCTAATATGTAATCTGAAGGTGTGATGTTATGTTTTTTTTTCTTTTTTTTGGGGGGGGCCTGCACAGTGGAATCCAGGAATCCATGCTTATTTGATATGCTGTCATAAATTTGCTATCAAGAGCATACGACTTTTGAATTGTCATTTTTTTGCTGGTTCATGATAGTGACTTGAAATCTAACTCCGCATCATAATTGAACAAATGTGAAGAGAACGGAGACATGTGGGTGACGGTGCAAGATATGGATCTCCCAAATTATCACTCACAACCAAGAAGAAAGGGCTTTAATTCAATTACAACAGACGACAACAATAGAGTTAGACCTGAGGGCATCACCTGGTAAGTGATAACTCACAAGCACTTTTACTAACAATTTACCTTTGACCTGGGATAATTCATGCCTCTTTTGTTTTAACAAGGTCCGTGTTTTTAGGAGCCCCCTTCCGCTGATCCTCAGTGCCCTCCGTTCAATGAAAACACACATGCATTTCAACTTCTCTAAGAGTGGGAAATGTATTATGAGCAAACTATTTCTGTAGCCTGGATGATAATTTGAATCCAGGATGTGAGACACCAGCCCTGCCAGGGAAAATATGCTATGTACCTTGACAGCATGTGCACGGACCTAATGATGATAAAGTGCTCCCACAGTGAGAGCAACAAACCGCGTTTTTAGCATGTAAAGAGCATATGGCTGTACTGAAGTTCTCTTTATATTCGCATTTTTTTTAAAGTTAAGATTTATAGTCAGAATATGTTGGATGTATATCTTGGCTTGAGATCTTTGGAGATGTTGGGTGCTCCGGTCTTTCGAGGCACATCGCATGAAATCGACAGGATGTAGGCATGTGCTCGACCTCTCCGATGACCAGAAGAGCCAAGACTTTTCGGGGGGTAGTAGCTGGACCCTCCTCCTTGATTGCATGAAAAAGGGTCATAGCTTGAGATCTGCAGAAACCACAAGGTTTCCAATGGATTTATACATCTCTGCCCAGGAGGAGCAGCTTGATTCTGCAGATTTGAGGCTCGGTGCAGACACCAGCCATGCCATGTTCTACAGTAGTATCAGGATCGACATTGTCAAAGAGTATTTGGTGGCGTGAGTGACACACAGCATTTCCATCCTTTGTGTTTTTACATTATTCTGGGATTGAAAGACAGACACAGAGAAATTGGCAAAAGGTTACCACTAGGCAGAAAAACACACCAAATTGATTTACATTCCAGGTTTTTGATTTTTTTCTTTGGCATTTAAATGGGTATTTTTTAAGCATATTCAATTATTTCTTCATTATGAATTAATTCTTATTCATCTTATTTTCTTTAATTTTATTTTTTTGCTAACTTTCTTAGCCTATTTGTTCAACAGTTAGTTAAAAAATTCTGCTAATTTGAAGGTATTTCCTTTTTGAATATTTTCTTTATTGCAATGTAATCTTATTTTTACAAAATATCATCAGCTACATTTGCTTACTGACTTGACAGGCTACCATTACACAAATTAAAAGTAAAATAAAACCAGATTAAACCTCCCTCTTTGTGATTCTTAGGGTGAAACAATTGAATGAGCTTTTAATGCTATAATATACGATAACACTTGATCAGATTTCATACCAGTGATCACAGTTACACAGTGCTGTATGTTCACATTGAACCAATTGATAAATGTATTATAAAGCAAATAATAAATTATGTTGATAGGTATAACCAGCACTGACTAATAGAAGGTTCAATAAGCACTCTGACCTAATGCAAACTGGCCCGAGTTATTGTGTAACTTCACACAAACTACGAACGCTGAAATCTATCAATATATTGACTGTTTTTGCTGATTTTGATTAGGAGCAGTCAGTAATGGTCAAGTGCAGCTGTTTCTGGCAATAAGAAAGACACATGTCTGGATAGCCAAAGATAGTATTAAGCACATTCTGGTCCCATCAGTGGTCTCACCTCTGAAACTCTACCCTCCTCCACATGTGGTCCAGGCTTGCAGCTGTGTGTTCTCCTAAAACCACTGGAAGCCACTTGGGGAACGTTTCCATTTGGCTACTTTCAGGACACCACCGCCCCTACTCATGGTGGGTGTCTCACCTCACAGGGAGCTTCCGCCTGATGCTTACGATTCTCATTTCTTGACAATGCCATAGAAAATATGAGAATCAAATTCTTGCACGTTCTATCTGGTATATTCTGATTGAGGAGGCATCACATGGAAAGAGAAAAAATGCAATGCTATAAACTGCAATTATGGTATAACTAACGGTGAACCAGACCTGAAAACATGAACCTGCTCACAAGATGAGCCTCTTGAGCTCATATGATATATAGTAATAAATTAGATGAGATAGAGAAAAGCTGGCAGGTTTTTTATTAAAGCAAACTCGGTGTAATCATATTCATATTAAAAGGCATATTTTATCATCTGTGTGGTATCTCTTCCATTCACTGAGGTATAAATATGAAGTTAAATGCAGACAGAAAATATGGATGTTGTTTGTCATTCCAGTTGCTGCCTTGTTTCGGAGAAATGTCAGACCACAAATATTTTCCCCATCTTGCTTCCTCATCCTCCTTGTCGCTTTTTGCCTTTTCTTCATGGTGCCACACACATTATAACAAGATTTCCACTGCTCTTTCCCCCTGTGATTCTCAGTGAGGAATAATTGCACAAATCTGGTGAGAGAAAATGACTTGTGGCGCAGTTAACCAAGTAATTTTGTATGTTACAGGGGAATAAGCAAATGAAAGCGCAGACAAATCCTTTCTGCAAACAAACATTGCAAGCTACAACTTCCCCATCTAGAACAACAGAGCAATTTAAATGAGCCACACAGAAGTATCAGGAGCTGCTCTGCTGGATGGCATGTCCAGCTGTGTGGGTTTGTGGGTAAAAAAGAAATGTTTCTACATGTGTGGGATGAAACCGTCCACTCCAGCTGACCAGGTCGGCTGCACCGCTGCGTCTCCGTGCTCTGTCTCTGCCCTTTGCTACCGGTCAAAATGCGTCTCAGCCTTCTTCTGGAACTGAACACCAGACAACATGCTGAGCAGATGTGAGAAAGCTGTCCAGAGGTTCTGTGCTGCTTGAACAACACTGCACATGGCCATGTGAATAATACTAAAAAAAATAAATAAAAAAAACACCAATCACGTTCTCTGCAGCATGCAGAGGCTCTGTCTCGCTGGAAAGGTCAGCCTGAGAGGCAGGCTGAGGCGCTGAAAGCACCTTGCTGTTTTAACAAAGGTTGATTGTCTCTGCCTGTCTGTCCTTTTGGGTGAAATGATTTAGTGAGAACGCAGACACCCAAATCCCAGAAGTCAAGAAAAAAAACATGGTTGAAAAATGTAATCTTTGCAGAAAGACAAAGGTAAAATAAGCTGTCAGTCCCAACTAGCTATTGTTTCTGCTTCATATATCTCACTTTAAGTCAATAAGGAGCAAAAAATATTATGCTACTAGACTGCTGGCGTGCCCACTCACATATCTATTATCTATTTCCCAAAAATTGGGAGATGTTATCTTACACACCTTTCCATATAATGTAACCTAATATCCAAAAAATGATACAATAGACATTTGTTTTGTCTGTTTTCTCCCTTCAGTCTTTTCTTCAAAAGCGATCAAATAATGTTTGCACGTATATGCACATCACCGGCCCTGATCCCCGCTAAGATCGACTGGTGCCGAGGCTAAAGTTGAAAGGTGAAAGTTAAATTCCTCTAGTTGTTTCCAAAATCGGGGGTTGTGACCCCACCATCACCCTAATCTCAAGAAGTCAAGAGGTGAATATGGAGTAGAGAAGAGGAAATGAAAACAAATAAAAATTCGCCTTGATATTCGGATTTCTTCAAATATTTTGTACATTTTCTTTCTAATCTTTCAACTTTGGTCTTGGTTTTGAACATTGTTTCTAGATGATCGCTTTACATTGAAGGGTCACAAGAAAACACCCCGACAACCGTTATTATTAGCCACGATTAGCAAACTTATGATTGGTAGTTCCAGGAAGTGACAAAATATAGGCCTCAACTGTAAAATAATTTCCTGCAGTGACCAAAACCAGGACAAAAGTCTCTTTTCCCAGTAATCCTGAACTGTATGGAACTTGGATCTAATGGCCAGTGAATGTAATGTTTGCTAACCGGGCATTTTTGTATGTGGTTGGTGAGTATTGAGTAGCAAATATCTGACTCTCTGAGCTATTACAGAAATTATCTCTGATGACGACAAAAACAGATTGGAGTGTGTCTGCCGGGGTGTGTTTGTTTGGCAGGGGGTTTGTCCTCACTGGTGTACATTCCACCCGGTCCAGAGATACCAAACAACATTTCTGTGTATCACAGGGGTGGCCAAACTTTTTGGCTCAAAGGCCGCACTGACTTTTAAAATTTGACAGACGGGCCAGGTCAGCACAAGATACGATATATATTAAAAAACGCATTTGTTAGCAGTACATGTCAACTATAAATGGAATTAAGCATTCATGTGTGTCAGTATGTCCACAGTAAAGGCTAAATCACAAAGACATTCTGTGTCATTCAGCTCAGGAAAATTGTCAGTGTTCTCAAGTAGCCTCAAAAATGAAATAAACTCCTGTTTGAGCTCCCACACTTGTTGATATACTTTCCCCAAACTTTACCAGCAGACATTAGAGTGGTAAAGCAAGTCCCTGTGATCAGCGGCAGTTTCTTCAAGAAAATTAACAAACTGATGATGGTGAAGTCCCCTCGCTCAAATAAAGTTAAGACGTTTCGCAACTCGTTTCACTACGTAGTCAAGCTGCAACACGGATTTACACAGTGCTTCCTGGTGAATTATGCAGTGTAGGAAAATTACCTCTTGCTCAGAGTTGTCCTCTTTCACCCTGTCCTGGATTCTTTTGAGCAGCCCAACTTTTTTTCCCGTCAGATTTGGTGATCCATCTGTGGTGATGTTGGCGAGCGTACTCCAAGGTAGCCTGAGCCTCTTTATGAACGCTGACACACTGTTATATAAATCCTTTCCCAATGTTTTTCTTTTTAGGGATACCATAGCCAAAAACTCCTCTGTTATCTAGAAATTTTCATTAATCCCTCTGATTATAATTAAAAGCTGAGTGTAAATGACTCCGCTTTTTTGCTTGGCTTGCATGTTAAGTGTTTGTCAATTGCTTCAACACGTCGTGTCACTGTCCTGCGTCATAAGCAAATTTTTCAAATTTGTTCTTGCTCTCAAGACAAAAAAAATCCTTGGTGTCTCTAACATGCACTCTTTGATAAACTCCCCTTGCTGGCTTTTGCTAATTTGAATGCCAACTTGTCTTCGTGCTTGATTCTTGGATGGGAGTTTCTTGGATAAAGCTGTTTTGCTGAGCCTAAAAGCGAGCTACCAACCTATGAGCAGTTCTTGCATTGACAGGTTGTTGGCGTAATTATCGTGCTCGGTGGAACAGTGACGGCTGATATATTCCTTTAAAACCGCAACAGTTTCTTGGCAAATAAGACATACAGCCTTTGACTGAACTTCAGTAAAAAAGTATTTAGGTTCCACTTCTTATTTAGCACCCTGCACTCACGGTCAACTTTTCTTTTATTTTCTTTGACATTGCTGCAGATGGGTTCCGAGCAGTAGATGAGTGATAACAGGAAGTGGCTTGGGCTCAGCAAAATCAAGTCACTGCGCTTAATGCACTGCCTGGTGGTGAAATGTCTGTCATTACAAGCCAAAGTCAAACGAAAGCGATCATTCAAATCAAGTATTAATTCCGTACCAGTGTTTGGCGGGCCGGATTAAAAAGACCAACGGGCCGGATGTGGCCCGCGGGCCGTAGTTTGCCCACCCTGGTCTAGCAGATCACATGAATATAAAAAGCAAGTCTATGTAAGATAAGTTGTGATGGCATTTTCCAGTATGTGAATCGGTATAGTTTATGACTATTTTGTAGCATTTTGTTAGCGCATATTAGATAACAGGCGAGCTTGTTTACTCCCCAGTTACAATCCAAACAATAAAATAGTGGTCAGACATTCAACCGGTCTCCTGAAATGTTCTTCAAATGACTGCAAATGTCGCGTGGCTGCCGAAGCAAAAAATAAAACCCCAATGCTCAAGTCGCATAAACATGTCAGAGGCAAGCTGGACTGACGAAACGATGATGGCAGTCAACATGAGTATTATGATCCCTGGTCTCTGTCAACAATCTTGAAGAGAACTTCTCATTTCAAAGTTGACTGCTCCCAACTCTCTCCTCACCACTCTCTGTCCTACATTCCTGCTGGCCCTGATTAGTCACTAAGCCTTTTGCTCTGTTATTATTGCAAGAGTATCTCAGGTCATGAGACTTAAACACCAGCAAATTCCTGCCCTCTAGACCTCCCGGTTTCTCTGTTAGGTTCTGTCCATTAATGCTGTGAATTACCAAGCAATGCCAGGCATGAGCGGAATGGACGTCCAGGCGCAGGCTTCAATTTCACCTCTGCGCATCGTAGGTTGACAATGAATGATCAGTGGATACACCTTTCTGCAGGCCATTGTGATGCTCCATGGTCGGCTCACAGAATGGGGAAACTCATTTTTGATTGGTTGCTGTGGATTATTTTAGTTGTCATTGGAACTGAAATGTTTCATCAATTTTATTTATGCGTGTGCCCTGATTACCTGGTTTCACAATTTGTTGTAAACAAACTTGAACTTGTTTACTTGCGACACATCTACCCCCGCCTCCTGACTTGTTATTTTAGCCCTCCATTTCAATCATTTAAATGTTTCACTAAATTGCTGTCCATTGACTGACAACATGATGGGGGACACTGACATCGATCGTCTGCTCAGACTTACACATGCAGAGGAAATTATCTGTACATGGCCAAAAGAAGAATTTTAGGGATCCTCAGAACAATGAGGAATGGTCTCAGACTGTTATTGTGGTGATAATCAGTAACACAGATCTCTTGTTACTCTTGTTCCTGCAGCTGAATAGCTTGAAAACACACTTGACTTGATCAGTGACATTCATGGCGCTACGTTCTTTAGAGTTGGAGGGAATCACATTACTGAGGTAAAGACCAAAAGAATGCAGAATATACTGTTCATGTTATCGAATCGTGAACAGGAGCTGATGAAAGCGTGACCTTTTCGGTGATTAAACGTGATGTAAAGGACTGACAGTCGACAGTCAGTCCTGAGGAGACCTCGAGGAGGCCCTAATAGTGTTTCAGCTGTACAATATCACAGTAGACACTTTGTTTTTTCACAGTATCATATTATCATAGTACCTGTGGTGAAAATTTTGAGATTGGGCAGAAGGAACACATTGTATTTGCTTGCAGTGAACTTGACCTTTGACCACTAAATAATTTGTGTATTTCGATCTTTGCAAATAGTTGAATCAAACACGAACATAAATAAAAGACACAATATATTTACAGTATATGTATATATATATATATGAGATTGAAATATAAATGAACAAGAAACAGTCATGTAGAGAAAAACTTTTTTTTTTAACAAACATTGATTAAAAATATTTAGGCTAAAGTATCAGCTTATTTTGCTTGCCCCTCTTACTTTGAGTTTCCATTAACCCATTTTAGAAATGAGGAAAATACATGCATTTCATTTATACAATAGGGAGTTTACAAGTGCAAATCAGTTTAAAATGAATTCTAAATAAGTTTTTGAATTGCTATCCATTCATTTTCTTCAGTTTCCTTGGATACTAAATCTGAGATCAAAGTGCATTCTAAAACGATTATAATATCAGACAGAAGAAAATGCTGACGAAGATGCTTTGATGGAAGCGGAGCAGACTGTCCTGCTGTGAATTTGCTGTGAGCTCTTTCTTTAATTGATCTCAAACCTCAAACTATTCTCTCCATGAATATTTCATTTGTTGCTGCTAAAGCCCTACCCTGCTTTCACTTCATCGTCTGAGCAACACTTACTAAGTCTCTTCAGACCGAAAGATCCCGATGGCTCCAACTAATGTTGTTTCAGTTTCCCCCTCATGGTAGTAAATTGCTTTCTGAACTCAAACTCAGCAGCAGGATTCTGTGGGTGACTTTATTTAAAAGTAGCATGTTAGCTCTGGGGCCAAACACCCGGCTGATCCTCATATGGTGCACATGAAGGAGCCTCGACCCCTCTCACATTGAGGGAGCCTTTTTGAGAAGACACCTCCGCCTGACTGCAGGTCTTATCCCTCATCTGTCTGCCCAAACTTTGCTTATTTGCCAACTTGGACTGTTTACCCTCCAGCGAAGATTACACAACCGGCTCATGAGAGAGGACCGGTAATCACACAGATATTATGCCGTGTTTTCTCGCTTTGTGTTTGATGTGACGGTCCAATGACTGCGTACTTTAACAACACTGAAAATGGCATGCACTGAATGCCGCCTGTCACCTTTCCTTCATTAAATCAATCCTAATGACAGTCTGTGCGAACTTCTGTCTTTGCGAGTTCGGAGTAACTTTTATTAACAACTAGGTACATAGAAGTTGAAAATGGGATATTGCATCACAATGGCTGTTTTGAGGTGTTTTCAAAGTAGCACTGCCTTAGCATTGTCTTTCATTATCTGGAAAAGACTACATATGTCAGTCTACTTTATTATTAAAGTGTCATAACACAGTGAGGGTTTTTTTAGGAAGACTATTTATGGAATGCAAAATACATGATCTCTCTGCAGCATGTCGCTTGCAATGTTATGGTGCAAATAAATGTTTAAAGCTTGTATGTAAAATGCTTTTGTAAGAACCCAGTTATAAGATGGACATTATGTCAAACAGCAAGGAAAATAGTTTATTTCATTTTCAATTCTTGAATCATAAAGAAGAAGAGAGTGTCTACATCAGCAGCCTCTTTCAGGATGGCTGTATTTCCGCACAGCATACAGAACTGCGTTTTTTTTTTCATTTAAAGCACTTTCCTTGTCTTTGCAGGGGCAGTTAAACAAATGCTTTGAACATGTCAACGAAAAAATATGCGCAATTGCATTCATATTCTTTTTCTATTCTTGCAATCCCACATTATATAGCAATGCCATTAAAAAATAAAATCAACTTTCTGACTAGATCTGCTTAGCTATCATTAAAAGTTTTCAATAAATCGATACACATGTCAATATGGTCCTTTAGCTATTTAGCATTGCAATATAATTATTTGTCCCAAATAGAAATGCAGTGGCAGAGCAGTGGGAAAGCCTTGACATTTTCTTTGTACAAATTCCCACAGCTTGTGTCAGTGCATCAACCACCCACCAAGAAGCAGGACTGACCAGAATCAACTGGGACAGAGAATATTCTGGTAAATACAGAATATTTCCACCTCATCGGGCCCAGAGTCAAACAGAAGATGTTCAGTCTATTTTTCCTTGTGAAGAGCTGTGAACAGTTGCTGTCCGGTCTGATTCATGGAGGTCAGGCCGCAATATTTACATTTTTTGACTGACTTAAAAGACCAAAAAAGCACAAATATAGATCAGAAGATCTATGTATACTCAGATATAAACAAGCCTAATTAGATGTTTGTTTGAATGTGTGTGGTTTGTTGCTTAATAATACTATTAAAATAGCTTTCAACACATGTCTTTTTAAACCGATCATAGATCTGACCCCTCCCCATCTATTTCTGTGAAAGAATCTTTAGTAGAAGGCTGTGATAGCACTACACAGAAACTGGGGTATCCATCCATCCATCCATCCATCCATCCATCCATCCATCCATCCATCCATCCATCTATCTATCTATCTATCTATCTATCTATCTATCTATCTATCTATCTATCTATCTATCTATCTATCTATCTATCTATCTATCTATCTATCTATCATATGTATGCACGTGTATATATATATGTGTGTGTGTATGTATATATAAACATCCACAATTTTCCACATAATTAATACCCCTTCACACATATGCGTACGTACATACACACATATTTGGAGTATACATTTTTTACATATAAATTCATACACAGTTTTCCACATCGCCTTCACCAATGTTCATTTAAAATGCCATAGAAGATGACAAAATTCACACCAATTTGTTCACGTGTGGGTTTGTGTCTCTTTGCTTGAGGCTATTCAAATGAAGTGTAATTACTAAAAGGCCAACAGGCATTTTAGTCAGTCATGTCTACCAGAAGCAGAGTTGGTTGCTGGAGCCTATTTTAATTCTTTTTACACGAGAAAATTGGCATATTTGTGTGTTCTCTGTTGAAGCCATTATCTAAGTGGGTTTTCACCAGATACCTCATCACCTCAGGTATTCAGATAACAATACTAGTAATTTTTTATTTTTGAACAACAGCAATTTTATTGCCATATTCACACTTCAGACCGCCCATCACGCCACATTTCAGAGGCAGATTTTTTTTAAGTAATACATTTACAAAGGAACTGGACACTTACTTATGTTATATGTTACTTATGTAATATTTCCCTTAAAAAAACACAAACCATTCCAAACAGAAGGAAAAGGGGTCAAGCCAAAGTTCTCGCTTCCTGTTTTTATGCACTGTTCAAACTAGATATGACTTAAAAACGATGTGTGATGTTGGTTTCAACTACAAGAAGTACAGACGAATCCTCAAATTGCAGAAACTGTGTATGAAGGTTAAACGATGTCTGGTGACAAGCTAGTCACCTTAAGGAATAATAAATAAAGATTCAAGATTCAAAGCGTTTATTGTCACATGTACAGTGTAGAAACGTGTTTCCCTGTACAGTGAAATTCCTACTTTGCTGTCCGCAGTGCATTTGCATATATGCTGATAGACAGAATGTAAATATTATTATGAATATGATTATAGATATGAATATGAACATTGCAATGGAACAGTGGCACCGCAATAGGATGTTTGAGTGCAGCTTGGTGTGCAGCTCACAAAGCACAGGTGCAAGAATGAGTGCAGTTTAAGTGGCAGTAGACTTTAAATGTGGCTATAGACTTTAAGAGCAACGTGCAATAAATGGTGCACTTTATTGCAACATGTGCAATAAATGGTACACTCACACATTTCCTGAGAGAGAGAAAGAAAAAGGTAAATCTCTGTCCCACAGAAAAACTAGAATCAGCGTGAAATCACTAGTCCACTTTATGTTGGGAATGGCTGTAACACACATATAAAGGAGGAAGGTTCTTTGTTTGTATCATTGTGAATGAGGGATTCATTCATTTAGGCGATATGATTAGTGGTGACTATTCCAGCCAATAATGCAATCAGGAATAACATGCAATAAGGGGGAGAAAATATCTGGAACTGGATGTTCCAATGGAGTTCATGTCACAAATTAAATAAATATTGAAGCCAAACTCATGGCTCAGAGCTTTGCAATGAGAATTTGAATAGCCGCTCTTTGATTCCTCAGGCATCACTGTCTTATCCACAGTTTTCCAGGCGAGATGATGTAATGCTGTTGGGATCGGCCAGTTCTGTCATTGACTTGAGGTGGCCATCTTGCATTATCTAACAGCCAGGCTTCGGCTTATTAAAACTGAAAGCAAGGTACCCAAGTATAATAAGAGGCTGCCTAAATTCTCAGGATTGAATTTCCAAGGATCAAAGATTAACTATCCACAGTCAGATGATGGTTCCCTGATGAAATCAAACACATGGGTTCAGAGCTTGGTTTTCTTCCACATGTCCTGGGTTCACGGGTTGGACCAAAGATCTCCCTCTGCTTAGGTGTTTCCAAAACAGGATGGGAAAATGTTTCCAAAAACAATTAAAATGATCGGTCAGACTTAAATCACAGTGTCATCCGTGTATTGGGAGTCCGGCAAGGTTAGTGTTAAGTTACCCAAAGAATAACATAGGAGTGGGTGCAAGGAGAAAGAAAGGATTGTTTGGGTAAGAGGCAGAATGGAGGGTGCTTGGTCAACAGGACAGTTCTTAAAAACTAAGGAAGAAGGAGAAGGAAACAGGAACATCAAACAGGGCCTGATTCCCAAGTTTATTTTATACTTTATTAATGTTATCTGGTGTAATGATGAGATGCCAGACTTTGTGGTACAGTAGGAGGGAAAGCAGGAGGGTGTCAGATGATGTGGGTTTGTGCAAGTCCACTCAGAGGACCTCATACAATGGCCCTCTCTGTCTGGGCCGCTTGGCCAACTATGGTCCGATACTCTCTCACACACCCCATCACCGTCCCCCTTACCACCAAATGTGCTCTAGGGCGACAGAAATAGGAGGCTTGTGCGCCTGCATATTTCCTTTTACTTTCCTTTCCTTTTTTTTAATTTTTTTTATACAATTTCCATGCTGAACCCAGACTCTTCCCTGACATGGTCAGTCTGGTGACCTTATGGTCAAATCTACCTTTCTTGTAGAAAGAGAGTGAATAAAAGACATCCACCTTTGCTTAGTGAGGGAAGAGTAGTATTGGGTGAATATGTAAAGGTTACACACTGTAAATACCTGGGTGATTCCAAGGATAGTGGAGATTTGACAGTCGGCACTGCTATTAAGTAAAGAGGCTGAAACGTAATTTATTAAGACATTAATGTTTGGATCAATGACATTCCTGATTGCAAACATGCAACAAAAATAATGCTTGGAAAATATATTCCAGGTACACACCCCCTTCCACGCTAATGTCCGCTTGCCTTTAAGGTTCAAACGCTAATCGCATCTGTTATAGCTGGTGTGCAAAACACACATAATGTGGGGGCGCGTCTCTTACTGAGCTGTAATTGCACTATTTCATGCTGCAGCAAAACAAACCGCCATACCTGAATATCAAAGTGGCTCATCTCTTTCACACACACATGCTTTGCTCTCTCTCTCACTCACACACACACACACACTCACACAAACACACACAGCCAATCCACAAATTTTCATATTGCCCAGCACTTCCAGTACCCACAGTACCTTCAGATAGTGAGAAAAACAATTGCTGTCATCTTCAGAATTTAGCCTTAAGCTCGATATCCATGCATTTTTTTTTTTTTTTTGACATCCTTAGCTCCTGACTCACTGTTGATTTATTTGGAGCTGGGATATCATTGTGTATCAGAATACTGTAAAATAAACATGCAGCAGCATGTTGTAGATTGTTTTTAGATTCCATGACTGACCCGATGACCTTGAACTTCACTGTGAAGTTTTAATTGTTTTTGGGGAACTTAGTCTGGTGTTTTTTTTTTTCAGGTTCTTTTATCACACAGTGATAAAAGGTGAACCTCAAACCAAGCTTGCTTTTGTTCTTTTCGCAGCAAAGCTGGATTCCATGTGGTTTTAAAGGCTTTCTCCCCTCAGTCTGGCACGCAGGGTGGACACACCTCAATGACTCAGCATCGAATGTCTCGCAGCATGCCATCCAATAATCATTTCAGGCATATAATGATATTGTATCCAATGTAATCAGAGCTCAGATTTGTCTGGAACAAGGCAGTATGTTTGAGATGCGGAGCTGAAGGTGAAGCTCGGGCTTGAGGTGAACTCCTCCCATGTGCGTGATCATGAGTGAAATATGTGATCTGGCCGTTGCAATCCCATCAGCGTCCATTAGAGAAGCAGCAGCTAAGAGCTCGCTGAAGGACTGTCATTGTGAGCATCTGTTTAAGTGTTATGTAACGTCTAATGAGGCTGCGGTTTTAAGGTTTGGCTTCAAACCACGAGTGGAAGAGTTATACCAACCTGTCGAACCCCTCATGCTTACTAATCCAGAAGGACACACACGCGGAGACACACGGGTTGCACATGAGGAAAAAAATCATTTTCACATTTACCTAGGTCAGCATTTTGGTTTGGATGTATGCTATGACTTAAAAACATCTCTTCAAAACACACACCCCCAACACACACACACACACACACATATATACACATAGCCCCTCCTTCTCTGTGAGTGTTGACAGATTTCCTCACTGACTGAAATAGTCTCTGAGGAGAGCGACTGATAACAGTATGTCTAGACGTCCCAGGGTGCAGGACCTTGCCTTGTAAACTTGGGGCTATTGCTACTGCTCACACACTATATCTCCATGAGTGTATTGTGTTTTCTGTTTCCATCTTTCCTCCCCATTTTTTTTCAGCATATGATATCTCAGGAGCATCTGGATATTATACCATTAGTTTATTATCTGTCTATCATATCTGTCTTTGGGCAAGAGGTTGGTTGACTGGTTGCCAGAAAATCACAGGGTCGCATGTGGACAAACAACGATTCCAATAATCCTCTCGCATGTTTCTTGACTGTGGGAGGAAACTGGAGAACCCGGAGGAAACCCAAACAGACATGCAGAGAACATGCAGAAAGCTCCATGCAGAAAGGCCCCCCATTGGAATAGAAACAGGGACCTTCTTGCCGTGAAGTGGAAGCTCTAACCGCAGAGCCACCGTGCCACCTGCATCTGGATATAATTTCTTCAAAATTTTGTCCATTCTGATTTAAAGATGAAGTGATGAACCCAAGGTCACCTTAAAGTTGCTATGACAACTTAGCCATGGGAGGAAGGTTTACATGCAATCTGATGTTTAAGAGTAGTTTTCACAATGGCCTATATACACGATTTACACTATTTTTCCCCTGTTTATGGACTCCAGGTTTCATTCAGTGCAATTACAAAAAAAAACAAACGATCGGAGACCCTCATTCACATTTGTTTCCTGGGTTTTAAACGTTGCTGTTTGCTCAAAATAATAAAATAAATGAAAGCATCAGAGAAACTCTTATCAGTAGGTACTGTATGACACTCAATGTTGATATATGTCTGTACACCATAGAACTCCAAAGGCTTTCGTGTGTACTTTACTCACTAAGTGAGAAAATACCATGATATAGCTAAATACAAAATACACACAAGACAATTGTCGCCAAACTTGCCGAGTTCTCGTAAATGTATGAATGTAGCATGTCGCTGATGTAAACAGCTTCGGCTGATGAAGTAACACACGCGCAGCTATGGCTCGTGCACAGGCTGTGTGCAGTGAATGTGCTCCTGCATGTGCATGCCGTTGATGTTCATGATGAAAGATGGGGGAGACAGCCTCACACCAAAGCGCAGTTAGCCATCGACAATGTGGAATAATAAAAAGAAATCCCCACTCACTCTGGGGAAGACACACACGCTAAAACCCACTCACCCCGCTCTTCTATACCACTCTAACAGACCCCGCCAGTGTTTGTCAGTGTGTACATGCCATGTGTGTGCTCAATCCCTGGAGCTCTGAAAACAGACTTTGGAAAGAGTCAGCTTGAAGGTCTCAGAGAAAACAAACACGAGAAACTCCCAGACAGTGGACTCGACACAATGAATGATCGGTGCGGGCGGTTCGAGCACGTCTTAATTCAACCCGACTGCGCCGCGTTTGTATTTTCAAAGTGAGTAAGAGCCACTTAAGGTGTTGGAATAAGGAAAATCGCACACTTACTTGGGTGAAATTTTTAGTTCATATTGGCCCAATTTGGAACGCGGATTCTCAGAGCTAAAATGGCAGTTACATTATTAGGTTTATTCCAAGATGCCGAGTCGCCTAAGGTAATTGAAGTCCCCTTGTGCCCCATCTTCCTCATACTTGGGCTTTACGTAGAATTCACTCATATACGTGTTTAAACAAATGTTCTTTGGCTTCACTTGCTGGGGAGACAAATTAACATTTTTCCATCATTCCTCTTTTGTGCTCTGTCCCTTCACTATGTCTCCCCTCCAGGTGAAGGTTCAGGGAACAGAGGCCTTCCTTCAGGGCTGCCTCTGCTGGTTATGCGGCTGGATTCTATCTCACTCTCTGGAGGTCCCCCAAGCCTACAGCTCTCTTTTTCTCCCTTCCAACCAAAGTTGGTAAAATCAACAAATTTGTCGAGTGAGGGATGCTGGGGACGGCAGTGCCAAGCAGATGCAAAATGTGGGTGAGCAAATGAAGGTGCCATGGAGTGTAAAGTCATGGAGTGCAAATGAAGGAGTGTAAAGGTGTCACTATATGTTCCACAATCATTGGCTTTTTTGTAAAGTCTTAAAATGTATTTGATGCATACACTCTGTAACATCCCGGAGATTCGAATGGAAATCCGCTGAGTGTGACTGCGCTCCATTCATGAAATCCATTTCGTCAGCTCTAGTTTTGCTATGAAAATTCACATTGCGATTTCATAAAGTGATGAATGAGAAGGACAGATTGATTCTAATGTGTATTTTGTGTCTCAATTTACGACAGAAATAGAGTAGTGGATATCGTGTGCTCATATTCATTGCGCAACTGACAAGATTCAAAAGTGAAAAATTATTTTTTATTTTAAGAAAAAAAAACCATCATATAGCCTCATAGTCCATGAATGAAGATCCAATACTGAGAATTTTCATTGTTAAACTGACTTCAGCTTTAAACTCATGTATTTCTAATTCTAAAGTAAAAGACATTAATATGTTTTAGAAACAGATATAGTTGATCTCAAATTGGGGTTGCCTGATATGATGTCTGAGCTTTTGTCATGTATGAGGCCACAATCTTGCATTGGTGGGACTTTTGATTTCCCTGGTAAGGAGATGCCAAAAGTTGTCATTGTTTTCTAAATAAATGAAAAGATGCAATTACGTCAAAAGAAAGAAAAAGAATAATTAATTAAACTTCAGAAGACTTTGATGGCTAATAACTGGCTATAAAAGGCTGCAACAAGTAAACCTTATGCTACTCAGTAAAAGGAAGTCTGTCTGGGTTCTCACACACATCTAAGAAATGCCTCTTCTCCCTCTTCCTTCTCCACCTCCTCAAGTTTTTGGACCCCCACCGAGACCTGGCCTCGGCTCATGCTGGCGTGCGCGGCAGCTCCGACTGTTGCTCCGGTTGCACACCGGAGCATCGAACTTTCGGACAACTCATGAGGTCCTGTGCTTATCAACTGACCGCGAGGAGTTCAAGTAACACCTGCCTAAGCGTACGGCCCGTTGGATAGAAAGTAGGCCACTTAAAAGCATTGATTTTACTGCGAAGCTTCCTCACAAAGCTGCTGTTGATATACAAGGTTCAGCCGTCATTGGCAAAGGAGAACGTCTGGCATGGAGAGAAAGCTCGGCTCTGTCTTCTCTTGTATGCTGTTTGATTTCAAGATTCTACTGTTTACTGTCATGGATTCCAAGTCCTCGGCTAAATTTATGTATTTGCAGTCGTCCAGACACATCCTGCAGATGTATATGAAGCGTTCCTCATTGAGCCCATATTAATATGGCAAATCTTCCACGTTTATTTGTCATCTAAGTATGGCTATGTTATTCCCAAGGGATTCTTTCAAGCTTTGCTTAAAGTTATGCATTTATTATAATGTAATGTCATAATGTCTTTTTGACATATCAGTTTGCTGTAGTTAAAAATAAGAAAAAAAACACCTTATAGTATTTTTTTTTTGTAGTTTGGCTACCTTTACAAAACATAATTGCGATCTTTCCTGTAAACAACAAACACCCGGCGCGGCTGTGCAACATCCTAGTACATCTCGGTACAACACAAGCGTCGTTATGAGATAAAAAATAAACAAACATCCAAATAAAACAATACACATGTTTTATCCTGCCACATATCTTCACCAACTGCACTGGATTAAAACATCAAGACATTGAAACCATACATCGTTGCTTCTGTCATTTTAAAAAGTTCAAACAAATAAAACGTTGCAGCCAAACGCACGGACTGCTTGAAAAAAGCTGCAATCATTTGCTGAGCATTTGAAGGTAAGGATAAACAGACAAGACACTCATAGCTTTGAACTCTTGGGAAAAATAAATACGCAGCCAGACGTTGCTGAAATTAATTTCACATCTCATATCTCACGGTTTTACCACAGAGTGCTCGGCTGTTATATGTTAGTGTTGAGCTCTCAACAAATATCTTGTAAATCTGTTTTCACTGCAAATTTACAATTCAGCCCAACCACATCTGACTTAAAATTGCCTCCCTCTGAATATAATGCTGTCTGGTGTAAATACGCTAATGTGAAATTTGAAAAAAACATCAGTGCACTAAAAGAGATGATGGAGCTTCAGACAATAACAAACCCTGCTTACTGTTCTTATTTCCTCTATCTTTATGGAGACATGTGTGACGGCATTAAAATAATTTCACTTTCCTTGAAACTGTGGGTATATTTACACATATACATACAGGTATGCATGAATCCAGATGTCCAAATTATAATTTGGGATTTATTGAACAAAAATAAATTTGGACATTATCTTCCTGATTTCCTGATCTAAATTTTATTAATTCAGTCATTCATTATGTTTACTGCTTATCCTGCAGGCAGGGTTTGTAATGGGTGCAGCTGTCATTGGGCGAGAGGTGGATTTCACCCCAGACCCGTCGCCAACCAATCACAAGGCCGCATATAAACACATACAACCTTTTGCTCTCATTCACATCTGAGCGATTTAAGGTCTCCGATGAGCCGACTGCATATTTTTGGACAGTGAGAGGAAACTGGAGAACCTGGAAGAAACTCACGCAGATAAAATGCAAATTCAACACAGAAAGGCCCCCTGTCGGTATCGAACCAGAGGCCTTCTTGCTGTGAGGCTGAAGCGTTAACCCCTGTGCATCCCTGTCACCAAATTCTTGGAATATCTCGGATTAATTCCTAGAATATCTGTAGGTTTTATCATTCGACCATCTGGCTTTCACTCCATTGATATATAGCACCTTTTTATTTTTTTTCGATAGGATGCAGCTTAAGTTGTCGGACAAATCGGCGATTAATTAAAATACCTTCACACATCTGTATTTAATTGGAATATTCCACCCCCTACCGAGACAAAAAATAACGGCGGTAAGAAAGCGAAAAGCGGTTAAAAAAAGGAGGGGACTTTGCAACAAACAGGCAGATAGTGGGCCGGAAAGACATGGGGCTGCAGGAGCTCCGGCGCAGCACAGTATCAGTCTGTTCCGTGCGTCCAGCTATCACAAAGATACTCTTATGCAGCTCATGAACTCATGGACTCTGGGGAGAAGCAGAGAGGCCAGACAGCAGACGTGTTGTGAACCCGCTGATCCAGACAGAGGAAGAGTCGTGCCTCTGAACAGACGTCCGAGTGTGCGCGACGAGTAACCGAAAAAAGTTAAAGGGGCATCGGTGTTCTTGAATCTGATCGCTAACAAAAATATTTTTTGAAGACACAAGAGAAATTATCTGTAATTAGAAACTTTATCCTTTATTGCTGATTACATAATGGTAATTTAAGATCGAGTATTTATTGTTCTAAACCTCAGGTGTCCCGCGGTCCGGAGTTCTCAGCAATCCGGCGAGGTTGGTGACACGTATGAAGGAGGAACTCTACATGTCTCCTGAAATGAACATGGAAATGCCACAGAAGAGATGTGAGGGTGTCCGTAGCTCTTTAAAAAAATAGTAAATTTTAACCATCATTATCATTTTTTTTTATTTGCAGGAAAAATATTAGCAACTTTCCCTTACACCAAATGCAACAGTAGACATCAATGTCTGCCTCTTCAATGTGTTAGCATAATATACAGACATGGAACTTTGCGATAACATCGCATGACTGTCACAAAGAGGTGTTTTATTTTGCAGTCTGATTAATCAAACCAAGGCCTAGTGTGATATCGATCACAGATCGTTTAATTAAAAGCACAAACGGAGATCTTGAGCACCAAGTAATACAATAAGTCCACAAAGCAGGGTGTAGGACCCCTGAGGAGGACGTAGATACACCGATGCTGTCCGATTGCTTCCAGAGTTCTATTAAAACACAACAGCCTGTTTTATATCCGAATAATAAAAAGGTAATTTTCATGATGTAGCGTCCAATTGCTCGAGGAAAGAGGAAGTCATGATTCTTTGGCACCTTTATTTTGATATTCTGGTGGGGAAATATTTGGAACCCGTGGTTAAGATGATATCTTTTTTTTCAAGGTTAAAATATTATGATCTGTATTTGGAAAGTGAGCTGAGTGACTCAACGGAAGAAGAAAAATAGTTGGGCTTCCAGACAAATGCAGGGCCTTGTAACAACGACACGACTGCATTCCCTGGTCAACATCAACATTTACTAAGAGACCAACAGGTTTACACAAAAATCCCAACTTCTCAGAGCTGCAGTTGGACAACGGTTAGCTGAAGATGATGTATTTATGTATTCGGCAGAAGGTTATTTGGAGTGAAAATAAAGAACATAATGAATGAGGCAGAGGTATGGCTGTACGCGATGGAAGCTGTCATGTCTGAACAAATGAGGACACCAGAAGCCACAGGGTATGAGAAAAAAAAAGGCCAACGCACACAAACCCTGCCGTAGAGAATGAGCTATAAGTGAAAAATAAATTCACCGTCTGCACACGTATGACCTCTTTCTCGCCCCAAATCACCCCTGTTACACGTCCCGCGAACGATACCATAACATCAGAAAGTTTACAGGCCTGCTGCATTATTGGCTGTGGTTCAAAATTTTCCTTCAAAGAATTCTCTCGCTGGCAAACCACCAGTCCCCGACTCCATCTCCAGGGAATAATGAGTAATGAATGAGTCTAACAGTGGACGATATTCTAACATTTTTGGACATTTAGTGTTTATTTTTGAGTTATTATTACACGTCTCTTTTGTCGCATAGATTTTCACATGACTGGTAGGGGTTATGTTAGACCTGGGGAGTTTACGGGCCACATCCGGCCTGCCAAACCATTTTCTTTTAATATCTTAACAAGTATTTTCAATCACTATGGAATTTAGAAACTCCTTATTTGTTCCTTTTGTTTAATTTTGTATGGATGATTACATACAAAATAATGTCCAAAATAATGTCGGTGAATTTATATGATCATTCACGATTTTAAAGTTGAAATAAAATGCCGAAAAATGTAAATATTGAAATTGCAATTTTCATTTGGTTCAATTTACATGATATCCAGTTGGCCCGTGCACAAAAATTAAATAAGAAATGTGACCGCCAGCCAAAATAATTGGCCACCCCTGGGTTATGTTCATGATTCTTGCAAGTTAAGACACCACAGTACCAGACATTTAGTTGATGCTGGTAGCAGAAGCTGTAAACTTCCAGTGTTTTTGAAGGAATAAAGGCAAACCTATTAACGTCAATCAAAGAACAAAAAATGAGGGGGTGTGTTCACTAAATTAGTTTCCAACTTGGCCGTCATCTAGGTGTTCATTATGCAATTGCAGTTGTTAGTTGTAAATGACTGTTCTCTCTCTCTCTCTCTCTCTCTCTCTCACACACACACACACACACCCGCACATCCCTCTTACTTTGCATTTACAGACCCAAACATCTGCACTGTGAAACTGTGATGTTGCCTCCTTTGGAAAAAAACGAGTGCCATTGTGTTGTCCAATTTTTTGCCATCGACCTGATACCCTGGGATGGGTTGCCTTCTTTAGAACAAGGGTGGTTTTGCTTGTTCAATGAAAGCTTGCCTAAGATGGATGGTACCCTGGAAGACGGATGGTTGTGTTCACGTTTCTGTTTGAAAAAAAAAAAAAAGTGCTGAGAAGGAGGGTGAGAGCAGGAGAGGTGTGAAGGCCAGAAATTATGTTAAAATTAGGGTGTTATGAAGATTGAAGATTGCAAAAGGCTGCGTGTAATCCGAGCTGAATAGGCAAATATTTATCTTATTTCCAACGCAGATGTTGTGCAGGCCGGAGTCTGCGTTTTGATTGTTGACAGGCTCAATGAAAAGCAAGGCTTTTGTTTCTGAGACCTGTTTATTGACCCTTGAACAAGTAGCTGTCGGTGGAAAGATATTATTTAATTGATTGTTCTTCAATGAATCCGATATGTTCTACCAAATATGAAAATATGATATTTCTTGTATTTTTTTTAGGCTTAAATCTGATTAAAAAAAAAAAAAAAAAATCCAGATGTCCACTTGTTCATTTTCCATCTTAAACTTCAAGATCAGCCATGAGAAGAAGGAGCGCTGATGAGATCGTGCTGAGAATACGGAACAATTAATCTCTAATAATATTAGCTTCTGCTCTCCCGGTATATAGCGGGACTTGCCGCACCAGAGTCCAGATCAGCCCCGTAGTTTAGGCCTGATCCCATCCAATCCCAGCATTCCAGAGGGAGATGTTTCCCCAGCGCTCAGGAGGCATTCCTGCATGGCCACTGCAGGAGGAGGAATCTAGGAATGTCCTCGCACACGGTATCTGATGGGCCCCGATGAACTACACGGCGAACTCGTCGATGCTGATCCTGGCCCGAAGGACCTTCTGTGCACCTGAAGGACCGCGAATCCTCATCGACTCCACTCAAGGTTTTTTCTCCCAGCAACAGTCAGAATTTGATAACCATCAGAGGGGCTCCGCTATATTAACCATTCACACATTCCCACCTGCATAAGGGGCTTCTCGGCTCGCCATGTTATGTAACTCTGCTGGAAGCTACTACACTTGCCATAAAAGTCCTGCTCACTTGTGAATAAAAGTTACAATGGGTATTTTCTGAATTTGCTCCACTTGAGGCGAGGCGTTGACCTTTTTCTTTTTTGTTACGGCTAGCTGTAGTATTTATTTTTTTTAACAGCAAAGTATTGAAATTACTGATGCTGCCATATATTATCCTCATGGAGAACAGCAGGTCTTTTGGTGTCTTTCTCAGCTGAAGTCCATACAACTTTGGGTTTTGGGACAGTTTTCACATTTACACCCCCCACAGCCCTCTTCAAAAAAATTGCTGCTTTCCAAATGTTACATTTTTTATACACGTATCATTTACAACGCTGTCCAGGAAACCTTTGGGTTGTTCCAATATGCGTAATATCACCGTCCTGTATCTGCCATATGTTTGTCAGTTCATTTAATTTCTTTTCCTTAAAGCACCTGCTTTTGAACTTTGACATTCATATCATCACCTTCTTAAAATAATTGCCAGTCATTTTTTGACAAAAAAAATGATTTAATGAAATCCTTATAATATATGGCTCAGTTTTGTGTGTTTTCTGGAGAACTTAAAAATCTGACTTAGATGATCATTTCAAAAAGTATTGTATGTATGTTCTGTTGATGGTTTGCTCTTAATATGCAAAATATTGTATCATTTGATGAATTTCAGAAGCCGACAAAAACATTTGGTGGCAGAACCTCTTTGGATATCCAGCAAAAACAATTCCCCTTAAGTACCCTGGTGGAAGAACTGGTACATATTTTGTTATTTCTGATCTAAATAAATAAATAAGCAATAGCACATGAAATTATGCTGGCAGCATGCAATTTTTATTTGACATTTTCCTAGACTTGGCGTATGATCACTGAGTAAGCACTGAGAGAGCTGCGGCCAAAAGCTTGTGACAAAAACACTCAAACCCAGATGAAGCGTTTGCAGACTCCAGCTCAGAGGATCTGCTGCGGAAATGATTTTGGCAATGAAAAAGCCATTTCCATTTCTGACTAAAGTTTTACTCTGTTCATTTGTCTTTTGTTACATAACTGAGAGAGTAAAAAAGAAACACCCAGCTCTGCTTGCACCAAAGCAAATCAAGATTAAATGGCCCGGGCAGGTAAACGTAACCAAAAATGATTTTCCTTCCTGATCCAGTCCGTGAAAACAAATGATTAAAACCAGTTTCCTATGGGTTTAGTCAAAATACGTCTGAGGGTGATGATGGACACATGGATTTTTTGGGGCCCAGGTAAGACCCTTTCCTCCCACACTGTGATGTGATCAAGGGAGCGTGCACAGATGCTGAACTCCTCCTCACAAAGGCACCATTCTGTGGCTTCGGCAAGCGAAGCAGTAACACCCAAGGAAAGTATGACACTGGAAGTCCAAGTAAACATTTCCAAGGTAGCTCGATTGGAAGGGGGGGGGTTGCAATTGCCAGAATTGCAGGCTCAACGGGTGAGATTTGATTGCTAGACGCCGGTGTAGTTTTTTTTTTTTTTTTTCCTCCCTGTGAAAACATTCCTGGTGAGGAAGAAAGCGGACGAGCGATTGGGAACGAGAGAGAATTTCAGGAGCTTATGGAGCTGTGGGAAGGTGCGAGAGGCAGAAAAAAAAAAAAAGAAAAAAAAAAAGCAAACGTGCAGTCGGCGGTATGTGTAAGCGGGGTGGATGTACACAAAACAGGGCAGGGAGCCAGCGGAGGAAGACCGCGAGTGCCCCTTTTGCAAACAGGGAGCTGTGTGTTCAAGGGGACGAGCAGCGGGGGCCCCCTGACTCATGAAAGCTGCTTCATGAGTTGGTAAACCTTGAGGACTGTCTGCTTTTCCTTCGCGGCGCTAATTTTTTCATCGCAATACTTGAATGATGAAATGAACAGCGGGCAAATATGATGCACACAGGCATCTCTTTATGAGGCCGGTGCACACCTGCAGAGGAGATTCGCTGTCCATCGGGGGGGGAGTGGGTGGAGAAGATCGGGGTCAACATCACACCACAGTGGACCTGTATTCCCTTTGCTGCATGGCACAGTGACAGTTACTGTATGCAGCCCAGGTGTCCATGAATGAAATCGAATTGAGCTGGTAAACTTCTTTAATTTATCTCTGTTCATTAACTTGTTATTACAGGGACTTTGGCTCAGGAGTTAGAAAATAATGGACTTTTACACAATATATACAATGGTAAGACAGGAGGGGTGTAAGAGGTTTGTCAGTTCTGCTTAACTGATCTGCTGTTTAGCCGACTGTTCACTGATCTGCAAGAATGGAATGATATATAAAAGTAATGCATCATATTTTGATATGGAATTTAATTTAATCGCTTCAAAATGATTCA
The DNA here is from genome assembly GCF_037954325.1 of Fistularia commersonii. Taxonomy (NCBI): domain Eukaryota; kingdom Metazoa; phylum Chordata; class Actinopteri; order Syngnathiformes; family Fistulariidae; genus Fistularia; species Fistularia commersonii. The sequence continues at coordinate 12,868,287 of NC_141303.1, read as the reverse complement.
TAAGATGGAACAGAATACAAGAATCTGATATATTTTATTTTCATCTTCATAACCATGGTAAGACTGCTTTGACCTAGATCTGTATAACATATAGATCATAGCATTTGGAGCAAATATTCCTGACATTTTCTTCAAAAGTGCAAGTTTGCCAAAAAGAGAACCTGCCTGATTCTTTGACTCGGTGTAATTTATTAATTTCACTTTTTCATTCATTGCCTATTGCGCTTGTCTGCTGGCAGGGTCACTGGATGGCTGGAGCCCATCCCAGTTGTCACTGAGCAGGAGGTACACCCTCGGCCGGTCACCACTCGACGCCGAGTACAGCAAACTTTAACATTTTATACATTTTTTTTATATTTGACGCTGGCGCTGATTTTTTATCCTGCCTTCTATTGTGTTAAAACAGACCCTCACCCTTGCTTCTTTGTTCCTAACATTCATGTTCCATCAACAATAGCCATGCAAGGGCCTAAACTTAAAATAGTAATTGTATCCCTCTGTACTTTCAGGATACTAATGTTCTATCCTGCTGGAAAACTGTGAATTATGCCGTAGATATGTATTTGTGAACAAAGAGAACACTATAGGGCCGGTTCCTTGGCAATGAAAATACTAGAAAAATGCTTTCAGATGACAACAGTCTAATTTCTACAGGAGATGATAAGAAGAAATGACTTGTTGAACAGGTCAGTTTGTGTTTTGCAAGACTCATGGGAGATTTGAATACCACGTCGCACCTTCGCTGGGAGCTGAGACGGAGAAATTCCGTGAGACTGCTAGTAGGAGCTAGAAACTAGGTCAAACCTCAGTTATCCATATGGAAATGAAATTTGTCCAGGAAGACCTCCCACAGATCCACAGGAACTCGTCTTGGAGGGCTTCATGCAGGTTTAACATCTAAAAGGCAGGGTGGACTTTTGACGAAGGTGAAGGGCGGCTTCGAGTCTGAGCCGGCGGTCCGGATCTACAGTTGGTATGAACACACACCTCTGGCAGGGTAATGGGGACAGCAGCTGGATGGGGTGCCAAAGCGATGCTGTTGACACTAAAGATGCCTGAACACACAGACAGTTGTGTCGAAGACGGTTTAGCAACAGAAACCTTACACGTTTCTTGTACAAACAGGCAGCGATGCATTGTACAAAAATTAGGATTGATTTATCACCAGTAAAGATACATGCTGAGAATTCTGACATACTCTTCTGCCTGAGACAGAATTGGTGAAAGCTCTGTTGGGAAATAAAAGATACAGTGACGTCTCATATTCTCTTTCACTCAATTTGTCTCACTCCGACTTAATGATATATGAATTAATGTTTTAGCACTGATAAATGGCAATTGCGAATGCATTACAACCTGCTGAGTCTCTTAGCAGTTACATAAAGGAATTAACTCTGAAGAGGTAAACCTGCCCTCAGCATCCATGTCATGCATTACTTTTGAATAACAACAGGGCTCCTTGTGGATTATCTTGTACATGCATCCCCCCAGGCCAAGATAAAGGGCTTGGGTTAGTCTTTCCTGGAGAATTTAATTTCACTGAGGTCCTTGGAATTAAAACAACAAACATACATGTGTATGTATATATATATATATATACACACACACACACATACATATATATATATACATACATACATATATACATATATATGTAAATATATATACATACATATACATGTATATGTATATATATGTATATGCATATATGTATAGAAACATATACATATATGTAACATATGTATAACATATATATGTATATAGATAGATAGATAGATAGATAGATAGATAGATAGATAGATAGATAGATAGATAGATAGATAGATAGATAATATTTGTACTTGTTGATGGTTTGATCAAAGTACCCTTGTGTATGAGAATAAGTAATTAATTGATGAAAATCTACAGTAGGACCCAAGGGATTCTTGCGTGGTGTTTTTCAGCAATACCCTCCATCGCACACTATCATCTCTGTGCTATACAAACCTAATGTTTAGAAGTTAAATTCAATCTTGCTGCCTCTTCAGAGTTCCCAGTCAGATGCACAGGCACCTCTATTTGCAGCTTACGGAAGGTATTTTGTTAACCTTCTGCAACTATTTTAGGTAAACATCTCTTTCCAGTTAACTTGCATAGAAGGGTTTCACATTTTACAGTGATACTTCTGTCCTTACTTCCCGGATGCTAAATAAAAAACACAGCCACATGTCAATCAGCAGGCTCAGTGTAGTTCAGCTCCACACATACACTCAGATAGTGCACACTACATTCAGGTGGATACTTCAAGTGCCAACCAAGTATGTAGTGGTTATCTAAATAAAACACATTAATTACAGCTTTAGAATTATGACGTTGACCCACAGGTCTTTTTCAAACAGGCCAGTCAAAGTATTGTTGAGCTGTTGTGAGTTTTTGTTTTTTCAGAGCCCTACACGATGTGGGAAGCTTAGTTTTTGTTGGAAATAATCACTCATTTAAATGTATATCTGTATGAAAATTGCATGTGGACAAATAGCTGATGAAAAAAATAAACTAAATTGAAAAAATATATATATACATTACATATTTCTCATGGACAACGTAGACATCAAAGAGTATGTATGCAAGTATGTGGTAATGGATGCGGCATAGGAGTTTCTCTGAACTAATTCATCTTGAAATCCATCAAATTTATCTAGCGATCCCTTGAGTCCGATATTGGCTGTTCGGTACCGTTCAAACACTCAGTGACTCCAGTTCATCTTAAAGTTTCATTTGCTTTGTCTCATTACAGTCACAGATGCTGATGACATAACGAGGTTTATCATTTTCATCCCATGGTGGCTATAAAATGATGTCTGTGTCAATACGAATGACACAGAAAATGACACATCTTGACAATGAACACTGCATTACACAAGCGGAGAAAATAAGTGAAAGCATTTTCAAGCTATGATTCTTGCATCTAAGACTTCTCCGGCCCGTCGTCAAAAGGATTCTTTGTTGATTACGCGACGGCATCTCATTCCAGAAACTATGAGAGTCCATGTGTTATCAGTCCAGTTCTGCTGAATCAGCTGATCTTATGGCCCCTGTGGGGGAGGGAGGGTGTAAGGGGATGAGTGCAAGTCCAACGCGCACAAAAAAAGGCTGTGAATGTTTAATTCGGCATCTGGAATCTATTCATCAATTTCTCATTGATGGTAATTGTTGCTCTAGAGGGACCATGGGACAAGCTCATGCGTCCTGGCAGATGAACCCACATCTTCTCACTCCTTTGCATCTCCTGCTTTGTTTTGGATCGATTTTTACCTGCCCTTGACACATTTAGATAGCGAGTGCTTAGAGTAAGAAAGCTCATTTGGTAGTGAAGGTCTGTGAAGAAAGTAGATCTCACCGAGTCAAATGTAGGGCGTGAAAGCTGAACATATTTGCAGAGGCTTTGTGAGCTAATACATTCCTCAATGGTTTTAAGTTGCTAAAAGTTTCAATGATGTTTGACATTGTTGTGGAGCAAGAAGGTCCTGGCAAAAGCTCATGGGTGGTCTCCTGATGTCAAGGCTGCTTAAGGTTGTTCTGTCATTGGTCAATGATGCTAATCCAAAACAGTTTCTCCCAAGGTCAGGGAGCACCTCTAATGGTCTGCGAGCTGTCCTTTCTGTGAGTGTCTGCCAAAAAAAACGGCTGCTTGTAAACAGCCTCAAGATATAATGCCCATTAAAGTATTAACACAGCAAATAAAACCTAAAAAAAATGTGATGAATGTTATGTGGCCTACAACATCCACCCAACAAGTAATTACAGTTTCAAAAATCCAATGTAATGTAATTTGATTCAAATCATTTGATATTTAGAATGGAAACCTCACCTTTGATGCATATAGATATCAGTCATTGGCAGGATCCAATCAAAATTAAAAATAAAAATAGCCTAACTGATTGGAATAAATGTTATAAACTCGGAGCGCCTCGGAAGATAAGCCCTTATCTTCTGGCACAGTGTGGTGGCCTACAACCCGAACGGAGCTGTCTTGCTATTGAATTGATCATTTGGTTTTTGATTTTTAACACCGACTTGTTGTTGAGTGTTGATTGGCAACACTGTCTGCTCATGCTAGCAACGCTAGTTATCGCCGGCAAAGTTAGCGTTACCGACCTGCGCACTAGCCTGAACATGTTTGGCCCTTCACAGGTGACAAAGGATGGAGGTGCTAATCTGATACACGAAGCCCTTCACGTATAAAGTGGAGGGAACAACATTTACGTTTCTACATCCGTCTGACTGTTTCCTCGATTCAAATTTCCCATCAACCATCCTCCCCTACATCTTGCCCGTCATCTAATCACAGTGTGCATCTGGAAATGAAAGTGTATTGATTTTCTAACACATACATTTTTGTCTGACTAATTAATTGAAATTAAAGTGTAAAAGTATCGGCCCTCATATCAGTGGGGAAATATTCTTAAAAGGGGATGGTTTTTCACAAATGGCAGGGGTCTAATAACTTACTTGTTAATTTGTAAGAGTGGATCATTTTATTTGGTGATGTCACAGTAATTTCTTGTTTTAGCTGATAACTTCCATAATTTCCTCACAATATTCACTGTGTCAAGGGGAAAATCTTGCCCGAGTACAAACAAATATGGTGTAAGTCAGGAGTGGGCAAACTTTTTGGCTCAGGGGCCGCATTTACTTTTAAAATTTGACGGACGGGCCGGGTCAGCACAAGATACGATACATATTAATACGAATATGCGTTTGTTAACAGTACATTTCAGACTTGTCTGACATTTGTCTGAACGTTGTCTTTGCTTTGAAAATAAAATCAACTTGGTTTTGATGGCTCGGGCGTTTGCTTGCGTTTCATGCACAAACCGTTTTTTCCCTTGTAGCTTCACATCCAGCTCATTCATGTGTGTCAGTATGTACACAGTAAAGGCTAAGTCACAAAACCAATCTGTGTCATTTAGTGCAGGAAAATTCTCAAGTAGCTCCAAAAATAAAATAATCTCCTGTTTGAGCTGCTACATTCATTGATCCGATCATTCAATCGTTCACATCAAGTATGAATTCTGTACCAATCTTTGGCGGGACGGATTAAAAAGACCGACGGGCCAGATGTGGCCCGCGGGCCGTAGTTTGCCCACTCCTGGTGTAAGTGCTGCACTGGATTTTACCCGGAGACAAGTGTAAATACTTATTTATGGAGAAACCATCGTATGAGTGCCCTATGAAATTCTTCTAAACTGTGATGGCCCTGCTGCTAAAATCGCCCCTATATCTGGCTGAGTAATAAATTCCCCCCTGTCCTTTCCCTTTTCCCCTGCATGTCAGGGTTCAAACATCTTCAGGCTTGAGGATTTCCATGCATCTGTTCCGTCTCTACATCTCCTAAATTATACCCTGCTACTCTTTGTCTTCATCTTAAAACAATAGGATGAAGAGTGGGCCTAATAAAGTGAAGAGTTCATCCCCCCAGCTGTCCCCCCCTCCCTCCCAAGTCTTAATGGAAACCTTGTGTTTGTTCAAAGACCAGGATAGAAAGCCCTGCCTGGGCAGATTCCTCAGAAAAGCCGAGTCTTTACAATCAAAAGACAGCAGCAGTGCGAGTAGGTGTGATCACCACGGGTTCATCCATGGTGGATCAGGCCACAGACGCTGAAAAACGTGCAGGAAGGACCATCTTACGTTTCTGACCCAAACAACTTCCTCTCAGGTTTACAATGCTGAGGAAGGGCGGGGTAGTCTTGTACCCTCAGACATGTTTTGATGGCTCTTGCCACCCTGCCTCCTAAATGTTTTACACATGGAAAACACCGTTCCTCATCAAAATCGTGGTTCAAAAAAAGGAGAGAAAACAGTCAGCCCTGTGAGCAAGCAGGACCTGCATGGGAGAAAGGAAAAGGAGTGGTGCCGGGGCGGGGTCAGGTGGGGCTTGGCAATCCAAAAAAACGCATAGAGCTCCCCTTTATGCCCCTACATACTGGCTTTGGTTTATAAATGACTTAAAGGACACTTTGCAGGGTTGGAGTATCGTTTCCACGGAGGTTTGACCAACAGATGTGAACTGTATGGGCATAAACTTGATCAAACATCCAGATTTCTAGAGAAATATTTCACAGATTACTCCCTGAAGAATGTAACAGTCTGGCATGGCCATGTTTGGTTCTGTGTCATTTATCAAGTAAAACTTCCCGGCAGCTTTTCATGTAACGTGACAAATGCCAATGGAACCCCAAAGCCCGCAAGATTTATTTGCGCAATCTTGTAAACCCTGCAAGCATTTTACCAGAATGGGACAGATACTGAAGGCAACACGAAATGATTTTCATCTCATTGCCATGTGTCGCTTTAAACGCTTGGAAGTCATTTGACTTCCAGATTACAAAACCAGAAGCGCACGCATGACCCCCCACCTGCCGCATCGTCCAGTGCTGCTTATCTCCACTGTCAGATCAAATTTTACAGTACATCCTGACTGAAATATAGCGGAGGATCAGGAGCAGCAGAGGTCTGTCTAGGAGGACAGTTAACATCTTTAGCGCTGGTAAAAAACCTCCACGGAGCTCAGATAGACAGGTTCTCGGAAATCACCTGCAGCTGACAGACCTCCGGGCAGCCAGAGATGAATCTTCTGATTGTCACAGCCGGATCGTAAAATACCACCACCACCGTATAACAATTCGGGACCAATCACAGCAAAGAATCCCATCACATGGCTTCATTTGTTTGTTTGTTTTTTTAAACAAAAAAGAGCCCAGACTGGACAAATACTTTCTTCTCCAAGACCAACACAAAAGACATACACTTTGTATTGTTGTTGTCTTTTGGTGTCACGCCATGTCAAAACTTGTGTTAACAAATTTAGCACAACGGTGCTAAACGGGGAAAAAAGATTAGTGACAGGTTAGTTTTCCCACATAGATTAATCATAAAAATGCACATCACAGATCGCTACGGAGTTTTGCATCTGTTGACCATCATTGTTGACAACTTTGATTAAACCCATGTTTCGATGTTTGGGATAGTTAGGTGTTGTGTGTTTCACTGATCCGTAGCTTTGAAAGGCACACCGAGCAAAGGGGAAGCTTCTCCTGAGGGAAGCTTTCGAGCTGTGAGCCCCGGAGGTAGACCTTGAGGCTGCGCTCATTATCTCAACCCTGGATTAAAACGTTTACTTGGCAGATAGCTTTAAAAATGTGATAAATTTGGCAACACTACTTCCTGCCATGGTTTCCTCTCTGGAACCTCCCCATTTTGACGATAAAGCAATGTCACTGGATTTAGGTCAGTCATGTTGTTCGCAGACTAACGGCCCAGTGAGTAGCCGAACAGTTAAAACCAAACATGCAAGGTTTATTTTCTCAACCAGTTTTTGAGCGACAGATTTGGATTCAGGAGCAAATGCTGACTTTTTCCAGTAATGTGTTGTTTTTTGAAATTTTTGAAGAAGGTCATCTGTTTTGTGGTTTCAATTCTGCCTTCTCAACATTGATGAATTACTAACCACATCACATATTCGTTCAATTGTAATCATTCTGCTGTGTTTTTGACTCGATTCATTAATTCAAGTGAATGACTGTGTACACTGTGTACAGTTTCAGAAAAAGTCTATTTTCTGGAAGGGCGTAATCATTCTTGCTGGTGATATGCATGAAATTCCTGTCTTAGAAGGAAACAAGTGCTGATGTCAAATATCGCCATTGGACAGTATCAGTTCTTCGTATGTGAATCAGCCGTCAGGAATGTGTAGCGCTGCTGGTGAAGAAACAGATAACGGATAAACGCAGAATGGCGTTTCTCTACCTGTGAGAATGTGTTATCTTGGTTTCGTTAAATGTTATCTTGAGTGTTCTTTGGCTCATTTGGTCAAACCCGTTGACCTGAGAGAACGAGCGCTGATATTTTTTTTCAGCTTTCCAGGGGCAGGAGCCTGTCAGTGATTAATGTAAATAAACACTTACAAATCATCATGAAAAATTCATCTGGACTCACTATACACACATGTCCAATTTGGCATACAGTGTTCAAACAAAGCGTTGAATGGACTGAATCACCACAGGGAGAGGAGAGGTTAAAATGTTCCTGTACTTAGTTCGGGACAAGGTGTGAACTGAAAGTAAACTGAAAATAGTTTTTGAATTTGGGAGGGGCAGTGGAAGTCACTCCTTGTTAGTTTAAGTCTCTCCAGCTTCTGAACAAAATGCAACTTTTGACATATGTTACTCTTCTCTTCTCCTGGCAAATGGACATAATTTTCTTCCATGGACGACATTTCACATCTAAGATGAGAGATGAAAGTCCAGTTGCTATGGGGAGAAGATTTTGACAAGAATTGACCATGACCTGGATGACTGAGAACCTCCACTGACAAATATAGTAATATATACAACTTCAAGGGGGCAAAGGTGAGATAAACAAGCAAACTCAGCTGATATTTTAACATGAAAGGAATTATTAATCCAACAATGATTATTCATTAGTTCCTTCATTATCTTTGACGCTTATCCTGCACTCAGGGTCATGGAGGTAAAGGGATGGGGGTCGGTGGTCTTTTGGTTGATCGAATATTATTTATTCATGAGGCATTTACTAGGATCTGCAATCAATCAAAGAAAATTTATATTATTTACTCTTCCTTCATAAGTTCTTTCAGAGGATCATCGGAACTGCGTCTCGAGATCTCACGTTTCCATTGAAGAAACAAGATATAAGTTAGTAACTTAATCATCTCATCCTTTAAATATGTATTAAGAATAAGAATAAGAACAACTTTATTTATCCTGAAGGAAATTGTTGTGCCAGAGTTACAAGTGAAACATAACAATAACAAATAACAGTAGAAAATTATGTAAACAGTAAAAAAAAAAAGTCTACTATTATTATATTATTATTATATCCATCCTGTTCTATATTTTTTAATTCATACATTTGTGTCATTCCATAAATTCCATAAAATCTCGCTCTCATTCTGTATTTGCTGTACATTTATTCTTATGCTAATACCTTTCCGTTCCGTCGATCTATACGTCTATCCGCATAAAAAATGTGGTCTGAAACTAAAGCACTGTGAAACAAAAAGGATGAAGCGGATACGAAAAGAGTGGCAATGTTTATACCGAAAGTTGAACTTGTATTTTTTTTCATATCACGACACGACAAGAACTATAAAATTAAGACTTATTAAATGTATTGAGGTTTGGAAGCTCTACTGACATGTAACTAAGGGAGACAAGAGGAATCAGAGGCAGCATCTTTGCTGGATGGAAGACTGATCGAGAAAATAAATAGTTTAAGAGTAAACAATAAAAATGAATCTGAATTGTGAAAATGGAATCATATTACTGTTAATCATGAACCATGACAAAAATGTGCCTGAAATTCACAACATGTGTTTTCTTTGTACTTGACTTGTAAAAATGAAATGGCTGTAGAGAAATAAAATTAACAGTCCAGCTGTTACGATAATGATAGCTTTATTCCTTTACACGGAAAGTCCCGTCTATCATCTAATGTTCAAATGTCTTTTATATTTTTTGCTATAAAGAGCAATAAGACGACACGCTTTTAACAGTTTCATCCGGGGAAAAACGCGATCTGAACTGCAGCTGGCTTTGGCCATATACGGTCAGCAGGGGTTTCCAAAAACTGAAGTGAGCTGCAAGCTGAGGAATGAGAGGAGTGTCAGTGTGGGCAAACAAACACACACTCTGACAGGAAAACATCAATTATGCGACAGCTGCCCTGGAGAGATGCTGCGCCGGCCGAGGTTGTGGGATATTCTTTTCGGATAGAAACTTAGCATTGAGCTGATATGCATGACTCACACTGTCCTCTTCGGATAGGATGCACTTCCTCCCTGCCACAAGGGGTCCTATTTCTTTTCAGATGCCGTCACTGACATAAAAACAAGCCCGGTGCCATTTTCTGGGTGCAAAATTCAAATTTTATTTTTTATTTATGGCCCTAGCATGCTTAGGTATTTAGCAGTTTTCCATCAGGTACAAGCTCTTCGCCAATTTAAGTGGACCAGATGACAATCATTCTACATTTTGAGTTAACAACTAATTCACGCAGTTATTCGGTCATAATATGTGCAACCTGGAATATGACATAAATGTCCTCAAAATCACCAGGGGAAGAGCGGTGAACCAAAGTGATGGCTTTATTGCAACTCTTAAACTTGGTGAGTGTGTATACAGTAAATGAATGCCCATTCGAGCCCATTCGGTCCACCAAAGACACCACAAAAATGTTCAAGACTGTCTCTCAGTTGTTGTTTGTTGGAATGGCAGACATATTCCCAAACATATTGTCCGATATCACCAGTATATATAATTTCTGTCACCAACATGTTCTCTTTTCCCTGTGAAAATACTAGTTCTCACGAGCCTCAGGGCACCACAGGCCAGAGTCTGCATTTGTCTGGGACAAATGCAGAGGGTTGCGTCAGGAAGGGCATTTGGTGTAAAAAACCAAACATGTGAATCAAACCTAACGATCTTATCGGTCGAGACCAGGTTAACAACAACCGCCATTAGCACTGATCATCAGTGCCAATGTTGGTACCCTGTCATCAGTAACCGATGACAGGGTACCACAAGTGGAAATTGAGCTACTGTGGGTCGAAGAAGGAGCGGAGGAATGTGCTCGGAACCAGAGAGAAGAGGAAAAGCAAGAGTTTTGGACTGAGGGTTGGGTCTTTGAGTACTGGGACGATGACAGGATAAGGTAGAGTTGGTTGGAAGGTGAAAATACTGTGTGACCAGGAGACCAGGTGGAAAGGTAGTAATGCTAGAAGCTTAGGAGTAGGATTTAAGTTGGACTATCATGTTACTGACAAGAAGAGGAATTGAGTAGAGTTATCATGAAGAAGGAGCTTGTTAGGAATGTTCTGGAGCTGAAAAGAATGTCGGATAGACTTATGAGTCTGATACTGCAAAGTGAAGGTATGATGCTCAATGTTGTTGGTGGCTATGCCCCACAGGTGGGATGTGAGTTAGAGGACAAGTTCTGGAATGAGTTCCATGATGGGATGAGAGAGCGATAATTGGTGCAGACAATCAAAGGACATGTTGGTGCAGGAAATAGAGGTGATGAAAAAGTGATGGGCTGGTTTGGTATCTAGGATAGAATCGCAGAGGTAAAGATGGTGGTAGACTTTGCAAAAAAGATGGAAATGGCTGTAGTGAACACTTTTTTCCAGAAAAGACAGGAACATAGGGTAACTTATAAGATTGGAGGTAAGAGCACGCAAGTAGGCTACATCTTGAATAATAATCAAGAGGACAAAGGCAGAGCAGAGGGCAAAGTGGTGGAAACTGAAAAGCGAGGAGTGTTGCATGGTTTTCAGAGAGGAGTTGAGAAAGGCTCTGGGTGGTCAGGGAGCGCTTCCAGATGACCGGACAACTACAGCGAATAAGACCAGGGAGACAGGTAGGAGAGTACTTGATGAATCGTCTGGAAGGAATGTAGATAAGGAGATTTGATGGTGGAACAAGGAATTGCAAGAGCATAAACGGAGAAAGTGCTTAGCAAAGAAGTTGGATACATAGAGAACTGAAGAGACCAGGCAGGAGTATAAAAAAGGTGTTGATTCCAGTATCATTGGAATTTCTTTATTTCTCTGAATTCTAAACTATATTGTATAAAGACCCCCATTTAAAAAGGATATTAATCCAATAAGGTTACAGAATGGACATACAAAAATATCACAATTGTGATAGACTTTTCAGATGCAATTCTAATCGTAATTTAGATTTCTCTGTCGATGAATATATATTTTTTTTTCAACCTTCGTGTGCAAAGAAATTTTCATTTTCAAATCGACATCCTCGCTTTCTTTGTCACAGGGTCAATTAATGGATTCAAGTCTTGCATCTTAATCATACGAGCCAAGCCATGAATACAGTGATTGCTGGAGTGGGACGGTTTCTAGCAGTTCCTCATCTGAAATTATTTAGAAAGAACCTGGTAAAAACCTTGCTTCCTTTGCTGCCGATGTGCTTGCAGAGCTACCGTGAGTTTGGTCAGTGGAGTCTCATTAGCTGCTGGCAGCAGGTGCTCGCAGGTCAGTGGGCCTGGAATTTGACCTTTCCCCAAGCCAAAGTTAAATATGAGCTTGCGTTTTGTTTACTTCTTTATTAAACTAGAATTTCACCCACTGATCTCGTATGTCAGGATTATTCAGGAGACCTGGTTCACTCAAAGAATCACTTTTTTACTCATGTGTAATCGGTTATATATATATATATATATATATATATATATATATATATATACATTTATGTATATATATACATATATGTATATATGCCAGTCAATGACCCTGACTGGCAGAAGATGATGGGTGTGTATGTACGTGCATATATATATATATATATATTTGTATGTGTACAAAGTACATACATATACAGTGTATTTATGCCAATGATTGTGTTTATGGTCTTGACCATTTTTTTTGATCATTCGTCTAAACAAATATGTAGAAATAGTTACAATTATTTATGGTGCATTCCTGTTAAACTGCCCAAGTTTCACTGACATTAATGACATTTTACATAAAAAGGCATTTTTAATGCTAAACTCCTCATCAAAAAGTGGTTATGTAGGGAACAAAGCAACAAAAACATCCTCACTTTGGTAAAAGTTAATTGAATAATTCTTGCAGATGTCGAATGCATCTATAGTAGTTAGTCAAACAAACACAATACAATTCTACATACATATGCTGAAAGACAAATTAATCATAAAATGTAGTTTTATTCCCAGGCACAGTGTAATAGATTTCCATGCTACATATACATGTGTTTCACAATTACACATTTATCATCTTGTCATATATTGATATCAGGGTATCGTATCTTGTTGAGCAGGATGTACAGTCTGTAGCAACCACAGCAATTCTGGGTTCCAAGTACATGATGTCAGATTGGTTATGACCCAAATAACCTTCTGAAAAAAAGACGTTACAAAAACAAGACACAGTGCAAATGGCCCGGTCTGCAAAAAGAAATCCTTGGCCTTGGATATTATAGTATTTAATGAAGAGACTAATCAACAACATCACTCTGTCTGTGGGATAAAGACCACCATGATGTCAACTGGGCCATACCCAATGCTGCAGGAAATTTACACCGGACAGTTATTTTTTCCTCTTGCCTTGACATGCAAATATGCAAATAAAATCTGTAAATTCAATCTCTCTCTCTATTTTACACCTGACCCCATTATCTGTGACCATGAGTTTAATATGCCATTTACTTTCTTTTTTTTTTTTAATCATATGAATCATGCTGAGCTCATGGATACACATCTGAATAGAGTTAAAGGGAAAATTAATAGCATTTGCGCCTGTTAATGGTGTCTTAAAATTTACAGACCAAATGTAAAATCTTGGCTTTACAAAATGGGCCTCCGAATATCTTCTGGGGAAATCAAATGGAAGGAAAACACATAATAAAGCCGGAAAGTCTTTCCACTTCTGTCTGACTCATAGAATGACATTTTGATGCGATGCAGTGAGGGGACAACTCTCGGAAAATATCATTTTGCCTTTGTTTTTTAACTCGCTACAATTGAACCGGCAAAACTTGTTTGCACGCGCCATCACAATTACAATTTCCCAAGATGCTTCTTTAAATTCCAGATCCAATAATTCCGACATTCTAACCGCTCAAGCAAAAAACAACTGTACCCCAAACTGCGTGTCTCTAAATACATTCTGTTAAAAATTCAGAATCAGAAATGATGAAGCCCAAAGTTTGCCGACAAGCCAACGGAAACCCAATTGTTGCCAAACAAAATGAACTGCCTGACTACTTCATGATTTAAACATTTTGTCTTTTTAGCTCAATTATGATTTTTAAATAAATGTATTGTATATATGGTGCTACACAGGCGCAGTCTGCTACCTTTTATTTGCCACACATCAGTAAATAGTTTCGGGCATCTGTCAGCATGTAAAGCACGACTTCCTCAGCCAATCATCTCCATGTAGCAGGAAATAAGCATTTCCTGTTTTTTGCTGTTTGAAAGTGAGACGTGCCACAAGACTATGCACAAGTCAAGTTCCAAGACATACTGTCAGACAATAAAGCTCGAATGATGACAGGACCACTCATATCTCCTGATAGCTGGTACAAAACAATTTCCCAACCGTGACTGAATTGCTATTTGGGGCTACAGGACCATTGTGGTTTGGTCCGAGGGTCAGTGGAAAAGATGTGTTGCTCATGCAGGAGCCAACGCCTTGTGTGCGACTTGTGCGACAGCAGCGCGGGACTATTAGCACGCATGAGAGTCAAATTTAATTTAAGCCGATCGTGGTTTGTCATATGGAAAATGGACTTGAGGAATCATTATTTGACAGCAGAGCCTCGAGGCACATTCAGCCAAAAATGTCAGGGAATCCACATTACAGAATGGTCGGTTGCAGGGCTAAACATGTGATCCAAATGCACCCGAAGCCGACCAAGACATTGAAATCCTGCTAAAATTGCTTGAATGATATGCTTGGAGCTATGGAAGCCAAAGTAAACAAAGCAATAAATATATTATGCGCTCTTTTGCAATAATTAAGATTACGTGCAAAATGGAATGAAACAACTGTCATCCCTTAGATAGTCTAGTGCTTTTTTTTTTTTTTTTTTTAAAAAAAGGACTTGAAATGATCAGAACAAGAAAAAATTTGTCATTGTACTTTTCACCAAAACCATCCAGTGATTGTGTAAGGATGACTACTTTTCTTTTCCAGCAAGATAATGTGAAAGCGCTTCAAAGTTGGCCGAAGCTCACTCCCGTTATTCTTCCGAACAAACCGAGGCACAGTCGTGCTCGGCAGAGATTTTCGGTGAAATGCAAATGGTCTGAAAATACGCTCGATAAAACGTGCCCTTGGTCAAACCACGTGACAAACAACTTTCATCTCTATCAAACGGTCGCTGGTGGTGAGGATTCCAAGCCGGTCACTATAGTGAACTTGTGTTTGTTCAGATGACGGAGTCTTGCACAATCTAATCATCCTTTCATAAAGATAGAGCTCCCTGCATTTACTCAGTAAGCAGGGGGAAGTCTGCTCTTCCTTTCTCCTCCTCTCTTTGATCTCCCTCTTCCTTGGGTGAGGAAAACAGTTTGGTAGCAGCAGTCAGGCAGTCTCCAGCATCCCCTGTGAGTGAAACGGGTCTCTTAAATTCATCATGAGAAGTGAGGAAATTCCTCTGACAGTAAGTGGAGTCACGTTTAGGCCAAAGACGTGTGAAACAGTCCTTGTTTTATATCTTTCTGACAGCCGCTGACAATCTCAAGAGTTCGCCCATGTGGACCTTTCCATTTTGTCAGCGAGGGGCAGCCAAGAGCAGCGAGTGGAAACCGGACCAAACATTAGCTTCCCTGCCAACTGCTGCATGATCTCACCAGACGCTTGCAAAAAAAAAAGTAAACAGTCCTTCGTGTTGTCATGAGCTGGAGATGAGACCCCGGGCTTCGGGGCTGGGAGTGAACCTGGGGGAACCTTTGGAGCCGTGAATGTTGGGGTGAGATGTACCGCCGCGCATGGGTAACACACAAAACAAGCTGACGGAAGAAGAAAAATGTGCGCATTCAAAACACATGAGAGGACCTCCAGGAACCATTATATGCACCATTATATTAAGTTAACATCTGTTTTTCTTTTTGAAGACGTTTTGAAGCTTAATAAACCCTAAGCCTTTTATTGCATGAAGCAATAACCCAATCAATAGCATCAGACCAATGGTCTGTGTGATGTTATTTGTTTATTCATTTTGTTTTATTTTAACAGTTTCATTGAATCTTTAAAAGCCCAAACTGGTGTTGAACCATGTTTGTTCGTTTATCTATCTATCTATCTATCTATCTATCTATCTATCTATCTATCTATCTATCTATCTATCTATCTATCTATCTATCTATTTATTCATCTATTTATTTATTTATTTATTTATTTATCTATCTATTTATCTATTTACCTCACAATGAAAACCCATTCTCCTTTATAATTACTAACTGCCGGCATCTATTAAGTCTACCAATAGAAAAATGTCTATAAAATCGCAGCAAATGTAGGCAACTCAGACACAGCTGTATGTGCTGTTGCATTCAACCATAGAAGTAACAAAAGTCTTTTATATGAAGGGCTTTTTTTTTCTCTTTTTATGGTCAAAAGGAGGATTTTAGCTCAGATGAGTGAAGAAGTGAAATGCTGCTGCAGTGTGGTCTTGACTATCAGATGATTGGCAAACCAGACTCATGGGAATATTCAAAGTTCAAAATGTGCGAACCATTAACGCAGAGCAAACCACATCCCTGATGTTGATCACTGTGATCAACAACATCTCTGAGATCAGGACTTTCGAGTCACGCAACTGTCTCCTTCGCGGATGTATTGGCAGGTAAAGACTTTTTATGTGGATTGGCAGCAGAGATGCTGGAAGGAGTTGCTACAGGAGAGGTTTGGCAGGTTTACAAGGACATTTTTATTTATTGATTGATTTTGTTTGTTACTGGATCACCAGTAGAATCCATCACATCTGGTGTGATTCTAGTCCTTCTAGAACAGGGTTGGGCAATCGATTTTTAGAGTGTTGGTGAACCAACAATACCTGAAAAACAGTTGTATAAAGCGAACAGAATGAATGTTTTTTTTCATTCATATTGTGATTGATCTCAAGTGGGCAGAACAGGGACGCCCAAAAGCCCACGTTCGTAAAATGCCCCGGTCAGTTCTAAAATCTTAAACTATATGTGTACATATACACTAAATATGTTGAAAATAAATGTAATTTCTCCAATATATTTACCTGAGATTAAATTTCAATTTTTCTCACTCTTATTGTTTTTTGTCGGATACACAATCTATAAGAGAAATTTTTGAAAGGCAAGTTAGGTGAGGATTGGGCAATCTGGATGGCATGACAACAAACAAACCAAAATGAAATAAAAAATTGAAACATTTGGATGAAACATCTCAAGAGTGGCCATGTCAAGTAATGGTGACTTGATGGAAGACCAAACATAATAATATTACAATGGCAACACTGATCTGCATCCAATTTTAAATATTTCAGATATTAATCCTGTGACATTACATATCCATGTAATACTAAAAATGATTTCTAACATAAAATTTTGCCAACAACCATAATTATAAAGCCAGTTCCCTATTAATTCCACAATGAAGAAGGGCAGGGGGAAAATTAGCTTAATACTATACAGATATAGAACCAGGTAATGTGAGAGTGATAGTGGAGAATTTACACTCAAACACCATTTTTCTATATTGCCGACTGTTTTGCAGTGTGTTGAAGCCCTTTGTCATAGGAGGCGGTGGTTCAAGGGGTGAGGGCAACTAACACTGAACCAATTATCAACTATTTTATCATCACCCCATTACATTGCAATGATAACAACTATAAAGCATTCAGATTTAGTTGTATAAATGCAATTTAATAAAGCTGTAGTTGTGTGAGTGTCGCTGAAGCGGAAGGTAGAACACAACCAGGCATGTTAAAGATTCACCGGGAATCTACTGGAGAAGCCCAGCCAAGTGAAACGTGGCGTGACCATTTTAAAACACATAACAACATTCCTATTATTGCATCTGTAAAACAACATGTATGTACAGCGGCTAATTTTTGTTTATAAATAAAATAAAAAAAATAAAAAAAAGGGTTTACATCTTGGTGCTAAATAAGTGATTTCTTAAGTGTTTTTTTTTTTTCCAGACTCCAGAGAAAGGTGATTTTTAGCATGACGAGGAGTATAGAAACGGAACCGAATGTCAAATTGGGGGCAAATCAACGAACCTTAAAATCAGAACTGCCCAAGATTTAGTGTAGGAAGTGGATTTTTTAAATTTCTATTTACTTTTAAACTGAGCTGATGATCTGTAAATTTGCCAAAGAATCTGTTTGTATGGAACCCAAAAGTTACATAACACTTGTTTTTTTCAATAGAAGTGAAGAAAGTAGAGAGGGGCCCGGTGTTTTTCCTCGTGTACATAGTTAGCCTGGGGATACGGATCATCAGAAGTGGGACTTGAAACCAGACGATAACAAAGACAGATAAAAATCCCTTTAGAGAAACAAATCCATTGAAAAGTAACAAATACGTGTACTTGCGGTCACATAAACAGATACTCCTTCCATAAGGATGAAATCATACTATACCCGCCGTTGATGACACCAAGATGTTGAGTTTATTATACGACAACATAATTTGGGAAATGCTGTATAAATTTGTATTTTTATCGTAATTTTGATAAATGGTATAATAAAAATTGAAAGTTTTTTTTCCCACAGTGGTAAGCTGCTAAAGATACTGGGGCCATGCCTGTTCAGGTTTAGTCAATCACAGTGTCAATCAAACACCACCAGTAACCACCGAGCTGCCATCACGAACACAATGGATGCTTGCCTATCTTATCATCCTCTCTCTGAATTTATGTAAATTTTTCATGTAAAAAGCCACATTTCATATAATCTAATATATTTAATGCCACTGAGTGTTGAACACCCAGTGCTTCCAGAACATAAAATATAGATAATCATCGATATAAATAAATGCCCTTTGGCAAGGGGTTTAATTGAATCTTTTGTTGCTGTATATATTATCGTTGCCTATATCTCATCCTTTTTTAAATCAAATTAGAATATCTACATTTGAATTGAAATAGGTTTTTATAATGTTGTATGTCCCGGATTAAAAAGCTGGAACTTTTTGTATAATTAAGGGCTAAACACAATTTCATGAATTACGCATCAGGTGCAGGTTTCGGGTGCCTCAATTGACATAAGCAGAGTTGCTCAAAGCCTTTTTTTACATGTCAGGGATGGAAATGCTGCAGCAGCTTCATCCAGCATCACCTCTGGAGATGCAGGTGTATCTGGGACAGGGACCCTGGCAGGGCTGACACACACACGGCCCCGAAGTCGGATTGTCATCTAAAGATAAGATCTTTCAAAAATCCTGCCAAAATCATACCGGCTGTGCGAGAAAAAGAACTGATCAGTGTCAGATAAAAAAAACATTCTTCCCCTTCTGCAGATCTATGACATCATCACATATATTTCACTGAATGATCATTATCTGTTTTTCACATTTTTATCCTCCGAAAGATGGCAACTGTCAATGTTAGCTTGAATACCTATGAAAACAAATGTCTGTAGATAAATAAACTCAAAACAGAAAAATTTATATGAATTGATAAGTATTGAAATGCAGTGACTGAGTAACGTTGTACTTTATTACATACACTATTTATGTATGTTGAATGGGGAATGACAAGCAGATTTTGAATCATCAATCCCATTTTGATGTGCAAACAAAGACCTTTAACATCCAAAGAGTTTCACTGTGTAATCAATAACCATCAGCGTTTTGGGGCATTATTCTGTCTCGTGAGTGTTTTGCTCCAAAACGATGAGTCAAAGTTGAAAAAGGTAAGTGGAAATCGCTCAGGAAGTCTGGATAAAACTGCCGACTGCGCCAGGAGCTTTTATTTTCCCGAGACGCAGCCTCCCCTGGATCAAAGACATACTTGTTCAATCTGGGCAGTAATACAACGATTTTCTCCTGCTTCTGCGATGTATTAACCCAGACAGCCTGAGGGAAATTCACCTAGATTTGAGACACAGCCTCTTAACTTACCGGGGAATCACTTTACACCTCGTGTTAATTTTAATTGACGGGCAGGAGTCCACAAAAGTCACCCGCAGGTCCGATTTTAACAAGTCACCGCGTACGGAACAGAGGTAAAGCCGTTTTTTGTCATGATGGACAGTCAGACAAAAATATCTTCCTGGCTGACTTGAAATGAAACAATCACTGAATTTGCACGTTCAAGGGACGTCGGGCCGAATCATCCCAAGCCGACCAAATATTTAGGTCCAGGGTGCTCGGCTTCATTAGCACTGGTATGACTCGACACAGCGGTTATCCGTCAGACACAATAATAACCTTTTGGCAATTAGGCTGCATCTGATAGTGACCAAGTATGTCTTATCACTCCCTAAGTACCCTGTAGTCTGGCCATGATCAAGGAGGAGTGCTTCCGTCTCAGCTAAATAGCAGAACCTGTGGAAAAAGTATATTGAAGCCAGAGTCCTTTCATTAGCGTCCTAGATAACGGATCATCTGCGACTGCGGCGCATTCTGTGAAACCTTGCCTTATTGTACCCAGAGTGCGTTTTTTTGTTTTGTTTTGTTTTTTTTTGCGACAGAACTGAATAAATCTGAAACAATCGCGTAAACGCAGGAACAACGTAACCCACATCCGATCTTTCTAATCAACAATTGCCTCCAAAATCATTGGAATAAGTCGGAATGGAATACGATCAGATGACCTTCTATTGGATTGGTTTAAAGGTCTGGATGGGAAGCAAATTGCACCACAATCCCAACTATTTGCTGTGGATCGTGTGTCCGCGTGCGTGTTTGTACCTTCACCGTTAAATGAACAAAAACGAGGAAACGCGACACTTGGATGCGATGTTAAGCTGGAGGAAGAGGCTATACTATCTGCCTCTGTCTGCCGTGACACCCTCAGTTTTCCATGTCCTGATTAAGTCCACCGCTTGCCAACCTGCAGGGGTGCCTTTTTAGAGCACAGAGCTTCCAGTGTTTACTTAGCAAACAAGTCTGTGTGAACTACAGACCTACACACGTATCCACTGACATCCAATTTATAGCAGAGGAAAGTATGAGAGGAAAGAGGGAAAGGTAGAAGAAACCCAGGCACCCAGCGAAGGAGCGGCCAGATTATAAATCACTTAATTGCAACCAGAAAGGAGACGGTCGCTCTGCAAACGGCATCGCTGCAGAGCCGCTGCTGCCTCAGCTGAGAAAAATTAGTTCCACTTCCAGTCACAGCATTTGAAATGTATTGCGGCAAAAGTATTCATGGGAAATGTAATGGAAATGTCAAGATTGTACTTAGATTTCTACAACGCATGACACCAGAGATTATATGTTGTCAACACCTCGTGTTTCCACCTGACTATTTGGACACATGTTGGAAAACTTGTGTATTAAAGGAATCAAGGGGTCAATCAGAGGGCACGGACCTCCACCGAGGCCAAAAAGCCCGGCTTTTCCATTACATTTAATCCTACAACTCCAACCATGCGATGGGTTGGTTACGTTTCCAAAACATATTTGTAGAGGGATTAAATTAAAGCCTCCCCGCAGTCAAAAATGTTTTCATCATGTTTCCTGCAAAGTTCGAACGTTTGAAGTGTGGAGGGCGTGCACGATCAGTGACAAGAGAAGTCTCTCTGAGGATATTGGAAACCCGGGCCGGTTGGGTAGGGCCGAAATTCCACATCATACTACGACATAGGGTACGACACTGCGTGGAAATCTATTTGCGGTATTTTTTCGGTCAGATGCCAGCAAGAGTATCAAGTCATACAGGAAGTACCACACAGTAAAAGGCAAGGAGTATCCGGTATTGGAGATTTCGTAACACAACAAACGAGCTAAATTGATTTGGGTGATTCATTTCAAGCCAATACCAATTTTCGGATGAATGTCGTGTATTTCCGAGGACATGCTAAGATACTAAGAACACACACACACACATACACATACACACACAAGCAGAGGGTTAGAGAGCTGAGCGTCCATTATTTATTTTTAAAGTTTGCAAATATGGAATATGGTTCCTGAAAATGTACTTTACCTTACATGGGTTTACTTGTGGCGAATTGCATTCCATGGAAATGAGCGGATTAGTTCTTACGTCACCAGCTTTATGCTAAGACAAGACCAAATGAACAAACGGTGATGAAATAAGAAAAAATAAAATAAAATTAAAATAAATAAAAAAACTTTTAGCTGGAATATGAAACCTTTTAACGTGTTCTGCACAAAATTCCAGCTAAACACCTTTTGGCTCAGAGTGAAAACTCAACCATGTTATTTATTGATTGGCCCTAGTGCTGGGAAACATAATGGGATGTTAGCAGGTTCCTGCAGGTTCGACTCTGGTGGCTCACAACAGCTCCAGACAGAAGCTCACGACAGGAGATCGGGACAATGAAAGTGATTTACCAGGACGTAGACAGAGCCA
Organism: Fistularia commersonii; assembly: GCF_037954325.1. Classification (NCBI taxonomy): domain Eukaryota; kingdom Metazoa; phylum Chordata; class Actinopteri; order Syngnathiformes; family Fistulariidae; genus Fistularia; species Fistularia commersonii. Next base: position 12,846,221 of record NC_141303.1, on the reverse strand, counting down.
GACAGTCTGAGCACGGCCAGGGGGCCAAAAGGTCCTCTCTTACCATGAATCTCCTCTCCCAGTCATTACCGAGAAGCTTCGAGCACACACACACACAGATGCGGCCATTATTGAGGAAACACTGAAAAACACCACAAGAAGTCGTGCACATAAGATAAGATAAACTTAATTGATCCCCAAAGGGGAAATTCTTTTGTCAAAGCAGCGCAACGGTTATAAGAGTCAATAAATACATATACAAATATATACAAATACAAATACAATACATATTTTATTGCCTGTTTATATATTGTATGGTTATTTTATTGCCTATCTGTACATTTTATATATATTGTCTATTTCATACAGTTTTATATTTGTATTGTCCAGGAGCACAGATGGAAATTAGCTATGAGCTATAATCTGGTACAAACATCTCTGCCTCTGTGCTTAATTTATTTGCACACTGTCCTAATAAACTTCCAAACAAACAAACAAACAAACATGAATATAAATATAAATAGAGACTCTTACAAGACAATTAGAATATAGCAAAAGACAAAGACATCCACAGGTAAATAGACAGCAGAGAACAAATACCACTTTTGATTATTCCAGAGAGTTTGAAAAAAGTGTGACCACATCTTCGCATTATAAACCTTGATGATAAATCAAATACAGTGTCAGGAATCCGCTTGTTAAACTTCAACACAAAGTTGCTAAGAAATTATAGTAATTGCATGAATACTTTGCATATTGATGTGTTTGTTGTGTTGCGTGAAAAACAAAGGATAGTGACCTGAGTGATACACAGCCTGGAAAGAGATGCTGCCGGAGATTGTCTCCCAGCTGCTTCATCCATCACCTCCACCTTTTGTCCTGCAGACACAGGAGGTGGAGGGAGTGATATTAAATCTGAAAATATCTTTACCCTGAAGGCATCACTGCTTTTTTTTCGGTAGTATTTAATACAATGAGCGTCATAGATTGACAAGATTCACGAATGCCTGAATGAGGAGGAAACCAGAGACAAGCAAGGGCAGATAAAGTATGCTAATGTTTTTCAGGTGAAAACCAGTCCAAGGACATTTTGTTATGTTGACTATCATCATCGTCATGGACTGAGGATGTGAACACACCTGTCTCAACATGTCTGGATGTCTTGACTGGCTGAGCACAGAAACTGATTTTCGGACTTCGTGTGACCAGCCTCGACTACTGGCAGTAGGAATGAATCTATTATCGTGTTAGTCCTTTTTGTTCAAAAATTCACGAATTTTGCAGAGTCTATGAAAATACATTCAAGGTTGCAAATTGCCTTCAATCACTGGTATAAAGTGTTTAACAATTACGTAACAGACCGGAGGTAACAGAGGTGTTATTCAGATTAAAGGTTTAATTTCTCTTCAGTTGCCCATAAAATACCGCTATCCACAACATTTATCAGGTTGATAAATGAAAAATGTTTAGCAGCCGGCATATCAATAAAACATGCTGGCTAAAGCTAAGACAAATGTAATCAGCTTACCAATTGTTTCATAAATGTTAATTTTCAGCATATATTCTATCTTGATTTGTTTTTGCTGTGCAAAAAGAAATCACTCTTTTTTTCTTTTCTTTTTCTTTTTGAAATGAAAATACATGATGGCAGATGTTTGGCAAAGAGCTTCAACGACCAGGCTATAAAGTAAAGCTAGGGATTGTATCTTGGATATCTTGGGCTCGATTTTCTACTGTTTATATACTTTGCAATTGAAGATATTACTTTGGCGTGATTTAAACTCGTCCCTTTAAAACCCAGATGATTATGAAGGGGTTTCCGATCTGGTTGACTGGCGTTATGTAATAATTAATTGGCATCAAAAGGTGTAGGAGTACGCAAGGGCTGTTGGAATATAAAATGTGCTTTGAATGGCCAAGCACACACACACACACACACACACACACACACACACACACACACACACACACACACACACACACACACACACACACAGCACTGACAAAGCACTGGCAAACCTTTAAAAAAAAAAAAAAAAACAGTTGAAATTCTGTTATGTCTGCCTTCTGTGTCTCAGCAGAGAGACAGGAATGCAGTTGTGGGCTATTTTGGGTTTTTAAAGGAGCACCGAGGTTTTGTGAGGTTTGACCTCGCCTGGGAAACCTGACGTAACACTTGGTCAATATTTGGAGGCCCACTCTTCTGTCAATGACCCTGTTTGACTGCTCAAGTACTTCCCATCCCACATAAACACACTGCTTATAGAGATAAGACCGCTGAGACATATCTCTAACATCAATCGCCTTTTTTTTTTCCTGTAATAAACTCAGATTTTAACTGGAAAATTACCATTAATGAGCCGTCAAAGGACAGCAGAGGGTGTGGACCTCCAAGCATCCCATTACCCCGGTAACCCCGAAGCCAAGCACTAAAGCACTAATCTCAACCTTCAGCCTTTCAAATATTCGATTCATACTTTTTCTTTTTGGTATTAATTCAAGAATGAGGTTTGACTCTTGGGGACCTCAGGACGTGCAAGGCCCCAGCTGGGATTGAAATCAGGAAATCATCTCTTATGATGATGCATGGTCTAGTTTCATCTTCTGTCTGTCTCCTGCGACCGCTTGCTTATGACATGACATCGTGAAAAAACAAACCCGTGTGTCGAGACTCAACCTCATTTTCTCAGCATGGAAACCAGGCAGGAAATAACAGAAGAGACTTACAACCAGGGCGCCACATTCTGACCAATGTTGTCTTAACCTGCTTTATCAAACTGGGACCTGTTGACTCAGAGAGCAACCTGATGTATCGGTGCGCCAACCAATCAATGATAGATAATCGATCTGACAAACAGAAAGCAATTTAATGAGTCAACATGCTGCTGCTACCAAATTCCACTGATAGGACAATTAACCCAGCTTTCTTCTTAAACCATCTTTGCCTCACCTCTCCATCAAAGGAAAAGGAAAATGATAGGTTATTAAAGTGGCATTTAGAAAATGGCTGGAATCCATTTCTTCATGTGCTACTAAAGAATTTATTATTAAGCGACATCAAAAGATATCGGAGGAGATCTCAGATTTCCCTTCATTTGCTTTTAGCCAAATTCTGGCACCTGGGGAGTGACTGAAGTGATGTTTTGTCTTTTGTAAGGAATGGAAACTGCTGTTCCTTGTTTTTTTTCTTTCTTCTCCTTCTTCTTTTAAGTATTCCTGGAAGTCAGCTCATGTCGAAATCCGGTGAAAATCTTAACCTGGAGAAATGACACGGAAAATAAAACAAAAATATTGCCTTACTCATTGTGCAGGTATGTGTGGTACTGTGGCTTCTTGCTGGTTTAATGCAGTATTTTATTAAGTTTTTAAAAGGTAGCAGGAAAGCTGTTGGCATCAGAGATAGGAAAGAAGCAAACCGGATAGGAATGCATATAATATCTGAACCGGAAGAGAAACAAGACAAACACGCATTTGTGTGAAATGCCATACATGACCTTTTGCCGCAGGTAAATGGACAGCGTTCATATGTCCTCTAATCGAAGCGCTTTTACAAAACTCTCACTTTTCTTCTCATTCATTCATACACATTCAGAGAGTCTTGGCAGATGCTACAATGAGCCGTGCCAAGTTTTACTTTACTGTCCAGACACACTGATGGCGAAGGCATCAAGAGCAATTATCCCTTTGGGGATGTTTCTCAAGGACACACTGTATGCATTTACACTGTACGGTTCTGGTGACCCAGATTCCATTTGATATACACTGGACATTTTCCATGAATGTTTTGGCAGGAAAAGTATCTATGGGTATGCATGCTGCCATTTTGAGTGGCTTCCACAAACGTAAACATGTCTGACGTAAATAAATATAAAATAAATCAGATATCTGGCATTGCATCTGTCATTTAAGAGGACTGAGCATATAAATGCTTCTCTTTATTTATGTATTTATTCTGGCTCCTTTATCTACTTTTCCAGATTTGTTGCCAAAGCCGTCAAATACACATGATGGGTGTTCAAGTGTATGTAAGTGTACTGTAAATTTACATCTCAGATCTTGGTTTGTGTTAAAAGTTGACACAATCAGGTGTTGAGAAAAAAAAAGGTATAGAGAGCCAGGGGGTTTAAGACCTATACTGTCAATATAGTCCGTAACACATCGATCTTCACCTAAACGTAACCTGCCTATGGTCTGTGAACTTTTTACTTTCAAAGACATTTTTAATGAGCATTAATGCAGATTTTTTTTTTTTTTTTGTTGGACATTTTTTTTGTTTTCCTGCTTTTGTGTGGAAGAATTACCCATGCATGCTGTCCGGGGGGGGGGGGGGGGGGGGGGGCAGGAAAGCCCAACGGTTAAAGCAAGCAGCCCTACATCGCCACACATTACGCAAAAACAATGCAGTTCAGCTCGGTCCTCTCTTTTGATTGATTACAATATTCACTGGATTTTGGGGTTGCTGAAAGATCATTAATCAAAAATACTGCAGCTGGCAATAAGCTTTTCCTTTTTTTAAAAAAACTAGCGAGAAACAAGTTAATTACGTAGTTAGAATTTTTTGGACGCGCCTGGAGTTGCGTTTTTCTATTTTTCTAAACGCAGTCCATTCGAAGTGAGCTCGGGAATTTGTGCAGCCCTTTTCACAAACCTAATGTGTCCACGCTTAGGAAGCATCATTTAACGATAAACCTTGTTTGAATTAAATTCAGCTCACATGTTAACCCACCATATTTCATGTACTGCTGGACGACATTTTCAGGACCACCATTCAGAACAGGTTGCACTGTATTATAATTAACGCAACTATATATCCGACTACCCGAGTAATGGGACTCCGCCCAAGTTTAACAACAGAGTTACTTTGTTCTGTTGGAGCAAAATATTTTTACAACTGTGAAATATTATGTAGACAGCACAGTGGCTAGCATTTGCACCTCACAGCAAGAAAGTTTTTGGTTCAATTCCAACCTTGCCGTGTTTGCATGTTCTCCCCATGTCCAGATGGGTTTCCTCCCAGTTCTCCAGTTTCCCTCCCACAGTCCAAAAACATGCGTTATGTTAGTTGGAGATCCTAAACAACCCAGAAAAATGAGCAAGCTAACGTGTAGTATGTCTCTGTCTTATAGTTCTCTTGACTTATCAACTCAGGAAATATTTTGAGTTTGGTTTCATTTCAAATGTAGATATGGTCAAGCCACATGTCCCTAACCGTCCCCTCCTATCTGCTACCTCTCGCCACCCCATCATTCAGAGCCCCCGCCTGCCGATCGAACCGGTCTCGGCTCTTCTCGGTCTTGGCTCCTCAGTGGTGGAATGAACTCCCTAAAAAGGTCAGAACAGCGGGGCTGCTGCCCATCTTCTGCTGTGAGCTGAAAACATACCTCTTCACCAAACACTACCCCGCTAATTGCACTTAGCCTCCCCCCCCCCCAAAAAAACAAAAAAAAAAAAACAAAAAAAAAAAAAAAAGAAAGAAATTTATGTATGTACAGGACTGTCTCAGAAAATTAGAATATTGTGATCAAGTTCTTTATCTTCTGTAATGCAATTACAGAAACAAAAATGTCATACAGTCTGGATTCATTACAAATCAACTGAAATATTGCAAGCCTTTTATTATTGTAAAATTGCTGATTATGGCTTACATCTTAAGAAAACTCAAAAATCCTATCTCAAAATATTAGAATATCATGAAAAAGTTTTTTTTTTTTTTTTAATTGAATTACAGAAGATAAAGAACTTTATCACAATATTCTAATTTTCTGAGACAGTCCTGTAGATGGCTTTGAGATGGCTATCTGGCCACTTCTGAATAATGACTACTGGTACTTTGGATCTTCAGTGACTGAATTGCACTTTTTGTAAGTCACTTTGGATAAAAGCATCTGCCAAATGACTGTAATGTAATGTAATGTAAAATAATGTTGTCACTGTTGTGAGCAATAACCACATGCATGTGTGCTGTCGCCTGATTGTAAACATTTTTTTAATAGACTGCAGCAACAAAACACAGACATACCAGAGGAAATGTTGACTGTCTGGGGGCTGTGAAGAGACATTTACCCCTCTGCCTCCAGGTTCTCTGCACCCTCACGTTCCCTCTAGCATCTGCTCCTCATTCCCAAGAGCCCGAACACAAGGGCATCTTGGTGGGAGGGAAAATCACATCATGTGCAAGCCAGTCTGTGAGTGGGAAGCTTTAGGGAGATCTGTCTTTACAAAAGGGAAGAGAGCACTATGGCAGGAATCTCGCTAGAATTATGGCCGTCATTGATGTTGGTCCTGTGGAAGATTGAAACAGATGAAACTTGGCCCAAAGGGAAAAGATTTCAAAGCTTGGGGTCTAAAATAGAATAGAATAGAATAGAATAGAATAGAATAGAATTTACTAATCCGGACTATTGTAGACCACAAAGTAGCAGAGATTAGTAAAAGTGAAGTGAGGAAGGAATTGAAGAGGATGAAGAATGGAATGGTCCTGATGATATACCTGTGGAGGTGTGGAAGTGTCTGGGAGATGTAGTGATAGAGTTTCTGACTAAATTATTCAACCGGATCTTAGAAACTGAGAAGATGCCTGAAGAGTGCCCATTTTTAAGAATAAGGGGGATGTGCAGAATTGCGGCAACTATAGAGGGATAAAGTTGATGAGCCATACAATGAGGTTATGGGAAAGAGTAGTGGAAACAAGAATGAGAGCAGAAGTTCAAATTTGTGAACAGCAGTATGGGTTCCAGCCTAGACAGAGTACTACAGATGCAGTATTTGCTTTGAGAATGCTAACAGAGACGTACAGAGAAGACCAGAGGGAAATGCATTGTGTTTTTGTAGACCTAGAAAAAGCATATGACAGGGTGCCAAGAGGAACTCTGGTATTGTATGAGGAAATCAGGAATCACAGAGAAGTATATTAGACTGGTGCAGGACATGTATGCTAGCGGTGACAGTGGTGCTGTATGGCCTAGAAAAAGTTACAATGATGAAAAGATAGAAGGCAGAGCTTGAGGTTGCAGAGATGAAGATGCTAAGGTTCTCTTTGGGAGTGACCAGGATGGTGACTCAGGAATGAGTTTCTCAGAGGAACAGCACATGTTAGATGTTTTGGAGAGAAGGTCAGAGAAGCCAGACTGAGATGGTGCGAAGAAGAAGAAGAAGAAGAAGAAGAAGAAGAAGAAGAAGAAGAAGAAGAAGAAGAAGAAGAAGAAGAAGAAGAAGAAGAAGAAGAAGAAGAAGAAGAAGAAGAAGAAGAAGAAGAAGAAGAAGAAGAAGAAGAAGAAGAAGAAGAAGAAGAAGAAGAAGAAGAAGAAGAAGAAGAAGAAGAAGAAGAACTTTCTTAATCCCAAAGGAAATTCTTTTGCTGAAAGCCTCCAACATTACATATGTTCACTGGAACATGATATTGATTTTATTGCTTTCAGGTTGCAGAAAGGAGAGGAGTTATATAATTTAATGGCCACAGGTAAGAAAGACCTTCTGTGGCATTCTGTGGTGCTCCTTGGTGGTCTAAGCCTCCAGCTGAAAGTACTCTGATAGGACTTCAGTACAGCATTCAAGGGGTGAGAGGCGTTGTCCCTGATACTGAGCTGTTTGGAGATGGAGATGGGGTCTGGACAGGTCCTCCATTTCCTAAAGTTCACCACCAACTCTTTCATCTTTGTAACGATGAGCTGCAGGTGGTTTAGTCCACACCACTCCACAAACCTGTCCGCCATACTCTACAGGAGTGTGGTGGACAGGCTCCTGGCCTCCACTGATAGAGCCCACGTTGGCAGAGTCGTCTGAGAACTTCTGCAGGTGGCAGGACAGTGAGCAGAAGCTGAAGTCAGAGGTGTAGCGTGTAAACAGGACGGGAGCCAGGACTGTTCCCTGCGGTGCCCCCGTGCTGCTCATGATCGTATCAGACACGATCTCTGCAGTCTCACATATTCTGGGCGGCCTGTGAGGTAGTCAGTAATCCGTGCCAGTAATCATTACCACTTGAGGTATCAGTGTTGAATTAGGTAGTGAATTAAATTAGTATTTTTATGTCATTGCTGCTGCATCATAACTAGAGAAAGGGACATTATGTTTATGCAGTTGGACCAACAATTTTCTGAAATATAGAAAAAATATCTTCGCATATGTAGCTTGGAAACCAAGAAAAAGCTTCTTATGCAACAGCACATAAATAATACTGACACCTTTGGCTCCTTCTTGCACATTGTCAAACACTCACTGGGTGTACAAACACATTTCCTTGCTCCGAGTATTTCAACATGTGTTAGCCATCAGCATCAGCTGACATATGTTTATACCTGCAGTTAGCGCACATGAACGCCCTGCCCTGCAGTGCACGTGTGCAGTGCAAGCTCCTGATAAACAAGCTGGAAATTGCCGGTAATTTTCGGTCTTAGCTTAATATGCTCTGCGAGGCCAACATGTTGAGTGGAGGGTGACTATCCCTGAGAACATGCACACCACAACTCATTCACGCCACATAGTGTTTTCCCCCTGTATTTGTTTGGTAAATATACTTTTTCTCATTTTTCTCTGGCCATGTTTACAAATTCTCCAAAAATTAGACTACTGTTAAGACAATTTTTGGATTTGTGTGTTGACATGAGTTCCTTATACAATTTGCAATTCACAATGGCCAATTATACTTGACTTATGCAGCTGTTCACCCTCGAGTCTTTTCTTCCTAGTTTCGAAAACACTGCAACTGAAAGCTAATTTGCCAAGGGGTGCACGGTAAAGTCTTGTATTGAACAAAATGATGTGCATGTGCATGTTTGTGTTCATTGCGCACAATATCGATTCACTTAAAATGGCAATGGGTCTATGGGTCGATATTTGCTCAAAGCTTAGAAAAACCATAACCTCATCCAGGTTATGGTTGACAGAAAAACCAAGATTAGGAGTTTTATAAGCCACTTAGCAGCGCTCAGGGAGAAGTTAGAGGTTTTTTTTTGTTGCTAAAAAACACTACAATGGGCTAGGGGAAGCCCGGAAATGAAATCAGGAATATTAAATAACACCGACCCTATTGCCTGTACATTCAATATGGTTCATGTTGTGGTAATAATGCTATAGAGCCAGATATATAACTGCATTTTCTGAAAATGCTTCCTTTGAGCATGTTCCCCTTTGGAGTAAGAATATGTCAAAACTTTTATATGCTGGAAATTACATACTTATTTCTGTTTTGTATTTCAAGCAGCTTCCAAGAGCAGACAAGGCTAAAGCGATAATGACGAATCCTTCCGTCCCTCGACAAACTGACGGTCCTCCAACACGTGAAGTCTCGAAACAGACGATGGAGATCGTTTTTGCATAAAGTTTAAGAAAACATTCACACTTGTGATTAGTTAAAAGAAAAACAATATGCTGCACAGCGCTCACGTCTGGTACGTTACCAAAGAGTGACATTATAACCGAGGCAGCGAGCATATTTTGACCCTGTGGTGAGATAAACACAGAAAAGCCGTACAACAACGTGCTCTCAGTTGGTAGGTCTGAGGACTCTTCAGAGTTCTAAACCACACAAACAGTCCCTGTAGACAGGATATGTGGAACCCCTGAATGAATCCAGTGTGTTCCCAAATGGAATGAGCCAGCATCTGGTTCATCTCAGAAGTGCATCCACCAAACCTTGACCCATTCCTCGTTATGTAATCTCGACACACTAAAATTGCGTAACAATTGCCGCGTTGCTTCCAATGAATGTACGCGCTGTTTGATTGTAGCGTGAGCTTATCATTGAATGTGATCGTATCTGTTGTCAGTCTGTTGACATCTTATACATGTGTTACAATCAAGTGTTTCATGCAAGCCTTTGAAGACTTTGAATTATTGGCAGATGGTGAAATTAAATACGTTGCATTTAATGGATGACTTGGTTAAATTGTTACACCTGAAATTGGATCATTCCCTACAGATGTTAGATAAATCAATCTTTCTCTTGGGAATGGTTTCCAACTCCTGTTTACACAATGAAAGAATGCATTTACCGATTCTCTATCAGGATACTGGCAATTACCGGCTCGCCTTGGGAACCACATGCCGACGGATTTAATGATGATATAAGATGACACACTTGCCACTTTAAAATCAAAACAGGTCCTGAAGTTACATAAGATGCAAGACTAACAAAGCGCAGCTCATGGACGGATGGTAACTCCAGGAGTGTGTTATTGCATGGACACAGTTACGCAAGTTATTCGTTAGAATGTAAAATCGCATTCGATCTATTTTTACGATCACCGGCGTTCGATGTCGGTTAAACGTTATTGTTGGGTTAAATTTCTGTCAGATACATCCTCCGGGTTTGAGTCTGGAGGGGCTGCACGGCAAAAGCACCTGCCTGCTAATTGAACCGTTCATGGTGTAATGATAAAACAAGAAATGGAAGGCGAAAGCAGGGGTAGGAAAATAAACTTTCACTTCTGTGACGGGAGCACTGACTCATATGAGCTACTGGGTGCCTTTGTATACTATATTAAATGGCAAAACTAAACCATTATAATGTCATCACTCATGGTATGACAGGAATAACACAACAGGAATAAATCGGGAAACACTTTATAATCATAAATTTCTACAAAAAGCAATAACATTACTACCCGTACTACTACCCGAAACAGAGTGATGTATTGTTACTAAAAAAATAATCAAAATATGTTTTTAAAACATGACACTGAAGGATGCAACTATCTCCGCTGCCCGAGTGGCATTCAAACTTCACAAGGCCATTCTGACCCCAAAAATGAACCAGAGACTTGATTTCCACTCCTGAGAAATTATTTAAGGATGCAGTTGACAGTCCCTAATTATCCTGTGATTCCATATAAATTTATAAAATTCGTTTTTATTGTAGCTTTTTCAGTCAGTGAAGTCTATTTGCCTTGGAGCAAATAAGACATTTTGGAATACATTTGCAATAAATACTCAACTAAAGACATTTTGGGGAAAAAAAGAAACAAACTAATATTTTGTCCAGTCTCATACTTTAGCTATACTTATATACCAATTTGCCCAAAAGAGATTTTTATGATAATTCTGAAAAGCCTCCCAACAGGGACTCCTCAAGCTGACAGACCAAGCGTCATAGAGCATTTTTTTTATATTATCGGAAAATCATTGCCTTACCAGTCCTATTGATTGTGGCATTTTATAAAATGGTAACCACCGAATGGGTGCAGTAGTAAAAATTATTTTGATATTAGTTATAGAAGAGCAACAAAGACCAGCTACACCAAAGCAGGTGTAGATTTTTTTTTTCCCCTTTTTTAGGCTGTGTGCTTGCCTGGAATGAAAGTTATCTCTTTTTTAAACAACCCATTATCCTCTGACGTAAATTTTTTTTTTTTCTTTTGAAATATTTTGATGGAGGAGGCCCAAAGGGCAGCTCCATTACTGGTCAATAAAAGTTCCAAGCCTGTTTTGAATCTGATGAAATCACACTGGGAGTGTTAAAAAGTGCACATTCCATTACACATGCCGCCCATGGTCCGACTGTGGGGGATGTCTGCTGTTTGTTCCCTGCCTGGAGATATTGGCTTTATCTGCAGTGGTCATGCCAGTCCCTGCTACTTTTAAGACCCAATTTCCAGATTAAATTTAGACAAACTTGACTTTGCCTCTCCATAGCTCACATCACACCGAGTCATCTGCGGCTACTGTCGGGGTCCATTATGTCAGAGTGGAATCTGTATGCTATTTATGGAGTAATAAACTTGCAGGTGTTTCATTTGAAAAGTCAAACAATCGCTTATCTTGCTTTTCTCTGGCCAATTAACTCTTCAGAATCTCAAAAAAACAAACCCAAAACATATCAAGTAAAACCTTTGCATGGTAGATATCGACTTCCTGCCTTGGACAAATATTCCCACCCCAACAGGAAGAACCCATTTCTCCCCAAAGTGGTTAAGCATTTTGCTATATAAGGAGCAACTGTGAAGATGGAGGAGAAAGGGATACGCTGTGCAAACATTGCATAACAAAGTACAAAGATTTCAGTGGCTATTGAGATTGCATGACCCGTTTTTGTTGACACTTCTCCATGTGCTACCTTTCCTGTGTACTTGCTCAATAAAGCCTCATGCGTTGACATGAAACTCACTGTAGTCACATGCAAGCGTTATCCTTCCAACGCACTTGAGGGAACAGGAATGATAAAATATTTATATGAAACAACTGCTGCAACATTTCAGATTTGACGGCCTCTCTGACGACTTCCATTCCAACCGCAGTTTGACAGCTAAGTCAGCATAGTTTGTAATTTGAATATATTAGTAATGGTAGTGTTGAAAACAAAAGAGCCTTTGCTCAGCATTGGTGGAAGTTATTAAACTCAGGCAACGATAGCTCAATATTTTGGCTGATGGGCATCTGAAATGTAAGGCAAAAAGAAAAACAAATATATCCATGAATAAATTACCCACAACTTGAAAGTGGAAATGTTTCCAAAGAGTTCCCAGAATGAATTATTTCAGCTCTCTTCTCCCTGAAAACAAATCAGCATCATTTTCGTGAATCGTTGTATTCTAATGGCTTTCACCTGCAACCTCTTCAGGAAGAAATGAGGTCAGCTGAGGTCACATGATCCAGCCCAGTTTTAATTCAGCAGAAAGACAAGAATAACTGTCTAATACAGCTGAAGAAACTGATTTTAAAACTGTGTGAAAATTTGATATAGGTTCGAGGTTACTTTATTGTCATTGGTTACTTCCCCATGAAATGAAATAACCTATAACACTTAGCTGCATGTTAGCAGCCCCTCGGTAGAAGCAGGGTTTAAGCCTGGTTATTCTGGTTATTCTGCCCGAGGGAAGGTGGACAAAGTTTGTCCCAGGTGGGTCAGGACCACCACAACAGGACCAGGTGGCTGTGGTCCCCCTGCCCCCAAAGAAGGTTGCCTAGGTCCTGCACCTGCTGAAAATAATACCCTCAATAGAAGAAAGGCTACTGTGAGTGATCTTCTGAGCGTCTGTCACCACTCTCTACGGTGTCTTCCTGTCAGCAGCTGTGCAGTTCCCAAACTAGGTGGTGGAGAAGGTGTGTGTCTCTGCCACACACTGGTAAAATCAAGGCCTTCTTTATGACAAAGGTGGCATTCATGGCCCATGTATAGTCCTTAGAAATTTAGACTCCATCGCCTTTTCCATATTGATGTGCGGTGGTTCCAAATCCAACCGACCAATTCTTTCACCTCCTTCCGATAAGACATCATCATTGGACATCCGGCCCACAACTACTGTGTCATCCACTAGTTGCACCATGCGGTTGTCGTGGTCATCGGTAGGATGTGACTAAGGTATGCAGTGGGGGGCTGAGGGCACACTATTTGAGGGTGCTCGGTGTGATGGAGGATGATATGCTGTGAACTCTGTCTGATGTGTTAAAAAGTCCTTGACCTAGTTGCAGAAGGAGAGTCCAAATAGTGGTAATTTGTTGCCTGCAGTTAAGAGCAGGATCGTAGTAAAGGCAGAAGTAAAGTCATGGAGGAGCGGCCTGATGTACAAGTCCCTGTTCTCCAGGGGTTGGGAGCAGAAGGATGACTGATGACACCGCACCTGCTGTGGAGTGGTTCTTCCAGTATTCCATGTTGATGTCTTTTTTTTGTGTGTATGTGGCACATTTTGAGCCAATGCAAAACATTTAATGACGACATTTTGAGTGACAGTTGACAGTCATTCATATTCCTCACTGCACTCTGAGGCAAGGAGATGATGATGGAGGGGCATTCAAGTTCTCTCCTACTGTATCTCCTACTGTAGGCAATGATGATCATAATTCTCTTTCACAAGCTCTGAGGTCCAGCAAACCCCATGGAGGGGCCATGGGGTTTTTCCCCAGCAACTTGTTGTGGTCCGCTCGAAAGAAGAGCAGCCATTCAACGATGCAAGCAGAATTTGTCATGTTGTTTAGCCATGTCTCTGTTAGCAGATGCACACAAAAATTCCACACCTGCTTGAAGCCATTCAGTCGGTGTCATTTAAGCCATCTTGTCGCCCAGAATGCAGACTTCTTCTTTTTTTACTTTTGGCTTTTCTCTTCAGGGGTTGACAGCGAATCAACCAGCGAATCTAACCCTATTCTCTGCACCGCTTGCCCCTCTTACACCATGGAGGGCGGAGAAGAAGAGATGGACCCACTTAATATTCTTTTAGTTATCCTGCTGCTTTGCAGCCTTAAAATGTTCAGGTCCCAAATTTAAAATATGTATTATCCATCACAGAGACACACACACACAAATCGTCACCCATAAAATCCAAACTTCAGATCTTTATGTTCTAATTTCAGAAAAAAGAAGTCCTTAACAACTAATACGCTATGCCTGAATAAGAGTTTTGCAGGTATTAACTGTCTGTTTTTGGAGGTGCAAAAATAATAATGACATTTTATTAATCTTTGGTCGTTCTCCAATATTAATGTCATCTCCAATATGACACCATTAATGTTTTAACCAACCATTGTAAATTAATTTAAGACATCATATCATGAGCTACATTCTGTAAATCTAAAAGCGTCTTTCAATGTAAAGCACTTTTTGGATTTCCTGTAAGAAGGATGAAGCAGTTTGCTCTGACTGGCCAGTCACATTTTTGACTCAACTGCATTTATCTCAGGGGCTGGCTTTTCAGACATTTTCAAGTCAGAAAATGAGCGAGAGAGAGAGAGAGAGAGAGAATTTTTCACGTTATTAAATTACAATCAAGCTGAAAGAAGAGGAAGAGTATTTCTCAAGAGCTTAATATGAGTATGAGAAAATAATTCAAGTCCCATATTGATGTTAGATCAAGCTCTCGTGTCTTGGAACTTATAACAGGCCAGACAAAAAGAAAAAAGAGGAAGGTTTCAAACTTTCCTTTTCTCAGGGTCGCATTTAGAATAAGACTGGAAGTGCACAGCATTTGCATTTATCTGTGTTTGTTTCAGTCTAACTCGGCAGATGTTTTCAAAATAAGTACTTGTTCTGGTTAGTTGACATCAGTCCTTGCAGTATCAGTCTCGAACGCATTCAACCACATTACTCTCACAAATGGAAATAAGTTCAAGGAGAAAAACACATTAAATAAATCAACTAGTTGACAACATGATGGTTTCATTTCATACTGTTCCGTTGAGCCAGTGCTTTACGCTTATCGGAAAATTTGTAATTTGGGAAATGGAACCAGATGTGAGCCACGCTCAATTACACAAATTCATCGCAACAAACAACATGAACGTACTTTTTTTTTTTTTCTTTTTTTGATAGCAAAAATACCATACAGGCAGTATTTTTCAGTGTTCCTTCAGTAACTGACTGTACAGTTCCTTCAAACAGGAACCCAAACCTGAAATTACTCAGCCTGTATGGGTGAAAGCAAATGTCAGAATTTGCAAGACAGAACATTAAATGGTCTTCAACGAATCAGGTCCCAAGAGCTGAGACTGCGTTATCGCAGATCGACTCAGAACGGCAATTTCTGTAGGGGAATCACAGTGAGAATGAGTTTGTCGGCGAGTTTATCGTGTTAATGCAAAAAATAAATACGTAAAAATGATAATAAAAACTTTCGCCGCTGAGGAGATGTCATTTATACGAAAGACCCCAATAAAGTCAGAAACTGAAGCTTTTGTCAACATAAAGTCTGGAATCTCGATAATGCAATGTCTGGGTCATGTGCTGCCACACCGTTTGTCTACAGCTGAAAAACTCTCACTGTTCTCTTCATGTTTGCGGGGAGAACACGGAAATGTGTCTCGACCGGAATCTATTAAAAAAATAAAAAGGCTCGATTTAGCAGTTGTGTGGCAGGAAACAGGAAATGGCTTCAATGTCACCATAAGCGTTTAAACTTGATGACTTGATGGCAGTTGATAGCATAGGCTGTAATTCATTGTGCTGAGCTGAAATGTTTTAGGTTGTGGACAATCTTCCAAAAAGTCATCCTTATTTAACCTTTTACGTGACAATTCCGAAATTTACAATACCTGTCACTATCAGCCATTGCGGTTCAGCGGTACGACAAAGAAACAGGCTTCAAAATGACCACGGAAACTCAAGATTCAAGGCCTTGTAGGTAGTTACACTGCATTAATCTGGCATTTGGAAATTAAAAACCGGGCTCCAAAAAGAACAAAATAATGCAGATCGAGCTCTTTGGGACACGGTGGAAAAAGTTCAGCAACTTTAGTGAAAATTTAACACTAAACCGTTTAGCAGATGAAGACAAATAGGCTTTTGAGCACATTGTGGGCTTTCCTTTGCAAATATGTCTATGCTATTGCTGTTGCGATCAATCTTCTCCCATGAGATGTGTCTCTTGTCAAATGTTTCCCATTCCCACCAAAGAGGTCATGCTTCATCTCCTTGACCTCCACATGCCTCAACATCGTTGACCTCGAACGTGGCCATGAATGTCTCCCTCAGAGTCAAATGTGTATCTTATTAAAGTGTTGTGTTGGTTTGTTTGTACTACCATTGTCAGTTGACTCCCTTTGGTTTGCGCTGGCACAAAAGACCACATTGACACTTGTTCTGGAAATGTATCCATCACATCACGTAGCATTTAATTAAACCGTGGCATAAACCTCGCAGTACTTGTCTTATTGAGAGATAGGTGATGGAGCATGCCATGGAAGGCCCTTATTTCTAGGAATGTCATTAATTTCCTGCTTGTTCAGATTTCTATTCCAGAGTGTATCATTTGGCCGAGGCCCTCTGAGATGATGGAGGGCAGCTGCTCGCCGCGACTTCTCTTATTTCGAATTAAAAGGCAGGAAGAGATGGATTACAGATACTCCCATGTGGGAAATAAATCAGTTGGAGAGAACTTGATTTCCTGCTACTGAATCCTCTGAATGGAGTACGGAGGTGCTGAATGGTGGCGAACCATGCTTTGGCCCGACAGCATACCTTACAGAGTCCATAAGTATTACAGCGTATGTACTTGGTCTGTTGTTTGTTGTGGACTAATACCTTGAAATGTTCGCTCATCAAGGCTTCAATGATACTAGATCCTGTATACAACTAAAAGCTCTATCCACAAAAATGGTCCGCACTGTGCACATCCTATAAAACAGTAATAAAGCAGCTCTAATGGACTTGTCCTGTTAAAAGTGTTTGTCTGGCCAGACATCTCATATCACCTTAAACAAGAAAAGCAAATGTCAGACATCTTGACAGAATGTGTCTGGTTGATTTAAGCGATGCAAAATTCCATATTCATTAGTCATATTCAGTTTCACCTGACATGTCATTTATCTCCGGTATTAATGTTCCAGTCCATCATTCTATTACTGGGATATAATACACATAAGATGGATTACACATTGCAAGATGTTTTGGAGAGTATTCACGACTGGTAAATCAGAGAGACACGATTTTAAATATTTATAGCAACAGCAGAATCCAGTTTTTTTTTTTTTTTTTTTTTGCATCTTGGCCACAATCTGTTAATGTTATAAATCCAGATCCAGGAAGATCACTGACACCGCAGGTGGTTCGGAGACGAAAACAAATAGGATAGTTCTGGAGGAATTTGAGAAAGGGAAGTTCATCCCTACGCATTTCAAACCCAATAACCCACTGCGACCAAACCTGGTACAACACCTGCACTGACTCACATCATTGAAATTATTATATTCACGTCTCCTTCCACATCAGTCCCCATCTCTGAGCTGATCTCCATCCCGCCGCTGATGTGTCAAGGTTTTTTCCCCCATCCAAAAGAAAAATCGAACTGTGTTCAAGCACTTGTTTCATAAGCACATTTTCATCCATCAGAGGCTGAAATATAACCAAAAGAGGAATGAAAACACATTTCAAGCAGATTTTTAGCTTTTTTTCTACTTCATCACCCTTTAGTTGTCCCTCTCCTCACCCGTCATCCTTGCCTTTCCTGCTAGTTTCCTTCTTTCCTGTTTCCTCTTTTGCCGACTGATGAGTTCAAATCTTAAAGGTGTCACATTCCACAAAGATTCGCACATATAATTTTCAAAATCCATTGGTTGAGAACCGCACTCGAGCATGTTAGAAAAATGTAGTATCAATCACATGATTTAATGCAATTCTCCATGATTCCCTGCAGTTTAATGCAAATTTTATATTCTGTTCTGATGTGAGAAAGAGGGATTGCGGAGACAAAGGCAGGTTCCAATTTTATCCTTGAACACTAACACAAAACTAATAAAGAATTTCTGTGAACCAAAATGCCAAGGACCTAAACACGGGCCATCTGGTGGTTCAATAAACCATAATGAGCAGGTGTTGGAAAACCCTGCAAAGGAGGTAGAGAGCTCACCAGATCCACATGGACTTGGTCAAAAGGTTCGAGGTGCACCCTCATGCTGGTGAATCTTAGCATGCTGGTACGCCACACATGCAGCTGCCCACTCCTTGATGTCCTTGCAGCTGCCAGGCCAGACCAACTTTGGGCTCACCAACTTCACTGATGCTCAAACCCCCGCGTATGAGAGAGGAGCGAACTGAGTCAAAAACACCTCTGGAACCACTGGACAGGGACGGCCGGTGGAGACGTCACAGGTGAGGACAGGGATACCATCCCGTACAACCACATCCTCCAGTTTGAGACCAGTTCGCATCAATTTCAGGGCGAGGACATCTGTGTCGCTGGGCTGGTCAGTGGTCATCGCTGAGAAATCCAACGCCGTATGCACAAGATGCACATGCAACAGGGAATCAGCAAAAGAATTGGACATCCTGCACATGCTGAATGTTCGTTGTGAACTCCAAAATGACTGCAGGGTGGCGCTGCTGGCAAGCGGACCACGGCTCAGTCACTTTGGACATGGCGAAAGTCAGTGGCTTGTGACCCACATGAGCTGTGAAGAAACGGCCTTCCAGCAGGAATCGGAAATGCACTGGGTATTCCGCAGTTTGCAGCTAAAGAATACATTCACCACATGCTGTTCAACCACAGCCCCAACGGCAATGTCAGATGCATCGGTTGTTAACGCTATGGATGCAGCAGGACGGGGGGGGGGAATGGCTGCATAAGCCTGGGTGTGCATAGGCCCGTCAAAAGCCTGGACCTATTCTTAGGTCCAGTCGACTGTGTTGCCTGCCTTCTTGAGCCACAAAGCCCCCTAAAAGGGCTGTGGTGGGTTGGCAATGTGAGGAAGGAAGCGATTGTAAAAGTTCATCATGCCCAAGAACTCTTGCAATGCCTTGACAGAGGCTGGGCAGGGAAATTCCGTCACTGCTTGCACCTTCAAAAGCGATGGGACCTCAATGGGACGAAATGCGATGACTCAGTATGACTCAATAAGTCCATACTGATACTTAGCCGGATTGACTATGAGGCTGTGATTGTCCAACCGACGGGAAACGTATGTCTGGTGCTCCAGGTGCTCATCAGCCGAAGGGCTGGCCACCAGTATGTCGTCAAGATAGATGAACATGAATGTGAGGTCATGCAGCACTGAGTCCATGAGCCTCTGAAAGGTTTCAGCGACTCCCTTCAGGCCAAAAGCCATGTGCAGGAACTGGAAAACCCCAAACGGCGTGATCAACTTGGTTTTGGGCATGTCCTCCATGTGCATTGGCACCTGGTGACAATAGCGCACCACGTCCACCTTGAAGAAAACAGTTGGGCCTGCCAGTTGTACTGAGAAGTCCTGAATGTGGGGGACAGGGTAGCGGTCATTCACAGCAATTTGTTCAAACGCCACAAGGACACCTGGACCCATCGGCCTAGGGGACCGTGTGGAGCGGGAGGGCCCATGGGCTGTTTGACCGCCTCACTATCCCAAGGCACTCTATGGTGGCGAACTCCTCTTTAAACGCCATGCCTGCATGAAAACTGGCAGTCCCATCGTGAGGATAAAATGCTCTGTGCATCATGTTTAGTAAAAACACTGGAAAAGGCAGATGTAACAAGTGACTGAAAATCTGCTTGCAAATGTTGAAAAACATCCCCCATGCTAAAAAGTTAGTATGTGCCCAGCTAACAAATGGAAAAGTGGTGAAAGACAAAAACCCCTATTAAATGGTGGTTCATCGCATCCACAAGCAGACCACTGGTGCACTGTAAGTCCGCGCCGATGATGGAGACAGTGATGCAGGTGATCACAAAATCCCATTCAAAATGGTGACAAAAAATAGACATTGACCTTAAGCCAATGTCGCAATGGACAAACCATTAGCCGCACTCAGTAGCGGACCGCCGCCTCTGGCCTGTATGTCCCCGCACAACGGAGGGAGCAGGCTTTTCTGTGAGCCAGAGGCCAGCAGAAACTGACTTCCTGACCCTGATTCCCTAATGAAGAGCAGCTTGGTGTATCCGGCGGCATCCACATCTGCCACTTAAGAACTGACCTCCGATTGCCCCAGCAACATGAAGGAACATGGCGGGAAGTAGCGCCACACCTTGCTGCCAAACTGCTGGTGGAAAAAGCAGAGGCAAGTCCCACGGAAGGTCATTCTGGCCACCACTGCTGGATACACGTCCCCTGGCACCATCTGCAGGGGCTCCAGCACCACACTCTGGACGGCTAGTCGCCTGGTGGCAGGCAGGACAATGGTCGGCCTCCTCTGCCAGACCCTGGCAGTCACTGGCAGCAAACACCAGGAGTTAACCAAGGCCACACGCACCAGAGGTGAGAGCTGGTGTAGAAAGATGTGGAGGAAAAGGAAACTGCTTTAATCCGATCCACGCAGTGACAGCATGTTGCCCATCAAACGGTGGTCCGATCAAACCAAACAGGGGACGAAAGGTACAGTCTGTCTGCCGTGGAGTGTGTACTTCCAGAGCAGAAGCTGTTTGAGGGCGGTGTATTTACCATGTTGCGGTGGGTCTGCAAGGCTCGCCTTGTGGACCGCTGGTCCAGCGCAGTGACTACAAGGAGGTACCGTAAGCATCGTCCAAGACAATCCCACACAGGTGGAAAAGCGCCTCAACATGCTGGAACCAGGAGGCCGAGTTGCTCTGCCAGAACTCTGGCAGTTACAAGGCCACAGCAGGCCGGCAATGGGAGTTGGAGTGACGTGGCTGAAGAGTGGTCGCACACTCGAGTCAGACATGTCCAGAACGGGATCACCAATGTGGTTTGAGAAGGAAGGATCGCAAAAAAAAGGCGAGTTCCATCTTTATTCCTCAAACATCTACAAAAAACTGACAAAAAACTTCTGTAGACCAAAATGCCTAAACTACGCCAAATACCCAGTCCTGTGGGGTGACAGGCCACACCCCATAGTATCTGCCACACAGTAGTGTATATATCAAATAACCCAAAATAACAATCATAACAGCCAACACTGCCATATGAGGCTCACATCCAGCAAAAAATTTAACATATGGTTACATCTTTTTTTTCTCTTGTGTTGTGACAAATGATGAAACAGCCATACCGAATCTCAATGTTCAATGATGGAGAAGCGCAAGAATTCTACAGAAAACAAAGAATGGGCAAAAGAAATGGAGAAAGTTACATCCCATCATAGGGATGCAAATGCTTTCCTACGTTTTATCCATTTCACAGCTGACCTTCGTTGAACACGTCCTTTGTCCTGTCACAGTGGGGCCTCTTCCAATCAACCCTCATTTACTTCCCTCCTCTTCTCCTCGGAGGCTTTTAATGGACCTCTTTCATTCCATAAATACCCTCTTTGTCCACAGTCCTTCTGGAAGAATCAATTTATATGTCCACACACACACATATATGTTATTTTTGCTTAGAACCTCTCTGATTTGTAGATGTTTCCACTGGATTCCACTTAGTTTGGGGAAATGAAACAACCTGTGTTGCGAATTTGGTCACAGTTCCTCTGCTGTTTGTATGTTACATAATTTGGCCGGTCAGCCGGTTGAGGGAAATGATTGTGAGCGTAGGCCTCAAATGCAATACATCATAAAAAGTGAGGTAGCATATGTTTAATCCAAGCGTTATAACCCACCGCTGACACTTCTTCTGGGCGGGGCGGAGGATAACCATCACCGCTGGCAGCGGCGAGCCTTTTTCGGGAAGTTCAAAACAAGTTTCGAGTTTCAACAATTTTTTCAAGAGTTGAGAAAGTGACAAGTGTGGTAGAATGATCCGAAAAGTTATATTTCAAGAACGCTGTGAGTGAAAGATGAGGGTTAAACAACAACAACAACTCACTTATGGGAAAAGTACAAAGAAGTTATGGAGGAAAAGAGCGAAGGGGGACATTTCAAAGTATAACACAAAAAAATCCAACACCTCGATTTCATCATATGCATCAAAACAGTTGGGAGAAAGAAAAGAAAAAGCTTTTAAAAGATGTTTTAAACTTCATAGTTGACTTGTGGAGCAGGTTTTTGAAGGACATCGACTGGTTAGAGTAATTAAAAGCAGCTCATGGGACATTTATAGCCCACTGGGCTTTTGTGTCTTTCTGCCTGATGAATTCGAGTTGCGTTAACAATAACATTTTATCACTTCGGAGACAGCGAGAGTCGCAGAAAAAAATGGACTGTGATTCTTATTAAACAATCTGTTCCAGGCATGACTGGATTTAGTGAACGGACGGTTTTGGCTTGTCTTATGTAACCGAGCACCTGGGATCCTTCAGGCATGCAAGCAATTTGGCACTCGGTCAGGTGAGGCACGATACTGACGGGTGTCTTCATAGAACTTTGTACAGAGCGTGCATTTCACAAGCAGGAGAATTAGAATAATCTCTAAAAATGGCTCAAACCAAATTCTGACTTATTCAGGAAGACTCTGGCCATCTTTTGTCTTGCAGATTGTATTGCGTGTTTATAATCGACAAAATTCAATCAAAAATTGTGACTGATCTGTAAGGGCGGCCTCTGCTGGTCATGCCATGTTATGGTTATTTATTACTTTTTGCAAAAATGGCCTGTCAGGTTGGCTTGTACCAGTAAAGAGCAACCTGATTAAACCTGACAAAGGCTGTTTATATGATTTAATGTCACCGCAGTGAATAACTTTCATCACACCTGTTTACACTGCACTGACCATAAAAGTGCGTATAAGTGAGATACCAAGCTACTGGTTTGATAATCAATTTTTTCTATGAATATTTATCAGTGAAATTCTATAAGTCTGAACACACGTTGTCTGATGGCAGAGTTAAAATTGTAAATTTTACTGGTCGCCAGGTTATTCTGGTATTTATAATACACATTTTTCTTTGCATATTCATATATCTTTATTTGCGTTTTTTATGATTATTTTAATAGTGTGCAGAAATCTGATTTATTTTAGATAGCCGTGTCATTACGTGTTTCATGTTTGTGTTCTTACCGAGGTGGTAAAGGGCATGTAGATCATGAAGTTTAAGTTTTTTTTTCCATAATCAGGGTATTATTAGTTAAAAATTATGCAAACTAGAGCGTCACAGAGGAAAATCAAACAAAAAACAAAACTGTTTACTGTCAAAGTGGTCTGCATACTGAGGGGACCTTTAAGTTTCTGGGTTTTGCGGTCTTGAAGTGCATAATACCAGAGAAGTGAATGGTTGAGCGTGCATGCTGGCATGCACACCCACACACACACACACACACACACACACACACACACACACACACACACAAACATCTCTGTGTTTCTCAATATTAGAAATCTACTTCCCTTCTCCAGCCTTGTCCTCTCCAACTCAGGAGGACAGATAAACATGAAATAACTTGCAGGCTGTTGAATTATGTGATGGATCTTAATCCCTGGGACAAATTATTACATGTCTGGGGATTTTAGAAAACAGTAATCTGTCTCATTCTCAGTATGCTTAGTATATTTATTTTGATCTCGAGGCTGGATTACCAGGGAACAATGAGCCTTTCTGGTCCATTTAATTGGATGAAAGCGCTTTATTTGTGTAACCCTGAAGAACGTTCAGCATTAATGCTTGTTCCGTGCGATTGTCCTACCGAAGTGCAAGAACAACAGATGAGCCGGTGAAGGTCAAGCTGCCTGAGTAAGAGTTGCAGAGGGACTTTCAGCGTATGTTTGGTTGGGTATCAGTGTGCATTTGTTAATTGATAGCTTGTCCCCCCACAGAGACTCTAATTCTTGTGGTTATTCAAGAGCGACCCTGCAGCCGCAACAAGTTCATTGGTGGTCAGAGTTTCTTTCAAAGTAATTGTACCTGAATATGATTTTGAGATTGAAACACTACTTAAACTGACCTGTATCATAATCATTTTGAATTGTTGCAAAAAAAAGGAGAAATGATTAAATGATGTTTGAAACATCAAAAATATATTCTCTCCAGACTTACTTTCATATCTCTCAGCATTAGCAAGTCAATGTAAAGAATAAATGTAATGCATTTTTCAAGTTTTTTAACACCCATGATAAAACTCATGTTACTATATAGTACAACTATTTCATAATATACTGAATGTATACTATATCATAATGTAGTTTTCAGTATGATGCAGCACTCATTATACAATGTGGCATACCGCATTATTACTTTGTATTCAAAGTAGCACCTTCAACAGTTTCTTCAATGTAGCAAGGCTAGTTTTCTGGTTGAAATATCCATTCATTGTCAGAGGTGCCAAACCATGCAAAATTTGCAATTAGGCATACAGATTTAATCTTTTTAACATTGGAGGAATTTTAGAGGGATATATTTGTTAAAGATAATGCAGTGGTTAAAAAATAGAAACAAACTGGAATTCAATCTGTCTGAGAGCTGCATTGCAGAAAATGATCAGCTGATAAAAAATAACTGTCTGAGAAAAATAATAGTCCTAAAATCATGGTCCTTGGGGAACCCTCACTGGGCAGTGTAAAAAAGGGAGGAGGAATCAGACGTTTCCTGTAGTTCTTGATCAGGTTTGCACACACTGCAGCAGGGAGTTTGGCCCACTCCTTCACACAGATCTGCTCCAGATCCTTCAGGTTTCTGGTCAGTTGCTGGGCAATATGGACATGCACTGTTCCTTAGCTGCCATCTGCTTATTGTTCATCCATAATGGGTCAAATGCTGGTTAAAATTTTGCTGAAGTTGTGCTCTATGTGTGTGCAATTATTCAGAAAGTGATTATTTTGATCATATCATCAATTTATAAGAATAAGAATAAGAATAACTTTATTAATCCCGAAGGAAATTGCAGTGCCAGAGTTACAGAAAATATAACAGTAATAAATAATAAAAGAAAGGCAGAATTAGAAATAAAAATAAACTATAAACTATAAAGTGTCTCAGTGAAACTATAAAGTGTCTTAGTAAGCAGTGATAAAACTATAAAACTATAAAACTATAAGAGTTTATCCATAATTTCCAACTCCAAGCTGTATAAACTTGAATGATTATTGGATTTAATGCATATTATATGCATAACATAAATGCAACGAGGGACGGTGTGGTCTAAGGAGATCAACACCCAATATCAAGGTGTGCATAACTATTAGGCAAATTCTTCTCCTCAGGAAAAATGGGCCGACAAAGAGATTTACCTGACTTTGATATCAGAAATTAAAAAAAGCCTTTCAGCGGGATGCAGCACTCTTGAAATATCTAAGATATTGGGGCGTGATCACAGAACCGTCAAACGTTTTGGTTCAAATGATAAATAGAAAAGACACAAATTAACCGCCAAAGATTTGAGAAGAACCAAACATGAAGCTACCAAGACCTCATTATCCTCCAGTGCTGCCAGGTTTTCAGTTCTCAGAGACATGGCCAAGGTAAGGCTGAAACCCGAACTGATCTGAAGACAGATTTTTCAGAGGTTTTGTGGACTGATGAGATGAGAGTGACTCTAAATGGACCAGATGGACGGGCCGTGAAGGCATTCAGTAACGGACACAGAACTCCACATCGACTCAGACGCCAGTAAGGTGGAGGTGGGATACTGGTATGGGCAGGTATTATTAAAGATGAGCTAGTTGGATCTTTTCGGGTTGAAAATGGGCTTGAAATCATCTTTCAGACCTACTGCCAATTTTTAGAAGATACTTTCTTCAAGCAGTGGTGCGGGAAAAAGTCTGCATCTTTCAAGAAGACTTGGATTTTTATGCAAGACAACGCTTCACCACATGCACCAAAGTATTTCACTGCATGGCTTGCCAGTAAAGGCCTTAGAAATTAAAAACGAATGACAAGGCCCCCTTCTTCACCTCACTTAAATCTTACGAATTTTCAGACTCTTCTTAAGCGGGAAACATACAGTGAAGTTAAACAGTCCACTTCTCTGAACAGTGTCTGGGAGGCTGTGGTTGTGGCTGCACAAAAAGTAGATTCTGACCAAATCAAGAAACTGACAGACTCCATGGGTGGCTAAATTTGTCACTGAGGTGTTTGTTTTTTTTTTTTCGTTTTTTTTTTTTAAATTTCAGAAATGTTTATTTGTAAATTTTGAGTTTGTTTATTATTCTCACTTTAACAGGTGATAATAAATAATTGATACAGGAAAATCTTTGCTTTTCATTTTGTTGCATAATAATTCTGCGCACTAATAGTTGCCTAATAATAATATGCATATAGATATTCTCTTAAGAAAGCCAAAATTTCACCTTTTACTACTTAAACGCTCAGGTTAAACTCGCACTTCTTTCTGTTCAGTCGCTGGAACACAGCTCTTGTCGTGGTCGGCCTGCGTCACCCCGTAGATTAAGCCATCACTTGTTTTTTTTTTCCTCCGGCAATGCCTCGGAGGGTCTGACAAATGGCGTTTTGAAACACTTCCGCGGCCGAGGAGATGCCGAAATTAAGGCACTTGCGCCTCCTCAGGCCCAGGTGCATTGTAAATGTAGTGATGCATTGGCTGTTGGGATGTAATTCCAGCTGGTGGTACCCCGCAGTCAGATCCAGCTTTGAAAACACCGTCGCTCCATTCAGTTCACGAATGACACGGTCTATGGTCGGAGTCAGGTGACGCTCTCTAGATGGCTGTGTTTGCCTGCAGCATGTCAACACATATGCGTACCTTGTCGGGGTCTTTGGACATCAGTGGTGTTATGATGGGTGATACCCACGGTGTTGGTCCTGTCACTTTCTAAATAACGTCCTCAGCTTTGCGTTTCTGCACCTCGGCTTCAACCTTTTACATGCATGTGGAAAGGGGCTCTGTGGTGCGGCTGGCATGTTGGCTGTATGTCGGGGCTGTTAGCTGTTTACAAGTTTGTCTGCCACTGTTAGTTTCATTGACGGAGGCTTGATAGAGTGTATGTTTTTGATAAATCCCAGTTCATTAGCAGTCTGGTAGTCTGTTTTTTTTTTTTTAAAGTGAAATATTGTTGACAGCAAAATTATGTGTAAACACTAACATCAATTAAGTTTACTTGCATTATCTATATATTACTAGTACCCGGTACATGAAAAATAAAATGGGAAAAAAAAATCTACGATAACAGAACCAACATGACATTTTTTTTTAAAGTGAAATGTTGTTGACGGAAAAATAATGTGCAAACGCTAACATCAATTAAGTTTACTGGCATTATCTAAATATTACTACTACATGAAAAATTAAAATGGGAAAGCAAAACTTTATGACAACAGAACCAACATGACATTTTTTTTTTTTTTGTTAATTGAAATATTGTTGACAGAAATATTACTTTCTGTATAGGAAGAGACAGCTTTTTCAAAAAGCAGTGAGCATGGACCCTTAATTTCATAGGATGCATTCCGATTTTTTTGTTGCCTGCTACGAAAATAGAGGTAATCCTTGCCACTTTAGTGGTCAAAGGGAACAGCTGTCTGGGGGATACACAAAATAATTTAATGAGAACTGCGGTAGGCTGAGGAGATTTTGTGATGTTTTGGAAAGCTGGTGTCAAGCTTTTTATCATCTCTGGTTTTAGAGTTCTTTTAAGTAAGATGATATGTAGAACTTCTGAAACAAATATGTCTTCAGATTCAAGGATAGCCCTGTCATAGTTTTAGTATTGCTGTCTACAAACAGCAGACTGAGGAGGGAACCCAAAGATTTCAGAGTTTAAAGTGTATTTTATTGGTTCAGGATTAAGGGCTCAGGCTCAGACACTTGTTCATCACATTTTTATCAATTTAAGTTAAAGACTCTTTTGTTGGCCTGCTAACCTTTTTATGTTATCTCAGATCAACTTACTCTTGCCTTAGACATTTTGAATAATGGTGATGATATAATTCTGCCCCAGACAGATTTAATCTGAGAATTCAAGGATTTTTAGGTGATCCCTGCATGTCATAATTTGTATGAAGACACTGTTAATGGAGAAAGGGGATGTCACCTTTTCTCATGGATTCCCTTTCTCATAAATGTTGTTTAATGTCTTTAAGTGTACAGTCATTCAGTGATTGTAATAACGTTAGAGAAGAGTTTTACATTGATCATAAAATTCTGCTTTCGCTAAGGCAGAAGCAGATTATGGTAACTGACATTCCTATAGAGTGTAAAAGTTAAGGCAAACGTCCTAATGTAATCTCACTAGACTAGATAATTTGCTCAAAGTTGGTAGTATTTTTGACATACATGAGGACACGACCACCCTCCCCCCGAGGCCTGTCTCTTATATGAAGTGAAATCTGGTAAGAGTAAAGTTGCCTCTAAACTTTTTGGTCTCATCCAAAAAGTTTAGAGATGACAAGAAAATGTTGGTATCATTCTATGTATATTTAGGTCACCACCTAACAAGTTCTTTTTACATGTTGAGTCACACATCATCTTAGCAATAATAACTTATCCTTTATTAATCCCTGTGGGGAAATTCGTTCTCTGCAACCCATCATGGATGAACCATGAGCAGTCGTCATGCCGTCAACCGGCGCCGGGGGAGCAACAAGATTTCAACACACTAGGAGGAAGCGGGAATAATCGGTTCCAAAGACGATTGCTGTACCTGCTGCGCCGCATCCAGCGGTGGATGCGTAGGTTTCTGTGTCACTACAGTTACGTGCATCGTGGTCCAGGTTAAAGATGCTTTCCTGGTTTGATGTTGAGATAGCATGGCTAGCTTTAATAGCTGGGCCGACAGAGATAGAGAGTTAAGCTTATAATAAGCTTGTTATGTCCATAAGTGAGGGGGCCAGGATCCGCTTCGATATACTGTATCTAATGAGGAGAATAATGATTATGAGTTAATGATAATAATGATAATGAGTTGGTTGTCATATTGTGGCTGTCTGAGGCCGTTTGCGAATTTCTATCCGGCCTATAGTCATGTTTTTGATGGTTTTTCACACCGACACTGTCTATTTCTTTAAGTCCAGCGAAGAAAAGCAAAGGAAGTAATGCAACCTTCGTGATAAATAACTCCATCAACATTGGAAAAGTTAAACTTCAGGTAGATTATGTGAAGGGGTTGTTTTCAGGGCTGACTAATGTAATGAATGGACTATTCCCCCTGCATAAGTGCTTTTGTGACAAAGATCTCCTAACGTGGTCATGTTGATAAACAGGATGATCCCAAATAGGGGGCAGAATAACATTAATCTTTGTGGAATGGGTGATGTGTGTAATACAACCCTGCCCAATCCCTGTACCCACCAAACGCTACTTTCCAGAGCACAGGAAGCTTGTGAGAGGGGCTGGTATGCAGGAATATAATCCGCTGTAATGGGTAATACTCAGATTTGCTTGAGCGACATACTGGTGCTAAGAAGCCTGAGCTTTGGGGCGCTGATGTTGGTGTTTGGTTAGTTTGGTTAGCATGGCGTTACCTAGATAGAATGCCTAATTACTTAATCATGTGGGTGGTCACAGGAATTCGCAGCTTTCAAGCCTGATCTCATTTGGATAAGTATTTCACTATCTTGATTCTAATTGAGGGACCTTTGTTACTTGTTTTGTTACACGTGATGCTTTTTTTTGTTGTTTTTTTTTGTTATGTTCCCATGGTTGTTTTTTCGAAGATCCCAGAGAGGTTTTGGAAGTGTTAACAGGAAGGGGAAATTGCTCACCGTCTATTCTCCTCTCAAATGCGTCTCTGGTTTTTTCTTTTCTTTGAAGCTGCTGACGTTGCCTCCAAGCAAAGCCCGTCATTGTGGCCTTCATTTTCCCAAGGATTACTGTCACTGTCCTTTTCCTCTTGGCTAATCATGGCTTCACTCACACTTTCCCTGATTTCAGCGGCTGGCAGGTCAATGTGAAAAACTATTCATGTTCAAATGCCCGCTCTCATATCTGAGAGAAAGAGATCTCCGTGGATCTTCTAACCGTCAATCACTCCGCTCATTTTTCCGTGCCTTCTTTCATTTCATCCCGGTTCTCACTCCCATGGCGCACAACGGCTCCATTCTCCTCCATGTCCGTCTCCCGGTTAAATGCTTGGGTTGGCCATTAAGTGCTTTAATGGCCCGGGGAGGCATGAATGATTTCAAAGAGAAGCAGTGTCACCTTTAGAGCCCCCGAATGTGTTGAATCAAAGACTTATGGTATTATAAATCCCTTTGGTAACAACATTTAAAGTTGAATCAAAGGTAAATCGTATTCTCCCATGAAGCTGTCACAGGATCAAAAGTGCCACCAGGGGAGAAGAAATAAACTCATCAGCTCTGATCTCCTCCTATGACTTCTCTTACTTAGGCTTTTTTGCTTCTGATCCCAGATCAGAGTGTTTTTTTTTTTTGTTTTTTTTTTTTATCTTTTCATTTCAACTTTCAGTTTCAAATCTTTCCCTCTAAGAATGAGTTAGTTCCTCTCAAGTGTGATCCGAAATGCAAGATTAGTAAATACCGCTGAACGCTAGACACACATATTTTGGAGGACGGCAGTTTTAAAACCCGTTTCCAGACATTGTGGATGTGACTTTTCACGGTCCGTTGATGTGCATGATGGGCTTGGCAACATGAGATGCCGGTTTCAAAGACGCTACTCATCACATTACTAATGAACGGCTTATCCTGCGTTACATAACCAGTGCATATACACTCAAACGTGAGAGGCGGGAAACACGTGCATAATGGAGAGCAGACATGGCCACAATCAGGGGAATACAATGACGATAATTACCTGATGTTGATGTACTGAACTGTGTGTTTTGTGCGTCTGGAACAACAATGGTTGGAAAGACTGGGGGTATATTTCCATCGATTCTCTTAGTATAAGTATTTACAATAATGCCTAGACTCTGGATTTCAGTTTAGAATAAATAATGGGAAAACAGCTTACAGCGAACAGAACATCTGTCTGTATTCTAGATTTAATCCTTTGCTGCTCAAATTTATTGTATTTATTTTCCGCTGTACTTTTTTTTTTTTATTCCAATGAACAAACAAAACAAAAACAAAATATTAGAGCTTCTGCATGGTCCCCAGTGATCAAACTTCCAAATCAGGGAGGTATACAGAATTCAAACTGTAAGGAAAATGTGAAAAAAAAATGTAATCGATATCTATCGATGAGCCTCTGAATGGCGTCACAAGTCTCTAAAATCTTTTTTTTTGGAGCTGAAATGTTTGGTAGTCGCTGAGCTACAGCAGATTAACACGTTAGTTTTAGTCTAATTATACCAGAATAAAAATGCATTATAGATAGATAGATAGATAGATAGATAGATAGATAGATAGATAGATAGATAGATAGATAGATAGATAGATAGATAGATAGATAGATAGATAGATAGATAGATAGATAGATAGATAGATAGATAGATAGATAGATAGATAGATAGATAGATAGATAGATAGATGCTCACCATTACCTCATCTTAGTAGTAAATATCTCCACAAGGATCTGAAGCATCATCTTTTACCATTGCTCTACATAATAATAGTATACTTGACATGCTTTTTCGCCTTTATTTCCTCTCCTGAACTGCTGCTAAATGACGTGACAATGTTGAAGTACCTTCAGTGTGGGAACTCATTTAAATTCCATTTCTACATGACAGATGAGATTAGTCAGCGGGAGGAAAAGTGGCTAGTCATAAACATGTCTTGAGAACCTGCAGAACCTACTCAGATTTGTCAATCTTGACCTCTTTAGATTTCTTCCACACTAAACTTGGTCTTTTGCAAGTACGACAGCCATAGTCTCAATTTGCCCATCATCACCCCTGCACCCCCTCCAACCCCCCTCCACTTTCTTCAAAATGGCAGCTTCCCCCTTTGCTGCAACAGTACAACAGCTGGTTCTTGGGTGGCTGCCATGCACAATCTCTCTGACCGCAGATCCATGCAGCTGTTAACAACATTGAAGTTTTGAACAGAACCTGCTTGGACAACATGTCTGCAACCTCCCTCTGAACGGTTCACGCGGAGGTGAAACACAGAAGCAAGAGAGATGGATTGTCACATTTGGCTCTAGCAGCAGCCTCCTATTTGTTTCGATTCCAAGGCTGGTCACTCAACTGCTCAGCCGCTCCTTAAAAGTCTTTTTTTTTTTCGTCGTTACATCTTCTAATGTTCTGGTTCAGCTCTGAGGCCACTGTCTTTCCCAGTTGGAAACCACTGTGAGACCGTTCAGATCACTGATGCCCATGGCTTTTTATATTTCATAAAAAAAAAAAAAAGACTTTTAGATTTAGTAGTTAAGTATTAAATCCATTTGAGGGATAAACAAAATAGACCAGGCAGTAGATCGATTCCACCAAAGTGCACGACCCACGACGTCATTCTAGATTGGACTGTTTTGCTCAGTTTGATAGCACTATCTCCATACCGTTACTTATATCTGATTGTATTTTGCTTTTTTAACCTTTTAACTTACTTTTCAACTCATTATGTATTTATTTTATTTTCCTTTTTTTTTTAAAATTATTTATCTTACACCTGGTCACTAGATGTAATCTATTATCTTTATTCTTGAAGTTACTTTTCATGATTTTTCTTTATTTTTATCCTATTTGATTTATTTTATTTATTTACTGTTCAGAGCAACTGAGAACACACAATTTCCTCCAGGATCAATAACGTTTTTTTTTTTTTTTGTTATGTTTTCTGAATCCGATTCTGATGATATGAACGATGGGTGGATTTGATATACTGTACATCATTCTTTGTTTAAAAACAGGATGTCTCATTTCCCTCTCTATTATCTGATGTGAATAAAATATGGCTGCCTTATGAGAAGAAAAGACCAGTTCTAAATCTTTAACTTAGTGTAAAAGATATTAAAGGTGAGTGTTTTGATATTTAGTCATAGGCAGACTCACAATAGCATTTGTCAGGTAATCCTAATTGGCTAAACTAAAAACACCTGCCCTTGACAACATTGACTCTTTAAGATTAGAATTAACCTGAAAACATTTTTAATCGCACATTTTTATTAATTCATGTTTTTTAAAAATGCATTAGTTGCCACCAGGTAGGTGTTCGACACAGAGATGGAAAGTTGTGTATTCCAGCACTGTATCTTCTGACACCTCTAACGCGACTGGTACACAGCATGGTTCTGGCTTCAGTCTAAACTTCTGATATAAAAAAAAATTCCCCCCTCAGCGGTCCATATCAGTCCTTGGAGTCTGTGTTTATTCCGTTTAGTTTTGGCCCACATTGACCTTGCACTCTCCCACAGCTTATGACAGCCGAGCGGCCCTGCCTTCGTGCACTCCCTCCAGCAACTTTACACTGTGGATGCATATGGACTGGATATGAAGTGGAATTGTGTTTTATCCAGACGCGAGATGAAGATCTGGCATTCCAGCCTTTGATGGCTGGTGCGAGTTTACCCACCGAATAGTACGGAGAGGAAAAAGAAAAACAAGCCTGATGTAATTAGGGGAGAAGTCTTTTCTCCTGATTTTCTGTTTTTGAAAACAAACCCGCAAATCGGCCGGCGGCATGATATCAGGCACATTAGCAAAGTTTCCTGTGAGTGTGTGCCCACAACTTTGATCCGCTGAGAAATGGTCACACACACACACACCACCACTTTCAATGGAGTTCATGACGGAATGAGGTGTGTGTGAAGAACAAGCGAGTGAAGAACTGGATAAAAGAAGAGGAAAATGAGATGCAGAGACACTTTAAATGTAAATTGCTGAAATACTTTCTGTCAGGTGACTGAGATGGATCACATTCACTTTCTAGAATCACCTCAAGTTCCCTTATCACATATTTAGGATTATAATGGATTACACATTTATTTAATTAAAAACATTAAGTTGCTGAGTGCGTTTCTAGTGTGTGTGTGTGTTCTTTTGAGTTACAGCCACACAGTGACTGCTGCCTTCATATGACTGACTCTGGTCATCATATGGGGGGGAAACGGGGTAACATAAAGGTGGTTTCTTGAGTACAAGTTTACTGTTGAGATGCTTTTTCACTTGTACTTTAAGATATATATGAGAGGATGTTTTCCAACTGTTGTTCATAGAAATAGCTGCACTCAGGTTTTTTGATTCTGATTTCCAAAGGAAATCAAACATTCAATGCAGATGGTGAGCCATCAGCGAAGGATTTAATGGAAAATGATACATGCCACAAAGAAATAAGTGGAAAATCAAAATATCTATATTTTATCTCAAATGGATGTTTGCATTCATTTCCTTTGAACTTGCGGTTTCCCACTGCTCTCCAGAGCAATGATTCAACATTGCAGCAGCATGCAGACCATAATTTTAATGCAAATACGGCAATAAAATGTGGGACCCTCCCCTGTTATTAGTGGTGAGTGTCTGAAAAACAGCGAGGGCTGCAGTGCTGCGTGCTGCTGACACTGAATTGTGGCAGAATGAGTTGTAGACTGACATGAGACATGAGAGTTTTTTTTTTTTTGGGGGGGGTGGCGTTCAACAAGGCAATCAGCCCCAATATCCTGAAACTCTGAGAAAGAACGAGCGAGAAAAAGGATAGAAAAATGCGAACCAAATTTAAAAGTTAAAATCCGTCCAAATTGAATTGAGCCTCGGGTTCAGATGGAGTTCAAGAAAACATCGTGTTGACGTTTTGTTCTACATGAGGAATCTGACGGCACATACTTTTCCCTCTAGCGGTGGCATTATGGACATTAGATTTCATCATTAATCATGTCTTGACTGGCCTATCTTTCTTCTGAGTTTATCAATAAATCACAGTTTGTTGTTAACTGAGATAGACTTCCAGGCAATGTCTAAATGGCGTTAATTACGCAACAAACTTACAGAGAAACATGGTTTGCAAACCGCAAACCAAAATACCACTTGACTGTTCATTAAAAGCATAGAAAGAGGATTAAACAAACAAGTAGAAAAGAAAATGAATCCAAGTGTTGAAAAATAATAGTTTCAATGCCATTTTAATGTTACACCTTGGGTTTATGGTCGGTTGGTTTAAGAGAAGTGATTTGAAATTCAAAAATGAGCGGCTGTCAGGCTTCGGAAAGCCCTTTTGAGATCGGCTTTCCAATTTCGTGCACGAGCGGCTAGACTTTTTCGGAGACTCTTCCAGGTGTGCATAAGAATTTGCCACCTGTTGTGTCTTGGCAGCCAGCGACCCCTCCAGCTACCGAAGGCGCACTCCACCAATCAGTGAGTGCACATCGGTTACTAGTTATGGGCCGGCTTCCGCTGGGCTCCGAGGGTCGATAAATGTTCTCATAACCCCAGTGGTAGTGAATAAGAGAATCATCTGAGATGGAAAATCCTAAAGCAGACGCAGAGATGTTCAATAACATCATACTTTAAAATGAACCCCATCTTCATACGGGATCCAGCTGTTCAAAAAGAAAGAGCTGTCCAGATTTCAACTGTGCGCAAGATGGAAATGTAGTCATGTTTTTGTGTGCATGTGTGTGTGTGTTTGTATTACTGAGTTAGGCACATTTTTTTTATTGAGCTTGAAGGTCTATTGACACAAAATAGGATTTGTACCTCAGCGGCTGTTAACTTTTGTTTTTTTGAAAAATGCCTTGACCAAGGCCATATTTTGGATAGAACAAAACCCTGTAGACCAGCAGCACCGATCAGCTCAGCCCAGTACCGACTGTTACTGTCATGAAAAAATGTGAGATCAACCAGCTCAGTTCCATCAGCGTACTTGTTTCTTTTTATAAACATAAAACCATGCTTGCTTCCAATGTGCTCTAACGGGTCGAGTCTAATTATTATTTGGTTTAACTCCAAAAAACCCTGACACAGACAAGAGGCCAAATAACCATTTGGTGCCGGGACTTCGATCTCAAGTGGAGGAATTTCGAATGAAGCATGACTCAAATATTATAGAATTAACACCGCATTCTTCAAACATTCATATTTGTCCGAAAGGCATTCTGAGCAACTTAGCTCTTTTGGACGCCACCACTCACCTTATGGATCTTTGTTGGACTCACCGGCCCTGCTTCTCTGCTTTTGCCTAAGCAGGAAGTTGTTAACCTGTCCTGATAACTTGACTTTGAGTTTCAGAGTTTGCTGTTTTGAGTGACATGCTAGAAACTTGACTTACAAAATTATCTCAACAGTTTCCCAATTCCTCAAGTCATGTTTTGTCGATGCCTGTTGATGTAAGCCCTTACCACTTATGTGAACATGATGAATCTTTCTAAAAATTTGTCTCCAAACCCTGGTGGCCCATGGTGTGCACGGATCTTCCTCGCAAGAGGCCTCTTCTAACCCGCACTTGACCTTGTGACATTGCTGTTAAATAGGTGCCCCCACCCCAACTCCCCCACTCTGACCAATCCCTTTAATTACTCTCAAAGCATGATTCAAACAATTAAAAATGGGTCCATGTCTGCTCACTGGCAGATATTTGGCTCAACTTTGCTCAACTTGCCTGCCAACCCAGGATGGAGGGGGATGGCATTTTGCCGCTAACAATCTGGGTCCAAAAGTTGCCATGGTAAGCGTTTGGTTCTCCACGGATCCATTTCTATTGACTTTATACTGTGGGAATGAACTGCGAGAACAGAGGGGTTCCTCAAAATTTAAGGAAAGATATTATACATCTGAGTCCAATATTTAGAATGATCATAACTCTTGCTCAGGTTAATGTCTCCCAGGACAGAGAGGAGATCAGGATCAGTCCTCTTGAGCAACCCATGTAACGCAGACAAAAGAAAATACATAAATGTAAAAATCAGATGTTAAGATAGTTTTGCAAACCACCGCATGCAAGAGTGTGAATGGATTTTCATTAAAACAAATAGAAGATGGCACCAGTTTGCTCTTGATGCCGGCGACGCACAGCCTTCATCTGACTTTATCAGCTCTGGAATTTGGGATTTTTTTTTTTTTTTTCCAGAGGCAAGCAGAAGAATATGTCCCGGCAGGTAATATTAGGACCGGAGTTCCGGTCTCGGATGGCCCCTGATCTTTGATCCCGTCCACCAGGCTCTGCTCACTGAAGTCACGCATACCACAAAAAGTAGTCATCAACATTAAGCGCTCTCCTTCTGCATACAGTTTTGTTCCCTTCTGTTTTATTTTCTACTTTCTTCCACTTTTGCAAAAGACCATTCTTTTGCATGGAAACTGGGTTCAACTCTGAAAGGTTTACTGAAATTCCCAATAAATGGAATGCCTCTGAACCGACACGCGTCATTGAAATGAGGTGGGCGCAAAGTTATTTTGAATTCCAAATCTCGCTAAATTAACTGTGCAAACTATGTAGTGATGTGAAGCACGATGCTGAGTCACAAGGCCGGCAACGTGACCGACTGGGCCTGTGCAGGCAAGGTGCTCAGAATGTGTTTGCATGAAAAAAGAAGAAAAAAAAATAAAATAAAAGGTAATGTTATAGAATATCACCCAATTAAAACAAGATCGATTTAAAAAGGACACCTGCGTATTTGGTTTCCCCCTTTTCATCGGGAGGGGATATAACAATCCAAAATTAACTTTCATTTTAATACATCATGATTTGAGTAATTCACAATACCACATCTCTGTCTTTTTAAATAAAGCGTAACTCTTCTTTTTTCTTCCCAACTAATCATTTCAGCAAGGTGAGTGAGTACTTAAATCGCATCTTAGCTTTTAAATCCCCTGTTCGGAAGAAAATGATGAAATCAGTAGCAAGTGATTTTTATTTAGTTCCAGGCTAAAGAGTCTTCATTTATATATTTCCATTAAACACGGCGCATTTAGACATTGCTACATTTTATTGCTGCAAATGTGGTACTTAGCACATTTTAAACACTGCAACAATTTTATTGTGGTCACGCCATTTTCGGATTGAGAGCGCACACCCTGGCCTTCTCACAGCTGGATGTCAACGAGAGATGTTCAGTCAGTCACATCTAACTTGTTACAACATACCAGGTGAGGTTTTTGGTGTGCCTCGAAGACAGGGATATGGAGTGCTGAAAGAATTTATTTGGCACCATGATAATGTATGTTGTGATTCTCCGATTTTTTTTTTTGTTTGTTTGTTCCTTTTTGGCTGTTTTTATCCCGTTATCACTGTGAGCATTGCCGACACAGGACAAAAATATCTGCTCATATCTGTATGAAATGCTTGTATTTACATCACAGGTGTTTACTTAAATACATGTCTCCCTCTCTTCTCCCCCTGCCCTTGAATTACAGTCTGCTTTTTCCATGAGCAGAATTATGATCTCATAGCTACTAACACAAGTCTTAGTCTTCTTACACTTTGACCAACTTGAGCCTAACTTAGAACAAGAGCCAGAAAGAAAACCTTTACAACTTACAGTCTGAGCACTGCAATGTTTTGATGCTACAAATTCTTGTGTTTGTTCCTTTAGTTCTTCTTTAAGCTGACTTTACGTTGTCTCGCTCGATACGTAACATATACAATCTAACATATTAAAGAACATTCCGCTTGCACGCACCAGCAACGTGCAAGCAGATAGGGCACAATACTGGAATTTTACAAGAATTCAACAGGGGCGCAACTGGCAGGGGGAATTCCACCGATTTCTTACATCTTTACAGACAATGAACTACATCGTAGACAGGTGAGTCAAGCAGGGTTTGGTGTGTGCATGCGTCTATGTGCGTGTTCCCTTACATTTTTCTAGACTATTATTAGTTCATTGCAATATTTATTGAAAAATGTATTAATTTGTGCACCCCATGACCATAATGTAATGGAAAAAGAAGACATTGCTGTAAATGAGTAACAACCTCGATCCCCTGACACACAAAAACAATCTTAAAATTCCATTTAAATAAGTTAATTGAAACAACAACAAAATGAGAGAAGTGCTGGTGTTCCAACGAGATGATTCTTCTCACAACCACAATCCCACTTATGTTACTAGTAAACCAAACATCGTGTTTTGCCTGGTGAAGCACAAATCCCTCAAAAATTGTAGTTAAAAGTACAGATGACAACAGCAGGTCCAACCCAAACCCAGCGCCGGGCAGCCAAGCGCCAAGCTGCGGCGGCGGTGGTCAAGGGTTTTGAGACCAGATGGGTTTTGAACAGAGCTCCTCACCAGAAATACTCCTGCTCCCCACTCTCCTAATGCTTTTAGAAAACGAAAATACCCGGCATATGAATAAAACAGATGGGAGGTCCGCCTTAATCATAAAGACTTTAGCTTTAGGATATGTACTACTCTCTCATTAATATGTCATAGACTTCCTCCAAAGATGATCACATGATCCCCTTTGCACTGAGAACTGTCAGGCTGCACCTCAGACAAGAAAATACAGTCAGTGCTTGAAATAAGAAAAAAGAATGAATTTCGCGGCGACTGGATTTGTTTTGCTTCCCTTCAAGACCGAGAACAGGCGTCTTTAACTCTGAACTTCAACTGAAGAATTCTTTAGGGTGAGAGGTGAAATGTTTTTTAGCGCAGTTGCCACAAAAAGAAGATTTTGACAATGATTGACCGTGACCTTGATGACCGAGAACCTTCACAGAAGAATGAATTTTTGACATTTCGCTGAAACTATGAGTATCTACCGGAAACTATGAGTATCTCCGGGAAACCAGAGAAATAATTGTCATTCACATGAAGCTTCCTGTCATTAGTCAGACCCACACGTCTGCAGGATGTGTCATCTACTTGCTCATATTGCTGCTGCGATTTCATGGACAAGCAGAGCTATGGTGTGTGATAACGTGATCCATAACATGAGCTGAAAACGTACCACTTCACCAAGCACTATCCCACTAATCGCACTTAGCCCCACACAAAAAACAAACAAAAAAAACAAAAAATTAAGAAAGTAATGTATGTATGTACAGGACTGTCTCAGAAAATTAGAATATTGTGATAAAGTTCTTTATCTTCTGTAATGCAATTACTAAAACAAAAATGTCACACATTCTGGATTCATTACAACTGAATATTGCAAGCCTTTCGTTATTTTTATATTGCTGATTATGGCTTACATCTTAAGAAAACTCAAAAATCCTATCTCAAAATATTAGAATATCATGAAAAAGTAATTTTTATGTTTTTAATTGCATCACGGAAGATAAAGAACTTTATCACAATATTCTAATTTTCTGAGACAGTCCTGTATATGGCTATTTGGTAGAGTGGTGACTTCTGAATAATGACTACCGGTACTTCGGATCTTCGGTTATTGAATTGCAATTTTTGTAAGTCGCTTTGGATAAAAGCGTCTGCTAAATGACTGTAGTGTAATATAATGTAAAGATATTGTTTGCATTGACAAAGTTTCATGTACAAATCTCAGATTGTTTTCGTCTCGCAACAATATTACTGTTTCAGCGGTTTGATGGGGGTAAATGCTGAGGATAATAATATTGAGTGAGGTAACAATAAGCGTCGCCAGGATTCTGAGCATTAACCAAAGCCCTGGCAAGGATTGATATTATCCTGCACAGTAACATCCTTTTCTAAATAAGTCACTTCTCCTAGCAACCAAACAGTAACCTAACAGTTTCTTGGAAAAGCTCACCGCTGCCAGTTTGACATCTTGTTAGCAACCTAAACAGCATGTTAGCTTCCCCGAAAATGTCACTCCAGTTTGGTCGGATGCCGGTGCGGTGCCCTTGACTTGTGGCTACAGCAGTTAGCTTGTAGAGATTTGTGTCCGATACTTCTGTTTTAGAAACATAAGTTTTAAGAAATCAAGGTCCAATCTGCGTCGCACACATGGAACATTTTCTGCCAGGCGGAATATGTCATTTTTCACGTGTCAGTCTAAATTATTTTAGAGTATGAAACTATATCTTTATTTTGACTGGAGAGTTTCCTCCATCCTGTCAAGTTAATAACCAGTTGTTAGTTTTGTTGATTACATGTCTTGTGCTATTCGGTACCGCCAATAGTTACAAACAGCTTGATTTAAAGAACGTGAACTGTGGCGCAACCTTTCGGAAGAGTGGAGTAGCATTAGTTACCGGTGGAATCTAACGGATGCCTCTTGTGTTCCGGTAGTGTAACTTAGCTATATCATGTGCATTGATCCACACAGCCAACTTATATGAACCTAGTAATTATAGTATTGTTTGCGAGAAATAACCGCAGTTGTTTAATAAATATTCATCGTATATTTTCTTGGTAGCATTTTTAAGTTTGGTCAGACAGGACACGGACCTGTGGATTTGTGCAAGCAGATAATCAGGAGCAGCAGAAATTCACAAAACTCTCTAAGGTGCAGCAGGTGTGATAACATTACACGGCTGTTGTGTTGTCACTGTGATGTTTTTTCATGTGTGCACCATTCTGCCTCCCCTGTTTGAGAAATTCAGGTTATCCACTGCATGCAATGCAATATGCCTAGGCATTGTTCTACAACAAATGGATTATGAAAATCTAGCATGGGCTCTCTTCCACCTCCAGCCTGGTTGACTTTTCTATTTTCCATCTGTACGCGACACTAAAAATTTTGGTCTTGTGGTCCGCATTGTAATGCAGCTCCGAGAGTCTGCAGACTATAAATGCTGAGACACTTCAGCCTGAAGACGATAAGCGCGCGTGTGTGTGTGTGTGTGGGGGGGGGGGGGGGGGATTCCCAGCATTCATCTTCCGAGGTTTTCATAGCTTTTGCCTGGAATACATTTTACGTGCACCTTTAATTCAGGGCTGAAAATCAGACAGCAGACATTCTTAGCATTCTTAGCACCTTCTAGTAAACAGGGCCGAGGTGTTCAAAGTGCAGATTGTTTCAGACGGCAGGCTCATGCATCTAATGAATCATCTGTATAGTGTTTGTGTGCTGCTGCTGCTGCATCTTTCATGTGCCACTTTGTATGCAAATTCACACAAACGTTTGGAGCTGGAACACACATGCGAGCCACATGCTCCGTGGATTCATACCTTCCCCTTTTTACTTTTTTTGCCG
This sequence comes from Fistularia commersonii, assembly GCF_037954325.1. Taxonomy (NCBI): domain Eukaryota; kingdom Metazoa; phylum Chordata; class Actinopteri; order Syngnathiformes; family Fistulariidae; genus Fistularia; species Fistularia commersonii. Next base: position 12,804,239 of record NC_141303.1, on the reverse strand, counting down.
TCTTCCTGTTTTGTGAAAACAGTATCAGTTTATTTAATGGGGTCACGTCCTCCTCAGAGAGCCCCGCGCCCCATTATTGCTTTTATAAAGTGTAAAGAAGCATAATCTGTTTTGGTGAATGTACATTCCCCATTGTGTTTAGGAGCTGAATTATGTTTGAATAAGATTTTTAAACCCCGTAAATTCCATCGTTGTGACAAAGACCGCATACCTCTTGAAAGAGCTGCAAAATGATGGGCTGCAGAGCCATGCTTGGCGTTTTATGCAACACTATAATCCAGGGCCTAATTCCAGCTCGTCGTGGTTTAAGCGCAGACAGTTTTTCTTAAATGTTATCCTCCGTTTCACCCGAAATCTCAGAATGAACGAGGTTTGAAATATGTTTATCTCCTGAGGTTAATGTTATTAGTCAGGTTATTTACAATGGAAGCTCAGTCACCCGGCGTGGGTCTGACGATGCCGAGCCATTGTTAACACTTGTTATTGCTTTTCCTTTTCTTACCACAGAATTCTCACTCTCCATCACAATAGACATCATAAAAGTCTGGAAGACTCAATGCTTCTTTGATTGTTGCCATGCCAACAGTGTAAGGTCCATATAGACTCGTAATGAGAGGTTTTATTGCCCCTCTTTCTTCCCTGTGCCTGTTAGAACTGCTGCAAAAAGGTGCTCAGTCCTCACAAACCAAAGTGTGAAAGCAATTGCATCAGGCATTTCCCATTGAAGTATGATTTTTGTCAGAAAAAGGTGGAAAGATTTCAGTTATAATGAGTCAATTTTTTTTTACTATTTGACTTCTGGAAAACTGGTAAGGTTAGATTTTTTTTGGCAAACGTCATGGTCTTTTGCAAAAAGGTGCGATTGCATTATGGTTTCCATAAGTGTATCCAGCTTTTCATCCAAACATACTGTGATAATGTCAAACGAAAGAGAGAAACACTAAAAATAGGATGAACAGCTGGGGAACATATGTGTCAGTTGTGCAACAAGGTATGTATCAGTAAAGGTATTGCTGGTGTGTTCTTCAAAGCAAAGGAGCAAGTGCTGCTGATTCAAGATGTTGCGTTTGAGTTATTCTGTTCCAAAGGCACCAGACCTGTGAGTCTGACATAACGTTTCTTTTCTCACCAAGATGTTTTTACTTGACAACATAAACGATGTGAATGGGTTTTCGAGATCTAAAAGGCAGCCGATTAGGTTACGGGGGTGGATAGTGGTTGCTAGGTGAGGTTCCTTTGACTATTATAGGTTTTAAACTTAAAGGTCAGGTCACATGACTATACCAGCCAGGGCGAGATACATGTGTTTACCAGAAAAAGCCAAAATTTCAACTAATCACATATATACAAGGATATTCATATATGTATATATGTATATTGGGTATCGTTTTGTATTATTGTGTATGTTTTTAAGAGAATATAATAATATTTGGATTGGTAGTAGTCTGAAGCCCCCTGGGAATCGTCTTACTGATAGAGACTTCAAATTCACTTGAAAACTGCAGCGGCAACCCTCAGATTTGGGGTCGCACTACATTAATATGTCTATAGCCACTGAAACCACTTTGTATTCCACCCTCCACATCTGTTCCAGGGGTTCCTTCAGCTCTCAGTACTTCTCAACGACCACCACTATGTCTGGTCGGTCCGCCAGCAGCTGTTTGTCAGTCTGGAACTCGATGTTCCACAGGATCTCAGCTCTGCCCTTCACCAGTCGTGTTTTCCCATCTGGACTTAGGGACTTCTCATCCATACTCGGCACAGATGTCCCTCCTCTATCCCGCTGCCCCTTGGTTATTTATGATTTTTTTTTTTTTTTTTTTTGCGTATTCCGCGCCTGCTTTCATCTCGCAACCTGCCGCCATGTGCTGGACTGAGAGAGAGAGCACCTCCATCAAACATGTGAAGTGGATTTCATGATGGATGAATATTAGACCAACATATCATGACTTCAGTGTCCACGCTGAATGCTCTGTCTGTGTGATCATAAAAAAAGCTTGGGATAAAAAAAAGTCATAAAGCCCCGTGAAAGCAGTGGACAGTTCTCTGATTCATGACTACACGTAAACTGCCATCACGTTATCCTCTTTGATCCACAGTTATTAAAGCAAATATTCATTTATTGGCTCTTTAGCATGGTATGATTTGATTCAGAAAGAGGAATGGAAATAGGAGTTCTCCAGGTTAAGAAGCCTCTCACTCCGAGCCAAATCCCTTCATGGACGCTGGTGAGAAACAAGATGCTTTTTACCATGTGGTGCAACGGCACGCTCTCATTTTCATCAGGGGTTTTGGAAGCCATCTAATTCCCAGGAGTTAATAATATCTGTGCAGGTTTTCCTGTCCTTCAACTCAACACGCATTGCTCAACCGTGACTGCCCCTCGCCAAGGCCAGGATGGTCAGAATGCGCCCTCCTTCTCAACAAACAAATGGTTTTAACAGATGCAGGGAAGCCCTCATTTTGGCAGCTGGGGCCGGTGATAAGGGCCTTATCAGATGTGGATGGAAAGCAGTCCAAACACCTGCTGGCAGTAATAGTGTTAGATAGGGTTCAAAGTGCAGAGCTGAAAATAAACTATCAAAACAGTTGTTATGTTAGTTAGTTTGTTAGTTTACATCAGCCCTGCAAGGATCCATGAAACCCAGTGTTCCTGTTACCACTGCTGAAAACATCTAACAATACATCCTATGAAAAGCACCAGATTGTTGTCAAGGGGACACCGAGACCACCAAGACACAGAGCGAAAAGTCCATTGTCGGATCAATTTATGATGTTATTGAGACATTACATTTAATGTATGTGCTATCTGCTCACTGTTTCCCTCACCATTACCATCTTCTTGTGGTGGAAGGGTTTGTGCCACAGAGATAACCTAGGACCCAAGTTGTCAGAGGTCCATGGTAGAGTGACCGAAGGCAAAAAGGTCCTAGTTGAGGGAGCAGAGAAAGCATGGCTCAGATTACCACCAATTATGAAAACAATAAATTATCCCGAGTTTCCCTTGCCTGGATGCAGCTCCTTCCCTGGAGCAAGAGACAGGGCTAAATGGCGAGCACCTGGTGGCAAGGCCTGCACTCATGGGGCTCAGCCGGGCTCAGCCCAAAAGGTCGACATTGGTTTTACTCTGGAGTATCCTCCAGTGAGAAGGGACGAGCAGGTAGTGGCATACTGATTGCTCCACAACTCGATGCATGTATGTTTGGGTTCAACTCAGTGGATGAGGGGGTAGCTTCTTACCACCTCCAGATTGGGGGACAGGCTCTGACCGTTTGTGCCTATGCGCACAACAGCAGTTCAGCCTACCTGCCCATTTGGAGTCCCTTCAGGAGCTGATAAGCACTCCTCGTAGGCCAGCAACAATGGATCCCGGCCGTAAGGTGGCAGTGCCCCCGGACCCACTGGTGGAACCCTGCGATGAGAGACGCTGTGAAGCTGAAGGAGTCCTACCAAGCCTTTCTGTCCTGTGGAGCCCTGGAAGCAGCCGACAGGTACTGGCAGGCTCTGGATGTTGTAGGGCTGTCCAGGTTGACACACCTCTGCAGCATTGCGTGGACGATGGGGGCATTGCTGATGGATTAGCAAACAGGGGTGGTGAGCTCCCTTTTTAAAAAGGGGGATCTGAGGGTGTGCTCCAACTCCAGGGGGATCACACTCCACAGCTTCCCCAGAAATGTCTACTCAAGGGTGCTGGAGAGTAGGATCCATCTTGTATCCAGGAGGAGCAGTGTGGTTTTCATCCTGGTCATGGAACAGTGCACCTGCTTTATATCCTTGCAAAGGTCCTTGATGGCGCACGTGAGTTTGCCCAACCAGTCCACATGTGTTTTGTGGACCTGGGGAACCCTGTAATACAGGACGTTTGGTCCTTGTATGATTAGTGTCAGATCCTGGTCTACACTGCTGACTGTAAGTCACCCACTCTGTTCAGAACTTTTATGAACAAAGTTTCCAGGTGCAGCCAGGGTATGGAGGGGATCCAGTTTGGTAGCCTTGTGTCTCTTCTTTTTGTCGATGATGTGGTTCTGTTAGCTTCATCAGACATGATCTCCTGCTCTCACTGGAGCGGTTCACAGCCCAATGTGAAGCAGTCGGGATGAGGATCAGCACCTCCAAATCCTAAACCATGTTACTCAGCTGGAAAAAGGTGGAATGCCCACTCCAGGTCAGGGAAGAGGTCCTGCCCAAAGTGGAGGAGTTCAACTATCTCATGTTGCTCACAAGTGAGGGAACAATGGAGCGGGAAATCGGCAGGCTAAACGGTGCGGCGTCAGCAGTGATGCAGACTCTGAGTCAGTCGGTGTTAATGAGGAAGGAGCTGAGACAAAGGCAAAGCTCTCAATTTACCGGTCGATCTACGTTGCTACTCTCACCTATGGTCAGAACAAGGTCATGGATCCAAGCAGCCAAAATGAGTTTTCTCCACAGCCTATGTCCCTTAGAGATAGGATGAGGAGTCTGGCCATCCTGGAGGGGCTCAGAGTAGAGTTAGTGCTGCTCCATGTGGACAGGAGCCAGATGAGATGGCTAAGGCATCAAATTAGGATGCCTCTTGGACGCATGGATGCCAGCAGACCATTTGGGGGTTATGCGACTAAAGTGAAAAACAGGAAATCAGCTAATCTTCATCTGCAACATGAAACATCTGACCCATGAAGACCTTTTATTTTACAAATGGCCTCATACTTAGATACTACAGACGCAGATATCGTCATTAAGATTCACACCAAAAGCTGTGTAAGGAACACTGTTGCATTTTTATGAACACCCTCTTGCAGCTAATATTACGTGCTAACATCTGTGAAACATGGCTAGCTGCTACTGTTAGCATCCGCACCACTGTGGTGTCCATAATATCTAAAGAACATTGAAATAGTAACCTTTGCCAGAACAGTTTTAGGATACTTGGCCTTGTTAAACAATTAAGATGTCGATGGAAAAGCCTTTGGTGCCTTCAAAAGGCGCTGCTGTTTACGTCTGACATTTGGGCTGATTATGGTTTAATTTTAGCACTGAGTTTCCAACAACACAAGAACTTAGCTATCTATGTGTCGCCGCAAGCTACTGTCGCTCAGTTGTTTTTTTCATATGAAATGGAGATTATGGCTGTTTATTTTGTCTATTATTTGGTGAAACCAAAAACAATACAGATATTTAAGGAACACGGACAGCACAAGCTTGGAACATTCAATCATCAGTTTTTCCATACACGTCATTCTGGTCGTACGCAGCGTGGTGTCAGGGACACCGGTTTAGAAATGACAGAAAGAGGGCCTAAATCATATTTCTCTTGGTCCATAACCTTAATGAACCTGAATAAACTAAAGAAATTTTCTATATTGTTATCTAATCATCTATAAAGAAAAATGCATTTACCAGCACAAATCGGAAATTGGCTGCAGAAAAGTGGAAATTAATCAGTGTAACTTATTAACATTAGATTTTTTTTATTGTATTCGCTATCAGTGTTTTGACTATAAATGCATCGAGTCAGGTCATGTCAAGTGCTTCAGATTGCTGTTATCCGGGAACAATTTGATAACAGTAAGGCGTAGTGATAGCAGCAATACGGTAGCTGGTATCCAAGTCCAAAAATAGCCTGTTTACATTGTTTTTAACCGTCACAAGGAATTCCAGTGCGCTGTCAGAGTACATCATTACAAATCAGATGTTTGAAACCTTCGTCTCAAGGGACAACTACATTAGGGGGCCTTATTTTGAGAGGGAGATTTTTTTTTCCTTTTTTCTGCCCTTTTTTCCCCTCATTTCTCCTCATCTATGACGATCGCAGTCGGGCATGCACACATAGTGCCCTCGAAAAGCAAATTTAAATATAAAAAGATCAATACAAATGAATGAAGAACAATGATCTGTCTGTAACTGCATTAATTATGACTCCAGATAGCTTCATGGCTTGTAAAAGATGTTTGATGAAAAGCATTAGGGGAACCTAGCAGCGGTTTTCAACCTGCACCCAAAGTCACACATTCCGGATCAAAGGGGAGGACTTGACTGCTTTTGTGCCGTAAATCCTGTTGATATCCACACAAATATGACCTCTCTGACTCCCACAGCACAGGAGCAGAGCCATAAACCTTTCCGCAGACATTTCCATTCAGGATTCTGTTGCTATTGGGGCCAAGCCAGGGCACTGAGGAGGCTGATTATTCTGCAGCTTTTTCTCCAGAGACTCCCTTGAAAAATGAATTTGCAGAGGGTGTCGTGGACAGTGGAGTGAGATTATTTATTTATGCATTTTTGCGTGAATAGATATTAAATCAACAGTGGTGTTGCCCAATGATAGGGAAGGTACATGTGTAAAAAAAGATCTATATGTTTACACAGATCAGCAAAATGACCATTAAAACTCCAGGTACTTGCTTTGACAGATATGCACAAGCTGTAAACAAAACACCATTCACACTTCTCTACAAATATCCTGCCAGCCCCTGCTGCCTCTTGGTGGGTCGGACACGCTTCCTTTCATAGAGGAATGCACAATGTGGAAAAAATGGCATGTCAATCTCATGATGAAAATCAAAGTTGGGACACAAAAAATATTTGAATAACGATGACTCGTCAGGCTGAAGCGTATGTCAAAAATAACACACTCGTACTCATATTGGACAAGGATATTGGCACGTGTCTGTTGGAGTTTTTGCGCAGGATGTATTTTTAAGCTCAACAATGTGATTACTAAAATGGCAAGAAAAAAATATAGTAAAGCTCCTGCTAATGACAGTCACACAGTATTCAAGGCTGAAATCGAAGTTCTGTGCAAAGTAACAAAGGGCTCGATGAGGATGGATGGATGGATGGATGGATGCATTGATGGAAGGACTGATGCAAGGATGGGTGTTTTTAAGACAATTTAATCCAACTTAGAATCAGAAAAACTGAGTGGACCTGACTTTCCAAATGATTTATAGCAATCTGCAATCTCAGTTTATTCCATCACACTTCAGTTTTGGTTTCCTTTGTTTTTGGGGGGATGTTTTAAGCATCGGGGCGTCCATTAAAAGACTTTTGTGTTTGTGGATTGACTTTGTCCCTGTTTGGCTTGGATTGTTTAAAGTCTGTTTTTGACTCGTCGGTGTCTCGTGTTTCCTGTTCTTGTTTTTTGTCTTCAGTTTGCCACGGCCATCTGTCCAAATCTTCACCCAACACTTGTGGAATTACTACATAACCTCAGTATTGGGTCTCAGTTTCTGTCAGATCCTCTGTTTCTCTTTAGATCATGACTGTCCTGTTGTTGTTATTTTTCCTGTTCCTACTCTCACGCTTCTCCTATTTATTGTCATTTTATTTACTTGTCAGCCATCTTTGGGGACTCCAGATTCCCGCCTATCAATCGATCCACTCCGCCTGCAGATGCAATAAACCGAATAACCTCAACACCTTCTTTGGCAAAATAGTTTTGGCCGCTGCGGCTCGTCTGGCACATCTTTAGCTGTCATGAAATCCACAACAACCTGAAGCCACGCGAATATTCATCTGCCAGATGAGGAAGTTTAACTTCCCTCTTGCCGAGCAAGGCAGTGTTAGCAGGAATTCATCAAAAATCCCTTTGTCTTTTCTCCAGCCTGTGGTTGCACACAACCAGACTGGAGACTGCTGGTGATTAATTCTGAACATATTAAAAAAACTTCACTATACTGGCGATTGTAGTTTTGTCTTTAATTAGAATGTTTAATTTATTGACAAAACTTGTCTAAGAAACGGTTTAAGATGGGCCTGGGTCATTGATGTGGGGGTTGGGGCTGGATTTTAACAGCAATAATTCAGACTCTTTTTTTAAAAATATACATAAAGACATTTATTCATTGCTTGCCTGTCATTTGGAACTGGTTTCTGAATAGATAAAAAAGTAAATAGATCATTCAATAAATATAATAAAACTCACATTTTAAAAATCCCCAAAAGTGTCCGCACACACTGCCGAGAACTTTTGATCTTTCCAATTATAAGAATCACGTTCATGTATTAACAATTTTTAATTACAGTCGAAATAAATACATTTCAGCATTTTTAAAGGCATCCCTATGAAGCATTACAATAAAGATTTAATGATAAACATTTCAGAACCTTGCTGGTTCTTCAAGCCACATGTTTTGTTGTTTCAATGCTGCATTTGGTCTAAAATCTTTACAGACAATAATAATAATAATAATAATAAATATAATAATAATAATAATATCAATACAAGAAACAAATCAACAAGAGAAGTAATTTCCTCCTGTTTGTTGTTTCTTTGCCAAAGTTCAAAGTGTCAGTCCACCCGGGCCTGTTAATGACTTTCCTCAGGAATGCCATAATCACCCAGAGAAAACATTCAAGACAAAAGGAACAACGTGCAAGCAACTCTTAGGGAAAAGAGAGATATTTGATGACGTGATGAATGTCTCTTCCTGGGAAATTCATGGCATTTTTCCTGCTTTCATTTGTATAGACACAGACTCATTACTGGAGGGCTTATGATTATGACTTCAAAAGCAACAGAACAACTGGAACCATCCTATTTAATATATGAAATCAAATCCACACTTCACACAGCAGGGTCAATGTTGGGGTTGTGGTTCATGACGTTAAACAGCCCCAGTCAGAAGTCGTCGCGCTGGCTCTGAGACACTGAACCCATGACCTCCACCAGAGAGGCGAGATCGCCCCGCAGAAATGATGAGACGGTCTGCATGGCAGTGAACTTGGCTGAGACAGGTGGGTTTGTTTGTGCAGACCTCTGGGGGGATATCCCAATGACATTCAAGTTGGAGATAACTGAGATATACACTGCTCAAAAAAATAAAGGGAACGCTTAAAAAACACATCCTAGATCTAAATGAATGAAATATTCTTATGAAATACTTTGCTCTTTACACAGTTGAATGTGCTGACAACAAAATCACACAAAAATGATCAATGGAAATCAATTGTATCAACCCATGGAGGTCTGGATTAGGAATCACACTCAAAATTAAAGTGTAAAAACAAACTCCAGGCTGATCCAACTTTGATGTAATGTCCTTAAAACAAGTCAAAATGAATCTGTGTTGCTTCCTGAGTGGACACTATGATTTCACAGAAGTGTGATTGACTTGGAGTTACATTGTGTTGTTCGAGTGTTCCCTTTATTTTTTTGAGCAGTATATTAAAATGTGAATAGATGTCTTCAAATCCTAACTTCCCGTTGCCCTCAATCATGGAAGCATATTTTGATTATTCTGAACTTATTCTTGTAATGTTCCCATAGGATGCTAGGCTGTGTTATACCCTTTCAGTCACTGCAAATTAATAGAATATCAATATCAATAATAATGATGTTGCCTTCAAAGCTAGTGTTTTATGTTCTGGAAACATGAGCAATGATGCTCTGGTCAGGTGAACACTTGCAAAACCAGAGTACTGACAGAATCATCAATTCTGATGCCATGACAAATCCTCAAGGTAGGGTTGGGCTGAAGGGGTGGAGGTGGGGGACTTCGAAACTATGGCATACATACACTGACTAACCCAAATACTAATAAAAACTGGATGACTGGCAATTTTAATAGCAAGATGATAAACTCAAACGCTTTCTTTTATTCGCTTATGACAGATTAATAGCAATGATGACAGCTTTTCATTTAGCAGAATTATCCAAAAGGGATAACAGTGAATCAATGGAACATCCGTTTGGGATGAACATCGTGTTGATATTTGGAGTGAATACGCTAGACTTTGCATGAATGACACTTTGACATATACAGCTTAATGTTTCATAACATTTGGCTGATCTTCTGTTTTTCACTAGTCTTGGTTGTTAAATCTTTGGTTGTGACAGAGGCCGAGGGTTTTTATGTTACTTTAAACAAGGCAAGGTGCGCATGTCAACATCCAGAGCAATTTCTTCGGCTTTGCATCGTTTATTTTGCAGTCGTAACCCCTGGAATTGCTCCCCATGCTATATCCCACTGTTGCTTGGGCAACCTCATCAACAGAGTCTGTTTTTTATCAGCTGTGAGTCAAAAGGATAAATCATCAAAATACTCTGTTTTTGGAGAATCATAAATCATATTTTTAAAAATACTTCAGCAAGTAAGGCATCCAACTCAGTTTCAACAAAATAAATACATATCAATGGGCGGTCACAACTTTAGCTACCATTTTCTAGGAAAGTGTTGAATGTTGCCAAGCCTCAAACAAGATGTTATTTCCTGCAAGCCCTACCCCTATTATAATAACGGGAATAATGTTCAGTCAAATGTAACATGTAAGCAATATTATATTTTTGTAAGAAACATCAGTCTATATAAAACTGGGTTCAATTTGCACTGTGTTATTATCGTGATTTCATACACATTGATTAGTGTGACACAGGCAGTGAAATGGTAATAGTAAAAATATGACACATTGATTAATAACAGTAACATTAATAATAAAGATTATTTTATCTTAAACCAGTTTATCTGAAGGCATGTCAGTGATGTTATGGCCTTCAGCGGTGGGTTAAAGAAATTGAGGCGAATGTCCCTCTGAAATCCATGCACATGTTGCATCCTTAGAAACTGCCATCACTTGCAAAAAATGCATGTTCACATCTGTTTGAAACCGTTCGTTCAGTCATAAAATCATTAAATCCCAATAAGGAAACTTATCAACAGCCGCGCAGGAGAACCAGTAGCAGAGTAGCCTTGCCTGGAGTAGCACACGCTGTGTGGGGGAGCACTTGGTATGTAACAGACCCGGCACAGCGCTACAAATATTTTCCCTTAAGCTTCCGGAGTGACTGGAGGAAAATCCCCCGCGGTAAACCTTGTTTATTTTATTCAAATAAAATATTTGTGAGCTTGCACACTGAGTACGTGGGGAGGCGTGAGAATGCACAATGGCTGGTTCAGGATACATAAACAGTTGGAGAGCGATAGTAACCACAAAACTATGAGCTATGAGAATACAATATTGAAAGGCAGCTTTTCATATTTCCAGTTTTCCAGGATAAATGTCATATATCTGTGTTGAGGCATTTTGTTTTTGTGATCCTGGTCATTCTTGATCTTCATTTTCTGTCTTCACAACCTGACATTGAGAGTGTGTTCATTGCAGATTGTGGGATTGTGCGCTGGAACATCACATATCAGAGCTAACAAAATGCAAACTCTAAAAACCGAGGCAGCAGAAACCATCAGCACTGGGATTAATATCATTCTTTTTTTTTTTTTTACAATTTTTGAGGTACATTTCAAATTTCTGTTGCTCCATTGTCCGAGATAGAAGAAAAAGTCTAAAGAGTATTTACATGAACATTTAGAGGCTTTCCTAAATGCTTGTTTTGGGAACCGAATAATCTCTTTACACATGTTTTCTGCCATGCTTTTGTTTGAAACTTCATTGTCTTTGAAAGCTGCAGATGTTGAAAGCCTCACAAAAGTCTGTGGAAATCTTTTTAAATGTATACACAAAGTGCCTCCTACTTTATGTCCCCTAAATATGTTTTGTCAGCATATGAAACAGAAAAGGAAAGAACGACTTTTGAAACAGGCAGGTAGCTGATTCTGAAAACTGTTTTTTTTTCTCTTTATGTCTGAGCTAAAGGATAAAATTCCATGGAACTGGAAATAGGAGCTCCGAAGCTCTAAATAAACACTTGAATGAATGTCTTCAGACAGACGTTAAAGTATCTGTTCAGCCGGACGGATATCATAAACAAAGGATTTTCCCGCAGTCAATACTCAACATCAAAAACCCCTGCTTGGCGTAAACCTACTGTAAAGACATTAGACTCCAGAACACATAACCACCGCTGTCCCGCTGATTCCCCCGCCAATTACAACATGAAGGAACACGATAAGGATCAGCCTCCAGTTGGCAGCCGTCTCCGTGCTGAATGGATGATGACAGTTTACATGTTCTACTGTTTGTCTGCGGCCCTCCGACACTGGACAAACATTTATTTCTTTGCTAAGGAGTCTATCCAGCAGGCGCGCATCAGAGGGAAATCAAATCTATCTGTCGTATCCTTCCGTTTCAAAGGACTCAAGACAGTGAATTGAACCACTGAACTATTTCTAAATAGTACCAGTAGGATTAAAATGCAAATGGCTACATTTGTGTTACTTGCTTAAATAAAGTTTGGGAAAAGAGTGCAGGGACGCTGGTGTCTGTCCAGCAGCAGGTGCAAAGCAACTTTAGTCACTCATGCACTTGATAGTTGCTGAAAGACGTCCTCTCAGTCAGAGACTGAGGTCGCAGGTCACAATCTTGTCCCAGGAAACGGTTGTGTTCCTTTACAGGACAATTTAAGGGGGAAGTCGTCAGGGATCAATTAATAATCTTCTGAGATCGAGTTTCAAACTGACTGTTGCGCTCAAACTATATTTCGGTTCGCAGATCCAACTATAGGGACACTGTGGCGTTTGCATGTCGCGTCTGCTTAGGTTTCCTCCAGGTTCTCCGGTGTCATCCAACAATCCAAAAACATGCAGTAGATTAATTGGAAATTCTAAATCGCTCCGACAAGTGATGAAAGTGTGAATGACTGTATGTCTTTCTGTGTTGCCTTGCGATTGACTGGCGACTGGTCTACGGTGAACCCGCCTCTCGCCCAATGACAGCTTGGATGGGCCTCAGCATCCTCAGAGACCCTGAACGCAGGATAAGCTTAACAGACAACAAATGAAAGATTGAGCAGATTTGACCAATGGAGCAGCAGAGGAACCCAAAATATACATATTGTAAACACAACTGTGAATGTAGCACAATGGGAGAACTCCGTTCCTCCATTAAAACCCTCTCGCCTCAATACATTCACCTACAAATGAGCACGAGGCTGCATGTACAGTGTTAATAAAGACAAGAGATATGTTTGCTGTTCTATGGTTCTATTACCACATTTTTGGCCAACAACGCATCAAATTAAATGACCGTAATTTCCGGACTATTGAGCGAGCCACAATATGAGCCGCAACAGCTAGCCAATCGCTATCATAGGCTTCCCCGTCAAAATCGTCTTCTTTGGTGTCGGAGTTGAACGGACTCAGAATTTCCTGGTCATTTCATCGGTCTGATGTGACGAGGATAAATGTTTTAGCGGCGTCAAGCATATTACCCCCCCCCCCCCAAAAAAAAAATCTTTGTACCTAAGACCTTAAAACACTTTATAGCCTTGACTTGTTACTTAGACACTTTATAGTTTTATTTGTATTTCTTATTCTCCCTCCTTTTTTTATACTGTTTATACAATTTCCTACTATTATCTATTATTGTTATGTTTTACTTGAAACTCTGGCACAACAATTTCCTTCGGGATAAATAAAGTTGTTCTTATTCTTATTCTTATTCTTATTCTTAAAAACAGTCCATGTATTGGCCGCATCGTTGTGTAAGTGAAAAAAGTCGCGGCTTATCGTCCTGAAATTACGGCGAGGTAATCAAGCTAAACAAGCCAAAGCACTGAGACATTTTAACATGTCCTCTTCAAATCAAGTAAAAGTAAGAAATAATCTCAAAATTGACAAACAATGTGCAAAGTCCTTGTTTCGAGCCACAAGAAGTGCCGTTATTGTGGAGCAGGTGGCTTCGGCCTGAGTTCAACCGATACTCCAGTGCAAACGCATGTTCCAGATTTGTCTGCAGGGCAAATGAGTAAAACCATTACACCTGATGTAAACAATCGAAGAATGCCAGACTGAGAAAGACCCCCCCCCCACACACACACACACACACACACACACACCTTAGCTTTACCTTCAGTCTGAGGTGCCTGTACCTGCAAGCGGCTTATAATATTGACTTTGCATGTCATAGCCTAACCATGATCTATGCCCGCTCTTGTGGTTGCTGGCATTTTAGCCATGTTTTAGCTGTGCAGGTCAGGACTGAGCCATCTCTTGTTTTGTCAATGCACCTTCATCTCTGATTCAGCACCGCATCACTGAGCAAACAAGAGATTTGCATCGCTCCCGAGAGAAACTCACATTGCCGTGCAGCAGGTAAACATGATTTAAAAATGAATGAGTCCATCATGACCTCTTTGAAAAAAAAAAATCCTTGATAATCTCGGGCCAAAGGCAAGGAGGGCCAGTGCAGCGGCTCCTCTTGCGTCCTGTGTTTTCCAGCCCGGAGAAACAGTCCACTTCAATGCAACAAGACCGGGGTATTTATGTATGCTGCCTTGGTATGCAGGGAATGTGGACGTGGCAGGTGACCTTGCTATATCTCCAAATAAGGTTGTCTGTCAGATGTTTATTGCCGCTTTTGCGCAGATCAACACCAGTTGTGTTTGTTTATCAATGGAATGTGCGCGGGGTCATAAAGGAATGGCCACTGTTTGAAATTCCTGATAAATTATGGTCAGGTTTGAAAAATGTGAGCATATGTCTCAGACAGCACAATGCATGCTACATACAGTCCATAAATATATACACACACACACACACACACACATATATATATATACATATAATTATATACGTATATATATATACACACAACTATATATATACAACTATATATACATACATATATATACACATACTCATACACACACATATATATATATATATATATATATGGACTGTGTGTGTTGCATTATTTCTACATATCACATCTCATGTATTATGGGTTATGTGATATATTTTGTTTGTAACTGTGGTAAAGGTTAACAAATAAATGAAATGAAACTATATGCTTTTTAGTGCTTTTAGATCATTTACCATGTCAAAACATACCGAATTTCATTCATGCACTATCCGTACCGTCGCAGGGGCGCTGGAACACACCTCAAAAAGTTGGGCAAGTCGATCACAGGGCCACACTTGGAGACAAACAGCCATTACCACTCTTATTCAAATGTCATATAGACACACATGTATACAAATATAATTATAAATACATATATTACAAAATGTGTTACAAAGAGGGTTTACATTTCTAGGCTGCCAAGTAACTGATAAGTTCTTGCAAGTGCCTGTGAGGATTATGGCAATCATTTTTCTGTGGTAAACGATGTTGCCGACGGGCAACGGGCAACTAGAGTCATCCTATGAAAGCAGTAGCCTGCTATCCTATGAAACCTAGGATAGCAGGAGGTCCCAGTAGATCCAAATAGAATCAGCAGTTACGCTCTTGGCTGCGATTATATCAGATGGTTCAGGACACTTAAACGTCCCTTTCTCTTCATCCCACTGGGCCCTGGAATGCAAATTACATTGTCCATGGAATCCCATGAAAAGAAGCTGGCACACTGTGACCTGCTAATAGGTTGATGATGGAACTGGATCAAGAGTGCATTCCTAAACAGTATTAGATATTTAGAAATCACAAAAGGACTAATCCTGTGTGCAGCTTTTAAGTTTGGCCTAAGCCTGGGTCGTGTCATGGCTGAATACTCCGATGAGTAGGTTATTAGGAATGACTGTGACGTCCGCAGGTGTTCACTGAATCATCTGCCTCGCCAGATTGATTTTTAGGCTCCTGTGCTCAAGTGTTTTACCCCAACTGTAATACACATTATAAATGCCCGTTTTATTACACCTTTATTATAGTTGATAACAGGAACAGTTTTTAAAATGTGCCATTTCTAAAAGTTGATTGTATGGAGAAAAAGGAATGCTTTACTTTTTTACCTAAAATGTCATGCACATTATAAATGCCTGGTTATGAATTTATAACTCCTTTGTCACAGTCGATAAGAGCAGGATTTTTCAAAAGGTGCAATTGCTGAAACTCTAAGTGTAGATGATTCAGCCAGCGATGCTGCAGGTTTGGACACTCAGGTTTGCCGGTTAATAACCGTAAAGATGCAGAAGCGCTGTGTGTGTGTGTGTGTTTCTGTCTGGGTGTTGCATTCAGTGTGGGGCAATAACAGCAAAAGCCTCAGGCAAAGTCTAACCTCAGCGTACCAACCCTAACCAGTGTTCACTTAATTTCATTTAACACGTATTACACTCGAGGATTAATTGGTACGGCTGTCAAATAGCTCAGTAAGTAGATTGTCTGCAGCCAAAGGTCAACATTGAACAGAAAAGCAAGCAGTTCTCTCATTTGAGAAGCAATACTCGGTTTACGTTCATATAACCTCCATCCTGAATGTAGACATTGACAATGGAGGTAGTGTTTATACCGCATGGGATGTGATGTCATAAAATGTTGGGAATCATGTTGGATATTCAGCAAGATAAAAAAATTAGAAAATAAAAAATCTATATCATATGGGGTTTCCTAGCTAAGTGGAGGTGGAGAATTTTGATCTTTTCTGGCTGTAAATGTACCAATACCAAATTGTTAACACTCGCAACTCTTGCATATGAAACCGGACTTCAACAGAAGCATGCAAGTGTCATGTACAAAATAAACTTAAATCAAGACAACCAAAAGTAGTCACTGTGCAGTAAAAGCAGTTTAACAAGTGCAATGGCCCTGTTGCATTCATGTATTTTACTGGTAGATGTTTTTACCCCATTACCCTCTTCGACCCTTAAATTTATAAGACTATTATAACCTATTTGTTCATCGGTTTGCTTAGAAATGAACAAACAGAAGATGAGTATCCAATTCTGTGGCGATTATTTTTTTCCAAATTTGCTCGGTAAGCGTGACCCCACAAACTGCACTTGGTTTATAACCAAATAAAACATCCCTGTGTATTGAAACCCTATCCTCCTCCTCCTCCTTTTCTGCATAAAACAGACACCAGATCTCCTCCCTGACTATTTGATAATGCAGGAGCAAGTCATGCCACAGTGAATTTACTTTAATCGGAGCTGCTGACTGGAAAAAATTCCTCCTGTCATCGTCCTAGTGGTAAACGTAAGTGGAGCGTGGGAATAAAGCTGCCCCGCCGCTGTCTCCCCCGCTTGTGGTCGTAAGTTTGCACCAGCATAACATTACTAGAACAAAAAATGGAGGCTGTGTGATTTTATTAAGAGTTGAATTTCACTGGAATTCGATATCACAGAGTCCTTGCGCTATTTTTTGTCACACGAATTGCAAATTTCTGTATGACACCGTCTCCCACCCACAAGGACGGGTCAACCCGCTCTCAACTTCCTGTGTGATTTTTTTTTTACAACGATGACTAACTTGTTTATTCTTCGCCGTTATCTTGAGCAATAAATACACAAACATTCTCACATGCCTCTACAAGCAGCCATGACACAAGTGGAGGCGTGAGCGAGCCGCCGGCCAGACAGAACTTAGGAATCGGCAAGTGACTGTTGAAAACAATAAAAACGGGCAGGCTTTAAAAGCGGCTAGCTGACGATACATTACGTGAAGTTCTCAGATGACTTAGAGAGGTATGTTCGACAACTCATCCCCGGGCCCGAAGGCCGGGTCAGGACCTGACGAGATGTTCAAGACCAGACAGGAGGACAGATACTCTGCAGTTGTCATAAAATGTTATTCAACAGTTTTCTCGGCGTGGATGCGGAGGGAACATAATGTTATGGCTGCCAGAGCTATGGGGTTTCACTTTGTTTTTTTGTTTTTTTTGTCCAAGTCTTGGTCTTAACACCCCCCCTCCTCTCATTACCTTTCCTCATTTATCTGCTCTTGTGAGAGTTTCTTTCCTTCCCTTAGCGCAACTCTTTCCCCATCCTCTGCTTTACTTGTCACCCTCCTTTCCTCCGTTAGCAGACTGAAGAAAAACAGGCAAGGAGAGGGGAGTGGGGGGGGGGGGGGGGGGTCCGCATGCCTGTCATTACATGCACACCATTATTGTGCGGTGAATGGGTGAGACCAACACATTGCCCAAACAAATTTTCCATCAAAACATTTGAAATATTGTCTGCTCATTCTAATTTTTCCACACCAGAGAAAAGCTTTTTTTTTTTTTTTTTTTTTCATCTACGGCCAAGACTTAAAACACGAGAACGGAGCAAGCCGTGTGCACGTCACTCAGACATCCATCCTCTCCTTCTCTTATCTCCAAATAAGATATTGTATTTTTTTCATATTCCACTGTAGACCATTCCAGCTCCCTGGCACCTTAGGCAGTGACAGTGCATCCCGCGCAGGCTACAACAAGCTGCCCCCAGTCGCCATCAGGTGTCCTGATCTGAGGCCGAGACTCTCAGGCACCAGAGGAGTCAGCTCAGCTCTGACCCCGGGACCCCTCAGGGTCCGGGTTCAGTCTCCTGATGGCTAAATCCACAGGCGGCTTCATCCCGGGGACACCTCTGTGGCAGCAGGAACCTACGTATTGAATTCGTGCATAACTCCGAGAAACCTGTCTTGGAACAAACTGAGCTTTTTATTCATTAAGCTTATGAATTACGAAGCTCCCGTCCAGCCAAATGCAAATGGCGTCTGAAAAACATATCGTCATAAGAGGTTCCGAATACGATCAACGGCTGACAAGGCATTGTTGGCTTGTATTGAGTGCTCCGCCATAATTTCCATCGGATGACATTTAGTTATTAGGATCTTGGAGCGAATATTGGAGAGATGGTATGTCATTCCGTGCACACACACTCACAAGTACACGCACACACACTGCAATGAGATGCCTGACCAGATACAACTTCTTTGATACGAACAGACGGGAGAACTAATCATGAAAAGCTGCGGGGGCGATTGGCGGCCTCAGAGGCCCGCTGCTTCAAACAAGCTGGAAACCAATGAAAAAGACGGATTTAATAAGAACTTCACTGTCACCGTCTTATAAATAACAGGCAAAGGCCCAGTATAAATGTTTTTCTTCGTGTTAACATTTGAAATTACATTTTGTATACTTTGTAAATGCCACATATCCATTGCTGTCTTATTGTATTTGTTGATACTGTTGTCTTATTCCTGAATGCAGTCGCTCCAGTATTCTACGTCTATCTACCTACTTCTACTGATTTGTTTTCTGTGTGTGTGTGTGTGTGTGTGTGTGTTTGTGTGTGTGTGTGTGTGTGTGTGTGTGTGTGTGTGTGTGTGTGTGTGTGTGTGTGTGTGTGTGTGTGTGTGCACGCTCCGAGGTACGCAGCAGTAGGCCCCTCTCTGCTGTGAGCTCACGTCGACTCCTAGCGGTCATAAATGGAACTGCAAGGCAGACGCACATCTGGGGGACTGACTCACTAGGAACAGTTTGAGTTTTTTGGAGCACTCCAGAGTAATGTTTTCCCTCCTATAAAGCAAAAAAAAATAATAATAATGATAAAAAACAGAGAGGAACTGGTGGTGTCATATCATGAATTGATATTAAATACTTTTAACCAAAAATGGATTTGTGATTTTACAAGCATTATAGTATATGCAGGAAAACGTGTAAACGAGTATATAATAAATTGATTATTTAAGATCTTAGACAACAAGTGTGAACGTTCAATCGATTCTGAAAATATAGAAATGAACGTGATTTTTTTTTTTTTTCCCCAATTCTTCAAAAAAAAAAAAAGATGGTGTGTGTGTGTGTGGGGGGGGGGGGGGGGGGGAGAGGGAGGCATTGGCACCCTTTGGAAAAGCCCCCCCTCCCCCTCCTCCCTCCTCCCCCCGGTGATAAGCTCGTCCCTTTTGCTTCGCTCGCCGTGATTGGACGAGGCCACTTCTTGGGAATGGCATCAAACTATTTAAATAGCACTTTGTCCCCCTACTCGGCTCATAAGGGAGTTTTTCAAGCCACAGATTCCAACAACTCTACATTTTTATTTTATTTTTTTTTTTTACAGGAGACCGTTTTTTAATTTTTACATTTATTCTGTCCAGATTTTATTTCTTTTATTCGGCATGTATATGTATTTATAAAACCCTGGGATTATTACTGGACTATTATATATTTTGGGGATTTTTTTTTTTAAAACTGCTGTTTATGAGAAGCAGGTGAGTGGAGACACTTTGCAGCTCCCGCTGCATGACTGAACGCGCTGTTTTCAACCTGTTGCACATCATTTGAATGACTATAAATAATGTAAATATGTGGTGGTTATATATTATTTTTATTATTTTGTCGTCCCAGGCGGTGGGATCATTGTTTCACCATGAAGCTGACGGGGATTTTTTTGCTGCTGATGCTCTGGACCTGCGAGGCTGCGCGGGTCGCAGGTGAGTTTCATCCCTTCTTCATCTTTAACATACGAGGAAAAAAAACAAACAAAAACAAAACGCAAAAGCCGCCAGTGCAAACCGGAAATGCGACGGGTATAAATAATTGACTTCTCGTTAATTCTGTGAACCGGCTCCGGTGCGTTTCTTTTTTTTTTTTTTTTTTTTTAATCTTTGTTTGTTTATTTGTTTTTGTTTTTTTTGTAACGCTGGTCAAGAACGTTTCCTGGGATAGGAAATTTCTAACCGAATAAATAAAAAAATAATTTTCAAAAAGGCTGAGTGGTTATTATTTCGCCCGCAGAGAGCCGAGATGACAACAGCGTGTACGACCTGTTCGACCTGGTCCAGGTCCCGAAGAAGAACCACGGGGTGACCCTGGTGAAGGGAGATGACCCGTACAGCCCCGCCTACAAGATCCTCAACCCGGACCTGATCCCGCCAGTCCCCGAGAGCTCCTTCAGGGACCTGATCGACTCCATCCACGCCGAGAGGGGCTTCCTCCTCCTGCTTAACTTCAAGCAGTCCAAGAGGACCCGCGGGAGCCTCCTGACCGTGGAGAAGCGGGACGGCTCGGGCCCCGTCTTTGAGGTGGTCTCCAACGGGAAGGCGAACACCCTGGACATAGTTTACTCCACCGAGAACAAGCAGCAGGTGGTGTCCATCGAGGACGTGGATCTCGCCACCAGCCACTGGAAGAACATCACGCTGTTCGTGCAAGAGGACCGCGCGCAGCTCTACGCCGGATGCGAGGAGGTCAACACCGCCGAGCTGGACGCACCCATACAGAGCATCCTCACACAGGAGACCCCCTCTGGCGCGCAGCTGAGGATCGGCAAGGGCGCCGTGAAGGACAGATTCATGGTGAGCGCACGGGAGAGTGCACGGTGAAATGTTTTCAAACCCCTTTCCATTTTGTTCGTCCTAAAAAAACACAGACTCGGCGCTGAACTAATCATGTATTACCGCGTGATTCTAATTATTAAACCCTTCATTTCATCCTGAGGGGGTTCTGCAAAACGTGAGGTTCGTGTTTGGGACAACTCTGGAGGCCATCCTCCGCAACAAGGGATGCCAAAGCTGTGAGTAAAAAAATTAACAGGGAATGATTTTGTGTTTTTTCTTGTTTATCATCAAGACTTCTAATTCTGCTGAAGACAATCGGCTAATCATCAAGGAAAAATGTTTCAAGTCCTGAGCATACAAGGTCACAGTTAGTTCAAAGTTAATGACAGCAAGGCCTGTGCAGCCGCAACCAGGGAGCAATGTTCCCTTCTGTGTTATAAACATCCTCACAGATGCATGTTTTAGATAAGTTTTCTGTGACTCTTCTATCCTCAGCGTCCGACTCCATGATCCTGGAGAACCTGAATGGCTCCTCTGCCATCAGGACTGACTACTCTGGACACAAGACCAAAGGTAAACAAAAAAAAAAAAAAAAAAAAAATCAAGGGACTTTTGGCCTCCACTGCTTTCTAACAAGTTAAATTGAGTTTCTTTCGCTATTATGAAGATCTACAGATGGTCTGCGGCCTCTCCTGCGAGGACCTGGTCAGTATGTTTAAGGAGCTGAAAGGTCTCGGTGTGGTCGTCAAGGAGCTGTCCAATGAACTCCGTCAGTTGGTGAGTAGGAAACCGAGCAGGCTGTCTGTCTGCCAATGTGTGTGTGTTTTTCTTCTTTCGTGTGTATGTTTGTGTATATATTGTGTGTGTGGTCTCTCGGTTGTTTTCAACAGCATTTGCTACAAAACCAAATTAAAATAACTGCTCAGAATTACATTTCTTTACTTTCTCTCCTTCACCAGACCGATGAGAACAAGCTGATTAAGACCCATATTGGGATCCACAGCGGCGCGTGCATCCACAACGGTATCGTGCACAAGAATCGAGATGAATGGACCGTCGATGACTGCACCAAGTGCACTTGTCAGGTGAGTGCCTTAAAGTGCACTTTTGAATCGCGTCTTAAGCATCCCCTACCATGTCTGAGGGGATGAACTCAATTATCTGACTTGTTTACACTTGCAAAGATACACACACACCTACACACACTGACACTCACCACCATTCAGTTGATGTGGTCAGTAATTACCAGAGGGAGACCCATCAGAAGGCTGGCATCAATGAACCGTTGCTCTGAGGTCTGTCATCTACTCTGTGTCCAAAAGGGGCCGGACTTCAAGTGATCCATTACCCGTTATTAAGAGCACTTTGACTTTGGCGAGTGGAGGAAGAAAAAAAAAAAGTGTCGGGGTCAGGCGCACAGCACTCTAGATTTCCTCCAGCTCTGTTTTTCCCCCAACTGTCACCCTTTAGACTGATAGTCTCTCAATGAGGACATTCACAGGTAGAGACAGTCTCAGTATGTCTCGACGGAAAAGTCAAAAACAATCCCGTCGATTTGTTCCGTGCCAAGACTCGTGTTGAAAAATGTTGTCGTTTAACCATAAATCGCTCTCTTTGTGCAGAACTCAGCTACTGTGTGCCGCAAGATTTCCTGCCCGTTGATCCCGTGCACTAACGCCACCGTGCCTGATGGAGAGTGCTGTCCTCGCTGTGGAAACCGTAAGCACTTCGGTTCTCTAAATCCAAACTCTTAGTGTTTGTACAAATGACTGGAAAGTAGACCGTAATTACGCCGAAGCGATATTGCCCCCGTATAAATGCTATTAAAGCTAGAATGTGAATTTTCAAGCGACGGCCAGGCTGTTCATACACTGCTCCATTCACTGAGCCTTGGCCATATGAAACAAAAAGCCACAAATATTCCCCGAGATGTGAGCGTTTCTATTCGAGAGAAAACACGTTAATTTTAGAGATGATTTAACTGCGCTAACATCCGAGTAAATGAAAGAGTGCTTGTGTGTCAGGAACATTGGCGCTTTGTGCTCAAAAACATCTTTGAATCCTTAAGTTGAGATGGCTGTAATTTGCCAAATTGGTTAAAGTGGGATGGAAAATTGCTTGACTGTTTAGTAAAGCCATCTTCTACATGAGGAAAAGTGACATATTCTTCATACCTTCGCAGGCTTGGCCTGCAATGCTTCTCTTAAAGCTAAATAAACAGTAGGAGCCACATTCATCCCAGCGTCATCCACTTGTTTAAGTCAGTGCGCTCCACGGGCCAAGTTTTGGTGAAATGGGTTTCCTCTGGGAAAACACAAGTCAAAGGGGCATCCCTGTGTGTCCCATGGACAGTGTGCCTTTCTGTTTCTGGGTATGGGTCCTCTGTTGAGAGGCGTGATGGAGGATCTTCTCCTTCCAAATCCCAGCTAAATCCATACTCTTAGCCATCTGCTTTAAAAGCTTTCCCCTCCTCATTTAGACTTGGGGGTGTTTGTGGGGGGTGCCACTTGGCTGGTATAGCTCTTTTATTGTCTCCCTCTTTCCCTCTCTCATATTCTCGCCTTCTCCCTCCTGCTCAGCGAGAGACTATGCAGACGACGGCTGGTCGCAATGGTCTGAATGGACCCATTGTTCCGTGTCGTGTGGGCGGGGCATCCAGCAGCGCGGGCGCTCTTGCGACCGTATCACTAACAACTGCGACGGCACCTCCGTGCAGACCCGCGACTGCTACCTCCAGGAGTGTGACAAGCGCTGTGAGTTTACACACCTAATTAATCTGGCAAACACGGGGGAGGCTGTCACTCGACATCACAAATGATCCATCGAGCAATTACATGTAAAAAGTAACTTTCCGATTGCAAGTTTGCAATGAACTTGAAGAATGCGGCTTCACCGTAACTGAACTCTTACCTTTGTTTGATTCCCTAAGTCAAGCAGGATGGCAGCTGGAGCCATTGGTCACCCTGGTCATCGTGCTCCGTTACCTGCGGTGCTGGTTTCATCACCCGCATCCGCCTCTGCAACTCCCCTACTCCTCAGCTCGGGGGCAAGAACTGTGAGGGAGAGGGCCGAGAGACGAAGCAGTGTCAAGCACCCGAATGCCCAAGTAGGTCACTTGGAGAAACGCAACCGCCCGCGCTGCATTTGTGTTCTACGCTTCTACAACAGCAATGAATCATGCGTGTTTTCTTATGTATCCTCAGTAAATGGCAACTGGGGACCCTGGTCGTTGTGGGATACCTGCACTCTTACATGCGGCAGTGGACAGCAGACACGCAAACGCCTGTGCAATAACCCGGCGCCTCAACACGGCGGCAAGGAGTGTGTTGGCGACGCCAAAGAAAACCAGATATGTAACACTAAAGCCTGTCCCATCGGTGAGCCACTAGGATTATTAGCAAAGCTTCTCCTGCATTAATTGTAAACATTTGTCAGGTATATACCTATATGTTTTGGTCTGTTCCACTGTAACGGCAGTTAAAACCTTGACAATACTGTAAATATTTTAAGGTTTATCCAATATTCTTGTTTTCAGATGGCTGCCTGTCCAACCCCTGTTTTGATGGTGCCAAGTGTACCAGCTATCCCGACGGCTCCTGGAAGTGTGGAAAGTGCCCTGTCGGTTACAGTGGCAATGGCATAAAATGTAAAGATATCGATGAGGTAAAAAAAAAAAAAGTCTATCATTGCCATTAGCCTGAACTGTCTGAATTCAAAGATGTTGACACTCTATATAAAAGCATCTGCTGCTAAATGTCGAGAATCATACATCTATCCATCTCTCAAACCAGTGCAAGGAGGTCCCGGATGCTTGCTTCGAGTTTAATGGTGCTCACCGGTGTAACAACACAGAACCGGGTTACAACTGCCAGCCCTGCCCTCCCCGTTACTCCGGCAACCAACCATTTGGCAGAGGTGTTGAGCAGGCAGCTACTAATAAACAGGTGACTGCTACGCTGACTTTGAACCCGTACAAAATCAATGCAATATTTCTTGAAAGTGATGAAAATGAATATTGATGGAAAAAGAAGCGTGGCCATGGTGATATGTGATCGCTGATAATGCTCTGTTCACTTTCCAGGTGTGCACACCTCGTAATCCCTGCCTGGATGGAAGCCACAACTGTAATAAAAATGCCCGTTGTAACTACCTCGGACATTTCGCTGACCCTATGTTCCGCTGCGAGTGCAAACCGGGCTACGCCGGCAACGGCCATATCTGCGGCGAGGACACTGACCTCGATGGATGGCCGAATGCCGACCTGGTCTGTGTCGAGAACGCCACATACCACTGCAAAAAGGTAGGCGTATGTAGACTAGCAATGCAGGTGAACAACAAGTTCTGTTAAACAAAATCGTCCAAGAAATAAATTGTTCGCCGAAACGCAATCCGAGTAGTGGCATAGTTATAACTAATATTTATGTGTGTTATTCAGGACAACTGCCCCAACCTCCCCAACTCAGGACAGGAGGATTATGATAAGGATGGTATCGGTGACGCTTGTGACAACGATGATGACAACGACGGCATCCCCGATGACAGAGTAAGTGATTATGTCCGTATGCGGTGTGTTTCAAAAGCAGTGCGCAAGCCAGCGGGTGTATTTTGTTCACTCTCGGTGCCGACACGATTGCGACCTTCGCATTCATCATTCATGTTGTGCGGGCGGAAACTAGGTGGAGGGGAGGAATGGGGGTGGGGCTCCGAAGGAAAGCAAATGTTTCTCCTCGGCATGAGCCAAAACCTCAAATTCTAACACTGACGTTAAAGTCTGAAGGTGCTCCACTGTGAGCCACTAATCCCGGCATTAGAAGCTAAAGATGACACGCTTTCATTCCACATTGCTGCTTCTGTCTGACAGCAAATGACTTGGAATGCCTCCGAACGCCTATCCTCATCTTTTCTTACCTCCTCGTCTTTCAGGACAATTGCCCGTTCATCTACAACCCCAGGCAGTATGACTATGACCGTGATGATGTGGGGGATCGCTGTGACAACTGCCCTTATAACAGTAACCCAGACCAGACGGACACAGACAACAACGGGGAGGGTGACGCCTGTGCTATTGACATCGATGGCGACGGTAAGGAGCGGAAAAGATGACAACAGCCGCATCTTTCTTTTATGTTTAGCCAAAAATGATCGTATGTTGCTTCGTATGGCTTTTGAACATGATGTTGATACCTTTCGCAGGGATTCTAAATGAAAAGGACAACTGCCCCTATGTGTACAATGTCAACCAGAGAGACACAGATCTGGACGGCGTTGGAGACATGTGCGATAACTGCCCCCTGGAACATAATCCCGATCAGGTGTGTGGATTTAGTTACACGAGGCCCATCCCTTCTTCCTTCCACCTCGACCGCCAACAATAATGCACATTCAGCACTCTGCCTTTCTCCGTAGCTCAGCATATATCTTTTCAATTGAAAAGAACTTCAGTCATTAGCCCTGTTGTAGTTGCCTGAGCTTTTTCACGCCATGCAAAGATGAAGTAAATCCTGTGTGCAGCTCAAGGGCACATCAGTTCAATAAGGCGTGGTAGGGGGCTAGGAGTCTTTTCAATGGCCTATTGACGTTTAGTGGCTAATGCGGTGAAAGAGGCCCTAGGCTAGATATTACTCAGGAATGGGCTGGGTCCAGGCTATGCACATGCCCTGTCGGCACACAGGCCTGTTCCCCTGTTCCATGCACCTGTGCCATGCTACAATGATAAATAGGAATGTGTTGAACAGAGGTGCTCAGGGAAAGACTTGCAGGCCTGCAAATCTACACCATTGTGCTCTTTAATGAATGAAAGTCAGTGTGCGAGTTAAGATCCAAAGTCTGGACATGCAAGGAGTGGTGTTATTAAGAGTTCCAAAAACACAAAGCAGCTCTCTTCCAGCTCACTCGACAGTATTGTCAAACTCGGAAAAACATATGATTGTGCATGGATTAAATCTAACCTCACATGAGGCCTGGTAGTTTAATGAGGCAAATCCTGTAGGTGATTTGAGTTGAATGCAATGAGATCAACATGCTTGTTCTCCATAGTTTCCCCCTGCTCTAGTTGAATTTAACCAGAACCGAATGATACACAGGTGGATTCAGATGATGACCGTGTCGGAGATAAGTGCGACAGCAACCAGGACATTGATGAGGATGGACACCAGAACAACCTGGACAACTGCCCCTACATCCCAAATGCCAATCAGGCCGACCATGACAAGGATGGCAAAGGAGACGCTTGCGACCATGACGATGATAATGATAACATCCCCGATGATAAAGACAACTGCAGACTGGCCTCAAACCCCGATCAGCTGGACACGGACGGTGAGCATCACAAAACATGGCGTCAGCCTCACAAAACGTCAGGGGGTCTTCAGGAGACTTTGGAGACGATTACTAATATAATACACAATCTGTCTCTTATTCTCAGGTGATGGCCGTGGAGACGCTTGCAAAGACGACTTTGACCAAGATAACGTGCCCGACATCTACGACGTGTGCCCAGAGAACTTCGACATCAGTGAAACAGACTTCCGCAAGTTTCAGATGGTTCCCCTCGACCCTAAAGGCACTTCCCAGATTGATCCTAACTGGGTTGTCCGTCATCAGGGCAAAGAACTGGTGCAAACTGTCAACTGCGACCCCGGTATTGCTGTTGGTAAGTATGGGGAGTGGTTGTATTGTCGACATTTTTGATATTTGTTTGCGGAATTTAAAATAGAAGACTTTGTCTGCTTCATATTCAGTCGCAGTGTTTTCGGTCTTCTAACTTAGCTTGATGAATCTTTTAGGTTACCACGAGTTTAACGCAGTGGACTTCAGTGGAACATTCTTCATCAACACAGAGAGGGATGACGATTACGCTGGTTTCGTGTTCGGCTATCAGTCCAGTTCAAGATTCTATGTTGTCATGTGGAAACAGATCACCCAGACCTACTGGTCAAATAAACCCACCAAGGCGCAGGGTTACTCTGGCCTGTCCATCAAAGTGGTCAATTCCACCACAGGTCCGGGAGAGCACCTCAGGAATGCCCTCTGGCACACAGGGAATACTCCGGGACAGGTAAAGCATTTGTTTGCTGATGATAATTATAATGTACACAGATGTGTCGAAAAGGGATGAACAAATGGCTTTTGTTTTTTCGTGTTTTAGGTCCGCACTCTCTGGCATGACCCTAAGAATGTCGGCTGGAAAGATTTCACCGCCTACAGATGGCATCTGATCCACAGACCCAGAACCGGACACATTAGGTAGGCAGGTGGCATTGATGGATCCGAGCCAATGTCGATATCATACGCGATGTTAAAGGATCGCGCCAAATCGACGCCTGTTCCGTCCTGATTTCAACAGGGTGGTGATGTACGAAGGCAAGAAGATCATGGCAGATTCCGGCAGCATCTATGACAAGACGTACGCAGGTGGCAGGCTCGGCCTCTTCGTCTTCTCCCAGGAGATGGTGTACTTCTCAGACCTCAAGTATGAATGCAGAGGTAAGAACCGACATGAAAAGCTTTTCAGCCGTCGCTTGTCCTTGAGATGGACGTCTCAGTACCACTGGCTAAGCCCAACTCTGACTTATCCTGTCTTTTTTTTCGACAGATGGGTAAACGCATCACGCTGGAAGTTTAGAGGAAAGCACCTTGTTTGTAGTACGAACATATGTATTCTTTTGTAAAGTCCAGGGACCCATTTTTCTCCGCAACTTTATTCTTCTGCGGCACGCATACTCAGATGCGGGCGAAGGGCATGTGGTCATCTTCAGGGTGACCCGAAGCTGGTTTGAGCAAAGCACTGACCGGCCAATTGCCTATTGAGGATCAGAGAGCCCCTTCTCCTCCCTCTTTAGTTTCTCCAGGAGCAGGGAGACCTAGGGTAAAGGAAACATTCCCTGTTGCCAGTAGGACACCCAACAACTTTCTGTCCCAGCTCTCCCTGCTTTCTCGCTCTCTGAAAGACCTCATTCATCTCTGTGCAGGAACAGCTCCCCATAGACAACTATGCACTTCCAAACATTTACATCTGTCGTTCAGCCTTACCTCTTCAGCCTGTGTGCCTTTCTACCTTACTTCTGGATGGACATCCCAAAGAAAAAGAAAAAAAATCATTAATATTCCCTTCGCTTTACATGGATGTAGTGAATCATACAACTTTTTTGAGGACATAAAGGATGACGACAGCAATGATATTTTTTTTAAGGAGTTTTGTTTGTATGTTCGTTTTGAGGACTTGTAGTTTAAAAAATCTCGCTGGGAGTGTAGAGTGTGAGAATTACAGGGAACAAGATGTCATGGATGTTTGTGATGCGTGGGAAAGACTGGTCATGAAAAAAGAAAGTACCATGGAAAGAAAAGAGTAGAAGAGAATCTCAAATGAACTTTAGGTTAGTTGTCCTTTGAACTTGGAAGATAATGTCTGGTTAACTAAAGAACTCAGGAATTTTTTTAATTTTTTTTTTTTTTTTTTAATGACGTACTCTTATCAAAACCGATATGGCTAAATTCCAGAATGAAACAAAAATTATGAGACCAAATACCTTTAAAGTCAGTATTCCCTCCATCATCCAACATCAACTCTTTGGTCGTTGAAGAGATTTATTGCCCTCTGCTTTTGAGGGTTTAATTAGAGATTATGTAAATACATGTAATTTATTGACTCTTGCCTACAGTGTAGGCCTTCAAAGGTAATTTGAATACTTTGAAAAAGTAGAAATCCATCCAATATCACAATTGAAAAAAAAAAAAAAAAGACAAATTCAAGTTGAGTCAGGTTTCTAAAGCTGGATGTTTGTGCGCTCCTGTCAGTTTTTGTCACGTAACATTGCATAAAGTCAGATATTCTTCAGATAGGGCCGCAGAGCATGAAGTACGTGCTTGACTTGTTCGCCATCGCTTTGGAGAGAGAGGGGAAAAACAAAGATAATTGTTGATGTACAAATGTTACCTCATTGCCGTTGTATAATTAGATTCAACTCCCGACGCATCCCGAGCGCTTCTTCATATTTGATTACAATTATCTTAGTGCTACTGTAGCATGAGTTGTAAATAATATGCTATTTCATGAAACCAGACCATGCTCCCAATTCCTTGTTCTTCCCAAGTGAAAATGTCAGTAAAATGGGAGATTTTATATATATATATATATATATATATATATATATATATATATATATATAAATTTTGCTTTATCATAACAGATAAATTATTGTTCTTGTCTTGGCAGTTTGTGAGAGTCTGATGTGTATGTTTGTGTGTGTGCATGTGTGTGTGTGTGAGTGTGAGAGTGCATGTGTGTGTGTTTGTGTGCATGGGTGTAGATAAATGCTATTTAAATAATTTATCAGGATTTGTCGCCTCACAAAAAGGCTGCGCGTCCATCTGTATAAACTGTTTGCACACTGTTCTTTATCGTTTTTCCTTTTTTTTGATATTGTTCATCAATATTTCCATTATTTTTGTACAATTAGTTTGGCTTGTATGTAAACATTTTCTTAGTTTGTAAAAAGCAAAAGTATTCATAGCTATTATTTTGTTACGTCCTTTTAAGACAATAAATAGTTACAGTTGTCATCTGTGTCTGTGCTATGTTTCTGTTCTAGACATTGGATTAAACCTTGAGTCGAAGGTGACTGGAATGCAAAACCATTTTAAATGAAATACTCAGATGAATACAGATTTTTATCAGCATTAGACATCACAGAGTACTGTAGGCCTGAGGCTCGACCAGTGAATAAGCTCATAGTCAAAATATTGCCCAGTTCCACCGAGATACAAATAGAGTTGTACTTTGAGATCTTTATCTCTGCAGCGAGGCAAACATGGTCTCTGTGATGAAGGCCATATGAGGAATGTGACACGGACGTCTGCCCTTGAGCTTGATGTGCTCGACCTCTCCGCAAAACTGTGCTGACCTTTGAGCAAAAGGTTAAACAATATGTAGAGAAGACATTAGGCTGACAAAATCCTCTATATTGACTCACTGGCTTGGGGAGACATACGAGCAAAACAAAAAAAAAAAAAAAAAAAAGTGCAATTTGAAATAGGAACTAAATATCAGATGTCAGATAGATATTTACAAAATAGATTTATAAAAGTAGCTGAGTTAATCTGAGGAATAAAAAAAGTTTACATGATAATTTTGATCAGATGTAATACTAAGACCTCAAATTAGTTTACTTTAGATTACTCAAATTCACTCAAATGACATACAAATGCAGAAAACTTAATAAATTGTCTGTTGATCGTCTGATGTAAACATATTTGTGTGTATGAACAGAGTAAGTGAGATATAGAGAGAGACTAATCGAGGCATTTGAAAATCATAGACCTGGATTGTGAGCTTTAGTTTTTAAAACAATCCTTAAGTTGTCTATAAAGATGCTGACCAGGAGACAAATCATGGCCATCGTGGGACTTCTTTTATCAGGTACTTTGCTCAGGAGAGTGTACTCGAGCGGGCCAAACATACCTTTACTTGATTTACATTGCATCATAATTAACATGAGGAAAGTGTTGAACTGTTAAACACTGAATTACGGACAATACTCACTACAACTGGATATTAAATGTGATAATGAAATGCTGCAGTAAAAAACATTCGTCTGCTGTAAATATTCACTGCTATTACTGTTGAACACACTGACTGTTCAGCCACATCTCTTTGTATGTGTATCTGTACATTCTGATACCAAAATATTCATGCTTTCATTTACTTGTAAGTGCATATTTCTCTGATGTACATTTGTCTTTTCTCAGCAGTGGGACACACAACCCACTGCTGCTATTAAACTGCACTGCCAAATAACTGCACTACCTCCAAACCGCACCACCTCTTAACTGCACATACGCAGCTAAACTGTTTTTGCATAGTTGTACAATTAAATATCTATTTATTACTAACTACCCAAAAATGAGATATTTCACAGTTTACATTTTTTCTCTGGCACATACGGCCTACTGCTGCTATTTTACTGGACTGCTGATCTTCACTGTTGTAAATATGTACTTTATATCTACAACTTGCACCTTACCTATTTGCACTTAACTGTGTTTTACATCCCAATACTGTAAAGATGATTCATATTCAAGCAAATTTTCATTCTGTACACATATTCTGCGTACAATGTGACAACAGGGCCCATCTCAGTCTAAGTCTAAGATTAAGTCTAAACATTTTCTGCTCTGAAGTGTTAAATCCTCATTACACTGTTGCTTTACTATGGCAATGGAACAAAAGGAAGAAGAGAATCTGACCTTCCTACTGACAGCGGTTATCTAAGATCATTGACAGCAACTTAATATCTTTATGTGTCCAGATCTACTTCTTCTCCTTTTGGCTTTTCCCTTCAGGGGTCGCCACAACAAATCAACCTTCTCCATCTAACCCTATTCTCTTTATCCTCCCCTCTCTCACCAACTACCCTCATATCCTCTCTCACTACGATCTGATGTATAGAACATAGGTGGTACAGGAGGAGGGAGAGACAGACACTGAGGAATCACACTTTGCAGACTGCTTGGACGTCACAGTGATGCGGTTTTATCCACCAGTTCATGGAACATGTAGGTGTAATGTGGTCAATGATAATAATAAAAAAGAAAAGTATTTCAACTTATAACTGGGGGGGGGACAATGCATTTTGCATAGATGGAAACTGTGATTTGTCCTGCCACATCCTTTGTGGTAAAACACCTCAGCGGTGAGTATTCAGAGCAGAACTTCCCACCAGCGGCCTTCCACCTCCAAGGTAATGGTTACTTGCCACACACCCTCCTCAACTAATGACAAGCTAAAGCTGAAAAAGACCCACCCAATTAACCCAAGCCCTTTTGAAATGTCTGCAAAGTGCACCACAGGCAGTAGGTGGGTACGAACCATCATCCCCGAAGTGTTGTGACTATTGGGAAGTGCTGAATGGAACGGTCAATCCACCCAAGATTTATGATGTTTTTATTTAGCTCCTGAAATCCAAGCAGGGAAGCAGAGAAAGCGTTCCTTCGCTTACAGAACCCACTGCCGCAAATGGCCTCAAACCTCAAACTTGAAACGTGACAGGAACGGGCCTCCCTCCTCTCTCCACCTGTCATTGGACGCCTTTGTGCTTCATGCAAGTCTGCACCGAGATGTTGAAGTGTTATGTTAAGGCAGAGGACCCCCCACTGCACACCACATCTATGACCCATCATATACATCTGTATGCACCAGAGCTGCAAGACACCACCTGTGAACACAATACGGGAAAGAGTGTACAAAAATAATCCTGGAATTTGCTGGAGTGAAGGATTCTTCAAATTATATTTATTTTGTGAGCGTTTGGGTGGGAATAAAGATGAACCCTCTATGTTGAGAGTATGCCCAAATAATTTTCTCAGTGAAAAATAGCTCCAGGCCTAAGTTTTGTTGGAATCACCAACTGTAATCTTCCAAGTATTTCCACAGGAACTTGTACCAGCTGAACGCAAACATTGAAAGATTTTTTTTAATGCATATGTATTTTTCCTCATGATAGACACGTTTTTTTTTTTCACACTGCGTCTGGACAGATGAATGCCATCATGCCGGATGGATAAATGTGACCTCATACTTGCATATGTCTTATACCATATAGCTCAAATAAGTTTCTCAACGTAATCTGGTCTGCTTCTCTGGGTTTGTGGAACAATGTGTTCCATCAATTGATGGTAGTTTACAGTGGGATTTCTGACCCAGATGCGCTATGACCTTTGACCCTTTGAACAGGAGCGCCTGACAAAGTCAAAGACTCACTGGACATTCTGATGGAAAAACGTTGCCCTGACCTTTGGTAAGCCTCCCTTCACCAAACATCATCACAGAGACGTCACAAATCTTCGCTCCCCTCTTTGTGTACCTATGTGGCATGCAGAAAGTTATAAAAAGCAAGGGTAGAAAGTAAAAATAACAGGATGAAAACACTCTCCTTTGAGTGCCTGGTATGTGGATTGTGTAATGAATGGAATAAACTGCACATTTTCAAGTGTGGACTGAGATGTGGCATCCACATTTGCTTGCCTCACGAACCCGCATCACATCTGCTCCCTGTGTCCTTGTGCTGTTGTTGTTTTTGCTTTTTGTTTTTCTTTGTGCGTTTGTTATTGACAGACATTCGACAGAGAATCATCAATGCAACTGGCAAGACCGTGCATGGTAACAGATGTCCATTAAGAATAATTTAGTCCTTGTTCCCCTATTTTTGTTAATTGTGCAAGCATGCTTTTACAGCGGAGTGAGAAAATAACAGACACATGCTCTCTTGTCATAGATAAATGAGTCTTTCATCGTGCGCTGTAAATCAAGTAAGATACAAATCCCTTTTTCATGTTTCGCTTTCTTTTTGAAAATATTAAAAGTAGACCACGTTCTTGTGGGGAAATCTCCTGCTCTAAATCCAAGTTCTGTTTGTGTTATCATAAGTTAATGGATGCATGCCTGTCTTTAATACAATTGTTTTTTTTATTTTATTTTATATATATTTATGGTATGTTTGGGATCATATATATGTGTATATATGATATGCTTGGGATTATATATGTGTGTGTATGTATGTATATATACATATACACACACACATATATATATACACATATATTTACACACACACTATATATATATATACACACATATATATATATATATTCTGAGAATATGTTGTTGAGGTTTTATATTCAATTTGCAAAGTGTTTACACCCACAAAAACTCATGTGACAACAAGCTGTGACTTGTCATGTGTTGCATTTTTCCTGAATGGATGCAAACTATTTTGTAAACATCAAGTGGTTCCAGTCGTTCTCCTTTTCTACGTTGGCAAAGATCAATGATTTTGTCTAACTCTCCATCTCATCAAAAGCATGTCTAATCAGTCCAGAATGATCATAATCCCTTTATTTTGAAAGATAAAGATGCCCAAAATGCTGTTTTATACGAGGGTATCGAACCCAACTTCTTTAAACAATACTATTATCCACTGATTACGAAAAGCAAGTCTCAGTTTTTGATCCTGCCATGTTTTGTGACTCGTTGGTAGGACTACAAACTTGTGATGATGTCAATGATTAAATGATTTGAGACACTTGTGTTTCCACTTTTTGCATCGGTTTTTGGCCATGGGTTTGGACGGTGCACCTTGAAACCATAACAAAGCTGTACCAACTCATGGTACCCATTATTCAAGTGCAAAATAACAGTGTTTCCTGACTCCAAACAATCCTGGTTTTGTTAGTGAGCGGAGACAGGAGGAATAGCAGTGACCATCCCATATGCTTATGAAACATCACAAGTGCGAAAGCGAGCATTATTTAGCGATACAAGCATAAAAGAGAACCTTAGGCATTATTAGGGTGCTATTCATTAGTTTGACTGGCAGCAGATGAGAGAAGATAGGGGACTGGAGGAAGAAGCGATGGCTTTTAATTTCCTGAAGCGAGCACGCCCTTTTGCTGCGCCACAGCTTCTGTTTACCCCACACTCTGTAATTCCTTCGGCCTCGTCTCCAGTTACAGTATCGACTTCAAACGCACAGCGTCCCTGCCACAGCAAAGACGCTGTGCCCAGAGTACAGGCAGGGTACCCACCATCTGCACCCCTGTCAGGCAGATCACAGAACTAAACAGCTGAGTTTCTTCAATCTGCAGCAAGCCTACACACTGCATTACCCATGAGCACCCAGGGGTGCCTAAAGTGATAGGATCAGGAATGAGTGTATCGGAGGAACAGCACATGTTAGATGTTTTGGAGAGATGGTCAGAGAAGCTAGACTGTTTGCTGCTCTCACAACAAATCACAATGTCATCTGCAGAGCTGATCCCTAATGAAGTCTCACCTCCACAGTGAACTTCTCTGTTACCCCTACAGCACACTTCACCACTGTCTCACAGCTAGCATACATGTCCTGCACCAGTCTAACATACCTCTCGCTACTCCAGACTTCCTCATCGATACCAGAGTTCCTCGCTTTGCACCCTGTCATATGCTTTTTCTTGGTCAACAAAAATGTAATGCAGCTCCTTCTGGCCTTCTCTGTACTTCTCTATTAGCATTCTCAAAGCAAATTCTGCATCTGTTGTACTCTCTCTAGGCACGAAGCCATACTGCTGCTCACAAATCCTGACTTCTGTTCTAAGTCTAGTTTCCACCACTCTTTCCCATAACTTCACTGTATGACTCTTCAACTTTACCCCTCTATATTTGCCGCAATTCTACACATCCCCCTCATTCTTAAAAATGGGCACCATCACACTTATTCTCCACTCCTCAGACATCTTCTCACTCTAAGATCAATTGAATGATCTGGCTAGAAACTCTACCGCTGCTTCTCCCAGACACCCCACAGTTATGGAATCATTACATCAGTACCAACTTCCTTTCCACTCTTCATTCTCTTCAATGCCTTCCTCACTTCATTTTTACTTATCTCTGCTACTTTGTTGTCTACAAT
The DNA here is from genome assembly GCF_037954325.1 of Fistularia commersonii. Classification (NCBI taxonomy): domain Eukaryota; kingdom Metazoa; phylum Chordata; class Actinopteri; order Syngnathiformes; family Fistulariidae; genus Fistularia; species Fistularia commersonii. The sequence continues at coordinate 12,767,949 of NC_141303.1, read as the reverse complement.
AGTCACCTCTTCTACCCTTGCCTCTCTTTCATTTTCCTCATTCAACAGCTCTTCAAAGTACTCTTTCCATCTTCCCTTCACTTTTTTAACATCTGTCATTACATTTCCCTCTCTATCCTTAATCCCCCGGACCTGCTGTACATCCTTTCCATCTCTATCTCTCTGTTTTGCCAACCTGTATAGATCATTCTGTCCCTCCTTACTGTCCAACTGAGCATAAAAGTAATTGTATGCCCTTTGTTCTGCCTTTACCACCTCTATCTTTACCTTACACTGTATCTTCTTGTACTCTTGTCCATTCTCTTCAGTCCCCTCAGTGACCCATTTTTTTTTTGCTAACCACTTTCTCTGCACATACTTCTGCTCTTTGCCATTCTCCTTCTATACTTTCCTCCCAGATGATACACCAAGTACTCTCCTACCAGTCTCCCTGACAATATTAGCTGTAGTTGTCCAATCACCTGGAAGCTCTCCCTGACCACCCACAGCCTTTCTCAACTCCTCCCTGAAAACCAAACAACACTCCTCGCTTTTCAGCTTACACCACTTTGTCCTCTGCGCTGCCTTTGTCCTCTTGATCTATCTTGTCCCCAGAGTCATCCTACAAACCACCATCCTTTGCTGTCTGCTTACACTCTCACCTACAACTACTTTGCAATCACTGATCTCTTTCAGGTTACCTAATCTATACAAGATATAGACTACCTGTATCCTCCGACCTCTGCTCTTAAACATTACCGTAAGATCCTGTCTTTTCTTAAAAAAATAGGTCACCACAGTCGTTTCCATCCTTTTTGCAAAATCTACTACTATCTGTCCCTCTGTGTTCCTATCCTGTATACCAAACCGCCCATCCCTTTTTCATCCCCTCAAATATCTTCACCAACAAGCCCATTGACGTCTTTACAATTACCACTCTCTCATCTCCAGGGATATTCTGCATCACTTCATCTAACTCATTCCAGAACTTGTCCTTCTCCTCTAACTCACATTCCACCTGTGGGGCATAGCCACTAACAACACTGAGCATCACACCTTCAATTTCCAGTATCAGACTCATAAGTCTATCTGACATTCTTTTCACCTCCAGAACATTCCTAACAAACTCCTCCTTCAAGATAACTCAATTTCTCTTCCTGTCAGTACCATGATAGTGCAACTTAAAAACTTGCTTCTAAGCTTCTAGCCTTACTACCTTTCCACCTGGTTTCCTGGTCACACAGTATATCCATGTTCCTTCTCTGCATCATGTCAACCAACTCTACCTTTTCCTGTCATAGTCCTGATATTCAAAGTCCTTACTCTCAGTCCCAGACCCTTGCCTGTCTTCTTTTCTCTCTGCTTCCTCCACTCCTTCTTCAACCCACAATAGCCCAATTTCCACCGGCACCCTGTAGGTCAGTAGTACCAATGGCAGTCATTGTTCACCCGGGTCCCAACCAATCCGGTATGAGAAGATTAGGTTTGATTCGCATGTTTGGTTCTGGCATAAGTTTTGCGTCAGATGCCCTTCCTGACGCAACCCTCTGCATTTATCCAGACTTGGGACCGGCTCAGGGAGACCCTGGCTTGTGCCTCCATGAGGCTGCATTTGGCTGCTCTCAACACTGATACCACACTTTTGTGACATGGTGCTGAAATGATTAATGGTTTGTCCACCACCTGCCAGGTGCAGATCCCATCAGATGCTGTTGCCGCAAGAGCTGACTTTCCTCTGATGTGGGGGTTTTGGTAGCTTGAATGGCCAACAAAAACCTTGTTGATGACACCTTAGATTCACTCCAAACCAGACCACCTGTTTAATTACGGTTTAGGAACCTCTGTAAAAAAAAAAAATTGCTTAACTTTCCCTCTCTTCTTAGGGACTTGTTATGTGTTGCTTAAGTTCAGTGGTTGGAGTGTCAATTTGGAAAACATCCAGACTTGCAATAAAATAGCAGTATACCATCATATTTAGATGAGACACTTGAGAGTCATTATTCAGTCCACATCATCGGATTCACCATGACCGAGGAAATGCCACATCGTATCATGATGCCGAACAAATCACTCAGCTTGATGGATTCAGCGGTCTGGATCCTGGTACTTTTATTCTTGCTTGAATGCGGTGTAACATGTATTAGTCACCCACCAAACTCCTGAGAGTATTCATTAAGAGCGCACATGCATAAACCAGGACACACACAAAAACCCTGCGGCAGATTATTTGGTTGGCTGCAGGTCACGGAAAGCTTGCTCTGAAAACAGACATGATCTATTGTCTACTTCCAGCCAGAGGAAGTGTCCTGAGTGTTGTTGACCGTGTCTCATCCCCCCACCCGCCCTCACTCCTTTACCCCCCGCCCCCCACTTTCCACACACACATGTGAAATATAGGAGATACCTGTGGCAGACAGATTTTCACGAAGACACTGAACTCCCTTCAGGTCGGCACCACATGAGACCTGGAGGTGTAAACATTCGGAATAAAGACACCGGTGTTTTGTTTCTGTGTCACTGTGAGTCTGAGACAGACACACACTTGGAACTACTTCATTTGGTGTGTTTTGCCGGCGTTGGCTCTTCCAAGAGTACATAACAAAAGCCCAATGCAGGTCGAGCATGAAAAAATGTTCACTTCAGCTAACTCATAAATGCAGTAGCCCCTATGGCTGCACATCCCTAGGTATGTATTTGGAAACCTGCTAACACCTGTTCAAGTGAGGTCAGACGCCAACACAACAGGGTAGGGTGTTCGAAGACAAAGTATAAGATATGACTACACTTCCAAAGATGGACTGTAGAAACATTACAACATCGATATTAAGGAGTGTGCAGAGTTCAATGAGTTATTCATCGGGTCACCAGCTAGTGCGAGCTGACAAATGTCACCAGGCAGTCACCACACCGGCAAAAATAAACCACGTGGAATTGAATCATACAACATGTTGTCTGTTCCGAGAGCCAGAATGTTATTAGAACATTAAGAGGCAGTTTTGTATGCTCTGTTTGTTTTTTTTTTGACGTTACAGAAACTATGACCTCAGAACTAAGAAACAAAGAAGAAGCTTGATTCAGTCAACCCTGCCAAACTTTCATTCATTCATTGGCTATACCACTTCTCCTGCACTCAGGGACAAGAGGAGCCTGCAGCCTAGATCGGCTGTCATTGGGCAAGAGGCCGGTCTTGCCCTGGGCCAGTTGCCAGTCAATCACAGGGCCACATATAGAGACTATCACTCACATGTCAGGATTTCCCATCAACGTCAACCTGCTGCATGTTTTTGGGATGTGGGACGAACCCAGGAGAAAACTCACGTAGACACAGGGAGAACATGCGAACTCCATGTACTGCCAGAGTCAATCCAGGAATCTTCTGGCTCCAAGATGGAAGCACTACCCACTGCACCACACTGTCGACCGGCTGCCGACCATTATTAAATCAATTGAACAAATACATTTTCAGTTGTTATAATGAAAACTGGAGTTTCAGTATCTGTCAAGGGGCAATATGAAAATTGTGTTTCTCCACTTCTGGTGCAAGTACAACTTTGTTTTCTTTGGGTATTTTAAACACTAGCATTTCACAGCAGGGCGCTCCACCGAAGAAACTGAGCTTGAGGAGTTTGAGGTGAAATATAGAACTGGACAAACCGCCACTCCTGGGCTCCTTTGCACCCGGCGAAGACCAGCTTTATAGTAGTGACTAATGCAGGCTCCAGGCCCGGGTTAGGCCAGACCCCAAGTTTCCACTCTAAACACAAAGGAGCTGTGCCATCCAGCATGACACTTAAAAAATAAAGCACGCCAGTGAGGAAAAAACATCACTGACTAAACAGACTAAATCGGACACGTGAGAGGAAATCTGTTGACGGCTGTCATGATGATGAAAAATTCAGCCAAATGTAATTGCAAATTTCCAACAGTTCAAAGTTTCATCGGTATTATAAGGATCAAGAAGCAGACAGAAGGTGTAAGTTCACGTGTTATCCACAGTCTCCAATTCATTTTTTTTTCCATTTCTCCAAAAATCAGTTCAGCCTCCTTCCAGACCCTCAAGATGACAAGTGGCACCTGCGATAACTTGCAGGCTTTTTCCTTCATAGTAAAAAAAAAAAATGTTTTGAAAGCTTCGGTGAAAGTCCTTAAGTTTCAGTCTGTGATGATGTACTTTCCGTCTAGTAAAAACAAGCAATGTGAAGTTTAGGAAGTTAATGAAATACCGTAAATCAAATCTCTAGCACTCGAGTGCCTTAGTTAGTATCTGATGGGTTGATCTCACGGTCAGTTTTACACAAAGACGGTGGCTCATCATTTTGACCACGTTTGATCTCTGACCTGCCCGCAATGGCAAAGCTCCCATCTGATATCGGATGGCAAATCAGCGTTTCATGGCGACGTTCCTTCACCAAGACGCTCCAGTTACGAACCTCCTGCTCTGACCAGCCTCTGATATTCCGGACAGATGCTCACAGAACGGAGCTCGTGTTACCAGGTCAGCGGTATTGCTTTACCGTGCTGCCCGGTTGGGGCACTTTCACGTGTTAGCAGTGAATGTTTAAAAAGTCACCGGGGGGAGCTCATCAGAATCATGGCAGCAAATGTAACTGCAGGAAAAGAATGTGGCAAAAATGATTATTGTTTTGTGTTATGTGTCCATGTCTCATGAATTGGATCCATTCGGGTGTTTCCTTCCAGTTCCTTCCACTCACCCTCCCGACTCCGGCAGGGCCTGAAGAAAAACGTGAGGTGTTGGGTTCCCTCCAGACCCCATTTTGCATCCCCGATCGATTGTGCCAGACAAAAGGTCCTCGGAAACTGGAGCTTGGAGGCAGCACCGCACTTTTGCAGTGAGTCAGGAGGAGGAGAAGAATGGAATCCTTTCTCCGTTGGCCCCGGCCGGCAGCACCTTTAGAGAAATGCTGTGTACCGAAGGGAAATGGGCCGATAATGGATATGCACACAAGTCACCTCTTCAGAATCCACTCTGCCCACTGAAGATGGTGGGTGAAAATGTGAGGGGATGAGGGTAGTGGGGGTACGCATTTTTTTGTTGGTGTGAATTTACCGAGTGAGTCAGAGCAATTGCATTTGTCTAGTATGTACAGTATATTTTTTGCGTGAGTTAGGTTCCAAAAAGAACCTGTGATAGGCAAAATCCGTGAAGAAGAAACCTTTTTTTACAATTATTATACAATTAGATACTCTATTATACATTGCTGTTGTCGTCCTTCTGTTTTTTTCTTCCTTCTTTATGGAACGAACGGAAGATTCATTAATTCCGTAATGCCAACCTCCAGCCGCATAGCTTTTACCTTCCCTTAGCATGTCCAGAAGTTTAACTTTATCTGCGATAGATAGCATCTTCCACTGCCTTTCGGGCCCTGCCAACATTATGGGTTTTAGAGAAACTCGAAATTGCAAGAGAATTTGCACGTACGTAATGTAAATTCGGCAAGCTGTTTTATGTACGCGTACGTATTCAACTGCAATGTTATTGACGCACAGGTAGAGAAGAAGCGGAGTGACTTTTTAGCCAATCAGAATGCAAATCCGTGAAGTAGCGAAACCGTGAAAAGTAAACCGCGTAGCGAGGGATCACTGTATAGTGAAACTGTGAGAGCGAAAAGAGTATTGTCCTTTTTCTTTTGATACTTGAGCCTTATAGGTTAAGGACCTGTGACAGAAATATGATGGCACTCTCTTCACACGTGTTTACAATGAGAGATAAACTTGCAGGTTGTCGTCAGAGTGCGACGCTCCCATGAGGAGCACACAAAAATTGGAAACAATTATTCCCTCTGCAAACTACGAAATACAAATAAACAATTATCTTGCTCATATTCAGCTTGACCATAAACCCCCAAAGCGGACTTGGTGGAGATTTTTCCCCCCGGCCTGCATTCCTGCCTCTGGTGACCACTCCACCCGGCTACCAGACCTCCTGTATCCGAATGTGATGACATGTCTACGCCAGAAAAAATTATTTGGAATGTGAGGAATGCCCCCAATATCACATTTGATTTATGTCTACCTGTTGAGAGGAGAGACACAGAGAGGACGAGCACATATTTATTCATCTCCTGCCCAGTTATCTGCCTGCTCCGGTTTGGCGTCAGCGGTCGTACAAACATAAATACGTTTAATAAATCAGCTCGGATCGGACTATTGACAGGTGACTGATTTAATAGGTTGCACAAGACGGCCGATATGCCGCGAGCTTAAAGTCGAGTGCAGTCACAGCTGTGCAGACGGAAGACTTTCACACAGCGATCAGGTCGCTATTTCTGTAGATTTCCTGAAGCTTATGATTACTGAGCTAATTACTGACATTCTTTGGATAACTGACAGACTTCGCCTCATAACATGGCGGTTTGCTTGGAACAGTGGGCTCCTTATACAGTAGTGTAGCAGGACGTATGCACACAGACAATATGCTGCTCTGTTATCAAAGCAGGCCCTTCGTCAAACATGCAGATTCTTTTAAAGGACACACACACACACACACACACACACACACAAAAGGCGCCTTGAGCCGGAGCCTGCCCTAATGCACCTGTTCTATTCATGAGAAAAACAACAAATAATATACATATATATATTTGGTTTTCATATTTTCATTTGGTTTTTATATTTGGTTGCAAATAAAATATTTACATGGCTAATTAAAAAAAAAAAAAAAACATTATCCTAAAATGTCTTGATTGAAGGGACCTATGAGTGTGACACACTTCACGAGATATTTTGGAGTATTTTAATACTTAGTAAAGGAAGGTAAATGACAATGTACTTCATAAGGTTTTTTTTTCAGTTATGAGCATCGTGAATTTTCACGTGACGTGAGATTGAATGTAAAACAAAGGTGTGCTTCAGTTTTTGTAATTATTCCTTTCAGAAAACCGAGCTCACGTCTTTTTTATATCCTAGAAATCTTCTAGATGTTTTTAAGGGAAGGAAATTAACAGCCTTGGGTTTCAGCCAGTCATTGATTGTGCAAATGTAGTATCGTGTACAGTGAATCCAGAAGTATCATATATGTGAGTCATTGTATAATTACACACATTGATTGCACATGGAAAAAAAAAAAAAAAAAAAAAAAACAACTGTCGCCATCTTTCAAGCGGATTGTGCTTCATCCATTGCAGATTGGTTATGCTTTTGATGGGATGTCCGCATAATAGCAGCCTCAACAAATTGCTCCCTGACTCCCCAAAGGATGGACATTGTGGCCAATCATTGCCGGGGTATTCTGTCTTTTTGTTAACTTCATAAATCTTTGACCTGACATCAGTGTCTGGATAACCGCACAAAATGTTCACATTCAGTGTAGGAGGTCGGAAATATAAATGACCTCGCCAAATTAGGACCCCTTAAAACATTTCCCAGCTGACTTTGTCAATTTTGATAGAACATCACTTCGGCATCCAGACATTGGCTTATGTGATCCGAGTCTGTGGTACGAAACAAAGAATAAAAAAAAAACTTCCCATCCACAGCAGACCTAATTCATGAGTACTTGGATGGCAGAAAATGACAGGCTAGCATGGGTACTGACCTAAGTAATGGTACCATCCTGGCTCGTTCCTTTCATCTACTGTACGCTTTGGTGTTTGTGTCGTCAAAATGTTGAGCAGTAAAAACATCCCTGGCCAGCATTCTGAGGGGACACTAAACTCTTTCAGCTGTTATCTACCGGAGAGGGACATCCTCTTAATTACACAGAGGTTTGTGGTCCTCCGGAGCAGGCGGAGGCCCGGAAGTCGGTTTGTGTACAAAGAGGCATACGTAATCTCATGGCGGTGCTGAGTAGTTGTAATAAATTGATTATGAACGCTAATAAAACAACATACTTCAAAATGTCAGAGAAAGAGTTATGAGCATTGTGTAACATCAGCTGTCCTTGTTGCTTTCTGGAGAGATAGATAGAGAGATAGAGAGATAGAGAGATAGATATCCAGCATGCAGAAATCACTATTTGAAATGACAATGATCATTTGAAGCAGCATATATATACATACAAATATATGTAGGTGTATATATTTGTGTGTACATACATATATATATGTATGTTTATGTATATATATGTATACATATGATGCTTCAAATGATCATTGTCATTTCAAATAGTGATTTTCATTGTCATTTCAAATATCGATTTTCTGCATGCTGGAAATATATATTCTGTGTATATATACATAGATATGTATACATACATATATATACACATATATGTCCACACACGTATATGTGTATACATGCGCGCACACACACACACACACACACAGATAATATTCTTTTATATATGTGTGCGCGCATTTGTATTCATGAATATTACGACGATGTAACCACTGCACAACATTGTGTTAAGTCATTACAATCCAAACTTCATGAGCTAAAGGTTGGCACTCTTTTTCAACTTTCCGGGACTCTGAAAAACATGGTATCATTCCTAGATCGGGTTGCCGAGGGATAAACTTGAAGCATATTGTGGGATAGCAGCTCACAGGGAATCCAGCTTTGTATTGGTTTTAAGTGAAATTCAATTTTCTGAGTTTACTAACTTACTGTACAAGAAAATACTAACATTTATGCCATTTTTACCTCCAATTAAGTTCTTGTAATTACACTGCGTGACATTTAAAGTTTTCTGCTCACTTAGCAACCATATATTTATGTTGTTATCTGCATGGCAATTTAGGAGAGGAGGTTTGGGATGCGAAACCACAAGGCAGAATCTCGCTCCAAAATTTCCTTCACTTCAAAACATGGCTGCTATATTTAAGACAGTGACATAATGAGTTTACAAATACAAGAACCAGAATCCCCACTACTTAACCTGCTTAGGGTGAAGGTCGCCAACGAGGGTTGAGTCCGCTTCAATCATCGTGTCCTTAACCCCCAACCACAGACGCACAAATCCAAAGCCAAACACCGGTGTCTAATCAACCGCAATGATCGAGGGTTGTGATTGTCAGCCTGGAAATGATCGGTTTCAATGTGTAGCTGGTTTTGTTCGTGTGAGGCTGGGGCTGCATCCGTAGCCAAGTTGGCCAGGATGAGGGTGGGCAGTTTTAGAAAACCACCAAAGAGACGTGCGGGGGATGTGGAGGCTAAAAACGAAACATCTGTGAGTCAAATGCCGATCGTCCAGTTGGAGCAACAGTGAAGGGACTCATTGAACTTCTCCTTGTGTGTTTATATTTGATGAAATACACACAATCATGAATATGACATTGAGTAGGAAAGGACAGGATTGACCTTATTGCTCCCACAAAAGGGAAATTCAATTGTCACACCAGCATGGAAGAAGATCTGGAAAATGGGTGCAAAACATGACAGAAACAGACACTATGTACAGTGCAGTATCTAGAAATAGTTGGTTAATCACTCTAACCTACATTATTTTTCAGCTCTTCTCTGGTTGCAGCGTGTTGCAGCAGTTTGTGATAACTTATGTTATAGTGCTATAAGTCGGAAGTAAGACAAGACATGGTCTTGTTGGGTTCAGTGCTTTGGGGAGCCATGTATTCTGTTTTTTTTTTTTTGTTTTTTTTTCCCAGTATTATTTTTGCTCAAAGCTGAATAGAGCAGCTTTGTTCACATACAATTTGTTTTTCAGGCCAGGGGCCAGATTACCGTGCATGTGAGAGTAGGAAACAATACAGTGTAAAGGGTGGAGCATCCTCACAGGAAAGATGATTTTAAAACTTAAAGAGCACTGATATATTTTGATTTATTTCATTGATTGGGGATTCAAAATAAAACACTTAATATGTTCTTCTTAGTTCTGCAGGATTTTTGATAACACGATTCCTTGAAGATGTCACATACATTTTTATTGAGCTATTTTAATGGATTTTTTTTCCTTTTAGTGGGATGTTGCATCTTCATGGACCACCAGTGACTTCCACCTGAATACTCTGACAGGTAGGTACCCAGACATTTATTGGGTCATTTTTTTGTTTATTTGCCTGTGTAAATGATTAATGCTGTGCGGTTAAGGTTAAAGTTGAAGTTTGAAGGCTTATATCAAGTCTGCAGACCATGTAGGGCTGGGTAACCCTACATTCAGACATCCGTAATAAGCAGTAGTTCAGTCATCCATCCATCCATGTGTCTTCTAGTAGTACATGTTTGATAGAGTACTATTGATACCCCAAAGGAGGCTAATCGTCAAACATCTTATATGATCATTAAAACATTATTGACCACAGATTAAATGTTTTGCCATGTAAATGAAAACAAATGCATTATTTTACAGTTCTTGGTCATTTGTTTGTTGTCTTATTCATTTAAATTTGGCTCTACTAACCCTTGACTATGCAAATATAAGATATTTACTGTGTTAAGGATTCAAAGCTGAAGCAATGAATAGTATGGTAAATAAATGTTTTATTATACATTGTCATTATTTCTAGTTTGTAGTTGAAAGTGGTATTTTTCAACTATCACACTAAAAACCAGGAAAATACCTCTTAAGGTTTAATTCATCTTTTATCAAAATCCAGCTTTGCAAATCCCCATACGATTGTCAAGTTTGAGAAAACGTGAATAAAAGCGCACATTAATGCAAGTTCATCACTTTAATGCCTTATAATCTACTAACGAACATAATTTTTGTGTTTCATCTATCAAGAGTTATGAGACCTGGCTAATTTGTTTACCGTGTTGCAAATGTGCAACCGAGGGTCTTTGTTCCATAGTAAAATCATTCATGAGCACAGTTCCAGTAAAGCATGAAGCAGGAGCAAGTGCTCAGCGCAGGAGCAGTGGATGTCAGTGAATAACCGGCCCGTTGTTTGACATGTTCCCTCTGTCCGGGCCGCAGCTGTGCGTCAGTCCTGCTTGCCCTCTGAGTGGGGTCACCACGCTACATCACATTCTACTTATCTCCACTTCCACTCACACACACCCTGCCGTCATTCTTCCGAGCGCCCGGACGGTTCTAACCTATGACGATGTCATCCGTCACAATGGGGGCTTTAGCCGAGCCCCGCTTATTTTCCATTTACAGGACTGTCTCAGAAAATTTGAATATTGTGATAAAGCTCTTTATCTTCTATAATGCAATTAAAGAAGTTACTTTTTCATGATATTCTAATATTTTAAGATGGGATTTTTGAGTTTTTTTTAAGATGAATACTAAAGAATACTAAAACAATAAAAGGCTTGCAATATTTCCGTTGATTTGTAATGAATCCAAAATGTATGACATTTCTGTTTTTTTAATTGCATTACAGTAGATAAAGAACTTTATCATAATATTCTAATTTTCTGAGACAGTCCTGTCTGTATTTAACTTAAGTGTGATTCATAGCTGCATTTCAACAAAAAGTCCAAAACATAAATTGGGTGTGAGGAAGCGGGGAATGAAACCTCACAAAAATGTATTGGTATTGTAATATTCTAAAATTCACCAAATTCCAAACTTAGTTTTCAGTAACTTTCAAATTTAAAAGAAAAAGGTCAATCAATGGATTTGAATCCCAGCACTTCCGACTGTCAAACCAGCATTCGGCAATCGAGGTTTTCGTCTATGAATTCCAATTCAAACTGGTACAAAAACTGAATTTTGTCTGGGAATTATTTCAAAAACTCAAAATGACCTGCATCATTTCACACATCGACTCAAGCAAACGAATGCCTCCTGTCACTCTGACCATTTTGTCTGTATTCAAATCCTCGATGCATTTGTTTACAATGCACGCTACTGATACCACCACGACTCACTTTTCAGGCGGCTGGATAACAGGGCGGTAAGAAATAATTTTAATCATAAAAGGCCAGCCAGTAGAATTTATCCCTTGAGTCCATATTAAAGGTATGCAGGGTTTGCCTGTAACTGTAAGCCACTGGTCCGAGGGACCTGTCAACTCTGAGTGGGCCGGAGGAAACCCCGGCTACTGGACATCTGGATGCCATTAAAAATCCATTATGAGAAGAGAAAGTAAGAGAGACAGGTTTACCAGCTATGGATGCAAACGCTATATGTGATCCCCTGGAATCCCACTACTTCAGAAGCGGTTCAGGTGATGAGTGGGTGCTGAGAGAAATCGCAGACACTGCATCCCCCGACGATGGCAGGGATTTTACATACAAAAAAAAACAAAACAACCAAACACACCCAAAACGCTATAGTTGTGGTTTTTAATTTTAAACTAGCAGACTGACTGAGTGTAAGACAAGAACTTTTCAGCCGCACAAGGTGAAAAAATATAAAACTAATTCTGTAATGTGAGGTTTCAGAGCAGTGCGGAGACTCTGCTGTACATCCAGATCCTGGTAAACTGAAGTTTATTCAGGGTCAGAGTAGTGTTGTGGTAATTAGGTCACATTGGAAGTTCATTTGTATTAGAATTTATAGCACCCGTATCTCTGTTTGGAGACAGTTTTTATCATGCATGCAGCTCTCACAGTCAAAAAATATGCAAAAGGGGTTGTTCTCTTCAATTACATTTGCATCCTGTTTTATAAATCTCAGTTGTTATAAAATAATCTCTCCTACTGAAAAGCTTGTGACGGTCGAGCTCGAGATTTTATTTTTTTCATTCCCGCACTGCTGACCTGTCATATTTAGTAGCCATCATTATATGTAATCGGTCATTTTGAACACATTGGAACCAAGAGTAAATAAATGCAAAGTGAATAGCCACTAATTGTATTTACTCAAATCAATAACATTTCATTTTTAAAACTGTTTCTTAAAACACATGCTGTAACACTCCAAGGTATTAACACAGTGTATGTAATAAACCTTTAATAAATGACTTGTTTTGGATAAAGCCAGATTCAAACAATCTTCCATTTATGAAGTGTTTATGGCATTTGAATTCTAACCCCTAATCTTTAAGAAAGGGAGTTGTTTTTCTAGTTTGCTGGCCCTCTCAAAGTGGATTAGGCACTTTGTTTCTGACTGCACTCTGACAAAAAAAAATGGCCCTTAATGTCACTTCAATTTTGCACGTAATATCAAAAGATCAGATTGTGGCAAGACTTACCATTGCTCCACTACACAGATTCAAAGTTCAGCGAGGGTGATTACCTGCAGCTCTGCTCTACCAGGAAGTCCTAAAAGTCCCTAATTCCCCCCCATTAGAAGTCCAATGCCGATTAACTACGGGATCAACACGATTAGCTACTGTGGTAACACAGCTAAATCAGATTGTGTGTCTGTAACCTGCAAACAGATTCATTATCCCAAACAAAGGCTCATTTAAAAGGTGCAAGTTTTTAGCCCCAATAAACAAGGGCTTTACGTCTCACAGACGTGAAAAGAATGCGAGTGCCTTCTGGTACAGAGATTTTTCTAACTTTGTCAGCATTTTAACAGCATTACATAAAATGATCATCTACTGTTATGAACTGGAGTTCCTTATTTGGTCTGGAAAGGGGAAGCTGGAAATGAAGGAGGATGTGTTCTCGAAATGTGTTCCCCATCAAACAGGCGATTTGATGGGGTACAGATTTCGGGTTCATCATGTCACAGTTCACCCCAAATCACAGTTATAAGAGAGATGCATTTTTATTTGATAAGAAATTAATATGAAACCTATCCTGCTTGGGTATTTCTATTTCTGATGCTCTCATCCTCCAGCCTAAAATGCTGGAAAAAGCCCTGCATATGTAAACAAAAAGGCACTTTCCTTTTATCAAAAGTCACACTGCGTTAAACACCCGCCTTTGCAGGAAAAAAAAAAATTCACAGCTCGAAAGAAAACTCTCACTTGTATTGCAACAACATCTTTTGTGTGTGGTGTCTGGAAAAAAAAAAGGACAAACTTCACTGGCCAGGAATCAGCACGCAATGCACGAAAACTCACAAATGTCAGCATATGGAAAAATCAGGCCGCTAATCGTCCTTTGTCACCCGGCAACATTCCTGTTGTTGTGCCCCCGGCAACCAGGACTTAGCCGAGCTTGGAGATATTGTTTGACAGCCGTGTCAGCCGAGGTTCTCAAGGAGTTTGTGACCGCCTCTCTTAGGGGACCTCCCCACGGACTCTGTTTGGGGGAAGAAGTTGGGAGGTGCGGGCCGGTGACGTAATATCACAACACAATGCTGTCCGGTGTAAAAAAAAACGGAGCATCAAAACAAGGTTGCATGCATTTTCCAAAGATGGTAGTTGGGATTTTTATTTATTTTATCAGTAGGAGATTAGATACCATGTTCATTTTGAGGCTGTGCATGAAATCAAGTGGATTGAGATGTTTGCAGATGTTCTCTTCCCAAGGATGTCAAACTGAATCAGAATCCAGCTGCAAACTATTCAAACTGCCTCCCGAACCAACGGTGGCGAAGACGCTCCAAACCCAGCGTGCCGAGAGGGTGGGGGGGTGTTTGAGCACTTCAAAGTGAAAACATTGACCTCGCCGCTGTGTTTGTTACTGAAAAATGAAAAATATCCTGTCAGCGAGTCAACCCCCCCCATCCCGAAACACTCAACAGCTGCGCCGAAAATATTTAAACAACAACTCAGCAGAAATCTGCGGTCTCTGATGCCATTTTTATGTATTCAGAACTGTAATTTTTAGAAGGGGTTGATCCTCTGATTAGAGACAAGGCCCTTTGGAAAGGCTCTCAAATGAGACCAGTGGCTGCCGCTGTTGCTGCTGCTGCTACTGACCTAAAATAACCAACTCACTCCTGCTGCACTTGTGCCTGTAGAGGGCTGGTTCATGTTCTGCTGCCACTGGCTATTCCTGTCACCCCCCGACACACACACACACACACACACACACACGCACAGGCTTCAAATAAACACTTCCATCCCACAGTCCCTGAGATATAGTTAGCAGACCCCCGATTATAGGCTTGCAAGTGTTGTATAGAAGCTATATTAGATATGGGAGGGAAGGGATTCCTCACAACCATGATTTTTTTTCTCTTCCCTCTTTTTCTGTTTTTCATGTTTTCATCAACTTTCCTCACACGAGCACGTTGACCCGTAAAATGAACCGTCGCTGCAGATGCCCGGTTTCCCCCTCTGCTATATGTGGGACTCAGACAGCCAGGCTCCATGTCTGTGCCTCAACCTGATAATTTATAAAAAGGAAAAGGAGCTATATTTGTTTGTCAAACTCTTACGCATTCCCGGGGCCCCGGGCACCTGTACGTTTGTATCAAGGGGTTGGAGAGTAGTCAGATGGTTTTGTTCTGTTGTTGTTTTATTCAATTTTATTGTATACCTCCGCAAGATTTCGACACAGTAGCCGCTTGACCCCGAGGCTTACAGCGGAGAGGAGCTTGGTAAAATGTCGAGCTACAAAACACGGAGAGGAACAGCAAAGAGACGGGGCAGTCAATGAGATTAGCACTCAACCGCATCATTGGAAAATGCCAACTTCCTTGCCACCTCTATGAGGTGGTCTTTTTTTTTGTAATATAAGTATCACTGCAGGCAAACCCTGCATTTTGACAGATGAGAATGAGAGTTGCAACAGATTTAGTCTCCAAAGCTGCCTGGTGAAAAATCAGAGTTGTCGAAGCATAACAAGCTTCAGCAGGATACACGGCGAGAGACAGAGGGGGGTTTTTAAATGCATCACTGCCACTCAATTCAGCACCCGAGTGAATATATCAGCAATTGATGACTGTCGGGATGATGGTTGCCAGTTGGAATTCTCTCTTTTTTGTCTAGACATTGATCATCAAAAAAAATGTACTACAGCTGTCTTATATTGTAGTAATTCCGCTGTCCAAACTGCATATTTGTATCAAAAGCTTGACACTTCAATTCACGCTGACTGCACAAATCTAACATTACACGGTGTAACAGGACAAATTGTGAGCAGCAATGCAACAAAAACCATAGCTGCGGTTGCCAGGTCCACGTCTTAATCTGCGGTTGCCAGGTCCTGGAGGAAAAACAATGGGAAGCTGCTGAGCAGTAAATGTGGTCAGCAGCGGCAAAGCCCGCCTGAGCCTTCTAATGTGGCCTCCGGCTGTCTCACTGGCCGCCAGCTCCTCTGTGATTTACACCACAGCGGCAATTCACAACCCAAACAAACCCCAGACAACTAATCATGTCAGGTTGACTCTGTCAGCTTATCATTGAAGTAAAACAGAAGACGAAAAAAAAGTCGACCACAAAGGCTGACATCTCTGGATTGTAACTCTAGACAATTTGATCCTGGAGCCCTGGTGCCGGCTGTTGTGGTCTACTTTTGGATATACTGTACTACAGTGCAGAAAACCAGGGAGGTCTGTGGAGACGGAGCTGTATATTTATGCTCAGGGAAGGAAACGGAGGAAGGTTTGTATCCCCACTTCAAGGAGACTTATAGAATTTGAAATCATGAGGTGCGTATTTGTGCACAAATTAATTGCAATAAGTAATAATGAACAAGAAGCAGCCCTCAACCCAGTAAGAATACATTGTCCTGGATCCTGCAGCTCATCAATCCATCCATCTATCTATCTTCCTTTCCTCCGCGGGTTTTGGCTGAAATGATATCCATATGATCGAGTGAGGATTACATGCGGGACTGGGAGTATCATGGGAAAACGTCGAAGTCCAGGGTCCGCTGGAATCTGGGCGAGCGCCGCAGTCCGCCGCAAATAAGTTGATGAATGGCTCTTTGTTGATTAACGCCGAATTTTCAGTCGCTGACCAATTTCATTTGTCAATAATCCGCTCCGAGGTCATGCGTCAGCCGCTGAGATTTCATTCTCCCACGTGCATTCTTAAGGGTTTTGAAAGTCCTCATTGATCCGGGTGAGATCATTCGTAGCGCGCTTGTTTTTGCTTCAAGTAGGGCAGCATCGGTCGGCCTCTAACAGGACCAAAGTTCAGGTTAGATAACCTCGGCTACAGCATTGCGGGCGTCTGGCTGAGACTGAGACAGCAAGCACATCCGGGCGCAGGGGGGGGGATTTCTCAGGGGGGGGGGACTAAAGGTCATATGTATTCAGGTTGAAGTGCTGGCTGGACAGGGGTCCAAAGCTGTTATATTGCCGGCGAGGTTCTAGTTTGCAGAGGTAAAGAAGAATCCGGCACTGGCATGCAAGAGGTGAAGGGGCCTCCAGCTGTGACGTGGCTTTATAACAGTCAAAACATCCTTTCGCTCTCATCCAGGAAACTTGGGCCAGTTGTGACACAGTTATATCAGGGTTGTAACAGTGTCGCAGGGGTTCGATGTGACTATGTTGAAGTCTTGACCCAGGTTTTACCTGGACCCCTGCAGGGCGGACTGGTCCATCAGGTGGGACAGGCCCAAACATTCTAGGCTTTGTGGGCTATATAGAGAAACTATACTGGGCCAAAGATTTATTTAATTCTAGAGCGAAAGCCACAAAGATAAACACGAAGCAGCACAACCTTTCAAACATAGACCTCTAAGTCGACGCGCAGCAGCAATTAGGGCCGCTGTCAGGAAAATACAGTAAAATTCAGTAAATTACTGTAACCCACATGTCCTCTCCGGGTTTTGATCTCCTAATCGTTAAAATAATTCCAGCACTTCAAAAATACACTGAAATGAACTAACCATAGTAGAAATAAACAGTGGAGAGTCGTGAAAACAAGTAAAATTGACAAAACACACATAAATCCCCCCCCCGACACAAGTGACTGCCAGCAAACACACACAAAAGCAGAAACTTCACCGCAAGATCTTCAATGTTTTTTTTTTTTTTTCATTTTTTACTGAAAAAATAAATAACGATAAAGACCGGCACCTAAATTCAGAGGAGCTGAGGCGACGCTAACTTTCATTCCCATTAGGTGCCGCTCCCTGGAACTGCCGATGCAAACGATGCGGGTGCACATGCTCTTTGTAACACAGTTATGACTGTGAGATGAGATTCCTGCAGGTGGTACTTTTTGAAAAGAGCAAAAGTATTCATGTGCCTGCATGTGTTCTGCCTCCTCCATGAAAATAACCACCAGCTTGGAAAGATCAGGGCCTGGGTTTTAAAGGAATGTAGCTCAAATTATAATAACATTTTTGTTACTGAACTAAAAATCACATTAAAAACATAGTCCAACAAACAGTAATACTGTAGACACCTAATTTTATTTATTATGACATTTATATAGGCTTTTAAAATTTAGATGTATGAAGTCATTCATCAGATTTGTCCTACGTACTTTGGGATATGAAAGTTGGACTTTGGAAAAATGCAACTCACATGGATTGTTATGAATTTAGGTTATAAGATTATATCCATGACTTGGTCATGGATAAAAAGGTCACTGCAGGCGGCAGGCTGGCATATTGTTTTTGCACTCCCGTCTACAATTCAAGTATAAGTGCGAATGTCCGAATGACTCCATTAACGTGATTGAAACCCTGCCTCATGCCCCAATTTAATAATAATATTTTATCCTTGTTTAACCTCATTTTCTGCAAATAACCCATCATGGATGAACCATGAGCAGTATCTCGCTCAACAACACTTTGACACACAAGTAGAAAGTTCGATTACAAAAACAATCGCTCTACCTCCTGCACCACGCCGTCTCCTAAGCTCAACCGCCGACCGGCTCTGGTGAGGCAAATTATCTCGTCGTCTGACTCGGACCCATTCGGCCATAATCGAGAAAAGCTTCGGAATTTCAATCCTGAAAAATGAACCTGTAAAACCCTGAAAACTGTGAACATCTTCTCTTCACAAAACCCTGCAGACCTCAGAGCGGACGTGATTTATTTCAAACCCTCAAGTCCCGGCACGCAGTCGGCTCCTCTCTGACCTGAGTAGCTTGATGTCTGGCACCTTACATCCTCCCTGCACCAGTTTGGCAATGGTTCAATCCAATCCCGACCGGTTAGAAAAGAACTGTTTACCAAATACTTTCCTCTAAACTCTGCCCCCAAGCTCTGCAACTTTCCAAGTCATTATGGCACTACTGAGGCATTTTTGGACCGTCCTATCTTTTTCCTTTTTAAATGAGAATAAAAAGGCATAGGGGAAGCGTTTGACCAGATCAGAAAAAAAAAATGTTTTTTTAATTATCTTTAAAGAAAGGCTACACATGTTTTTCATTAAAGTGTAAAAATGTGTACGACGTGGTTCGCATCTACGCTGGATCACGCTCACCTTCATGTGTGTCTTTGCCAAATGAAATGGGAAACACAGACCCGGCACTGAACGTTACAAGAGAAGTACAAAGGACACACCAGGCTTTTAATGAGCCGCAGGACCTGGAAACGACGGAAACAGACTTCGGAGATGCCTGCAATTTTCTTCGTATCATCGAAGCATCGCTTTGTCACATATTTTCTGATATGGTAGGCGTTGATCGGGAGCGGTGATGTTCAGGGTTGTGTGAAGAAATGCTTAATATAAGCCAACTTCTGAAGGAGTAGTCTTCTGGATGATGCTAACGTAATGTGACATGTCGGCTTTGTTTCATCATGGCCGAGTTTTCTTTACCTCGCTCCGACCCCTTGAATACTAAATGAAAGAGCATTCCTTGAGTGTCGCTTCAATGGCCTGGATAAACATCATGAGGGCATCGCTGATGCCGTTGAAGTCCTGAGCCTCACATACCCGCTTGCTTTCATCGTGATAAAGTCTAAAAATTTTAAGTGAATGGATTAGGATAAGTCGGCAGCTTGGGGGGGATATATGATCCACCTCTTGGCCAAATACAGGAGCATCGGCCATAAACATGTCCTCCAGAAGCTCCACAACAGTTAGATCCCAAACACAACCCGGCACAAACATTATTTTTCAAAGTCAGTTGTTTTGGCTGTAGTCTCTGGCTGCCAACCATAAAGAGAGATGCTTGCATTGATTGGGTTTTTTTAGATCCCTTCCTTCCCTGCAAACACGTCAAGGTATTCTATCAAATGATATAATTCGGCTGAAACAGTAGAGATGCTGGCTTTAAGTATTTGGTCTAAGATTGTGTGGTGGTTGAGCGAGCGAGACGTGAAAAGCTGCACAGGAATCGTAAAGTCATAGAATACTCAGTTGGGCGGTTCTTCATCCCCTTGAAAAATTATCCTCTCCAGATACATGTTCTCTAAACATTCATGTTTCTAATAATAATTCCTATCGGAACTAGCCATGTGAATCTACAGGGGCTACTTCGGGTGCAACCTCAGTCTAAAAATACAGGTGTGTGTCAACAACCGACTGTCGTGTTAACAGTTGAGGAATCTGCAGTGCATTGAGCAAGGCTGTAAATCAGGTCGAAGCCCAGTCGCGGACAGGTTATAAATCCCGGGCCACACCCCATGGCCTCCCCCTTCTGAATGGAGATTGGTGTTTCAGTCACACCTGCTCACCTTTCCCAGCCGGTAGCCCAGAAGACACGAGTGAGACGAGATGAAACGCCAGGAAGGGGCCAGCGACCTCAACATATCCCGCAATACACGCCAATCCCTCCGGCTATTCCGTCCATTGACTGTCTGTTGTGGTTTTTGAATTGTATGCGAGGGAGAGGTCACATGCGAGGGAAAGATTCTTGGCCTTGCGGGGGGGGGAAATTCGGAACACCGATAGCCAGCGCATTTTAGCCGTGCACTGCACAAATGTGTACCCAGACACACATGAACATCTCAAGCAGACTTGCAGAGTGTCTTCCTCGGGATGCTACTTATTATGAGTTCCAACGAAAAGGGCGAAACGAATAAGTTTGAAATATCTTTTAGTGCTTAAACAAAACGAGGGCAATTTTCATTTTTTTTTCCCCCAGAATGTCTTCCAAAGTAAGATGTGAAAACACATCATCCCGCAGTCAAGTGCAGTCTTGAAATTGCAGTAAGCCCCTGTCTAATGCCGTCTTTGGGTTTCACCCTGGACTGGATATGAATTGTCGACACACTGCGTGCCTTTTCTTACCTGTCCTAATCCACTTACCCAATAATATTGAAATTCGGTTCATCCTACAGGATGTTAATTTACATTTGGAATATGTTTGATGACAATTTATTGGATTAACACAAAAAAAAAAAAAAAAAAAAAAAAAAAAAAAAAAAAAATCAGAAAACACAGAAAGATGTTGTTGCCATCATAAATTGAATGGTTAGCAGTGAACACCTCGCCTTCAACTGCTGTTTTTATCCCTCAGGGGCAGATACAGGCCAATAATATCAGGCTGACTTCCTCGTCAGTAAGCCAATGCTTTGATTGTAAACAGACTACACATATTTTGTGTCCCTTACAAATGACAGTGTATTTCTCATAAATTTTCTAGACTGCCTATGCTGCACAGTGGAGCTGCTGGAGCCTATCATAGCTGTTAATGGGTGATCACATGGCCTCATATAGAAACATAACATTTACTCTTTCATTTATACATTTGGGCAATTGGAACCATAAAGCTCAGTTTTATGCTCTCTAGTCTAAGCCAGAACCTTGATCTGGCAAAGATTATACATTCTTGCCCATAAACAACATTAAATACAAGAAAAATCTGTTGGATTTATTTCTGATCGCTCTACAACCAACACTTTAGGCGCCCCCTTTTCGTGATTTTTCGACAATCTTGGGGAAGCGTCTAATTTTTTCCTAATCTTTCAACAAAACATTCCCATGCATCACATACAGGCGCATCAGGCACCGCTTTCTTGTCTGGCGTCGTGTCAGTGGGAGAACACGATTCCTCCTTTAAAACACAAATATGTGCAAAATACTAACTCTGCTTTTATTTTTATTAGATTTGAGAGAAATACAAGTGTTGATGTAGACATGACGCTCCAGGCCCGTCGAAAAAGGTTCCTGGTGCGTTGAATTGTGACACGAAAGGAAGCCTCTGTCAGGCGGTTGAGGCATTTGGAAGAGAACGGGCTGCTATGAGCAGCTTTTCCTAAGAAATATCCTGAGTAATTCTTGTCGCATTTTCTCCCGGATCCTGCACACCAGTCCACTCTTTTGACCACACATGGCGGCCGCTCCATCTGTTGTCAGTGCCACAACTTTATCCCAAGACAGGCTCATTTCATTTACGCATCCGCAAACCGCTTCAACTTTCCAGTAGTTGTGCCATGCATTGATCTTAACTCCAAACGTTACTCTGTTACGCACAGATCTGAGTCCACTCCAGATAAAAATTGACAGCTGCGTAGTATCATGAGTGTCGCTGCTCTCTTCACGAACATATAGTCTGCCTCCCAACTATCTTGAAACCCTGTTTTCAAAGTCTACCTTTTCTTAGCCATTTTGGGGGGGAAGAGTGGTAGCCGACAGTTGACAACAGGAGTTGTAGTATTGATGGTGCAACATATCAGATAATCTAATATCACCCTGGTGGCCAAAGATAATCCCACCAGGCTTTGAGTTTGACACAAATGATATCGATTGTTTATTTTCTGTTCAAACATGCTGGATAAATCAGCTGAAATTAGCTGGGTTGATTTTTTTTTTCTGCTGCAGTCACACTGGGAGAGCTATTCAAGGTGACAGGAGACCACCATAACTAATACTAAACAGGATACAAGCCCTGCTTTCCTTACCACCGGCTCACAGGCTGGCAAGCGCAGCTGCTTGGCTTTCAAGATACACCTGTCCTCATATATTCCTCAGCCCTGCTATGAGGACTCACCTCAGGGCTGGAAATCAAGACGGTAGGAAATGCACAACCCGCTGAGCCAGCCGCTCCTCACAGAGAGTCAAGTGTGTACAGGAAGCCGGACAGACTGGAGGAGGGCTGCTACAGAGACGGAATGCCACGTTAGCACGTCTACGCAGTCAATGCTTGGCAAGGTTGCCTGAAAAGACGCCAGGCTCTGGAATTTTAATGCCCCAGTGTTTGTTTGTGTGTGTGTGGTTCTGCTTTGAAGGTGGAGGAAATCACAGGTCACTATCAAAATATTATCCTAGATGGAGGTAGGGGTGCAGCATATCTAGTCTCCTTGATAGTACCACACAGTACCCCTAAACTGGACTAAAACCTGCATTCCAGCAGTCCAGAAGTGGTTTGAACCTGAGGCCTTGAAGATGAAGACCACTAATGCTCAGGCGTCCAACTTATTCTTTGGTCTAGTTGGCCAGTGGAATGTGATAGTGTGTAACCTTTAACAACCCAAAATGATAATTACACAAAAAAGGCAATATTTGTTTATCTGGAATGACATTCACGCAGTGCATGTACTATTTAGTAAACAGAGCACTTCAATGAATGCCCTTGCTATTTGTGTGTATATCATTAGTCTGTAATATTTATATACATGGTAAATTTTGGACCAAACAATGTTTTTAACCTTCAGAAAATCATAATGTACATTTACAGAAGTTTCTGCTTTTCAAATGGGTAAAAAAATAAATAAATAATAAAAAAAAAACAATATTTGAACAGCCAGGTTCAAACCTGCCGTTCAAAGAGACAACTGATGTTCAATTGCAGCGGAACAGCCAACCCAAGAATATCTCCAAACAAACAAATGACCCTCAATAATAGAATTACTCTTATCTGCAAAGCAGTATCAGTAGCTGATTTATAGCAACTTATCTAGGAGCTAACTTAATGCGGGCACACCAACAGACCTTTTTCCTTGTATATAGATAAAATTTTCCCTTTGGATTATTCCCTTTAGTGGGTCACTGCAGCAAGACATCTTCCTCTATCTTACCTTATCCTCTGCATCCTCTTCTCCCACACCAACAATCCTCATGTCCTCTGTCCTGCCATATGGGACATCCATAAATGCCCTATTTGGTCCTCCTCTTGGCCTCCGGTCATGATTTCCAAGGGTGCACCTGACCCAAACGCAAGGGCACTCAGGTGGTAAGGCATCTTCAGGGGTTTATTTGACAAGGGAGATGAAGGGGGAGATGTGCTGGGTCCAGGTTGTTTCTGGGGGGGGCACAGAAGTCTCAGCAACTGGTAAGGAGAGGGTTCAGGGGTCACAGATATGCCAAAGAGAGTGGGTGACTTCCAGGAACTGCAAGCTGGTGAGGGCATGCTAGGCAAAGATCACAGGGATACAGAACAACCAACAATCTGGCACTGATGAGCCGCAAGTGTACCAGCAGCCCAGCTGAAATCATTCACCTGATCAATCAGGCTTATGCCCAGTTGCTGTTCAGGTGCATGACTTGGTGGTATGATGTTCAAGGTGGTGACCGGCCTGTGCCTTTGCTAATCAGAGTTAGTCTTCCTCAAGTGCTCTTACATGTCTTTTATGGGTACTTGCAGACTCCCACTCCTTTCTCTGTCAAACGAGCCTTTCGCAAAGCTGTAGGGATCGGTATAGAAGCGGGTCCTTGTTCGTTCTTTCCTCTTGCATTGTCATCTGAGGCGCTCTGATGTTTGCCGATTTGTCAGTCATTACTTTATTACAGCCTGAAGCTCATTACGTCCTACTCTTTGGGTATCTGTAGGTTTCCTCCACTGCTTTCTGAGTTTTCTTCTTTCTTTCACCAGTCTGTCAATTTCCCACTGCCTCCTGGACTTCAACTAGTTAACGGGGTCGTTCCGTTGCCTCTGCACTTTGCCTTTTATCCCAAACCTCTCTGCACTGTAGTTGTAGATGATGCCCCCATGTTCTCTGTCAAGAAGACCCTTCTGTTGTTCTAGTAGGACAACGAGATGTAAACCAACAGTCTCCAACTCTCCCTTATGGCTGGATTTGGGCCACAGGATCTGACAGTTCCTACCTTCCATCTTCTTCTTTGTTGCTGACAGCGGCTTGTTGAGCGCTGAGCTGATTACTGATGCTGGCTGAGCACTGGGCTAGAACCTGCCTCTCGCTGGACTCTGGGTTGGAGACTGTTGCTGAGTATTGCAGGCCTGACTTTGGGTTGTGGACTGGTGTTTGCCGCTGGCTGCTCTTGACTGGGCTCTGGGCTGGAGACTGCTGGAGGGTCCATGCGATGCTGAGCTTCAACTGAGGTGCTGATACCCTGAGGACTGTGCGGTTTCTACTGCCTCTGGGCTTCACTAGACTAATTCGGGTGACTTCTCAAGAGGTAATGGTCAATGTGAGACCCCATGCTGAGCTTGAGGAGGCATTTCCTTAGACCTGGTGGATTTTAAGGCCCCTTGACCAGCCACAGATGTAGTTCTCCAGCTCTTGTCCTGCCAGTGTTGGCGTTCCATTCGTTGCGGTGCTAGCTGTCCTATTTATTGTCTGTTCCATTCCATGGTCTGTTGCCATGAAATCTGTCCATGATGGGTCATCTGCCGTCCCCACTCTGGCACTCTTCGTCTGTCCACAAAGTTGATCTTTAATTCACAACCTATCTTCATTTCAACCTCTGCAAACAAACCACTCTGTGGGACATTTCCGTGGAACCCAAGATTTCCTGATACCCAATGACATAACATTTATTACATTGTGTTTTGTTTGCGTTGGTCATCATTATGACATTTGAGAGGAATGTAGATACATTTATGATTTGAGTTTAATCAAAATAAATAAACAGTTACGTCTCCCGGTATGCATTTAATGTGGATCAATTGGATTACTGATTATTTATTTTAACCATTTAAGTTTATGGGCCAGTTTTAAGCCAAGACTTTTAGTGCTTTGCCGTGGAAACAGGTGCTTAGGCTGGTATTTCTCTCAGACAAGCGCATATTCGATAGCTGCGGGGCACTTCAGAAAGTCTCGCAAATTTCAGGTTGGGTCTCGCATATAAGTCGAGCCGTCGTCGATCAAACATAATGGCAGAGGCTGGGATGATGTGCGGTGTTATCATGAGGAGCAGCAGATTATAGGGGACTGCTGTGTTTGTGGGCCACAGTGGGGTTTGAATGCTGCTGATGGAATGTGGAGTAGAAGCAGAGCGGTGCCTGTTCCTTCATCAGCCAAGCCACAGCTGGCCATATTACAAGAGTCTGGATTAGAGGTGAGGGGTTGGGGTAGGGATTGTGGATCACATTGATGTGTGGGACCACAAATACAGTGAGCGCACAGTATTAAAGCAGCGATGTCACCATGAAGGCAGTCAAGAGAAATACTCCATGTGGCCATAGGCAACAACTCAAGCGCTTTAATGAGAAATAATGTGATTTCAGGCAAATATTTTCAAGTTCCTGCTTGATTATTAAACATTTGACGTGCAGGCGGGCCAGACACTGAAAGAAACTGTAGAAAACAAAACAGCATGTGCTGTTGATGAGTGAGGGCTTCTTGTAAAGACTACAGCCTCATAGGACTGGGGAAAGGAAAATGATCTGCAGAGCATCACTCAGCATCTGGCCACTGTTGCAACACAATGACATTTATGATAACCTTTCAAAACTTCTCCCTTGCAAAATACACCAAAAAGTATGGCTTATTTCGGTGTGAGATGACGCATTTTAAATCAGTACAATCATGAGCAACCTACATCTTACGCCTTTGCAGTAATCCGAACTGACAAGTTTTGTTTTTTTTCTTTCAAGGAAAAAAAAAATCAGAAATACAAAATAGAACAAATACAATAAACTGAACTATGTAATTACGGAACAGTATACACCTTTTTATACGGTGTGATTGTTTTAAGAGTCCTCTGGAACTGTGACTGCGTTGGCGGGGCGCTGCAAAACAGAGCTAGTTCACTTTCTAACTACATAAAACATTTTTTACAAAGCCATAACCTCAATTATACGCCTTAAAAATTCTTATGCCAGAAAGATCCCAGAATGGAAGTTCAAGATGTAAAATCCGATATTTAGAAAACAATAATGGCATAAAATAAAATGCGTCTCTATGCATTTTTATTGCAGATTTTCTCGAGTTAAAGTCAACGGCTATTTTGAGAGCCCTGGGAAAAGCCCCATCCAGACCACTTGCACAAAAGCACGAAAGAAATAATAGTTCCAAAGGGAAAAGAATATACAAATAAACAAGTATACAAAATATCAGAATCAGAATACTTTGTTGAAAACAACTAAGTTGAAAAAGTCAAGTATAAATGCAATGTGTATACTTCTGTTTATAATTGTGTATTATTTACGGATTCAAAGGCAGTGAATGAAGAAAAAAAAACATCTCATGTCATCAAAAATAGAATCTTCGATCTCCTCCATTGCAGCTCACGCTTCAGAATGACCTGCATACCGCAAAAGGTACCTGCAGGTCCAGTTTGGTATAGTTACCCCTTGCTTGGACAACACTGGTGTCAGACCCATTCATTTCCATGTATCATGTAACAGATTCGGTCTCGATGCAATCTAGCAGTTGTCTGCAGCGAAAAGAAAGAAAAACAAGACACGAAACACACAAATTGCCCTAAATAGCTTTATCCTGTCATGATTCATCACCTGGGGATCAATTCTGACAGTCATTCAAGAGATCCAGTGAACGGACGTTCTTTTTATTTAATGAGAAGGGAAAACTCAAAAGCTGTTCCGATGCTTTTGCACAAAAATACCCCTACCATAAACTGCCAGACAGGAGAGAAAAGAACTTCTGGCATGAGGGTAACTGGCACTCTTTTCACTTATTTTTCAGGACAGGAGCACTGGTACACCTATTTTTTTCCCCTCCCCCTGCCTCCAGAGGCCAGGAGTGGGGAAAGAGAACCCATGCCCTGTTTACTCAATATTTTTAAATCCACACCATCACCCACTTTCTACACCTAAAGGTTCATACTGTTTTACCTCAAATAGTTGATTATTAATTCATAATGATTGGGGGAATTCAACTAATAGAACTCAAACTTGAGTTCAGTTATATGTACTTATTTATTACCTCTATCATCTGTACAGGTAAATATCAGGCTCATGATGTGCAGGGAAAATTACCTGTGCACGTGGGTTTTTTGCATCATGTTGACCCACATTTCCGACCCCCGAAGCATCAATGCATACGTTTACACTTCCCTGACTTCACCCCCTCCCCATCCTGTGCAACCTCTAAAAAATTACAGACAAAATTTAAAATACCTCTTCGCCCCACTCCCCTTAATAGTCAGGTAATGATTTATCTATAAGAGCTCAGAGCCTCATTACCGCATTATAACTCTGGAAGCTCACATTCAACCATCACATAGCTATGGTACTTTGAGGCCAGGACATCCAGGGGACTTCCAGAGTTCCTCTCAGCCCATACCTGTTGACTGTCCGCGGTATCATATTATCAGATCTGCATTTTCTCTCTGCTGAATTATATGTCTCATCTTCTATTACTTTTTTTTATAGCCACAAAAGAAGCACTTGGAAGCAGTGTGTGTGTGCGTGTTTAAGGAATTGTGAGGAAAAAATGACCTTTTACGACTAAAATTTTCTATTCTTAGTTCTGTTTTTTGAAATCCACAGATACAACCCCTTTGGTCACTGAGGGTTTGAAATTCAAAGTAGTTTTGTGGTATAAATTAACATAGCTAGAGCGTAAAATACACAACATATAGCACAAAACTAATAGGAGAGTAGTTAAAAAAAAATCTGAGGCAATCCAATCCTCTTTAAGCTCAGTATTGTGTTTCAAAGAGCTTTTACATTTTTGAATGCTTCATTTTGGCCGGGCAAAATGTCGGAACTGTTAATTGGATGTGGCCAAGCAATGGCCTCGCCAGCCTGCCAGTGCATTACACTCGGGTAACTGACATCATAACCACAGGCATAAAGGCAGTCAATTAAAAAATAAATAAATAAAATGAAAATTAAAAAAAGATCCACAAGGCTTCTTGTACAAGGAATCTCCATGACTTTGCTTTTGATTATAGTTCCCCTTTCAAATTCCTGCGTAAATGCGGGGATGTGGCTCACGCTGACCGCTGGGGTTTGTTTATGCCCTGTGTCGTTTTGAATTGTTCAATATGCCAGTCGAGCAAAGCATTGCTTTCTAGTTCGGCTAGGCATAGTTTTGAAAGGATGAGTCAAAGTGGACCTTATAATATACAATGAAGCGGAAATCATTTTGGACTATGGCATGCATCAGTAATGTTAAAGCCGCGTGTTTCAGGTAGACAAAAAAATGTATAAAGGCAAGGCAAAGAATTTTCACGAAATTGCTAAAAAAAAAAAGATTGCATAACATTGTGAAAAGAAAAAAGAAAAAAAAACAACTGACCGTGACTATGTTGATCCTACTGTTACCAACTTCTAATTATTCTCAAATTTTCTCCTGTCATCATTTCAAGACAGTGCCATGTCACGGTCGATGGCTGGAGAAATCATTCTGCGATTGTGTCAATTCAAGTTTGGGATTACAAAATGCACGTTAGTGATCATTGCAGATTTTAGTCCATTTTAGTCCAGATTTTAGTCCGTACTAGGATGCGAGTGGGGCTGACCCACCTCAAACCTAATAGGTAGTTGATGTGAAGATGATGTCCAGATGCAGATGTAAATGCATTTCAAAATGAAAAGCTTAGCGTTAGAAAACTTCCAAATAAGCATATTGCTTATTTTCTGTCTAAGTGTAAGTTTTTTCAGTGGATATCTCCTGTGTGGTCAGCTATATAGATATTAACGCTGCCCCCTCAGTAAACCAGAGACATGTTTTTTAAATAATTCAGCCTTGTCTCAATGGATGGCAGTCTTTGTCAGCTGATTTGAGCATTTCCATTGATGTATTTCAACAAGATGCATTGGTATTTTGCACATGCCAAAGTGACAGTGTATCAATATAATTTTCATTCATTCATTCTTATCTATACCACTTATCCTGCAACCATGGTCACGGGGGGGTAGGAGCCTATCCCAACTGTTATTGCGCCATAGGACTGGTCATCAATCCATCACAGGGGCACATGTAGAGACACACAACCATTCACTCCTCCATTCACATATCTTGGCAGTCTACAGAGTCCAATGAACCGCATGTTTTTGGTCTTTGGGAGGAAACTGAAGAACCAGGAGGTAACCCATGCAGACATGGGGAGAACATGCAAACTCCACACAGAGGGGCTCCTGTCGGGGCCAAACTAGGAACATTGTGCTAACCACTGCGCTGGCCGTAGTCCAGCCGTGGATAGTGTTACATACATGCATAGTACTTGAAGCACTCTTTTTCTCATTGTGGCTCTTTTTTAGCTTTAAATTCAACGCATAATTCATGTTGCATCCAGCAACATGTAAATGTGCAGTGCAATTGTAGTTTATTTGATTAGTTTTCAGAAACCAAATTCTAAAAACTAGGTAGTTAGTCTTTCACTGTAGCTCTGGTTCTTCAATGGAAGCAACAGCAATCACTGAGAGAAGTTAGGCTTGTTCGCCTGAGAATAACTTTTGTATATTTGTACTAAGTAAATGTACTAAGTAAATCTTTGCTCTTTTATTTTCACCAAGGCATAAAAAAAACACCTTACTGCATGTTTGTAAGACAAGCATTTTAAATGTACATGGTATGTTAAGCACTCCCTTAAAAGAAGAATGATATAAAGTCTACAGACATGTGCCATGATCAAATATGATTACATTTTAAATACATCTGTTCTTGACAAGTTAAAATATTTGAAATTTCTATGAAATTGCACTTTAGAATTTAGAAGTACAGACCATTTCCCCGAAAAAGGGAAAATAGTTGACTTATTAATTGCATTTTCCACTCTTAGAAGCAAACATCACATTAACAAAGAGATGCCTGTTATGTATCATATTTAAATATTCTTGAATTTTGTCTCACTCCAAAACAACTGCTTCCAAAATTCACTTGAACTGACATTTCTTTCAATAAAATTTGATTGGATATGAACGAAATAACAGATGTGGTTTGGTGGGTTTGCACCTTCCTCACTGGTCAACTTCAAAAGTAACAGGGTTGACAGCGATGATACTTTTGGAGCAGACCAAGGTCTTTGTCTGAGACCCCCCCCCTCTTCCAGTGGGAGAGCAATAAAGATCAAATCCTCTTTCATACGAAACCATATCTTGCTAGAAAAATGTGCCCTGCGGGGAGCCAGCTATTCATAAAGGAGACTTTTTCATTTTTAGACAATCATCCCTCCAATTGACAGACAAAATGTGCATGAATCACGTCTCTCGCAAGCATATTTTTGCAATAAAGGGAGGGGCGACACTTGCTCTTCTGACACATCAAAGAATATACCTGTGGAGAAGGTCGCCATGGGTTTGAAAGCTGCCCATGTGCAAACTCCTGCAGAGTCCAGAGGCCAACGGGAGCCGTTCTGCATAGTTAATGCAGCCACAGCCAGACATTTCCTGGACATCCCGCACGTGCCTTGGAAAATCACATCGCTGCCCGCTTCCAGTTTGAAAGCCCCTGCCCTTTACCATTCCACAGAAGAATGTAAGTGACACATTGAAATCACACGGTCTGCGGACAGACATAGTCGGAATGGAAAAGCAATAATGGGGACGTGAAGAGGTACAAATATAAAATGTTTTCAATTTGAAGGGGTTGTCTCGTTATGAGTATGGAAAAGTCAAATTCAATAAACTGCCTTTATTGCCGTTTTTATTTCTTAAAATGGAGTACCTGCAGAAAAGAAACATCTGTGAGCGATCATAAATTGTAGTTACAAAATTAAGTTGCTCCAATGTTCAGTCTGTGTATAAATGTAATGCATTTAAAAAACAACCTAATCTGAGGTCAATCTTTTTATTGAGAAAATGTTGGGACTGAAAAGGTTATTCAGATACTTATACTCATATATGAAATGCAACAGTATTCTGCACCATAAAATACATGGTATGGGTTCATGTCTTGTAGAAATGAACGCTTCGACAGAATTGTTGCCAGAGAGAAAAGATTTGTGAACCCTGCTTAGATCATTCGACAAAAATGCAATGGTTTAGAAGTATTTATTTCATATACCGTAGCTCACTGATGGCAGCCTTCTGCCTCGAGCAGCAAGGGTAGTCAGAGTGCAAAAGAGAAGGACGGGAGGGAAGGATAGACACAGATGCACATGCATCACAACTGCTGAAATTATATAATAGCTCTAATGTTCGTTAAAAGAAAAACAATGGTGGACGCTGCCCTAGATAGGGATCCCCCTCCACTCCCCGGAACCAGCAAAATGAGACTCGGGAGACAACATGAGGTTACTATCATGCAGATAGGAAGAGTGGGAGGAATGACAGAAATGCATCATGGGATATCCGTCCGCACACTAATCCTATGGCTCTGTGGCACTAAAAACGGCTCTGACTCGAACACAGTCGGAGGCGTGAGTTATTTATGATCCGTCAAACTGTTGCAAAGACAGAGATTTTACATCCATGACTGTCTCAAAACCATATCTGGCGTTTTTAACCGCCTGAAGCATCGTGAATCACACCTGGTTGCGGGGGAAAGTTTTCTGCTGACATGTGAAGCCACTGGATTTTACTCCACAATTGAGACATTTAAGAAATAATATTTAAAAAAAACAAAAAAAAAACGCTGTGAGGTCTCACAGTATTTCACACTGGATTCAGGTGGCACTAAAACTGTCATGATAAATACA
Source organism: Fistularia commersonii (assembly GCF_037954325.1). Classification (NCBI taxonomy): domain Eukaryota; kingdom Metazoa; phylum Chordata; class Actinopteri; order Syngnathiformes; family Fistulariidae; genus Fistularia; species Fistularia commersonii. Next base: position 12,735,737 of record NC_141303.1, on the reverse strand, counting down.
AGTTTGCGAATGCAAAATTCACAAACACAGGAGGAGCTTGAGGGCAGAACAACAGCTGATTTTCCTCCTGTCCGCGGAGTTTAAATATCAAGGTGCTGCAGGGCCTCATTACCTGGCGGGAATGTAGGTCAGGTTTGGCACTGACATGGAATCTCCTTTCATTGGTTAGTGAGCTGGTTTAGCGTGCTTTCAGCTCTTGTAATTTTCTATTTCTAAAAGGGAAAGAAACTGACGGATTGACAGGAGGAAACCAAACAAGTAGATTTGTTTTTTCTTTCATAATTCACGGAATGATGAATAACAACGATTTTCAGATTCAGAGATTTGAAAATTTTTCCAAAGTGTCAAATGATATACTGTTTTGGAGATCCTCAAGTGACAACAGATAATGAAAATATTGTTTGATGTTGATCTAGATGTAATAGATTTTGCAGTGTTGTTTTTTAGTTATTTGATTAATCAGGTCATTGATTTGGCCTTAAAAAAAAAGATCAAACCGATTAGATTTTAAGCATAAAAATCCTCAGGGCTATCATGACATCTTCTTCTTCTTCTTCTTCTGCTTTTGTTTTTTCCCTTCAGGGGTCGCCACAGTGAATCAACCTTCTCCATCTAACCCTATTCTCTTTATCCTCCTCTCTCACACCAACTAACTTCAGATCTTCCGTCACCACATCCATAAATCTTCTCTTTGGTCTTCCTCGAGACCTCCTGCCTGGCAGCTCCAATTCCAGCATCCATCTACCAATATATTTACTATCCCTCCTCTGTACATGACAGAACCATCTCAGTCTGGCTTCTCTGACCTTTTCTCCAAAACATCCAACATGTGCTGTTCTTTCGATAGACTCATTCCGGATCCTATCCATCCTGGTCACGCCCAAAGAGAACCTCAACATCTTCATCTCTGCGAACTCAAGCTCTGCCTCCTGTCCAGGGTACCAGGCGCGCCACATTTCTCTTTTTCGGTACGGCAATAGCAGACCGTCAGATGAGGCAAACGCACTTTGAAAATGGCATGGTAAAAAAAAAGTTCACCTCCCGTTCCGTATGGAAGTGATACGTTTTAGTCTTTTTACTTGGTCCAGCTCCCCCACTCATTTTTATACCCATAAGTTTAGAAGACATAAAATGGAGGCAAACTCGCTACCTTGCTAGAACGTGGCGTTATGTGCACATGCGCAGTGACGCCTGTGTCAGAAAAGGTCAGATTGGACAGACCGACTGTCAGTCAAGTGACAAATTTCATAGTGAAGAGGATAGGCTGACGTCTACGTTTTAATCCCATGCATTCTACCCACACTACCTTTGTGATCGACAGGTAGATCGCGTTCGACCTATTGGGCACTCCTGTTCTAGACCAACATCGCTGGTCTCACCACTGTCTTGCACACCTTTCCTTTCATTCTGGCTGATAGTGTTCCAAAGCATGGTATCCCTGACACTTTTCTCCACCCATTCCAGCCTACTTGAACACGTTTCTTTACCTCTTTTCCACCCTCTCCATTGCTCTGGACTGTTGACCCCGAGTACCTGAATCCTCCAACTTCTTGATCTCCACTCCCTGTAACCTCACTGTTCCACCCAGGTTCCTCTCATTCACACACTTATACTCTTTCCTGCTCCAACTAATCTTCATTCCTCTTCTTTCCAGAGCATACCTTCACCGCTCTAGATTTTCCTCAACCTGTTCCCTGCTTCCACTACAGATCACCATGTCATCTGCAAACATCATAGTTCATTGAGATTCCTGTCTAGCCTCATCTGTAAGCCTGTCCATCGCCACTGCAAACAAGAGGGGGCTCAGAGATGATCCCTGATGAAGTCCCACCTCCACCTTGTACTTCTCTGTTACACCTACAGCACACCTTACCACTGTCTCACAGCTAGCATACATGTCCTGCGCCAGTCTAACTTATTTCTCTGCCACTTCCCCATACAATACCAGAGTTCCTCTCTCAGCACCCTGTCATATACTTTTTCTAGCTCTATAAAAGCACAATGCGGCTCCCTCTGACCTCCTCTGCACTTCTCTATTAGAATTAGCACTCTTTCCCATAGATTCATTGTACTTCAACTTTATCCCTCTATAGTTGCGGCCATTCTGCACATCCCCCTTATTCTTAAAAATGGGCGCCATCACACTTCTCCAGTCCTCCGGCATCTTCTCCTTCTCTAAGATCCTACGCTCTCACCTATTACTACTTTTCAGATGACTTCAGTGCAGTCACTGATTGCTTTCAGGTTACCTCACATATACAAGATGTCTACCTGTGGCTCCTATCTTTGCTTTTATAAGTTACCTTACGTTCCTGTCTTTAGTCATAGTGCTTTGGATGAGGAGCTGCAGGTAGCCCCTTCAAAACATTGCTTCATGATAGAACAGCTTCTGCTTCTGCTCCATCACCGGCTGCACCTCTGAGCTCAGCTTTTCCATCTGCAATACGCTCTCGCCAATTAGCCGCAAGAGCTTTTTGCCGGTCGGCAAAGGGAACCACTCTCACATGGGAACCCCCCCTGCGCTTAGGCAGAAGTCAGCGGAGAGAGGAACAGGCAAGCTTTTAGTCCTTCGGTTCTTTCCTGAGGTCACCTTAGATTGGCCACAAAGAAAATTTCCCTTCACGTGAGCCCTCCCTGGCCAAACGCGCAAACATAAACAACCAATGGAAATTGTGAACGAGTCGCTCATCTCTCCTCCAATGGATACTTTATTATTTTCATTGAACCTGACACAGAAGAAAATACTGTGTGATGTTTTTTTCCTAAACCGCCGGAGCTTCACAACAACGTTCTATTGATCAAACCTAAACATTTTGCCGCCGTCTGACACGCTTGTTGCGACGATGGTGACTCACCCGTTCCAAAGCAACATTCTGCCGGTCATTGCAGAACGACGAAGATGCTTGCGGTCCCTCGGACCTCTTTTTCTGTTCTCGCGCGACATGCTTTCGCTGCTTGTAATGTAATTGAACATTTCCAATCATAGCTCTCCCGCAGGTCTGCATGACTCTTTTAATCCATTACTAAGAGAAAACCCGGAATAGCCCGTCTTCTAAAAAGAAGATTCAATGTGGTTTAGTGGTTTTAATAGGACACAGTAGATGGTAGGTAGCCGTATACGGACCGCAGACAACAACACGGGCTCTCTGTCTGTTTTAACATGGTTGTCAACTGATAAATTTTTTTGCTGCAGTCTGGCCCAATGCTGTTTCTCTGTGGACCTTCGCTGGATGTTATTCTATACAAGACACAATAAAGGTGGTATGTGGGCAAGGCAACACGGCCAGGACTTAAAATACAAGATGAGTCGCTGAGGGTAATGGAGAATGCAGTAAACCAGAAAACCTCCCTTAAAATCTTAATGGGGAAAGGAACAAGAGATCAGGAATGGAACGTGAATGTGGGCGGACAATGAGTGGGGTTCGGGGGGTCGGGGGGGGGTTGTAAAACCTGAACAATACACTCTGCAAATCAGAGTCTCAAAATCTGTGCGAGAAAAGTCTCTGCAGGAATTAAGAAAAGCAGCAGCAGTTACTGTCAGCTGAGGCGCCTTGTTGAACTTCCTGGTTTTGAAAACATATGTCATGTGAAAGCAGCCTGCTTTTGGTGAGAAATATCTTATAATGGTTTGATGTTCATACAATGGCATGCACACACACACACACATAGAGATAAAGTGACTTTAATAACACAACCCAATCTCAGTCTTAAGGTCAACACTCAAAAAAGTAGTGGACTGAAAGTTAATCATTACTTTTGCCAAAATACTTACAGCAGAGAGTAATCTCTGATACAGCTTTTGTTTTGCATGACTCTGCATCAACATCCTAGATATTCAGTCATCTGACTTGCAATATATATGTAAATGGAATCCATCACTCTGTAAAGATAGTGATCGTTGTGATTCATATCGACACCAAAGTAGTAATTATGCATTAATTATGATGTTGTGAGAGTGGATGTTCTATCCGAGTTATCATGAGTGTCATAATATCTTCTTGAGCCCTCTGAAATAGACAGAATGTGTTTGTTGTTATGTAGTTGTTATGTTAAATTTGATTTGATGTGCTTTACCTTCTTTTATCCAGCAGATGGGGTCAAATATAGTAAAACTGCAGTCCATGAGGATTGGACTCACTCTCTCAAACCCATACAAACAGGCGCGACACTCACTTTGGCCATTAAAAGCAGACAACTGAAAGAGTGAAACGCCAAAATAAAATCCACCTCCTGATCATGTTTAATAGGATTTAAGAGCTTGTCAATATGAGGCAATTAATTTTTTTTGACTCATTTGAAAAAACAAGCCAGAGGGTACACAGAAACCAGACGCTCTCATGGATAGATCATTACATCTCTGGCAAACCAGGACCCTCACTGACACGTCACCTCATCAACTCTTGGATATTTCAGTTTAAAAAGCTTCTAAATTTAAACTGTGAAACATATAAACTTAATTGTAAACATATACGTAACATGTAGATTTGTGAGACTTGTGAGACTTATGAGTGAATCAGTGCGGCAGTGCAACAAATCCCAGCTCTTTTTTTGTTTGTTTTTGCATTCAGAGATAAGGACTTACCTAATAATTAATCAAATATTTAGTTCCAAATTAAGTGTAATAATAAAGTATTTTTTTTATCATCTATCTACTATACAGTGATTCGTAGCCACTCGAGATCTCCCTCTTAAACCTAATTGAATTATGTTTCTCTCATCTAGACAGACAGTTCATAGACATCCTGCACTTTACACATCAGTTTCATGGATTTAAATAGGCTTTTTTGAATATTTTTTTTTTAATAAATTTTTGAATAAATAGTAATATGAATGTAATATGAGCACATACAGTTTAATTTCTTTACTGTCCCAGAATGTGATAAGAAATCAGTTATTAGTAATTATGCTCAATTTTCTTAATATTAATTTGCTTAACTGTAGTTTAATTTGTACTTTAATTTGTATAATGATTTTGTCTGATCCAAGTTTTTGTATGGTTTTGTATGTCAGCGCCTCTTTCTCCTCCGTGGTCCCGCTGCCCCTCACATTCCTCATGTGAACTGGATTTAAAGCACCTTGATGATGGCTGACAAGGAAATACACAAATGTGCCATTCGCACATTTGAGAGTTGCACTCTAATACATTTTTAATCATCAGGAATGGAGAAACGGCCCCGGGGAGTCGACACCTGCTGTGTTGACTTGTCATCAACGCCCAAAGTCTTGGTCTTTCACCCAATAAATGTTCTTCGACCCCTGATACTTTTCATCAAATATCATGAGTCTCGTGAATTTAATCAAAGCGAACATCAGTTCTTAACACAGAAGTGTGATTTTTTTTCTGGAAGAAATTCCATCTGCCGTGTCAATAATCATTGCAGAAACCAAAAGGTTTAGTGTGGGACACTATCACCCCCTATTGACGCAACACCTGCTTAGCTATTCTTTTGTATGTACAAATTCCTCTCTTTCTACACAGTTGAATATATGATCCAGTGTATCACATTTCTGATACATAAGAGTAATTATATTAAATCTGAATAAAGTTCTTGGCTCTTTGATTAAGTGATTGTAGGGATAAGGGGGTCGAAAGGAATCGGATACAGTGAAAATTGCATAAATTGTGAATGAATGAAGGTCTTGCAATATAGACCTAGTATTGTGAAAACAAACTCCGTAGAACATTTTACTGTGCGTTTCTATGGGAATATTAGTCAACACAACAATGCATTATTGTATTATCTTAAATGATGATAATTATATGCTCAAATAAATTTCAAGGTAATTTGCATATTCAACACCCAAATACTGTTGTATCTGTGCATTCATTTATTCATTCATTCATGTAGCTTATCCCAACTGTGAGTGACAGAATTTAAAACAAAAATCCAGAAAAACACATTGTATGATTTTCAAGTACTTAATTTGCTTTTAGTTACATGACATAAGTATTTGATACATTGGTACATTGGGTACAGACACCTTTGTTGGCAATTGCAGAGATCAGATGTTTCCTGTAGTTCTTGAACAGGTTTGCACTCACTGTACCAGAGATTTTGGCCCACTCCTCCACACAGATCTGCTCCAGATCCTTCAGGTTTCAGGGCAGTTGCTTGGCAATATGGACTTTCAGCTCCCTCCAAAGATTTTCTATTGGGTCCAGACTGGCTGGGCCACTCCAGGACCTTGAGATAGTTGCCCTAGCTGTGTGTTGCAGGTTGTTGTCATGCTGAAAGACCCAGCCGCGAGTCATCTTCAAGGCCCTTACTTGAGGGAAGGAGGTTGTTGGCCAAGATCTTGCAATACATGGCCCCATCCATCCTCCCCTCAATATGCTGCAGTCCTCCTGTCCCCTTTGCAGAAAAGCTTCTTTAAAGAATGATGTTTCCACCTCCAGGCCTCACGGTTGGGATGGTGTTCTTGGGGTTGTACTCATCCTTCTTCTTCCTCCAAATACAGCAAGAATTTTATTCACAATTTTATCCCTGATGTCCTTACACAGCTCTCTGGTCTTGGCCATCGTGGAGAGGATGGAGTTTGTTTGATTGAGTGTGTGGACAGGTGTCTTTTATATAGGAAAGGAGTTCAAACTGGTGCAGTTAATACAGGTAATGAGTGAGGAACAGGAGGGAAGAGCTCAAAGAAGAACTAATGGGTCTGTGAAAGCTATAATTCTTACTGGTTGGTAGATGATAAAATACTTATGTCATGCAATAAAATGCAAATTAATTACTTAAAAATCATACAATGTGTTTTTTCTGGATTTTTGTTTTAGATTCTGTCACTCACAGTTGAAGAGTACCTATGATAAAAATGACAGACCTCTACATGCTTTGTAAGAGGGAAAAGCTAAAGATCAGCAGCGTATTAAATACTTATTCTCCCCACTATAGTCACTACTCACAGAAAAAAAAACTGTTGGAATTGAACCAGAGACCTTCTTGCTGTGAGACAATTGCACTAATCACGTTATATCTGTTCTAATTGAAAATACTCACGATAATTGCAAGTACTGGTTATACTCAAATCTCTCACTCCTTGCACTGTATTAATGTTACCTTAAAGCACTGCACTAATACCTGCTTAATGTCCTATTTACAAAATGCTGAAGTGTTAAAAAAGAGCCATCCTGCTATTTTACGAGTTGAAGTCCTGTTCTTGCTAAAATGTGTGGTTGAGGGGCCGAGGGAGTAAAAATGTTAGCCACCAACCCTCTGCCTTCCCATTGTAGCCCCATCTCTCGTTTCACTTGAGACTGTATTAATTAAGCCTTTCTTTGTGCTGGAGAGGAACAATTTGAATGTAAATCAAAAATTGTACAAAAAACACAACAAATTTGTTCCATCACATACTGTATTCCCAAATCCAGGCAGATATGTTTAAGAACTGGATAAAGACATTGCCGGCAACGACGAGAAAAAAGAAAAGATTTTGAGAAATTTAGTGTTTTTTGCATGTGCTCTTCCCGTCGCCTCCTGTGCAGGAAAAAAAAACGTAAACAAACAAGACGCTGTTGTCGTCTTGCAAATCACTGTCTTACACAAACCCCGCGTGTGTGTCAGAGAAGAGATACAGCTGTGGGCAAACACAGGCCTCCCGGAAGGGGGTGATGATCTGCTGCCCAAATATCTCTGACAGGCAAAGACCAGCGAACCTCTGGCTCCTCACCGTGTTCTGCATCCTTTAGACACACTTCACTAAAGGTGATTGACAATGTTCAGTCTTGCCTAATGACACCCAAATCTGGTTTGGATGCAGTCTAAGTCATACGCAAGTAACATTCCAGTGATTAATTTCCCGTCTAAATAAAGGTTATATTAACATTTATTGGGTTTTCTTTATTACATAGAACCTCTTTAACAGTGAACACTTTACCCTCTGTCTCTGTCGACGAACGTTCATGACAATGTGGTGAGAGTATAATTTGAGCAATCTTGAGTAATGTGCTAATTGCTTTTTGTCCAGAATTGCCACTTTCAGTGTCAGACGCTCTGGAGCCCAGCAGCAAGGTATTAGTGGACCCTGAGAGACAGGAAGGTGCTTTTCAGAAGAGGGAACTAACTGAACTAACAGCATTAGCCCTTCAGGAGCCTGCAGGGAGTCATCATGACGTGCGGAAAAGTGCATTATCGGTGCAAGAGAGATTTTTGAGCTGAGTCTCCCCATTAAGGGTTGCATCAACACATTTAAATGAATTTAAAAACAAAAAGAATTTAAAAGATATCACTCAAAAAAAAATCTCTGCAGTCATTGAACAATCACTGCTGTGTGACTGTCAAGCATTCACAGCTTGAACAGTCGTGTCAAGTCGACCCGCCCATAATTACTGTGTAACACATCTCATCACACTTCCGAACACCAGTCTTTGAATGTGCAACAGCGAATGTTACACAACATTCTTCTTCCCATTGATTAGCAGAAGCATCATCATTTTAAAGCCAGCGACAGGATGTAAAGTACTGGGTCTGTCAAACAATCTGTGAGGCAGTTTCACACCGAACTGAGAGGAGAAGCTGGGTCACTCTGCCCCTCGGCACTCCTCCAGCCGCCTGTCACCTGTCAGATGAGGCAGCACAACACGCCAACAGGCATATTGAATAAGTCCAATCTCTTTACTCAAAACACCATCAAATTAAGATTAACATTTTCTCCAAACAAAAACAACCCTTCATTATTGGAATTTCCCCGATTGCCCCTATTAGATCCCCAAAAAAATGTTATGTCATGTTTCATTTCTGAGAGATTAGGTCTGCATCTACATGGAAATCTTGAGTACATAGCATTGGCAAGATGGTTTGCTGAAAGTACGGTAATCGTATCTAATCTTGATCATCGGTAGTTTTCAGATTATCTACAAAATTACTGCAAAGTAGCCTTTATTACAATGGTTTCAGCATTAACAACTTGCTATTAATGCACTGTCAGTTTTAAGCTCATCAGACATTTAATATATTATTACATTATTTTATTATTATATAATAATATTATTATATTATTATTTTGTTACGTTATTGTGTATTATTATATGTATAATAATCAAACAACAATAATAAGAAAAATTTAATAATAAATATGCCTAACTATTTTTTTCAGCTAACCTATCAAAAGCGATACTAATACTTATAAAAGCTGATAAATACTTAAATGAGCACTTAATAATAGTGATGCATTGATAAGTCCACTCAGTATAGAATGAAAAGCATATATGAGCAAATTACAAATGAATCACGTTTAGGGATTTTGTTTGCTTTCCAAAGTGTTAATAGGGCTTAATTCCTGGTAGCTGAAGCTTATGACAAGAACCAAAATATAAACTAGTACCCTTATTTCTACATTGTCTACTAGAGCTTCCACATGGTCTGAATTCAACAGGGAGGGAAGTGTTTTTATTGACATAGAGGCTGCTTTTACAGCGTTTGGTTTATTTGTTACCAAGCAACAGCAATGATTAAATCAGCCTTCGCTTTAGTCACTACAACTAACTACTTTTAAAACTGAAGGGTGAAAAAAAAGCATGGGGTTTTTAAAACCATTCCGCTATTCATTTGCAAATCCATCAGACTGACAATGTAATGAGTATATCCATTGTGGCTCCACTTTATCTTGAAAACCACCTTGGGCTCCTATGTAATAGGAGGAGGAATATTAAATAATCATCATTAGAGGGACCAGGTTCCAGAGCAACATGGCCCCGCCAGCTGCAAATTGTTTGTGCCAAGAGCTTTCTTTCTAATCCCTGGAGCAGTTATCAACACATTGTTTCATAGTCATCATGTAACCCAAGTGATTTCATATGTAAGGAGCCTTTCGGTCATCCAAGATGTATGGTTAATTTGAAATAAAATAAGATAAAATCTCATCAGAACTACGTTGTGTTGTTCTATTAGTTTATTCAATCAACATAGGGCTAATTGGGAAGCGCTAACTGGACAGATTCGGGCACTTCTGTGCAATTTCCACAAACTGTTTTCTTAAACTTCACCAAGCTTTAACTAGTATCATCTGAAACCATTGGAATCCGACTTTAAATGCAGGCTCTTCCCTGGAATACTAACTAGTTTATTTTAACCTGCAGACCAAATTTAGCTTCCTGCAAACCAACCTGGGGGACACATTTTTGGAATGTGTTGGATGTGGAATTGAACTGGTGTGTGGATGCAAATAACTTCTAAAAGAATTATAGATCCTGGGTTGGCTTATTTATTTACTTTGACACCTTTGGACGTAAATAAATCCAGGATGTTCGATTATATTGTAAATAAAGGTGCGGCTCTTCTGACTGATTAGATGGAGGAATAGTGAGAAAGGGCTGGTGATCCATGTATACACAAAATGTCTTGGTTAGTTTGCTTGTTGTGTGACTTTTTTTAAATTAATCATGAGAAAATTTATGTTTTATTCATGATAAAAACACGGGACTGTTGATTTCCTACACTGCATTACTAATAATTATAGAAAATATATTTGCAAGGGGGATTTTCTGAGAAAATGAAGACTGGAAAAAAAAAGAAAGCAGTATCGACTCAGACAATACTAGTGACGCCATGAATAATGCCACTGACGACATTTTCTGCTTTGGTTACCCTAATCTGATAACAAGTGGGGACTTTGTTCGGCTGCTTCTGTGCCTCCAGAAGTCCTCATGTGCTGTGTCTTAACATCGACTGCAAATCAGATTAAGCTCGACTTCCAGAGTCTGTACTGCAGGGGTTATTATTTTCTGTTATACTGCTGCAGTTATTTGGCTACATCTTTTGAGAGAACAGATGAGGACAGATCGATTTTGGCCACGAAGGGAGCATCCCTCTGTACCCTCTTCTTAATGTCCATGCTGAAAACTGTAAATTTGAGCTGAAGCACAAGTAAGACCCTCCCCATTTTTAGACTTTCACACTTTCTACAACAAATTCTTTGAAAGGGAATTTCTGTCTTTGTACACTTAAGGCCGCTAACAACACGGACTGGCCACACTAAATACTTCCTCTGAATTATGCCTGATTAGTGTTTTCAGTTTCAAAAAAGTGACAAATATCGTCTTATTTCACTGTTGCCTTTATTTTCTTATTATTTTGCCTTTTTTTCATCAGAGGTACTAACATCACATTCCTATTTACACCAATACAAGTAAAAGCTCTCCATTGTAAAATAGGGTATGTTTTAAAAGTAAAAAAGTAGCACACCCAGTGTGCAGTAAAAACAATGTTATACTGTTATAAAGGATATTTTGAAATGAATATTCCTGCTGCTATGATTCATTCATTCCTATATGATTTCTGCCTGATGCAATGATGTGTAACTATATAATACTTTTTTTTTTTACTTCTGTACTTTCTGACAATTTTTGCAGAAAAAAAGGTAAAATAGTCTCCTCAGCAGTGTTTTAAGTGGATTAAAATGGAAATAATCAAGTAAGGTACAGGTACTGCAAGATTGAACTCAGTATTATTTGACTGATTATGCGTAATTGTTAATGCTTATACTTAAACCATAGAAATGAGTGCATGCGAGAAGCTCAACCAAAGTGATTTGAAAACACTTTGCCATATATTTTGGTCCAATCAATATAAGGAGATCAGAGTGATTGATCCGAGTCCATCAACCCCTTCACAGGAGAAAATAGAGAAGACCGATGAACCGAAAAAGGCTTTAAAAGTAAATAGGGTGCTATGGCCTGAGTGCTCCTGGATATTTGCCCTGAAAAAACAATAAGTGTGGTAATCTGTGCAACACCATCAATAGTGGCTGTGCGATTTGGATTTTCCTCCGCAGTTGTGAGGTACCGCAATTGTTTTCCCAAATATTGCTCGGGAAGACATCAAAACAAACAAGTGATACTCGTCTCTTGCACTCCTCGATCAAGCTGAGGTGAATTTTGTTGTTCGATCAGGTCGCGGATGATCAATTCCATGTTATAACAAAGAGGTTGTGCGGGAAGGGCTGACGCTGTGGATGCAGTGGGAGATTGTGGGTAAATATTTGAAGTGTAGCCAGACTTTGTTTACTTGAACCAAAGCTTGAGCTGGAGGCTGCTGCTGTCACATGATACATCACAATGAAGACACAGATGTCAAACCGTCTTGCCTGTTAAATCTAAAATTGAAAAGCGCCTTGTAGACCTTATGATAAAGTGAAACATGCAGTTAGATACCCACTTTTTTATCTTAAAAAATCCATGTTACAAGTGTTTGCTACAAGATCTTATTTCCAAATTCTTGATCTGACACAGATGGAGTTTGGAGAAAATAAGTTAACAGTAACAGCACGTGTGTGGAAAATTAAGATTTTTATAACATGTATTTGCATACTGTACAGTATCTTTCCTTCTCATTCAATTCAGTGACAGTAAAATTACAAATGACAATGTAGCAATCTTTCAACGCCATTGAAATAGGCCAGCGACAGGTGAATTGATTGTAAACATTTAAGCCGGACCTCAAAGAAAGGACGCACACTGAGACGTGCTTCTTCATATGATAGAATCACGGCATGACAATTTTACAAAGTCTACATTTAAATGTTTAGTGACCTTTTTGGGGACATTATTTGGCATGTAAAATAGCTGATCCAGTATCAGTGCATCTCTTCTGATTATTGTCTTTGTTCAAGGTGTTTGAGTTGACAACTATTAAATAAACAAGAGGCGCTTTCCTTTTCAGGCACTGTAGCCAATGGAATCAGAAATGTCCGAATCATTGTCATATTACACGGACAGGACATATTACTCACAGCATTATAAATATATAATAACAAATTGATTTGAGTCTGATAGGAAAAAAAAAAACAATGGGCACTTTGGGGCTCCTACAATGGCTACAAATGCATCCGGGACAATCTGTAAAAAGGTTCAAAGAGAAAAATAGTCTTGTCGCTGTCACCAGTGTTACACATCAGCATCCTACAAAGGCCGCCTTCCAAACTCCTGCGGTCAAGGGTCCACGGTTGGGACTGTGCTGACCTTGTTTCTGCTTATACGTCGTTCAGGTCGCGGCCGGGGCAGTTTGGTCTGGATCAGCTCCTCGGGGGTATTTCCAAGTGGGGGCAGCAGCCTCTTCTTGCTGTTCCTGGTTTCGGGTAACCACTGAGGTGGCAACTCAAACGGACCGAACCCGAACTGTGTAGCATCCTCTGCATCTGTAAGTGCGGCTGGCGCCACCTGTGAGGAGGAAGTGTAAGCACACGTTTGGGTCATGGAGCCCCGGGTCGCGACTGGGCCCTCTTTGGTGATTACAAGGTCCCCACCTTGTCCCTGCAGCAAGTCGTTTTTTGCTAGTCTTAAGGCGTTCTTGTGATCCTCTTTGGGACCTGTGCACACTCCTGATTCTTTAGAGGGGATCTCATTGTCCACACCCTCTTCTTCCTCAGCCGAGGGTCTGAAAATCTGTTGCTGGCCGATGTTGAACATCTCCAAAAGCTGGCTGCCAGACTGACCTGCTGCTTCCAGTCCCACCGGCTCCCCAATCACCACCTCTCCCCTCAGAGACGCCAACCCCCCGCTACTGACCACATTACGCCGGCTATAGCGTCTGTGAATCCTGGCCAGCAGCTCCAGCCAGCTATGGCGTGCGGAACGATTGACAATCAGAAACAGAAGCGGGTTGGTGAGCAGGGTCATTTTTGGGATCCAGAGGGCCGTGAGATACAGCGACATGGGCGGCTCATTTGCACCTGCCAAAACGGTGCGATAGACCACCAAAGCCCCGTAGGGGGCGCTGCAGACAGAGAAAGAAAGCACCACGGCGAGAAGAGTCGCGTGCAACTCAGCCTCGCGCTGGGATACATAGGGGATGGAGATGCTATTTTGTGGCGTCCGCAGAGCCGCGATTATCACTTTCTTCTTCTGGCTGGTGCTGAGAGCTCTGCGGATCAGCAGCATGAAGAGGAAGACCAAGGCAAGAGGGAAGATCACCGTGGTGACATTGTAGACCAACACATAAACCAAGTGGCCCAAGGAACGGGTGTGATCATCTGAGCAGGATGATGTAACATACACATCCGTGACATTGGTGACTGCGAACACAGGAAGGCTCACTAACACAGCGTGGACCCAGATGTAGATGACCAGATCTCTGGATCTTGCGTCGGAGATCTTCCTCTCTAGTGGATAAAGCACTGAATAGTATCTGGAGACAAAAAGGACATTTTCTTGAGCATGAAAATTTCAACAAAGCTTCATTTATATATTCTGCTTTTTACAAAGAGACTCACTATATGGTCAGCGAGTGTGTTCTATTGAGTATTTTGGGTATAATTAAAAGGCTTTTCAAACGTTTTCCTGGATTTTCTGTTATCAATAGGCTCAGACTGACTTACTGTAATACTGGGAAGTTGTATCAAGAGAAATATTTTGGAATTCAGCTAATTATTTTGTAAGATTGATCAAAACTGAGTTCATTTTGCACACAAAATGTATACACATTTGATTGTATTCAATATTATACGTCAAGCCTGAAAGTTTTCAATAAATTCTCTCAATCACTACAGTGAAATATAAGGTGTTGATATCCCGATATCATGAGATGCATAACCACCGATCAGCAAAGCGCACAACCAGATAAAGATTCATCACGATGCCCTGTACATAAAATCCATGTGTGTGAATATTCTACACAGTGAAGTCATTCTCTTGCCTCTATTCATCTGTACGGTGTGTTTCTACACAGAGGGTTGGATCACGGGGGAGGTTTTTAATGTGCAGCCATAATGGCAGAGCCGCTGTCCCTTATCTCCCCGTTACCAATAGAAATGTAAATGGTGTCTCACAGACGAGCGTGCTGATTATCAGCACAACACATTTTCCTGGATTGTCTCTTCAAGAGCCCATATTGGACTATATATGATGAGGCTATGAGTGCGTTGCCATCTCAACTTGTGTACATCCACAGTGATAATTATCATCCATTAGAATAAATTATTCATTGGACAGATAACATTTTGACTGTATCAGTAGGTATGGAAGCAATGGGATAACCCTTCCATTTCATTAAACAAATCAAAATAAGCCAGAAGAAAAGCTCCAAAAGCAAACCAAGTACATTTATTAAAGCGTTTGATTTATTTCGTGACCTTTTGGATTGACATGACATGAGAATGACAACGTGGCAGGAGCCCAGCGGGCTTTGGAAGCAGAGCCTTCACACCATAAAGCTTGAGTGCAAGCCTGCAGCACTGGGCTACCCTTTGCATCTTTATGTTAATTCCATGTCTTAAATTAGATTCACTGACCTGTCGAGTGCAATGACACTGAAATTGAGCATAGTGACAGAGCAGAAGAGTTTATGGAGGAACTTGATGGTCTTGCAGAGCAGCAGGGTGTGAAGCCACCAGCAGCAGTGCGGGCTGGAGCCGAGGGCCACGTCGAATGGAACACACACCAGGCCGGCACAGATTCCCGTGCACGCCAGGTTTTTGATGAAGCGATTGGTGACGGATTTGAAGACGTTGGTGCAGCAGGTGCACCACAACACCGTGGCATTACCTTTGAGGAAGGCAAGAGAGAACAATTCTTTTTCAATATGGATCCCAATGTTTGGAAATGTAGTGAGAAAAAAAAAATCAATAAAGAATGGATGTCTTTCTTGGTTTAGTCTTAATTTGCATTGTATTCTTAGATTGAAGGATTGTCCTAAAGTTCATGAATTTCTTAAGCTTTTGAGTTCCAAAAAAAGCAACATATCCCCCTGATATAGGCTAATTACTCTTGCCAGGTATAAGTAAAGACTTTGCATTGCATTATTATACTATTGTATATTTCCCATTATACATGCAAAAGGCATTGTATGTGATAATTTTTATTCTCTTTTTCTTAGCTTTTACTTGAAAGTTTTACATTCTCCTGAAGGACTATTACAACTGTATGGTTTGAATTAGAATGGTTATTAAATTCCCAATTTTCTTCCCCACCTCTGCAATCTGTACAGTCATTACCTTTTGATAGCTTGATGAAAGAGTCTAATTTAATAGATATGGAAAGAAGACAGAAGCCAACCAAGCTCGCTCAGTCTCTTCAATTACACTCGCAGTAATTATTTCATTCACTATTTTTCATATGAAATAGTATCCAAAAAAATAACTTAATCGAGTGAATCTTGAATAATTATTCAACTATTCAATTGGTGAAAGCAGATGTGCATGTTCTTTTATTTGATGATGATGACGGTGAGACTATTAATTCCAGCGTAAGACGTGAAATGGAAGAATTAGCTTTGCATTGTAACACTTGTAACAATCTTGAGTGATCAGGTCTCTATGTGAGTACTTCAGCAGGGAGAAAATAAATTCCTTATAAAACCTGACCATTCCCGATACGTAAAAACATTATATCTATGCAAAGTAATAGACTTCCAAAACCATGGATTTTGCAATGAGTGATGAGGAATTAAACTTCACCGCCTCAGACAATGAAACATGAATCATGAGGGGATGGTGCCACATGCAGGGCTGTGCATTGTTTTGCTTTTTACAGACTTGTGAATTATTTAACATTTTATTGAGTACATATTAAGCCAATAAATCTGCAGCTCACACTCTCCATGAAAGAACATTCATGAGATGAGTCTGAGTGGAATTCAAACACCAGCAAGTTAAAAGTGCTATATGTTATGTGATTTCTTTTTGATAACTAAATCAGATGCTCTGTGCACATGTAAGCTAATCTGGCAGCTGAGTTTGGTGCTCTGGCCTCTGGCTGCTGCAGTGCCTTCACGCCATCTGGGAAACTTTTGAATGTAAATTGTTGAGGGCCTTCACTCTCTTTCTTCCCTTAAAAAAGACTCTGCTTCTTTTAAGGCATAGGAGGAATGCAAATAATGGAAGAAAACTGAATATTTATAAAAAAAAATTCAAAAGTAGAGGCCACTCAGGAACACAATTTTTGATTAAACCTGTCTAATTTTGTCAGTCTTTCCTTGTGTATTTGTTGCATCCCTGAAGCAGATTTAGATGTGGAGAATCCTGACAGGCTGCGTCTAATTCAGATCAGAGTCTTGCAAGTACTGGGTTATTCAAAATAATATAATTTGCTTTGATGTGTCTCAGTATTTGCAATATTGCAGTTCTTCAAGGGGCTCTATGCATTCTGGTTGTGCACCAGGATAACTTGTATGTTATTTCAGAACATGTAATATATGACAGGTGAGCATGTTTGCTGTTGACTGAATAGTTCCAAAACGACGGAATTTTCCTAGGGCTTGTTGATTCTCAAGGTTTCAGGAAGTAGTCCCCAGAATAAAGCTCAATATCACACCAAATGTGGTTTTCCAGGTTCCATAAAAAATGACCAGGGTCAAAATACATGACACTAAGTCTTTTGCTTATCAACTCAGGACACAAAGCTGTTGTTCTCAATCTTTTATATATATATATTAAATCTTTATTATTATTATCAATCTGCTGTTCTCCAGACTGAAGTCTAGATTTGCATTGTTTCGCTAGTCGTTTTTTTCATGGTTGTTCATTTTTCTGTCTACAAGTTTACTTGTCTCTTTAATTCAGTGCTATGGAATCTGTTTGGTGTTTTATTGAAAATCAGTGGTCTCCGCTGATGAAATGGGTAAACATCTGGGTTAAAAAGAATATGGGAAAAATGAGTGAAAGCTATAAAATATCCACAAAAGGAGTTTTCAGTGCACTTGATATGAGGTAGGGGAGCATTGCTTACTTCCACTAACCCAAAGACAAAGGATTATTGTTAAGAAGAAATGTTTTCTGCCTCAACTCCTCATAGCAACCTTGAACGACAGAGTAATCACTGCAAAGATACATGGGAGATTCTTTCAACGCATGGAAGAATGGAAGAAAGCAGACACACAGGCGAGTCAGAATCAGCAGTATTACTATGCAAAATCCCTGCAGGATTTAGAGGGTGTTGACATGATTGTTAATTATCTTTAAAAAGAATGAGTGCAACATTCCCCATGGAGTGCTAACTGATATCAGGTCACCCAACATGATACCATCCTCTCCAAACCTAATTACCCACAAGGTGCTGAGTACCATTCACAGACACCCCCCCCCCACACACACACACACACACACACACACACCAATGCATGCATGCCCACAGACACAGACTCACACTGGGGAACCATGACTGGAAGCGACTCATTAAATTCAAAAGTTTACAAGATTAGATACTCTGGTCTGTTCTGAGCTATAAATAAATTTCTGTTAAATGATCAGGCTGAGATGTTTTTAACAGATCGAGAAGATATGGGGGGGGGGGGGGGGGGTTGGTTGGTGTGTGTGTGTGTGTGTGTGTGTGTGTGTGTGTGTACCATCACACCGTGTTAAACAGCAAATGGGTCAGGTATTGCTGACCCTTATACACCTTGGTTCCCTCAAGCTGACACGTATAAAATATTGAAACTGTATGTAAGCAATTATTTATTATGCTGTAGTAAATCAAATGTTCACATGTTCATGGCAGAATCTATCTAGTGAGAAAATGAGAAAATATTTCAAACACACACAGATAACTACATTAGATGAGGACATGGAAAAACACAGAAGGAAATAGAAATTAATATTGCTCCTCTACAGTTTATCTTTTCTACAGCTCTTGCTGTGCGGTATTATCCCTCTAACTGCCCTCTCCCCCGAATCGGTGAAATACAAATACTGCATGGGGGATTGCGAAAATAATTTCTCATGTGGCAAAAGGGATTTTAAGCTGAAGCAAATTTATTCAGATGCAACGTGCATTGGAGATGATAGGTTTTGTATTGATTTATGATGTTTTCCATGCATCTTTTGCCAGTCAATTTTAAAAAGTTATTCGATTTTGACGAAGGAGATTACTTCAGAACGACATGCACAGGTGAGAACATGGGAGGTAAAGAAGAACAAAGAAACAAAGAAACACATAAGAAAGCATCAATTTTAAGATCCAGGCTTATTTGACTTTTGAGGTTGAGCCAATGGAGTTTTGAGGTGACAAAGTTTGGACATCTGTTCTTTCTGACAGTCAGAACTAGTATTGTTTATAAAAGATACGTCCATCCTTTTGTTCCTGAAACACTTAGCTGGCACTCGAGGAACCCCTTGGCAACCATAATCAGAGGAGCCAATGGAAAGAAAGAGCAAACACTAATCGTGATTGCTTTTTCCACTTAGCAAACAGTGTTTCAACAACAGGCAGCAACATGAAACCAGATTATTTATGAAAGCAATTCTCATCTGATTCACACACATACAAATTAGTTGTGCAATTTTGCCATTGTTGCAAATCAGTGTTCACCATCAGTGAGGACCCTTAGAAACGTGACTCACTCAGGTGTCTAAACGTGGTAGAGGGTGCTGTTAAAATTCACACTGCGAAACATTATTTACGCACTTCATACCTTTAAGGGTGTAAAATGACGTTAGCATCAATGAGAGGCTTTGGTTTAGAAAGGTAACCACCGTGCACACACACTGCCACCTGTTCCCAGTGAGTTTTCCAAAGGCCATTCCATTCCTCCTGGCCGCAATCCCAGTTGTTGACAAAACGGGTCACTGCCATGCATCCCATGGCACATTAATCAGATTAAACAGGGATCGTAATGGAGGAAATTAGAACACGATGCGTGAGATTTAATTCCAGTCACTTTAGTAATGAGGTGTATTCACTTGCACTGTAACATCACCACAAGAGTAACACTCCCCTCAAAGCAAACTTGGTTTTATCCAATTTCAGCTCTATTTTGACAAAATGATAATAAATGTGAGCCGGAACATTTGACGATATAGAGATTTAGAGACTAGAGTCATAAAGAGAATAGGATTAGATGGAGGAGGTTGATTCGCTGTAGTGACCCCTGAACAGAGTAGCCAAAAGGAAAAAATTAGCATGTGATATTATAATAATCTTCTTTGAAAAGGTTGAGGTCATCTTCAGGACTTATTATTCAGAGTATCACACATGTGACATCACATAGATTTTGCCTGAACATTCGCGTGCAAATTAGAAAAAACAAAAAAAAGAAAGATAATTGTTTGAGTTGTGAACTACAGTGAACTGTTTAAAAAAATCCTAAGGAGCCTGAATAGCAGCTGATGTGCACATTTGATGAATTCTACATATCAAGGTCAGAGCTAGTGTCAGGTAAGCAATGGGCCCTGAACGACTTGTAAGGAGAACACAAAGTACGTACAAACAAGCGGTGACAATTTTGAATAACTAATAAAGAAAAGGATGATTCATGGCTGGAAATCACACAGCGTGTTGGATGGCAATTGCGAACTATGTCTGAACATGGTTTGCTGCTACGGTTTGCATTCGTCGGCTTTGTATTGTGCAGAGTGGCAGAATGCTTTACAAGGTAACAGAAAGGCTGGGGTTATTTTTACCAAGTCTTTTAGTCTATTTAGTTTATTATCTACAGCGCTTATCCTTCAGTCAGGGTAGCTGGGGGGCTTTCATCGGGCAAGAGGCAGGGTTCACCGTGGACCGGATGCCAGTCCATCACATGGCCACATATAGAGACATACAACCATTCACTCTTTCATTCACACATCTGGCCAGTTTAGTGTCTCCAATAAACCAACTATATGTTTTTGGGAGGGAGTACCTTGAGGAAGCCCATGCAGACACGGGTGGGAAACATGCAAACTCCACACAGAAACTGTACACTGTGGGAATCAAACCAGGAACCTTCCTGCTGCAAAGGAGAAGCGCTTACTACTTTTAGTGTTTGTAATGTGTTTTAGTTGTATTTGACATCAATGTATCAAAAGGACAGATGTTAATGCTTATCCGCTCACTGAACCTGTCATAGGGTATCTGATGAAACATAAAACCAGCACAGAAAAATCAAAGGTGACTAAAAGAAATGTTGTTAAAAGCCCATGTCGGGTTGTTGTCACTGAATTTGCTTCACTGCTGTGACTGCTTTTGCAGAACATTGGCATTGGGAGAGCCTCTTATTTTCCAAACCTTAATTAATGTGCTGTAGACTTCTTTGTTTTATTTGGGTTCATCCATGAATAATGTAGTACTAATTACTTTCCAGATACTTTATAACTACATAGCTGTTTCTATAGTTGCACCCATGAGCAAGCCAGTCTTCTGTGTTAATGGTTAAGCCTTTGGCTGCAAAGACCACAAAATTCACACTGCACCTTCATAGTAACAACATCAGCTGCACAGTAAGTGCATGCTGCCTCCAGGAAGTACACAGTGACATACTGAAAAATTCTTGTGCTCCAGTTTACTGAGGAGAGGATTCAGTCTAGAGACCTAAATGACAAGTTTCTCCCTGCTAACATGTGTCTTTTAAAGACAGGAGGTTAAAATGAGATGCAGAAAGCTTTTATTTACCTGCAAAAACATCTTTTCAAATTCCAGACATTCAGTGTTGCACAGTGAGCTCAAATAAATGATGTTCATCTTCCAAATATGCACGTCACGCTATGTTATGAATTATAAAATTGGTTTGATCACAGAATTGACTCTTGACTTTCTTTTATTTAGTTGTAACTTTCCTCTTTATAATTGGATTATCTGTGTCAATCTATCATGTTGTTTTTCTAGATCATTTCATTTCTTTTCATTCTTAAAACAAATAAATGAATGTATTGCTTTTATTTTCTCGATTCCTTATCTGATGTATTTTCTTATCTCAGCTTTTCTTTTATTGGCAGCGCAGATTCGTGTCATGTTCATTCAGGTTTTCTCTGTCCTTTTTAAACAGTTGAACTGAGTTAATTATTCTATTAACATGGAAATGTGCTCGTGTTGTCCTGTAAAAGATGCCCCTCCAGAACTTCCATCCCCATCAACCGATGAAATATCTGACATTGATTTCCCTTTGGTCAGGCGTGAAATGTGCACAAGGGACTGGCTGCTGATGTCTGACACTTTCATGGAGAAATAAATAAAAGCTTCAAGCAAGCTTTCTTTACCCTATAATCTACAATAACAATATAACCAATTTCACCAACTTGTCCCCATACATCTAAATATACATCATACATCATTTTAAGTCTGCAACTGGGAAAACCATTAGGTGTACGCCCAGCATAAGATTGTTCATGATGCTTGTGCATGTCTGTAAATATTTTTCGAGTAGAGTCCATTCGCTGTTGCAGTTTTTCACCCAATACGGTTTTACAAGATTAAGTAATTACTATGTCAATAAATTGGATCATGTTCCCTGAACAGGTACTGCCGGCATTTTTTTTTCAATGTCACAAGTTCAATTACTCATCATGCAAAATGTTCCATTTAACAATTAATGTTACTGACATCTGAGTGTTAAATGGCTACACTTGACATTAGTTTAATCTCAGACATTACATACATGGTCCTAAGAGGAATCGGGCTGACCTTCAGGTCCAACACTGAACTTAATAACTCAAAGTCAAATGGCATAAACTGTTATAAACCCTAGATTTGACGTTGATGTTGGATTTTTAGTGATTGACACTGAATGTGCCAACATTTAGCAACACTGGAGTACTGCTGGGTATATTCATGGAATAGAGATACAAGTGTATATTATATATATCTACAAAATATATGGATGGATTGATTCAAACTTAAATTAAAGGAAAAAAAACTATGAACACACACACACACACACACACACACATACTTGTACCCCAATATCATGCAGTCTACCAAGCAATTATAGTTCCAAATATACGCCCAAGAATCACAGATTTCTCAAAGCGAAGTTTGTTTGTTTTTACTAGAAAAAGGATTTACTGTCATGAGACACGTTTGTTGTGATTATGGGCTACATAAATAAAATTTGACATGACTGTCAGCTCAGCATCATGTCTCTCATCACACCAGTTACTTCGAACTAAAAGGCATTAATGTCATTTACATTCTGAGAATTTCACGTCCACCTATGGTAGTATTTATGAGATAATCGGATTGAAAAATAATAATAATAACGGTGTGAAGATAAAGTGTTCGATGAACCCATCCGTGATTCAAGGGTCTCCCGGTAACAGGTGAGTGTTCTACTTACCAAGCAGAGAACCGACGAGGATGAGAACCTGCACGGCGGTGGTGAAGTCCCGGTACGCCTGCTCTCGGGTGTCTCGCTGACGACCGTCCAGCCCGGCGCCCTCAGCGGACGGGCTGCTGGACCACCGAGTCGGCGGGCTGGAGGAGTTGAGGAGACCCAGCCAGAGGTGGGCGGCCGTGATGTTGCCTGCGCCGTCCCCGACCGTCACAGCCCGGCTCCCGCTGTCCATGTCTGTCCACCCCGCAATCCCAGCAGGTCCTTCTTTCTCCTCCTCTTCTTCCTCTTATTGAGGAGGCTGGCGGGATGTCAGCAGCCCGAGCTGGAGGAGCATCGATGAAGATGCTGCTATGGTGGTGATGATAGCGATGATGCTGATGGTGTCTCACGAAAAGCAAGAATCGGATCACGGCTCAGGCGCGCGTCGGGTCGGTCCAGTGAGAAACATGGTCTCATGACCGGGACGTCAGATCCACCGGGAGGTGACGGGGGCCAGCGGTGCGCCTCACACCCCGGCGCTGCGGCTGCGTGCGTCGGAAATCGGTCGTGGACGTGCGTGTGTTCGGAGGGAGGACGCCTCTCCCACGCATCCAGCGCGCCAACAACACCGGATCGTGGGGTGTCCCCACCTGGGGGGGAGCTCAAGGCGCCGGGGGGGCGCCGACATCACTGCGCCGTCTGGGATCCGGACGCCCGGCAGCCGCCGTCAGAGGCCGTCTATTGGTTGAACTGGCTGCTGAGGCGATCGTGCAACCGGCTACTTCCCGGCATAAGATGCGAAGGCGCAGGGGAAGCCCCTCCTCCACGAACGACGCAAAGGAACCCCACTCATTCTTATGAATAACAAGCAGCTGGTGGAGGACACCCTGGTCAATCCCCACAGCCACCTCCACAGTCTCAGTCCATAAGGGTGCCTTAAAAATACAAATTAGAAACATGATTACATGGTAAATAAAAGGAGTGTTATTGTAAATTTGAAAATGCCATGATGCAAAAGGGGATCATATAATTCAGACAGGGCTGTCCGCTTCCAGGTTGTTCTCTAACGGCAGCTTGTCACATTCCTCTTCGGTTCGAGGAAAATACCAAAACAAGGGGGCACCTACCCCGGCAACGCAAAATACCATGGTAAAGTTTAAACTTTGTCTCAGACAAGAACAAATCCTTTGTGTTTTTTTGCTTTCAACAGAAACCCCTGCACACCCACAGATCCTCCATTACAACACTGCAGTCAAAGGTCAAATGACTCAGAGAGCCAGAGATGTAGTGTTTGAATGTGGAAAAATCTTTTTATAGTGCTTAAAGATCACGCTAATGCACATGCAGCTTCAAAAACGTTAAGGATGCCAGGAACTTTATTTTCAGCCCACAATTAAACTTACAATGTATTCAGGACTGTGTTAGCGCACTCTCTAGGTGACTAAAACAAAATAAACCCAGCTATTTACAATCACCGGCCTTAACTTTCCCTCAGGAAACCCAGACCGTGGCTAAAGTTCACCCTGAGGAGAGGTCCCATGTTCTCATGGGTCTCCTTTCAACATCCGGCACCAACAAGATCAATCCTAACAGCTTAAATCAAATTTCTTCTCTTTGAGATTAAAACCCATTACGTGAAATGGAAATGTTTATTATTTTTATTCATGTTTTAACATGGGCAGAAAGGTGAACCCTGTCTTACTGTAGGTCAACTGAGGAGAGATTTCAGAATGTAGGAGTGTTGAGGAGCCACCAAGTGGCAGCATTGGCACTGATTTGCTTTCATTGGTTTTCCGCTGGAAATCTACTTGGCTGTTAAAACACATCATTGGGGACATGCTGAGCAAGAAGACTGTCTTTATGTTAAATATTATCTCAGGGGTAACGACATTACCAGGCGAAAATCAAGAACGAAGGTTCATAATGTTGTAATGCATGTAATAACAGCCATCATGGTGGTATTTACCTGATCTGAAACACTAAATACTCACAATCAATTATTTTTGTTGACACTAGGATCCACACTGACTTATTGATCTTCATTGGATAATTGCTTAGGTTTCATTTAATTATTTGAGCAATATATTTTGTTGCAAGACTTCACAATAAAAATAACCTGACACAGAAACACAACTGCATTCTAGTTATTCCCATGTAAAATATACAGTCCTATAAAAAGGGTGCAACAAAGGCTTATTATTGTCAGTGTAGACAGCACTTAACTGAGATAAATGGTGCTTTCTAACTATACATCTTCTGGCACGAATACCATCAATCTGTT
The DNA here is from genome assembly GCF_037954325.1 of Fistularia commersonii. Classification (NCBI taxonomy): domain Eukaryota; kingdom Metazoa; phylum Chordata; class Actinopteri; order Syngnathiformes; family Fistulariidae; genus Fistularia; species Fistularia commersonii. The sequence continues at coordinate 12,710,525 of NC_141303.1, read as the reverse complement.
TGCTGATTATAATTACATTCCTTGGTAACTACAGAATAATTCCAACTACATAGGCACGCGATTCACTTCGAAGTATCTCCAATGCAAGAACAAAAAGACATTCCTGATTGAAAGGCCTGGCATTTCTGCGACAATCAACGTCTGCCTGCTAACCACTCTAGGAGTCTAAGTACTTCTTGAAAAACACTTGGACTCGTTCCCACAGGTCCTCCTGAGCTGCAGAGTTGGCTTTTGGCTCACCACCGAAAGTCACGGCAAGTCCAATAGCGCCATGGTGGCTGGAAGGACAAAAAGGCATGTGAGGGACGTCCAGAAAGTGCCCTGCTTTAGCATAAGACACCAGCTCAAAGGATTCCTTGCCGTGACTTCTCAAGATCTCGGTAGCCCGGCGGGCAAAAAGAGAGCTGTTCCAGTTATGGTCATCCTCTGAAACAGCAAACAGGAACTGGCAGCTGGCACGCTCTACTGGGATCAAACTGGCCTTATATTCCTCCAAGGTAGGATCTGGTAAGGCGTCACGTACAAATAAGGGTCCAGATTGTTTGAATTCAACATTTTCAAGAATGGGTTCCAGAGGAGGCAAAATAATATCTTTGTACTGAAGAGGAATCACAGTGTTTGCATTGCAGCCGTTGATACAGACGGTTGCTGAGATACCAGAGAGGAAGGATGCCATCGATAATGCTATTCCGCCACTGTGAGAGATGGATATGATGCCAATCCCAGGACCTTTGACCTGAACACAGAGGTACCAGATTTAAAAAGACGTCAAAACCAAAACCTGATGTTATCGAGGTAGTCACGTCAAAAAACAGTTACTTTATAATTAGAAAGCTTAAAATAGTCAACGTGTTGCATTTTGCGAGTGGTTTACAAAATTCATAAATGATCACAACTGTGTTCAAGGCTATTATTATTATCATTATTATCATTATTTCAAGACCAATTACAATAAAAAATTAGCAAACTATTTGATCATATTTTGCATCACTCTCAAAACAGTGCACAAATTAGCCAGTAGGTGGTGACATTTGTTAAGGATGGATGATCTCAAATTACCATAACATATTAGTAGCCATTGTAATGGTAGTTGATACACAACATGATAAATTCTTAGGTATGGAGTTGGATATTTAAGAGTTAGAATTAAGAGTCAGATATGCACCACATAACAGGGTGCATTCTTGGGAAAAAATTAAATGTTTCCTTTTCATTTTCGAAAGTATGGGTAGAAAAGACGGCCTAGTTGAATTTGGGGAGCAAAATAATGTATCACTATTTGACACTTTTGAATTAAATATTCATCAGAAACATGATGATCAAAATGCACCAACATGATAAATAGCCTTAAATGTATATTTCTTAATATTCAGAAAAGAAAGAAAGAAAATATATATCTATATTATGCTCAATCAAATGCGCATACTGTTGCGTACAGAGAAAAAAAGATTAAAAATAAAACATTTATCCACAATACAAAAATAACTCAAAACATTTGTATCCGCATAAACAACATATTGTCCTATCATGAGGGACTCAAAGGTACTTCAGTACCATTACTGACCTCTGGTTGCTTTCTCAGATAGGTTACAGCATCTTCAAAATACTCAAGATCAAAACTTGAGGGGTTTTTCGGTAGATCCTTGTAGGATTGATAAGCCAGTGCCAGGACGACAAATCCCTTGTTTGCCAGAAGGCTGGCTCTTGGTTCACTCAGCCGCCCACCAAAAGTGTACAGATCCACAATGCCAGGGAACGGGCCTTTCCCTAAAAAATGTTAAGGCTGACATATAAATGGAATTGAATACTCACATCAATCTGCTCTCTGCTGATTATTTCTAAACAGTCATGCGCATTGTACCTGGTGGTATGAAGAGGACTCCTCGCACTCTGCCCTCCTGCACTTGTATTCTTTTCATCCCCTCCATCATGAATCCCCTTTCATTAGTTTCCCTTGCTAAGACCTCCCCGGTCTCCCCATTCAGCACTTCTATGTCAACAAGAGTTGGGCTGAGCACATCCTTCTTAGTATATTTGCTGTGTGGCGTCTCCGGTGTCAAGGCCCATAGCAGACCCATAGGCTCTACTCCAGTGTAACTCCCGCCCAGAGAGGGAGAACGACTCACATCCACCTGGCCCATGTCATTTGCTCTGTACAGGGCAGATGCTCGGAAAGTCATGCCCCTGTCATCGACGGTTTTGGACTGTAGTTCCACTGGTTTGTGAGGAACGAGTCCCTCTACTTTCACCTGCACTAGTTTATCAAATAGACATCGGACACTAGGCAGTATTTTCAAGCGGATCTGAGAGTAGGCCATTTCAGTTCTTCAGGGTACAGCAGCGGCTTGATTTGGATGTTCTCTCACAGATTTTGCGACAGTACCTTTGAACAATAGAAATAACATTAAAAGTAGGCTGATCGCCATTGCTAATCAGCAATTAACACCCAGAAATGTGACGTAAAAATGTAGTCAGTCAGAGTATAATCATTTGCAGTAGTGGTATGACACAAAGTGCAGGCAATTTGTATTCTTATTTTCTTATTTGTGACAGGTGTGATCTTTGCATACTAACAGATCCTGCAATTTGAATATTGCACTTTCAAATCATTCAATAGCTTTTTGGTTGAGAGCACAGCCAACAGAAGTTGACCGATAACTGCATACTTTGCATAAATACGATAGGATCAACAGACAAATAGGGACAAGAACTAAAAATGAAATCCAAAGATTTTCATGTCATTGACAACTTGGATTTTTTTTTTTTTTTTGACATTGACTATACAATCAACATTATGAACTGGGATTCTTTCAGAACTGCCATTTTCACTACACCAAACGACACTCTAAGAAGCAACAACACTGATGTCAATCACCATTCGATACACTGGTCAATCTTAATAAATGGTCATGAAAATGTATAAATAATTCATCTATAATACAGAGTAGTGTTAAAGTTAGGGTTAACCTGATATAATAATTCAATGTTTTAAGCTTAAAATATATAACTACTGTAGGATTATTGTAAAACTTCACTTCTGAAAGGTATTAGTTGTTCAATTGTGAGATGGAAATCAGAGTGTTGAGGGGTGACTTGAATTCTGTGTACAGGTCAGCCTCCTAATAGAGGACAGTCCAGTGTCCTGCCACCACCAGCAACACCTCAAAGAATACTGATTTCTCAGAATCCCATTATTTCGATCGGTTTTCAAATGTGACCCCAGGACTTCCTCTTAATAAATGAGATGCCCACCATATGGTAGAAAAAAGGAGGGCAATTTTTCTTCAGTCACAAGTTAGTTACTTTGTGTTTTTCAACACGGTATTAACACAGCGACGGGCGACCAGATGGAAACCCGTGAGCTTCATCCGTGTTCACGGCGTCTAAAGTCTATAAAGTATTATTGAGCAGCGGCTTCGCAGTGTAATGTTTAAATTGCTCTTACGTTAGAAAGACAGCGGGAGGGAACCGGGTGTCTTCGGCTGTTCTAAACTTTTCTGTCTGCGCATCTAGAGCTCCACAGCGACCTTACTTCCTTGTTGATAACCACGTGTCCATCAACTGACCAATCAGAGATAGAAGAATGTACACTTGGGGAACGAAGTGTAAAAACACAAAGGCAGATTCACTTATTGTTTCAACTTTTCTCTAACCGTAGTGTAAATATTTAGCCAGAAAACCAATACGCAATAATGCGTAACACGAATGTGCATTTAGTGAAAAGAAAATGGACTCCGGGGGGAAACTGGGTGGTAGGTCAAGTTAGGACAACGGAAGAGGGGAATGCGTAAACGATAACGCAGCACAGTGCAGAGTCCGTCACGACTTCGACAGGCGAAGAATTGGGGACATTTTTTTTGTTTATCTGTTTTGTATTTCGTCCGTGTACAGATAAGTCAATAAATGCATGGACTAAAGCATATCCCATTACCGGTTCAAGGTTGTCCTCGTGTCTCGCGTTTTCCACCAGGAACTTTTCGACGAGGAACCAAGGACCTTAACTTTACTGCAGTCGGTAGCTTACAGTTCAATAACTAGGTACAAGTTGTCTGTTAAGGTTCCCAGTCATCCAGATCATCAATTACAGCCAAATCTATTCGTGGCAACTGGACTTGTTTTTTTCCGTTCACCCTGAATGGGCCAGCTGAGAGAAACTAATGCGAGATCCAAATTGCTGTACTGTACGCGTATAGTTTAGAAAACACGGTAAAAGCTTGTGAGCGGTTCAAAAATGACATCCCTCGACCAATATGGTAAGAATAATTTATCAACACGAACAATAAAAAAAATCATAAACCCAACTGTAGGTTTAAAATCAATGTCCCTGAAAATGTTACATGATTTATTAGATTTTTTTTGAAAGGATACATCTCTCAGCTTGTTCCACCCCAGAGAGCGGCTCCGTAAGTTGTTCTTTATTCGTCAAAAAATATTTACTCAAACGATTTAGAGCATAACGATACCCTGTAGGAGGCAAAACAGCGATTCTCCGAACGGAAGTCAACAAGACAGTAGTCGGGCGTCACTGTCGCCCTCTGCATCACATGTTGGATTGCCTAGAATAGAGTTGGATAGCAATCGCGTTTTGAAATGTTTCATTTTTTACCAAGCGATGATGTGTCCGAAATGCTTACGGCCACCGCAGAAGAAATCTTTGGAGTTTTTGAAAAAAAAAAAAAAAAAAAAAAAAAAAAAACTATCGCTGAGTATGAGGAGATCGATTGACAGCGTAGATTGCTGGGGAGTGTTTGGAAACCCGACGTAAGGTTGATCGAAACAGGTTGGTTAAACCTTGATTTGTTAGCTGTCACCGTATAAAAAGTGATTGTCTTCCATGTCTGTGCTTCTGTGTTCCACTCCAGGGCCTGTGTGGCTGTACGTTGTCTCTTCAGGGCATCTTCAACAAAATGCAAGTGATGAGGTTCTTGCAGACCATCAGTTTTGCAAGCTGGAAAAAAAAGGTCAGTCCAGGAAAAAAAAAAAAGCACCCTGGACATTTTACATTTACAGAGTAAATGGGAACCGATCGTGAAGGAGAACAGCCTTCACTGAAGCCTGAAATGGAAAAACTTACATTGATTCCCCTGTGTGAGGAAAGTGAGGATAAGACTTAAAGTGTCGTAATTGCCGGACCAAATATTGATAACCAGCTCCCCGGTTATCACTGCTCTTAGAGCTCTCCTGAAGAGAGCCAAGATCACAAAGAACCCGAGGTTGCTGGCCCCAGATTAAACAAAAACAAATAGTCAAAGGCGTGTAAGAGACCTCTCAAATCTAGCAACTGCACTAATAGGGACAATAACTTTTTAAATGTGACACCTTTGGAAAATTCTGCAAAGTGCACCACTTGACATACCACTATAGAATCCACACAGGTGAAAAGCCATACAGCTGTGGCACCTGTGGAAAAATGTTTACCCGTATGATACATTTGAAATATCAACTTAGGTGAGATGCCACATGTGTGCGATATTTGCGGGAAAAGATTCACTCGCACCATGTATCTGAAAGATCACAATACAAGTGAATCCCCCTTAGAAGAGTCAGTATTGGGGCCGACTTGAAAACCTCATTGATGCAGATTGCAAAATTTAGATTTGCGGGGAAGATGGCGTTCTGTTTGATGTGTCTTTGCCTGCTGGAACTATTATCTCCAAGAAGAAAGAAGAAAGTCAGGAAGAACAGTTTTATAATCAATGCTGTGTAATATGAAACTTTTCTTCAACAAAAAAGATGAAAGAATAACTCTGGCTACTGATTAAGTGATGCAGTGCGGATATTTAGGGCCCTCACAATATACAATTGGGAGCTTTCCAACTTTATAGAAGTCTGATAGGCGACATGAGAAGACACTTTTGCATGACTAAAGTATCTGACAACCTGACCAAAGTATCTGACAAACCTTTTCTGTGTATGTTTTCATTTCATGTTTCAATGTGATTGTTTTTAACATTGCTGTTGTTGTTGCTGCTTTGTATTTGGGGGATGTTGGACACTGGATTGTTTGTTCAAAAGATAAGCATTAAATGTTCTTAATGTCCTTCAAATACAACTGAAGCTATTTTTTTTTTTCGCAAATCTTTAACATTCATTTGATATAATCAGTAGCATCTGCCGCAACTAAGATGTGAATTTTATTGTAAAAATAAAAACTTTTCACATTTCCTTTGGGCTCGATGAATTGTAACACGGGTCTTGCTGTAATTGGTTGATACGGGCAGTGGTTTGCACTTCTGATTCACAGCACAAAGGACTGTGGTTTGATTCCAGCAACCTTACGTTGTGGAGTTTGTTTGATCTCCTCTGTATCTGTGCGGGTTTCCTCCAAGTTCTCTGGTTTCCTCACAGAGTCCAAAAACATACAGAAGGTTAATTGGAAAAAATAGGAGAAAATGACCTGCTACTTAAAACATTTTGTCACTGTTTCCATTACTTTGTTGGAGTTCATAAAACAACCTGCCGTGTTTTGATTGTGGAGTCCTTATATTTGATGTTTCATGATTTACATTAAGTAATTGTTTTAAAACCATGGGTAAATCGGTTCCTAGTAAAGGAGGAATAAAGGATGGAAAAATTATGTTGACTGTGTTCAGGGTTATATATTGTATGTCTGTGTATGTAAAAAGATGAAGACTGCAAAACTGGAAAATGTAGAAAAAAAGCACAGTATGAAGATCTATATAGCACTTTTTTAAACTCTTCCTCAGCAATCATCCAGAACAGTCTAGATTTCCTGGCTGCAGTTGTGAGTTGTTTCACATAGGATGCTGAGTCAGATTCTTTTCTGGATTCTGTGCAGTACATTTCATGGGATGCTTGGGGACATTTGGAAAGTTAAGGATGAACTGCCTCCAATATAATCCCAGAGTATGACAGAGGATGGAGCGATTTCAATCCCAATTTAAAAAAATTCTGTCTATCAAATGTACCAGGAAAAGCACACCACTGAAATCACAAATATTTCATGAGGGATATAGAAATAATTAATCAAGCTAAATTTAACTGGTACTGTTAAATCTAATCAAAATACCACATGATGTCTCTATATGCGAATTACTATCTGATTAATCATGATTAGTCTGCTGGGTGGTGTTTCTTCTTTAAGGAACAAAAAGTTTTAAGAGTCAGATCTCAGCAGCTGAATAAAATTTTTTTTTTACTCAACCTGTTTAAGAGCAATCACGAAATTTCAGTAGTCATCAGAGGGACCACAAATGCAACATGAAAGTGACATACATTTTGAGAGGAGAACAGAACGGAAAAGGAAAAAAGATTCAATACACATTCAACAAGAGTTGAAGTCAGCAGTGCAGGACTAGGAAGAAGGAAAGTAAATAAAGTCATAAATTCATTAGAGGTATGAAAGGCCTCATGTTTTTTTTACACTTGGAATTTAACCTTTGATCTGATTTTTTTTTAAGATTTGCGGGAAAGTTTGAGTCATTCTCACAGAGAGAGCAGTAAGAAGTTTGAGAAACAAAAAGGGCCAAAGTGCACAGCAATTCTTCCTATTTCCATTCCCTTGCAGCTTTTTAAGGAAAATGACAGAGATCAGGGGAATTGAGTCAGATCAACAGTGGAATGAGTAAGAAGGGGGAAAATGCAATTGAAAAGAATCCTGGACTAGATTGTTTTAGAGGTTGTCATTGTGTGGTTTACATACAATAATGTTCCTGCTTTTTTTCAAGTATTTGATTGATGACTTTCTTTTTCCAATCGGTTTTCCAGGTTATTCCAAGGACCAACCAGCCAAAACATGGCAAATTCAACAGACCATATTCATTATTTGTGATGTGTGTTTCCGCTGGTACTTTACTTTTTGGTGAGTCCTGTGACCAAGAACAAAATAAGGCCTCTTTAATGACTGCACACAAGTTAATGACAAAATTTTGTTAATGGCAGCTTTTCAGTCTTACTTATAATTAATGAAAGTCAGGCCTTGTTTCAACTTATATACATCAAGTCCACGAAGGGACACAAAACAGGGAGGGAGCCTCCCTGTTTTTGTGTTCCAACTAAGAGCTTTAAAATGGTTGTGATGTGAGAAGTCAGAGCTTGGTGTTGTTAGTAATCTAGGATTAAGGAAAAATGTTCTCACTCTAAAAGTTAATTTTATTATTTTTGTGTTACTTTGTGATTATTCAATTGTTGTCTAGTTATGTATGAGGTTTACATGAGAAGGATTCATTGTATAGATAATGAATGGGTCAATTGAAGACTTAATTATCCATAGATTTGAATGGCGGACTTGGATGGGTGTTTGACTACATGTGTCCCCTGGGACTGACAGCTGACCAGTCCAAGTTAAAACCTGTCTCTCACCCACTTAGAGTTGTGACTGGCTCGTCTTTAGAATTAATATCTATAATTCTATGTCATGTGGCACCTTTTTGAGAAAATTATAAATATGGATATATGGATGGTTAAATTATTTAGGTTTTCACCTTTTGGCTTAATGTCACTAATTTAATTACAAAACTACAAGTAAGTAGCGCTTTACTGAGTGCAAAGGTTAAATGTAGTACCACTCCTGTTGATAGAGCTACAATTTTACAAACCCATTTCATGTGAGATGATTTATAACTATGACCTGATATAAAAACAAAGATGTCACTGCAAAATCCTGATGGTGTTATTGTATGTGCTAAGCACAAACTAACTATGTTACCTTGATTTTATTTATGAGCACAAACTAGGAACACTAAACCCTTTAAGAATATGTATATGGGCTTGATATTGTGTAAAGTTCATATAAACAAGTTGACTTTGAAAAAAAACATTGGCAAAGTGTTCTTTGAACAGCTCAGCTGGATACCATAAATACATGAACATCTTTCTATTGGACATATTTTGCATCGGAACGTGAATTTTAGCTTATCTTTTGCTGAACTGGTTTTGAAAGTAAACACACACACACACACACACACACACACACACACACACGCACACACACACACACATATATATATATATATATATATATACACACATAGACATAGACATTATATATGTGTATATATATATACAGGACTGTCTCAGAAAATTAGAATATTGTGATAAAGTTCTTTATCTTCTGCAGTGCAATTACAAAAACAAAAATGTCATACATTCTGGATTCATCACAAATCGACTGAAATATTGCAAGCCTTTTATTATTTTAATATTCCTGATCATGGCTTACATCCTAAGAAAACTCAAAAATCCTATCTCAAAATATTAGAATATCATTAAAAAGTCATTTTTGTTTTTTCAATTTCGTCACAGAAGAACTTTATCACAATATTCTAATTATTCTGAGACAGTCCTGTGTATATATATATATGTTTGTACATATATATATATGTACATATAAATCTACATACATATTATATGTGTGTGTGCGCGTGTGTGTGTATTTTTTCTTTGTTTGTTTTTGTTTTTTTATTATTTTTTTTTTCTTTGTTTCCCCACGTAGATTTATTATGCCCTTACTCTGAAATCCAGCCCAGCGTGGCGGTTGACTTGTCGCATATAGTTCCGCCCTTTTTAGCAAGTAGCCATGGAGACCGCGCGAGAGCGAGGCAGCTGGGAGAGTTCTCACAGCGAGCGTTTCCGCTCACCTAAAATAAAGAAGCCAGGGAGCCGAGGGGCGCGGAGCGACGCGACGTTGCGGAGGAAATAGGCGACGGCGTTGTTTGTCTGCCTGCGCCCGTTTTTGTTTTTTATTTATTTTGCCACGTAACACTTTGGGGTGGTGTTCATTTAAAGAGCTTTAATGCTTCGAATGTGAAGTAAAGAGAGGAGGGCCGCTGCTGGTATAACCTTTACGCTGGTGAGTCGTCTTCTTTTCGCAAGCTAAGCACAGAGAGGCCACTACGAGCTCCCTTGTTCTCTCCTTCTCGTTCAAATGTTGTCGGTTACATCATTGTGGACGGTAGAACGATGTCTTTTAAACCCGACGACGTGATACTATTGAAAGGGAATTTCAAGTTGCCAGTTTCATGTTCGTCAACTAGCGAAAGTGGACTATTTGTCAAGCTAGCCGCGAAGTGCGAATGTCTCTCGGTGTATATCTTTTTTTGTGCTCTGCCAGCCAAGCATAGCGTCACGTACTGGACGTATTACAAGTTTACAGCAAAAACGGTAATGAATGTCTTCCGTGTTTATGCGGACTTCCAGGCTGTGAAGCCGGATACGCGAACCTTGGCACAGTCTTAAGTGGTTAACAGCTGTAACGTTATTGTATTGCGAGGTCGCGGTCATGTGAACAAAAACACGTCAAATTATGGCACCACGGTTCGCTTTTAGGGTTGACACGGAGGAGCCGAATGTGCCACCGAAGGGATTTTAAGATGTATGAATGGATAGATTTTTCGTAATTTCGTGTTCACTGGTTTGTTTTTGTCTGACGTGTGTGTGTACGTGCGCGTGCGCGTGTTGTCTTGGCAGCCCACCGCACTCTTTGTTTAAATAGCTCGCAGCACAGTTGCACGTGTCGAAGCGTGTGACTGCTTCAGGGCTGCCTGGCCGGAGACAGTCCTGCGGTGGTGGGCTTTCCACCGTCTCTCTGAACCCGGTGCTCCGCTTTTCCTGGCTAGCTTTCTTTCGAAAAAAAAGTTTCGGTCATTTCCTCATTGCCGTTTAGTATTCGCAGTAATTGTTGCCAGAACGAAGGTTGAGCAATACAAGTTTTGCCTTTTTGCTAAAGTGTTCTGCACGGTGATCGCGGCGATGGAGTAATAAGTCTTGCACTCAAAAAGAAAATCTTCTCACAACTTGCCACGTCACTTAAATTGGATAGGTTATTTAAGCCGACATTGAAAGGCTGGTTTGCGGAACTGGCATCACCTAAGAGTAAATATTATATACATACGTATTTAACTCAAACACAATTACAATGTTGGTATAGTATAGCCCATCTGTTAGTAAGCAAATTGTATTCACTCCATGAGCTGTTGTTTGACACAACAAGATATCACTGTTAGAAATTCATTCCTCCCCGGCAAGCATAAACCCACTGTTGGTCAACACTGACTGTCTCACCAGTGTTCACAAACAAAACTGTATTGTTTATCCCACTCGTCGTTTCACTTTGACTTGCTCTTAATCCCAAGACAGAATAGCAGCTCATAATATATCCATCCTGCATTTATTTCCTGAAATCCTCCATTGCTTTTCCTACATCACATTGGAGAGCAAGAACCAGTTTCAAAGACCTATTTCTTTTACATATATATCGTATATATCAACTATCATTATTTGATAGTATTTTGTGTCATACTGACTTCAAACATTGCACACACTGATGCTGCCATGAAAGAAATAGAAGATAAAGTGAAACCTTGATGGCTGTTAAAAGTTGAAACTCTTTCTAAATCAGCACAGAAGTTATGTCTCCCAGACCAGGAAGCGAGCCTTTCTTGTTTGACAACTTAGCTTAGAGAGCAAGTCTTGTGAGTCAAGATAAGAACCATTCTTGGCATCTGTCCTATTCTCAGCTTTCCTTTCCTGCTATCACTGTCAGCATACAGTAGTTTCTCTTAATTTTCAAAACTTTTTTTTTCACCTTTTTTTAACTTCAGATGGAATTCACTACATCACTTGTTCTTTTGCTGTCCTGTCATTTTTGGTCCCATTTGTTAGGGCAGTAGAGTAGGATGCTCAGGGGCTCTGGGTCTTAACACCACATAATACTTCATAACAAAGGGTCCTTTCTGTGCTGCCATGCAGAGCTCCATCTTTGGGCTCCCTCCGCAGGCCCCGACGGGCTCTGCCAGCTGCAGTTGCATTGGGCCTATCGGGTGGAAATCTCCTCTTGGCTGTTTCTTTTGCACAATGAGTGCTCTCTGTTCCCAGACACATGCCTGTGCTGCGGCTCTCCTTGGATCCCTTTGCATTCTTGAAGCCTGGGCAGCTGAGAAACTGCAGTTGCAGCCTGCTTGCTGGCTGGATGTCTCATTGGTGTCTGAAGTGGTGTGTGTGTGTGTGTGCGTGCGTGCGTGCGTGCGTGCGTGCGTGCGTGCGTGCGTGCGTGCGTGCGTGCGTGCGTGCGTGCGTGCGTGCGTGCGTGCGTGCGCGCGTGCAGTTTAAATATTTGTCAATGCCATTAAAAACATACAGCTACTGGTGTACTTGGCTAGACTCCTCAGATGATTATGCTCATTATTTGAGCTGTCTAAAGCCAATCTCCCCAATTTTTTCAACATGTTGTATCAGCTCAAATAAAATAGGAGCAGTTTTCTAGTCATGAGGGGTCTTGTCCTCCTCATTTCAATACTCAAACAGCACTTCTTTCCATTACAACAGCCAACAGAAAAGTGTCTCACATGTTTCAGAGCAAAGCAATATGTGAATTGAAGCTGTTGTTTGAGTAACATGAATGAGTAAGTCCAAGACAGTTATACTGACAAGTTGCAAGGGATCAACACATTAGGTGTTTTTAAAGATGTGTTAACAGCAAAAATAGACTGATAGTAGCTCATGGCTGAATGTCTTCATTCATTTTCTTTAAGGATACTAGAATGAAGATTAGGTTATTCCTGTATCACAATCCTGGAGAGGGAAATGATCATTAGCTATTAATGACAGCTTCAATTGTAATATATGTGAACAATAAGGTTGCTCTGTTTACAATACTTTTACAGAGTAAAGATATTAAACTGTCTGAATCTAGTATTTGCCTATTGTGATATTGTCACACTTGTTGGAATAAGCTCTGATTATAAAAATGACTATTGATTTAAGTACTGAAAACTTCCAGCTTTCTCATCTCATTTATCATTGTGCTGCTTATTTTCTACATGATTCTTGACTATTCAGCGATTATATTTACCCAAAATCAATAAGCTAACTTCAACTGCAAGTAGAAAAATGGTTTTATGGTTTCATACATTCTGAGTTAAAGAGCCTAAAATCAGTTCAAAAATAGTTATTAGTCATCTGAACATATTTAAAGTTGTTTAAGTAAACCTGGAATTGAATGTGTAAAGTTAATGAACAACTTCTGGTTCTAGTGAAACCCATCTTAAACCACCCTATAATGTCATTAGTGAGTTATACGCACAAACATGAAACCACTCTGATAAAAGTTCTTAGAAATTTCTTTGGCCCCTTGAATTGTTCCAAGTAATTGGTATGCTCCATTCTGATACCTAAGTGCATGGTTAATGGCTTTCCTCTTTCTCTGTAGCTTTTGTGTGAAAGCAATTTAGCTAATTCTGCCTATGTTTTCACTTTGCAAATGTACTAGTCAGTCAATTCTATGCCCTCAATAGGAGACTAAGCCTGCATTCTAAAAACTACCTCAAGTGATCATTTACATCTGACCTGAGCCTTTAGAGCAAAACATGCTATTTTTGCCCCGCATCTGACTTGAATTTGTCCTTGATAAGTGAAAGACATTAATTTCAGCAAGTGCATCACCTGAATTAGCACAGGGTATATCAGTAACACAGACTGAGCTGCAGACTCTCCCAACATGGACAAATGAGAAAGCATCTATGAATCAAATTGCTGGCACCATCCCTTGTATGTGTTTTTGACTGTTTGCCCTTTGGCTTAATGTACTGTCCAAAGTGTCCTGCCAAATCTGCCTTACGTCATTGTTTCCCAATGGGCTGCACCGCATGCAGGTAGCTGTGCCTCACTGTCGCATCCTGGGGTACATAAGGAAGATGGTGGCCATAGGGCTGCACTGTTGTTAGTCTATGTTTGCACATTTCTACACATTTTAAATGGCATTTATCTTCAATAATGGCATTTATCTTCATTTATCTTCAATAAATAAATCTTTTATCTTTAATAAAGCATAGTGTGGGGTTACATTGATAGTCAGATTTGAGATGAAAAATCTATGGTTCATGTTGTAAAGATTTGGGTGGATTTGCAGCAGCACACTATTCAAATGTTTTTATATGCCATCAGAAGATGTTTTACATCCCAATAGCTTGAGTACATATCAGCTATAACTTAACAATTTTCGTACATACAGTATGTGTCCACCATTAATTTAGCCATCACAGCAGCTCTGGCTGATCAGTGTTAGTACCAGTGACCATGTGGTAGATCTTCATTCAGTCTCTGGCCTGTCAGTACAGCCATGCTATTACTGAAGCATTAGTACAGTAGCCTGGTATAATTTTGATATGCCATCTCTCCTCTGAGGGTATTCTTTCTGGCTGCTGGCCACTTTCCCAGAAAATACCACAACTTTACCCATACCAAAAATTATGTGCTCCTCATCTGGTTCATGAAATTGTTTGTTTGATTCGTATTCCTCAGTCAACAAATACATCATTTTTGGTAAATAGTTAAGTTGGTATTATCGAAAGCTTTTTGTGGATTTTTTTTCTCTTTACATTCAGCCACTTATTGAAAATGCCTACATTTAGTTCTTTTTGGTCTTGGTACTCCAGTACTCCTGTACTCCACGTCAGTAGGGAAATATCTAAATTTAGATTCATTTTTTAAACTGACAAATAAAACAGATGGTTTGCTATCTACAATCAGAAGTAAAGGAATAATGCAGTTGTTGCATTGGTAAACTGTACCAAGTCATACATCTGGTCAGACGTTTCTGAACGCCTGACAGTTATGTTTCCCCAGCAGGGAAAATGTGTGGTCATGGACTTTTCTGAAGTTTTCACTAGGCAGAATTATTCACATTCTGATTGAAATGAAAGTGAAAAACATCAAAGTTTGTGACAGAGTTATTCTGTATTTTTTCTTAATTATGTGAAATGGGATTTAAAATGTAATACATAGCATAGCAAAGTACATGAATCAGAAAAAATCCTTGCATTGATTAAAGCTTGCAGAAACACCGGTCTAGTGGAATGGATGTTCTCGAAATTTGCAAAAAGCTAGAAAATTTTGCCATATCTTCACTTTTTTTTATACACACACCATACTTTAGCCTGCCTCCTGTGTACAGTGCTCTTACACCATCTATAAAAACGAGATGGCTGGTTTATTTTATAAGATCTTAAAACAAGCTAGAGAATTGAAGAAAGATCACAGGGTACCTCCTACTGTTTCTTACCCTTCTGTTATTTAAAGAAAGTGAGCTGGGAATTGTTTTACTGCATGTGTGCCACAACATGGAAGGGAAAATACATGCAGAGATTCATGCAGTTATTATCACTAAACCTACTGCTATGTGATGATGTGCTGTGAAGGCTATTTTTCAGTTGCACACGGTTTCTCTTCCAATCTATAGCTCCCCCTATTTCCTGTGGTCTCTCTGTTGCTTTTGGTTACGTAATCCTTGCTGAATGTTGATAGTAATCCGTGTTCTCCCTGCCCCCTCTCTCTATCCCTTTCTCTAAATGTGGCCTGGACAGGTTAAGCCGAAGAGAACTCTCACTGGCTGCCAGAGGAAAAGATGTGCGATGGAATGGTAGCATTTCAGACGAGAGCCCTTTCCTCTTCTTCCTCCTCCTCTTCCGTCACCCCCTCCACTTTTGCCCACAGGTTCACTGCCTCCATGCTTCTCCTCCTCTTCACTCTGCTCCCTTATGGTTACACATCAGGTAAGACACACACACTCTGTTTCCATGCCACCTCCTAGACAATGCTCATTGACAAAATGGCCATCTTTGCCTGTCTCTGGTGAATTGATTGAGGTTATTTCCCCTTGCCTTGCAGGTCGGTAAGATTAAATTGACTTTCTTTACCCTTAGGTCGGTCAGGTTACCCTGTGGGACCTCAGTCCCACCCACTGAGTCTGTTCACCACCTTAATGAGTCACAACAGTTTTCCCTCCTCTATTAAGTGGAACGAAGGAATGATGTTGTTCGTGGTCACATTGCTGTCATAAGGTTTTAATCAGCCATGACATTTTGTGTCCCCTGAGAGCTTTTATTGGAGACTTTGGTTATTAACCCACAAAAGGTTCTCAGGTCAGATTTTCCCTTCCGCCTTAAAGCATAGGTTAAGATCTAATCGTGTAATCTTTGATTGTGAAGTACCACATTTTCAGATTGAAATTGGCTTGTGAAAGACAGTTCACATCAAACTTTAAAATTTATTTAAGGAAATTTAAAGCACTGCAGGACCAAAAGCTTGCAACATTTGTATTTTGATTACTGCAGTGTCATTGCACCCCTGACAGCTTTTCCTTCACTTTAGCCCTGCAATGTTTTAGTTCTCCCTCCTATACACACACATATGCAAGCACCATCTAAACAAATGTATAACCGTCACACCTCTCCCCTGTATATACCCAGCTTGTGAAACATGCCAGATGTCCTTGATAAAAAGAGTGCTAGGGGAGCTTACTCATACATACATACATACATACATACATACATACATACATACATACATACATACATACATCTGTGTGAATATGAATATATCTGATATGCGGTTTAGGGCTTCTGGATTTATTTTTATTGTAATGTTTGTCAATTTTCATTCAGTACCATGAAAAAATAAATGTGTTCATGGGGATGGAACAACATGAGAAAGAAATGCAAGAGATATGAGTAGATGAAGTAAAGGAGGGGGCATTGTTGATCCCAAGTGTTGCAGCTTTCCTCTTATGTAACACATGTGATTCATGTAGAGCACAGAGGGTTGGTATCTCACTCGCATTCTCTACCCAACATACACACACAAACGCACATGCACTGCCAGTGCATACCAATACTAAGTTCAATGTGACCTCAAAGTCCAAGCCCACGTGCTCTGTGTACTATGTGTCTGTATATGAATATGTGTGCGATCCTCTCTTTGTCTGCTCTACATTTGACTATTTGTGGATGTAGTACTTAATAACATCACGTTTTGGGTTCTCAATATTTCTAAAGTACCCTGTGTTGCCTGTGATCTTGATAGTTGCTGTAGAGCCCAGGTAAAACCTCGGAATTGTGTGCCTTGCACTTTATGACTGCTGATCAACTGATGAAGGCCAGTTAGTCCTCTAAACTTGGTTACTTAGAGTGTTTCCATGGGTTCATAGAAAGATGGTGATGTACAAAACCTTTGGCATCATTTTAGCTAAATGAAAGAATGTAGCTTACACAGTCTTTCTAACTTAGTTCTGGCTTGCTGTCCATATTTTATTTTGAATTCTATATATTATTTGGATAACTGGAATCCAACTGGAAGAGGTTGCAGAGATGAAGATGTTGAGGTTCTCTTTGGGAGTGACCAGGATGGATAGGATCAGGAATGAGTCTATCAGAGGGACGGCACATGTTCGATGTTTTGGAGAGAAGGTCAGGGAGGCCAGACTGAGATGGTTCGGTCATGTACAGAGAAGAGATAGTGAATATATTGTTAGACGGATGCTGGAACTGGAGCTGCCAGGCAAGAGGTCTCGAGGAAGACCAAAGAGAAGATTTATGGACGTAGTGAGAGAGGATATGAAGGTAGTTGGAGTGAGAGAGGAAGATACAGAGAATAGGGTTAGATGGAGAAAGTTGACTCGCTGTGGCGACCCCTAACGGGAAAAGCCGAAAGAAGAAGAAGAAGATTTGGATAACTGGAATCTTCATGGTTGTCTGGGTGAGACATTCTTTTCTATGAGACATGAGGGGTTTCAGATCAGCACCACAAATATTTCTTATCTTTTGAAAATGTGATTTATGTCCTCTGTCTTTTGCCGAAGTCCACTCTGCTTCACAGGACTCATCTCTTTATTTGAATACCCTAGGTCAAGGGTGTCAAACTCATTTTCACCAAGGGCCACATCAGCATAATGGTTACCCTCAAGGGGTCTCATGTAACAGTAATAGTATAAATGTTACTAAAAGTAACCTAATGTGAAATAAATGTAACTACCCTGTAAAGCTAAATAATAGAATTCATTACTCATTCAAATCCAAATTGTTACATATGCATTTGCAAAATTGGAAAAAAAAGTTAATTAGTTGCTCTGAATTTATTTGCAAATTGTGGTGGAAAATAAGTATTTGGTCACCTACAAACAAGCAAGATTTCTGACTCTCACATACCTGTAACTTCTTTTTTACGAGGCCTCTTAGTCTTCCACATATTACCTGTATTAATGTCACCTGTTTGAACTGGCTATCAATATAAACTACACTTGCCAACAACCTCAAACAGTCACACTCTCAACCCCAATATGGCCAAGACCAAAGAACTGTCAAAAGGACACCAGAAACAAATTTGTAGACCTGCACCGGGCTGGGAAGACTCAATCTGAAATAGGTAAGCAGCTTGGTGTGAAAAAATCAACTGGGAACAATTATTACAAAATGGAAGACATACAAGACCACTGATGATCTCCCTTGATCTGGGGCTCACCCCGTGGGGTCAAAATGATTGCAAGAACAGTGAGCAAAAATCCCAGAACCACACAGGGGGACCTAGCGAATGACTTGCAGAGAGCTGTGACCAAAGTAACATAAGCTACCATCAGTAACACACTGCGCTGCCCGGGACTCCAATCCTGCAGTACCAGACGTGTCTCCCTGCTTAAGCCAGTACATGTTCAGGCTAGTCTGTAGTTTGCTAGAGAGAATTTGGATGATCCAGAAGAGGATTGGGAGAATGTCATATGGTCAGATGAAACCAAAATAGAACTTTTTGGTAAAAACTCAACTTGTTGCGTTTGGAGGAGAAAGAATGCTGAGTTGCATCCAAATAACACCATGCCTCCCTTGAAGCATGGGAGTAGAAACATGCTTTGGGTCTGTTTTTTCTCCAAAGAGACCAGGACGACTGATCCGTGTAAAGGAAAGAATGAATGGAGCCATGTATCGTGAGATTTTGAGTGAAAACCTCCTATCAACAAGGGTATTGAAGATGAAACGTGGCTGGGTCTTTCAGCATGACAATGATCCCAAACACGCTGCCTGGGCAACGAAGGAGTGGCTTCGTAAGATGCATTTCAAGGTCCTGGAGTGGCCAAGCCAGTCTCCAGATCTCAACCGCATAGGAAATCTTTGGAGGGAGTTGAAAGTCTGTGTTGCCAAGCGACATCCCCAAAACATCACTGCTCTAGAGGAGATCTGCTTGGAGGAATGGGCCAAAATACCAGCAATAGTGTGTGAAAACCTCAGATAGTGATTCTCTGGATTTTTTTTTCATTCTGTTTCCCATAGTTGAAGTGTACCTATGATGAAAATTACAGGCATCTCTCATCTTTTAAGTGGGAGAACTTGCACAATTGGTGGCTGACTAAATACCTTTTTGCAGACACTGCCTCATAACACAAAAGACATTCTGGTTTCTGTCCATGAGGCACAAACATGTATTTGCCTTCCCATCTTTCTTGAAACAGCCTTCCATCTGCATCAACTTGTCTCTTCCTGGACGTCTGGGGATAATTTGTATTTCTCAATTCCACTTGTTGAAATTGGCATTGATGTGGATACACTGCATTCTAATAACAGGATGCGGTCACGTCACGGGTAACATGATCGCCATGAATTGTGGGAAATGTAGTTTATGGTCAATGCACGTGTTTCATTTACTTTTGTTTGAAGACAATCAGACCTTTTAAGATGTTCTCACGGGACACATAAAATGATGTGGTGGGCCACATTGGCCTGCGGGCCTTGAGTTTGACACATGTTGTCAAGGTATAACATCATGGACCTCCGATATTTAAAAAATTGCATTGCATGCAATGGGGGGTAAAGTCATATTCATCTACTTCTGGCTCATTTGTGCTACCTTTCAGTTCATCTTTAGTCTCACTAAAGTCTCTTTTACAAATATTAGCATTTTTAAATGTAACAGAACAATAGTAGCTGAACATGTAGTCACTTGCAGCACTTAAGCTGCTTTAGTAGCTTTATGGTATTTTGATGAAATCCAAACCTTAATTTTTTTCACCCCCCACCCCCACCCCCACCACACCCCCAGTAAGCAGTACAACTTTTTAGTTAAGCAGAATTGCTTACATCCCATTAAAAATAATGTAGGATGTGTTGGATTAATTTGCATACCAAACTGTGAAGTCTAATGTTGAGCATGCAATTAAATTCATTGTCACAAAATGGCAAAACTTAAATCTTTAGCCACCCATTGTTTTTTTCTCTTGCTGACTTACATAATTCACATAAGTAATCCCTTGACTTGTTCCAGAGATGGATATTGCTCTGGAAATGTTCATGAATATGAAATTGCATCAGTTTTGACAGGTTCATTTCAAATGCATACAAACAGCAGTGGCTTATGAATAGGATGGGTACTCGATATACTAATAGCACATATACACAGTAGAGTGAAATCTGTCAACACCCAGGATTTGCAGACCACACTGAAAAGAATTCAACCTCTATTTGTTTGGTTTCTAGTGTGTCTGCCAGAAGGTGATCACACAATGTCCTGGAGCTTGCTGCATTTCTTTTTTTTGTTTGTTTGTTTGTTTTTTTAATTCAAGGTTCTAACCCTTTCTTTGCTCTTGATTGCTGTTGTACCTGCTGCTGGTTCAACATGAGTGCATTTCTAATTTTTTTTAAAAACAGTATCTGATTCTATTTGTGTCTCTACTGCTCAAAGGTTCTTCTATAAGGAACAGCATTGTAAAGAATTATTAGCAGTACAAAAGCATTGTAAACAAAGCATCACTGGATTTTTTTTTGGGGGGGGGATAAAAAGGGTGATATTAAGGGCACTAATCAAACTTTACTAGCAAGGGTTTCTAAATTTTCCAGGCAAGGTGTGTCTTGACAGTGAGTCAGAACTAAAAGAATAAAGGTGGAGCAGGATACATCAATGTGTCATTTTATCTGGTGGCAAGAAGCACTGTATGTGAAATCTCCTAAATAGCATGTAAATTGGCCAGGAATGTTTGAGCCTCCTTGAGTAGCATAATGTGTCGATCAATGTCTTCTAAATAAAAACAACAGAAAATATATAAACAAAAGAATGCAAGAGATACATTTTGGGAAAGCACCAACTACTCATACTAAAATGGCATGATTCCTAATCTGAAACGTAGCAAAAACTGAACCAACAAAAGTATTTAGAGATAGCATGAACATGTAGCCTGTAAGAGGAATTGGTGAGATGTACTGCAGAGAAATTCCCCTTTACTTATCTGTCAGATGAAAAAGTTGTCACAAGTGAGTTGGACTCTGCTGGCCCTTTATGACCCTTTTAAATTGATATACAATATACCAGAATTATTGTATTGTGGATTGGGGATGAAAGCAGTACATGAAAACCCCAGTGGGGACTAGATGGATTCCACAAACAAATGTGCTATGTGCCCTGTGTGGTACAACAGTGGGTATGGCTGAGAGAGCTGGAGATGTGGCAGTTGCCGAGATTTGTATCTTCTTGACAATTGATTGTAAGCCATTTTTGGAACATCTTTACTTGTGATCCTGATCAAGGCTTATTGCTTTTGCCAGTCCTTTTGTCTTATCAACTCTTGTTTCAGACTGTTCCAGGGATATCATGATTTTTTTCATGAAAACGAGGTTGCGCAGGCTAAAAAAAAAACAAATACTTACAAACCTTATAACTATGTTCTCTGTAACAACAGAATAGACTCTAGAGGCTTGCATAGCGTCTTTCTGCTGACCACTGGAAAATATTTGAATGAGCCTTGCATTTCTTCAACAGCTGTAGTTTTGACCGTTTGAAACTTGGAACTTCCTGCAGCCTAACAAAGGCGGTGTGTGAGCAGGACAAAAGGCTCGGGTTTTGTCTGCCAACAGATCGTAGTTCCCAGTGCTGGCTGAAAGATTTCAATATACAAAAATTCCACAAATAGTACAGCCTGCAGACGGTCAACCCTTAAGTCTGAATTGTTCCCCGAAGTCCTGTTAGCTGTTAACAAGGTGGCTTGCAAGCAGCAAGAAATAAAGCAATATGCTGGCTGAAATGTGAGAACAAAGACTGCTTTTAGTGAACCATTGGAAGCCATGGGCAACCCACAGCAAGCTGGTGCTCAAGCAGATCAACATCCTTCAATGAGGACTGCTAACACATTATGCATGTATTTGAGGGTGCGGGAGGCTATTTTGAACACAGTTCTGCACTTTTCCCAAGATGTCTATTCTTTTTATCTCCCCTGTTCCTTTAAAGCTCCAACTATTAGCCAGATGCAACTGGAGACCATTAACGGCTGTCTGGTCCAATCCATCAAGCTTTCTCTTTCATTACCTGTGTGTTTGTAACTTCGGCCATCATTTTCTGCCCTTGCCCAGTGTCACTTAACAGCTCTTCCTCCCGATCAATCCCCAAAGGGAGATATAAATGTCGAGGCAGAAAAAGCTATATTCCATGGACAGAGATACTGCATTGCAGGCAGGTGATACAAAATACATTTAATTTTCATCAGTTGAACAGACAATTCAATTATACATTGACTGTTCTTGTTGGGAAGAGTCATGTTCATCGTATCAGAGGATGTAATAAAACAATCTCACTACAGTTGTTTAAATTTTTTATTGCTTTTGGCTTGAATGTTTGCTTTGACTTAGCACTTCACATAACTTGTTTTAATTCTTGGTCAGTTTTCTGTGGGCATTCTTTCTATTTGCCTTTTTTTTCTTGGAATTTAATTAGTCCTTGTAACAACACAAACTCTTAATTTTTTTTTCAATGCGCAACTAAATCTAATTATTATAATCACTGTATTACTTACCCAAACCATAGTTAAGACCAGGGTTTGGACAAACTACGGCCCACGGGCCACATCCAGGCCCACCAAAGATTGGTACAGAATTCATACTTGATTTGAATGATTGCATTAATTTGACTTTGACTTGTAATGACAGGCATTTTAACACCAGGAAGTGCATTAGGCATAGTGACTTGATTTTGTGGCGCCCAAGCCACTTCCTGTTATCACTCTTTTACTGCTCAGAACCCATTTGAAGCAATGTCAAAGAAAAGAAAAGTTAACAGCAGTAGAGACAGCATGTATTTTATGTCCTGAGAGTTTCAAAACATATTTGAAAAAAAATTGCTTATCATGCAGGACAGTGACGCGCCGTGTTGAAGTAATTGACGAACACTTAACTTGCAGGCTAAACAAGAAAGCGGAGTCATTCACATTGTAATCTTTAGCAGTAGACTGAAGCAGTGACATAAAGGACACCACTCAGCTTTTAATTATAATCAGAGGGGTTGAAAATTTTGCGATAACAGGAGTTTTTGGCTATGGTATCCCTAAAAGGAAAAACATGGGGAAAGGATTTATATAACAGTGTGTCAGCGGTCATAAAGAGGCACAGGCTACCTTGGAGTACGCTAGCCAACGTTACCACAGATGGATCACCAAATCTGACGGGAAAAAATGTTGCTGCTCAAAAGAATCCAGGACAGGGTGAAAGAGGACAACTCTGAGCATGTGGTAATTTTCCTACACTGCATAATTCACCAGGAAGCACTGTGTAAATCCGTGTTTCAGTTTGACCACGTAGTGAAACCGGTTGTGAAATGTCTTAACTTTATTTGAGCGAGGGGACTTCACCGTCATCAGTTCATTAATTTTCTTGAAGAAACTGCTGCTGATCACAGGGACTTGCTTTACCATTCTAATGTCCGCTGGTAAAGTTTGGGGAAAATATGTCAACGAGTGTGGGAGCTCAAACAGGAGATCGTTTCATTTTTGGAGCTACTTCAGAACACTGACAATTTTCCTGAGCTGAATGACACAGATTAGTTTTGTGATTTAGCCTCCACTGTGGGCATGCTGACACACATTAATGTTTTTTTCTGTTTATGTTTGATATGTACTGTTAACAAATGCGTTTTTTTTATATATATCATATCTTGCGCTGACCCCGCCTGTCTGTCAAACTTTAAAAGTCACTGTGGCCTGCCTGTGAGCCAAAACGTTTGCCCACCCCTGGTTTAGACAATCACTGTGTATATTACATATTAAGAAATACATCTATAAACAGATACTTTGCCTGTGTTCTGTATCATCCAGACATTCAAATTTTAACAAGAAAAAGCAATGGAAATGGGGCAGACAAAACACAACAACGGTCAAGTGTTGTGTTTAGGGCATTTCTAAGCCCCACTGTGAAAGCAATGTCATGGAATTGTAAGGGTTTGAAGTTTCCAAATTGTTTTCATATACTGTGGAGGTTGTCAGAAGCCGCAAGCAGTCATAATGATTTCCAAAGGGCCTCATCAGAGGGACCAGCCTGCTGAGTATAGGCCATCACGGACTAATGAGCTGCTAAATATATCTCCGAGTCATTTATGTCTTCTCTCTTACACCAGCTTGACACCTTTTGTTTACCATTTTTATTGTTTTATTTATTGTTTCTGTTGACATCTATTCAAATATTCATTCATCCAAGTATTTGAATCTCAGCTCCTCTCTCCTGACTTGTTCCCACCTGCTCTCATGTACTGTCCTATGTGCCTTATATTCCTTTTAAGGGCTGTTTTTTTTCAATGTACTGTGAGGCAACACTGGATTCTTGTTCAAACAAGTTCATCAGTTTGCACATGAGGTACTTAACAACCCACGTTCAGAATGTTGCAATTTCCTGAGGCATCCACGCTTGCTAGACTGTGGGTTTCTATGATCAAGTGTGAATCAAATTGAATGGTTTTCTTTATGGTAGGTGGGTTTTGTGATGTTTTCTCTACCTTGCTTTTGCTGTTACTCCTCTCAAATCTCATTGCTCTGTTACATCTTAAAGATTAATTATATGGGATTAATGTACACAGTGACCTAAATGATAGTTGTTCATTCACCTTTACAAAAATCTGCCCTTTATGTAACTCCCTCATTAAACAAGGCATTTTCATTTCCAAGCAGGCATTTTCAGTTGGTTAGGGCTACTGTTTTGTGTTTTTAATTTCAATTTCATGTAAAGTTGTGGACTAAATGTGTTTTGGTATATATTAATGGCAGTTCAAATTACTTACAAATCAATAACTTTCTGTCTGAACTGTGCTTCACAGATAAACCAGTGAAAATTTAGAAATACGGTGTATTCATCATGTAATATACAGTAATCTGTAGTTTTTTGTTTGGTTTTATTCCAAATCAGAATTGGTGAGTCAGAAACTTCTGTCAACCATTGCACCCCCTTGTTTAAAATTAAGTTCGCAATAGCATATATAAGGTATTTTATTATGCACTCAGTCCAACAAGAGGTTTATCTTACTGATCTCTGCTGCTTGATTGGGGAGAAAGACTGGGTGACACATTAGCTGTCTTGATGTTTTACCTGCTTGCTGATGTTCTGAAGGGAGGTTGAGTTCAGCTGTCTATTTAACTGACTGTAAAAAAATATGTTCCACCATTGCCTCTGCATTCTTCTACATTACATAAAACTTCTGGTAAAGTACAAATCCAGCTTTGTGGTTTGTGATCACCCTCTAGAGATAACAGAACAGCAAGCATGGAGCTGACTGATTTCTGAGTCCCAGCTGTGGACCTTGTTCACATAAGGATCATCCTAGTGACACTTAAAACAATCTTTTTAACTTTGTCATGTTGTATTTTCATCAGCACGGTACAATATACATGCTGCATCTTCATCCACACTGTACCCTGACTACCATTTATTTCCTGTACATTGTATATTCCTTTTTTTGGTTTGATCCGTCAGCTCTCATCCCTCATCCTGTACACAATTCCTCAGATGGACTGTTGATGTTTAGTGGCCAGTTGGCTTAGCTTCACATTAATACCCTCTGTCCTCATTACATTATCCGTAGTATACCTCCGTAAGAAACAATAGCCAAATAAGGAAATGTTTACTGAAGGCTACTATCTAATCTCAAATGGTCAAATTGCCTCAGCATGCCAGGAGATGTGTATGTTGTCTCTTTACATACATTTTCATGGACAATGATTTGACAGATCTTTAAATTGACTGTTTTAATTGATAGGAGGAAAAAACCTGACATATCCATTATTAGGTATCAGATTTCAAGTACCTCTCCCATCATCCTTTTTGAAGCCCAATTAAACAATGGATGAGCTCTTTTTGTATAGGTACAAGTTGCCAATTTTTAAACTCAGTGTTGGACCTTATGTGATGCTGGCAATTTTGCTTTGAGAATGCAGATCATTAGCTGGATAATTTGGTTGCCTCTGGGTTTTGAATGTCAGTTTTAGTACATTTTGGGATAATGCCTCAGCCACAATCTTCAGTTTGTGGAAATTACGAATTTAAAATGTCAGGTAGACTTGAAGTACGTTTTATATCAATTATTCATAGCTGTATATTTTGATGTGTTTTAATTTTAATTAACCTAATTGTAGCTCCAGTTACTGGTTTTGTTTTTTTATTCAAATGTAGTCCCTATAACTGATAACTCACAAAGACCACAATGTCATGGTTATTTGAGGCTGACTCAAGTTTCTTTACATGCCTTCTGATATGTTAACTGAATAGTGCCTTGACATTCAGGATTGCCACACAAGATATATCTTGATCTTACGAATCTTATCTCACTGAATGGCCGTGCTATTTCTTTGACTTGTATTTAGCTGAAGTAAAGCGTGGTTGTTCCAGTTTCAGCATTTACAAATCTTCAATCAATTCCCTGTGTCACAATCACTTCAAATACTAGTTTAGAAACCTTATTTAAAGCCTAGAAGCAGATTAGTCTTTCAATTACCAACAGTATAATAAGATATGAAAGAAATCCCTTGTGCAAGCTACAAGATCAGATACGTTCGTCCCTGTAACAACAGGAAAACTGTTTGCATGTCTCAGCGAGATACTTGTTGCCATTTGCTCATCCTGTTGCTGAGCAGTTGTACCAAAATTCTGGAAGATTTCATTGGGGTGATGATGGACCTTTGGCTGTAACAAAAAATGTATCATTCAGTTATTCACAATGTTTTGCTTTGGGTGGGGCAGAAGCTTTGTCTGTATTGTTTTTTTCTTCATTTCTTCAATCTAGGAAATATGTTTGACTTATCGACTTTTGACAGATTAAGTAAAGTTTTTAACCACTATTTTTGTACATGTGTCAGCAATATTACTCCTCCAGTTCATGAAGCAGATTTTGTACTCCTACATTGAACATGGTCAAAACATCCCAAGTCTGCTGAGCTGTAGAAAGCCAACCCCACCTCATACTTTCTAAAATTAACTGAGCAATTACAGTTCATAGTAGACTTAAGTGTTCTCACCAGGGGCTCTACAAGTTACTCTAAGTAATCAGATTGACTAACCTCATGAGCAGGGTTGTGTTGATCTGCATGGCTTTTACCTTCAGTCAATGTCCTGGGCATAACACACTTACCTCTGGCTGGTTGGCTTGCTCAGGCAGCTGAAATATGAACATTCACATTTGCATTTACGGTTTGGAGGAGTGAATTGTGTGTCTGAACACATGCACATGTGCATAGGAGGGGGTCCCGCTCCTTTGTTTTCCTCTGAAAGCTGAGAAGAAGGAATGTCTGCCTCCCAGCTGTCCTCAGAGCAGTGAGGGTGATAGAAGAGAAAAGGGGGGACTCATGGTTTGCCTAAGTAACGTCCATCTGTTACTGTGTGTGTGGGGGGGGGGGGGGGGGAGTTCCACACAATAGTGTACCATCGAAGGCTTTGTCTTGTCATGCATATCTAACCCTTCAAATGCAAAGTTGGCTGTTGTTCTTTTTGGAGGCACATGGCTTAAATCTATCACTAGGTCCCATTCTTAAGTGAGGGGGACAATGTAGTATAATAGTAGCACACGTGGCCTGCTTGCATTGCAACAACATGGGTGGAACTGGTGGGGAAGTGATGATGTTTCATTCTCCTCCACACTGGGTGGATACATCTTATCTGTCTGTATTACATCTGTGAGAACAGATTCAATGAATGGCTCTGGATATTTTGGAAACAGACCTGTTGAATCATGTTATCTCATTTTTCCTCTTACTGTAGAATATGGCTCTTTTTGTCTTTGTCAGTGGTAGATGGTTTGTCTTTTTGTCAAATGTGACACCCTTTGCCTTGCTCTTAGTGGTTGATGGTTCTTACTGCAGAATTTTTACAGGTATAATGCATGTTTTTGGTTTATTATGGATAGCACAAAGCTCAGGTATCATCATTCATATTAAGTCAATCAAATTTCTATCTAAGTGAAACAATACTAAAAGATAATGTTAGAACACTGGGAATTTATTGGTCAGTCGTAGAACTATCACAGTGTCAGATGATTGTAATAACTCATGCCATTTTCTTTTGCATTAGGTACGATTTAGATTTACGATTAGACTCATTTAGATATGAGCCTGAAAAATCTCTGTCTGACACTGATGTAGTAGAGAAAGTAAATGGATCTTAACAAACAAGTACCATGGAGTGCAAACTAACATCCTGATGTCAGGATCAACGTACGTCATCTCATATGAGTCAAGATATTTTCTAATTAATAACCATTTTAATAGTAATCCTTTTGATTTTAATAAAGAGACGTTAATATGCCAAAACACTGTTGTGTACAGCTGTTATCAGGCTGTATTGTTTTGCTTGACCTACATGCCACAGCATAGCCGTACTGAATTAACTATCAACTAATGTAAGAGTCTAAATAATCTATTTTCAAGGGCTTTTAGCTTGAAATATTTTGGATTTTTAGTTTTAGTTTTTTTTTTTTTTTTTTTTGTTGCACTTGTCTACCATTTAAAAGAATTAGAATTAACTGACTTCTTGTTTTCCCCAGCACTATCTTACCGTGAAATCTAATCCATTGTACTACACCCTTACAGCAACAGCAGGACTAACAATCCTCTGGATTGGAAGAGGAAACTGGGAACTTGGTAAAAACAAAATGGTCCATCTGAAAAGTAAGAGAAGCAGCATTTCAAAACAACCAAGGACTTGGAAAGAGAGGCCATAGGAGAAACACAAAAACATATTTATCAAGCCAAAGAGAGCATTATTATCGCCTGAGGTTTAAGCTTA
The DNA here is from genome assembly GCF_037954325.1 of Fistularia commersonii. Lineage (NCBI taxonomy): Eukaryota > Metazoa > Chordata > Actinopteri > Syngnathiformes > Fistulariidae > Fistularia > Fistularia commersonii. The sequence continues at coordinate 12,681,732 of NC_141303.1, read as the reverse complement.
ATCCAAAACAACCCCCCCCCCCCAAACAAATTCCCCTTCTTTTTGACACAATTGATTAAAAACAAACAGTGTGGTACACCTCCTCCTTTATGGTCTGTTTTTCCATAGAGAGACCAAACAGCTGGTTGCAGAGATCATCAGTATGTGATCTGCTTTTGAGTGCTCACGGCCTGTAATAGACAATAATTAGAATTTTAATTTGCCTGGGCAAAGAAGACTAAAACCCTTGTCCTCCCCCAACTGTGTTTCCCCAATCCCCCTCTAGCTCTGAGCTTGGTAGTGCCATCGGTAACAGATGGGAAAAGGGAGATATTCACAGTCAGGCAGGCACTTCAGAGCAGGGGATTTTGACGCCTCCATATGTCTCCTATGTGTGGCGCTGGATGTTCGGATTACAAATCATCCTTATTGATGCTTCAACGACATGGTTTGTCAAACCAGCAGGGCTATTGATTAGAACTTATAAATGTGCATAGAAAATCCATGTTTTGTTCATCCTATCTTTATTATGTACTTCTGACCTAGTTTTAGTCATTATTGTTTCTGAAATATCTTGAAGACCTGTTTTCTTGAGGAAGAACTCTGAACAACAGACCAGCGGGAGAACTGTTTGTGTTCAGCTGTGGCTCATATTTCCCTTTTTAATACGCATGATTTACTGATATCCATTCTATCATTGCTTAGTTCTTTAATTATTTTCTCGAGGGGGGTGTCTTTTTGTAAATATTCATGCCAGGTTGCAAGGGAGATGGAAAAAGGAGAAACAGAAGTGTTATGTGTCCCTACAACTCCATCTTTGAATACTGAACTAGTGATTGTGTCGTTCAGTCATGTCTGAAGTGCTTGTCTTACCCAAAGTATGGTAAGTGACATAGCCCGGCGTCTGTTTAGATTTCCCATTGCTGTTGCACCAAACCTCTCCCTCTAAAATACCTGCCACAGCATGTTTTGCTTTGGCCTGTAAATTGCTCAGAACCTCAGTACTTCATACTGGTGATGTTTTTCTGTGCCAATTTTCTTTTACTCCATGACTCCTCTCCCCTTCCTTTCCTGCCTTTTTTGATGAATATACTTCACTTGCTTTAATTAGTCAATCTGCCACTGTCAGCAGTGTTCCCTTTTATCTATATTTCCCAGGATAGTAAATTTATTCAAATAATCATTTGTATCACATCCATGGTCTCGACATATTAAGTACCTTAAGAAACTGTGTACATAATACTATTTTGACAACTTTCCAAAAATTTCAACAATTATAAATGCATTTAATGTAATCTCAATTGCTGTAGCCCATTATTCTGAAGATCAATATTATCGGGTTTATGACGTAATAACTGATAGACTGTTTTACAATCCACCAGCGTCAATGAAGGGTCAGTACAGGGAGCGCAAGATTTTCCCAGAATGAGCTTAGGCTTCTGGATGGACCACAAGTTTCGAAAAGGACGGCCATTTTCCTGGCGTCAAGGGTTCATTCAGGCTGACCCGACCTCAGTAACCATTCAAATTATCTTTCTGTTGGAATTAGAGCCTCTTGTTATGTCTGACTATTGTTAACTGTTAAGTTTCATCAACCAACCCCAAATGCGATCACAAAAGGAACTTTGTTGATTCCAAAAATATATACTGTTGCTTTATCTAAAGATACAAGTATTTTCCCCACTCTATATTAAGAATCCTGTGGTCATCTCATCTTTTGAGTTGCAGCCACACAATGGTGCCATTTTCTCCCTGAAGCTCATTATCTAGTAAAAAAAAATTCAACTACCAATGCATTTACACGCAGAATGCATTATCCTGTAGCTTATTGATATAATTTTATCACTTTACTTTGTTTGGAAGTTGAAACTGCCTCCCTCAGATCACTTTGTTCCCCTTGCTGATTCACTGCCTTGGGTCATCAATTCATCTCCCCAATCCCTCCTATTTCTACCGTCTCCTCCACAGATGGCCTTTAGTCACCCTGAAGCACCCAGGAAACAAATGCTCAGGTCATACAGCCAATTGTCACCCTTAAATGTGGATGTCCATCTAACCCTATTCTCTGTATCCTCCTCTCTCACACCAACTACCTTCAAATCTTTTCTTTAATCTTCCTCGAGACCTCCTGCCTGGCAGCCCCAATTCAAGCATCCGTCTACCAATATATTTACTATCCCTCCTCTGTACACGACCAAACCATCTCAGTCTGGCTTCTCTGACCTTCTCTCCAAAACATATAACATGTGCTGTTCCTCTGATATACTCATTCCTCATCCTATCCATCCTGGTCACTCCCAAAGAGAACCTTAGCATTTTCATCTCTGCAACCTCCAGCTCTGCCTCCTGTCTTTTTGTCATTGTAACAGTTTCTAGGCCATACAGCATTGCTGGTCTCACCACTGTCTTGTACACCTTTCCTTTCATTCTGCCTGATAGTCTTCTATCACATGGTACCCCTGACATTTTTCTCCACCCATTCCATCCTGCTTGAACCTGTCTCTTTGCCCCTTTTCCACACTCTCCGTTGCTCTGGACTGCGGACCCCAAATACCTGAAATCCTGCAACTTCTTAATCTCCACTCCCTGTAGCCTCACCAATCCACCCAAGTTCCTCTCATTCACACACACATACTTTGTCTTGCTGCGACTAACTTTCATTCCTCTCCTTTCCAGCGCATACCTCCACCTCTCTAGATTTTCCTTAACCGTTGTGTGGTGTTCGGGTCTGTTGGACCCGTTTTTACTTTTGTGTGTGTGTGTGTCTGTGTCTGTGTGTGTGTGTGTGTGTGTGTGTGTGTGTGTGTGTGTGTGTGTGTGTGTGTGCCCACAGACCTTAACACCACAGAAGGGTTAACCTGCTCCCTCCTCTCACTACAGACCACAATGTCATCTGCAAACATTATGGTCCATGGAGATTCCTGTCTAACCTCATCTTTCAGCCTTTCCATCACCACTGCAAACAAGAAAGGGCTCAGAGCTGATCCCTAATGGAGTTTTACCTCCACCTTGATCTTTTTTGTTACCCCTACAGCATACTTCACCACTGTCTCACAGCTAGCATACATGTCCTGCACCAGTCTAACATACTTCTCTGCCACTCCACATACCTTTCCTCAATACCAGAGCTTCTTTCTTGGCACCCTGTCAAGTGCTTTTTCTAGGTCTAAATAAACACAATGCAGCTCCCCCTTGCCTTCTATGTACCTCTCTATTAGCATTCTCAAAGCAAATTCTGCATCTGTAGTACTCTTTCGAGGCATGAAGCCATAGCTATGACTATGGCTCTTCACATGTCCACAGCTATACTAAGTAATAAAATACAATATCTCTTGGGCACTCTTCAACAAACATCTTCTGAAATGAAAAGGTCAACTCTCGCTGACATTATTTCCATGAGACATTGTATGATGACTTGAGTAATGAACTGCACTATATATATATATATATATATATATATATATATATATATATATATATATATATATATATATATATTTATTTTTTAAATTTTTATTCCAAAGATAATGTGGTGTTTTGGCAAACTCTTTCTCTGCAGAGCTGGTGTGCTTGAAAATTTTGAACATGTACAATACGCCAAGCCTCATATGACAGCAAATAATTTAATAAAGCATTATCTATCCCTTATTTATTAAATCCATTAAAAGTGTTACTATCAGTGAACCTGTCTCATCTTTTCTATGGATTGATCAGTTTAAGATAACACCGCAGACAGTATTATTATCATTTTTATTGTGATGTATTCTTATTGTGCTTACTGACCTCGAAACAATGTTATGTGGCATATTGCGCTCAAAAACACTGCGCAACTTTGGCAAGCGACACAGCAGTTCTGCTTGATTGCCGTATCGTTCCCACCTTATACAGGGATGTTGAATTAAAGTCGGTCCTTGGTTGAATATGGCTTGCAACGTCAGACAACGTATAGCTAATTATGTAGTGCTGGAATAAAACGTTGTCCTAACCTCACACTAACTTCAGTACATAGTATGATTACCTCCGCGACTTTTTGTCATACTGGCACATACTGTGCAACATACTACTGTTTGTTTGTCTGTAGGAGGACCCCCAAAAAGGCAACTGATAATAGAGATGCTCACAAAGCGGAATTCAAAGTCATGGCTATCAATCACGCAGTAGATCATCGGACTAGAGCAGCAGCAAAAGAATTCAACATTAATGAATCAATGGTATGGAAGTGGAGGAAGCAAGCAGATAAAGCAAAGTAAAGAAGACCAAACAGTGTTTAAGGGAACAAAGCGAGATGAATGAGATGAATAAAGTTCAATTAAACTAGTAGTTTCCCTATATATACGGTATGTTTTATCAAGCACCTTATAACACGGTGCGCCTTGTGTACGAAAATAGACGCGTTCATTGATATTGCACCCTATAATGCGGAGTGCCATGTGGCCCGCAAAATAGTGGTAGTTTGTTCATAAAACCGTCTATATTTACCAGTATTTCAGCAGTAAATACTTAATAGATGAGCTGTATGAATTTAAGTAAATTGTCATTCAACTCTTTACCTAACAATTGTCAATGCGCAAGCAATTAGAACTGTGGCTGTGCATTGGTGTAACATTCTGTCATCAACAGACAGGAATATATGGAATACATTAAACTGCAACATTATGGAACCAGCGCAGTGAGATGGATCGAGATGGATCATTGTACTGTTGAGGTCCTCCACCTCATTCTGTTTTTACTGGCAAGCTTATAGCTTCAAGTATGTCTCATAAAGTAACTCTGTCTTCCAGAGGGACCCTGCCCCCCCAAAATACCTAAAGGTGGAGCTGGATGAAGGCAGTTTAATGGGGAGATAATCTAAATCCATTATATAGTACCTATGTGTAACCCTGTGGTTTTCTAACCTGGCACTGACAGTTGGCATTTCATATATTGATGCACAGCATGAGCATCCTAAAACATGGCATGATCATGCAGTGCTTCTCCCCGTCCCGCAGATAACACAGCCTAGTTTCAAATGACTATACCTCTGTGATTCAATTATCAGCCCCACCTATCGTTTTCCCATGAAAAGAAAAGTTGTTTGACCAAGTGTCAGCTGCCTCTGAAGGTGTTTTGTTGGTAGTGTATGTCAGCATAATGATAGAAGCACACAATGTTCCTGTCGGCACATGATAAGCTGTACTAAAATTTAAATTTACCAGAAAACCATTATCATTTTCTTCAATACATAATTTAAACTAATCATGATCACAAGTAGTTGGTTGAGTTTACCTATATTAATAATTGTAGTTCGTATATATCCAGACAAAATGTTCAACAAAATAGAAGAGACAATAGATCCTGAGTATAGGCAGCCTCTATTTTCATTGTGTGCCGACGTAATAATGAACTAAGCTGTATGATTGAAATATAAGGGCTCCTCATCAAAACTGAAGGCTCAAGAGCCAAGTAAAGGGCCACAGAAAGAAGCCTTGAATCATGTGTATATTCTGTTTAGGAATTATCTTTCATAATTTGAGGTTTTCTTTTTTTCCCTCTTAACTTTTTTGGATCTGTAGGTTGTGGGAGTCCACCTGGCACACAGCACGGCGAGCTGCTGAACCAAACCGAGGCTAATAGGGGCTCTTTTCCACCGGGCACCCTGCTGACCTTTGGCTGTGAGACTGGCTACATCGCAGATGGACCGACCAGCATCATTTGCACCAATTCTGGATCCTGGTCCCCTCAACCCCCACGCTGCATCAGGAGTAATGGTGAGCATGACTCAGTTATACACTCATACATTGGAAATCACATAACCACCAAAGCTGTTCCTGTTTCATGGGCATCTGTTTAATTGTCTTTTTTTTTATTATTTGTACTTCATTTTATTGATTTTTGTAGGCGTATTAAGACTATCCACAAAGCAGTTAACTTCCTGTAGGAGCAATGGAATGAAGAAATTCAAGTATTGTGTTTGTCTTATTGTTCACAAGTGAGGGTGAAATTGAGGTTGGTTCTGTTATTGGGAAGATGAGGAGGCGGTCAAAAGTAAAAACTTGTGATTTATTTCCAGATCCTAATCTTTGATCATGACCTTTGACTAGCAATTAATAGAATGAGACTGGAAAATGCTTTGAGTGTCTTCCCGTACAACAGTGTCCAAACTTAGCTATTGAGGAATTGAGACATTTAGAGGAAGCGCCTACTAGACAAGTTGCTCCTTTCTGTTGTGACTCACTATTAACGCTTCATGGAGGATATTGTGGTATATGAGAAAAGACAGAGTAGACTGGTCTAACTTATTACAAAATGTAGATACTGTACTTTTGGAGGTAGATGCAGTGGTAGATATGGTAGGGTTTTCATTGTTCGTTGTTCCCTGTTACAAATAATTTAAATTTTTTGTAGTTTTGCACTGTGGGTCTAAGAGTCACACTGTTTCAATGTTCTACATGTGTGAAAGTATGGCAGTATTGACAGTAAAGTTGACTTTGACTTTGATTTTGATGTTATTAGGAATCCAAATTCTTAACATTCTCTCAAATTGAAGAGAGCTCAAGTAACTCAAATGGTTCAGCTCCTTTTTGGAAATATTACTTTATAAAACATGAGTGACCACGGTGACAGTTGCCCTAAAACTAATGGTTTCCCAAAATTGTGAGCTTGTGGTTCACATAAGTCACATAAGACAATAGTTTAAAATTTATTTGCAAAGCTGTAGCTAAAATGGTTTTAATGCTGTCCCCACAGTTTGTTCACCTCCCACTGAACCAGAGAATGGGGGCTACCGCTGTCATCCCTCCCCCTGCCATCACAGCCTAACCCAGGAGACTGTCATTGAATACTTCTGTGATGAGGGCTATGCTTTGAAAGGAGATTACAAGTTCCTCACCTGCCAGAATGGCGAGTGGGATGCTCCCATGCAGATAAGCTGCAGACTTACCCAAGGTCTGTCATCTCAGTTAACTTTAGTTTACTTGTACTGTCCATGCAAATGCCTATCTTCTGAAAAATGAAACCTATCCGTCTTTCTCATGGACTTCATGTGTTTTTTAGACAAGGAGCCAAGTTCTCCACTGGGTATACCAGCTCTGTCTATTGTGGCATCCACAGCCAGTTCTGTGACACTTATCCTGCTCTTAGTTGTGCTGTTTGTACTTGTACAACCAAAACTCAAGTCCTTCCATCATAGCAGGTAAGACACTAAAGAACACTCTTAAATACCTTTAATTCAAAACAAACACCACCGCATATCCGTAAAAGTAATGAATTACACAGCAGTAGCTGGTAGGAGGAGTAGCTGGTAAACTCTGTGCTGCCAGTGCTTTGAAATGCTATGAATCCCACAGGTAATTCATATGAAGGGTAAGCTCCTTTATAAATGATGAAGACATTTATACTTGACATGAAGATTGTTTTGTCCATAAAAAAACTGTGTATAACTTGAAATTCTGACTTCATCTATTGCTTGTTTCAATTGAAAATGGATGGATCTTTGTTTAGTTTTATTAGAAAATGGTGAGTGTTTTGTGTAGCCATTTTTCCCCATCGGTTTTTAGTCATAAAAGTAATTATCTCCCCTAGACACATGTCTAAAACCTTTAATTTTTCCAGAAGGAGTAGTCATAACCTTAATATACCTAGAAACTCCTGAAATTGTATTTGCTCTGAAGTCATACAAGTTTGTTGTAACACAGACTCAGTGAACAGGTCTTCTGAGTTGGTGGTTTTCTGTCACTTCATCATAAGTATTGTCTGAGACTGTTTATATCTTCCAAAGAAATCCATATAACATTTATAATACAACTCAACTTTTTGCAAGGAAGCATATTTAAATACCTGAGCAATAAATGTATGTCATGGTGAGTTAATTCCATCATTGACACCATTGCCTTTGCTCCGGCTTTGATAAAAAGGCAGAACAAATTGATCTAATGCTCCTTGGCACTCATGTTGATTGTGCAGTAGGCCCGAGGGCTTAGTGTAGCCTGCCACAAAGAGACTGTACAGTCAAGCAAATCACCTTCACCCAGAGCTTCTGCTGTATGCAGTGCACATTAATGCAACACGCCTTGCAGCCCTGCTTTCTCATTCTGCCTGTGTGCCCTGCCTTTTCTTTTTTAATCACTTGCTCTTTTGTGTGTCTCCATCAGGAGGGAGCAAGGTGTGTCAGGCCAGTCATGTTCCATCATGGTGGAGGGTGTTCAAGTGACTTTGCCCTCCTATGAAGAGGCTGTGTATGGAAGCAGTGGAGCTGGTGGCAACTCAGGTCCTGCTACTCCTCCACCTCCTCCCGCTCCTCCGGAGTCTAGAGTCCCCATAGTTCTCTCTGAGGGTCTCCCTCAAGGAGCCACAGGAGGCCAGTGCCCTAGCAGAAGCCGCCACCACAGAGACTTAGACTTCTGTCTCCCATCCACTTCCACCTCATCCTCTTTCTCCCGCCGCCATGAAGAGACAGTGCTTGTTCATCAGGCACCCTCTTCTTCCTCTTCTTCATCAACATCATGGGCCAGAGAGCACCATGGAGGTGCTTGTGCAGTCCCTCTACCTCTCCGTAGAGACTCTAACAGCAGCGACCAGCACAGTCCACTCTCTGTAACGTCTACAGATGACTTTTCTGATGGTAAGAACAAATAACCTTTGTCTCTATTTATTTGCTTCAAAACAGTTAACAACAATAATTTCAATTTGTTAAAAATCTAAAGATATGTAAAGTAATTAGTCTTCTCATTGTCCTCTAAAACATACTGATGTCATTTAAGTGGAAATGGTTTTAATCTCAAAACATATCATCAATCTTTGGTTATTTCAGATTTCAACAGTTAATTACACATTGAGAAATCAGTCACACAACTCTTTACAGGGACCATTGGAGAAGAAAAAAAATCAGTCCAAAATGGTTTCATTCAAATACAAAATAATCTAAACATATTTGTTTAGATATTGGCATTTTACCAGTGTAATTAACTGTAACATATTCGGCCCACTGATTTAAAAGATAAGTATTTTTAGTTTACTTGGCCATGATATTATTGACTTGATTCAAAATGAATTCACCGAAGAGAACCGTGTTGCATCATTATGTTTTGCTACCCTCCAGTCATGAAGTCTAACACCAAGCCAAGCCTGGCCAACCCACAGCTTCCGAGCCTCATGCGGTTATTACGTTCATGTCGATTTTTGTGTTTGCGTGGTATTTTTGCTGTGCGCGGAGAGTGCCCGAGCAGTGCGCAAGTGTGCAGCTTAGAGGGAACATCGTGCACATACTGTAACAAAAAACACACCAACACAAAATTCGACTCGAACGTCGCCACATGTGGCTCGGGAGCCATGGGTTGGCCAGGCCTGCACTAAGCCTTTGTTTTGTTTTTATTGGTTTTACTCAAAGACAACAACAAACATTCACTGATAACAGAGGGCTAAATTTAAGACTAGCAAAGCAGCAGCTACTAATGCCTGGGATGTTTCCAGAAATGTAATGAAGGAATGTCTTGAGTGGCGTCTGATGACACCTGACTTCACTCCCGAACTTTATTTTAATAAACATGTTGTGTTTGACTGCAGATATTCCCCTGTTGAAGGAAGCATGAAGCCTGCCATTCTGCTATCTGAATCAGCAGCAGAGCCCTTATTTGCCGTTTCTCACCGCTGAGCAGGACTGACTGTGGCTGTCAATCCACTTGTCTCGACTCCCTTCTCCAGCCAGCAGAGAAAAGACTATAACTATGCCCATGCCCCATGAAGACTCTCCAGCCATTGCTTATGATGCAGAGCAAAGCCATCATTAGATACTCAGTGCACCCTAAGCATGATGGAGCACCACTGGACCCGGCTCCTTGATCAACCTAAACAAGCCAAACCGGTGCCACTTGAGCATTAACCCTGTGCATCCCATGTATATGATTAAAACATATATACAAGTCAAGGTTTTATCCAGTAGGCTATGTAATATCACACGCTGGCCTCCTGCCAGTTGTAGTTCTCTATATTAATATTACTCACACAGGTTCCATCTGAGAAGGCTATAGCAATCAAGACACATCAACTCTGTCTGGGCTTACTGTGGAAAGAAAAAATTACCCTGGTGAGGTTGGTCCTGACACCATGGCATCCAGAATTACAATTGTCTTCCCACTGTACTTGAAATGTTGTGAGTGATGGCTGAGTTTTGTGGCCCTTTTTTGTGAATGCTGCATGTTGTTTTTAGTTATTGCTGTCACAGCATGGCAACCCAATCTGAAAGAAACATGGAGCTTCCTGTGTCTGTCTCTGTTTTAATCTGTTCCACCTTCATCAGCCAGCTAGCTATTTTTATCCAGTGAGCATCTAACCTATGATTAGTGGGATCGAGAACTTATTGCTAAGTGAGAAGCTTAGAGCGGAGGGTCAGCATTTTCCATCACACCCTATCAATGCAACACAAATAAAAACATTTTTTGTATGTGGTGCCACCTGCAACCTGCCTCAGGAAGTTGCTCCTACTGTCACACGAGTAAGATTGGTCAGCTATTTGGTCTTAAAAGCATCTTTGCATCAGGATAGCACGAAAGTTCTAAAAGCTGAAAAAGGGGTGTCTCAATGGAATGACTGGATGCATGGCTGCACTTTGAAGTGGTTTGTGCACCATTTTCTTTCCCGCTGTATTTAATGTTTGGTATGTGTCTCAGTTCGCTTAAATCTGGTGTGTGTGCACGCACGCATGCATGCGTGCACACTAGGCAGGGATGACGTGTCTAATGGTGAACCTTGACATAGCCATTTGCTAATTTGCCTCTCTTCAAATTATTGGCTGGCTTCACAATGCCGCTATCTTTCGCCATAAGACAACATCCCTCTGCCACTGTGTAAGTTGCTAGAACAAACCAACATCACTGCAGACAAGTTCAGTACACAGTTTGTGTATGATTAATTTACATTCGAACTAGAATATTTATCAGTTGTGGTTGTAAGCAAACATCTCCCTAGGGAACCCTGCTTTGCACCTACTTTCACGCTGAATTGAAAATTCCACTTTTGTGCATTATTGAAAGTACTGCAGCTGGTTGCAGTGAAATTTATATATTTTTTAAGTTTGGAATAACACCACACACCCCACTGTATACACTCACAGTTCCAGGGATTAATTTGAAAAAAAAAAAAACAAATGGTGACTTTACAGTCACTCAACCTGTGTTTGCAGAGCTGGTCACCCTGGAAACAGCACGAAATCTAGTAGATCCTGAGAATTAGGTCAGGTTTTCATTATTTAGAGGAGAAAAAAAATCTGAATATGTAATGTCCTTATTTGGCATTCTCAGCTGTCTACATTATTAATTCAAACAGGATGTTGCCTTAGACTTGTACTTTTTTTTTCATGTATAATCTCAAGCCTCCACTTTGGTTGCTTTTCAGTATTGCATCATGTTTTGTTTTCCAAAGGCCTTACTCTGTTTGTTTCTATTCTATGCATAAACTATTTGTGTATTTATCAATAAGTTTACTTTTGTTGTGGACACGACTAAAAGAATGTCCCTTCTTTTCTGTCCTCCCCGAGCTTTCCAGCTACTGTGATGACAGCATTAATGAACTTATAAGCACCTATATTTCATTATTCCATTGCTTCTCTTTTGCTACCTGGCATTAAAATGTGATGGGACTTAAAAAAAAAAAAAAAAAACTAAATTAATGTTGTGGTCAGAAGCACTGTTGTACGGTGTTGCATCCCTGAAAATTAACTGGTTGGGGGTAAAAGTATTCATCTTGATTCTTTGTTTCAATGCTTTCAGCTTCAGATTTTCCTCTGTACATGGCAGTGGGTGTGAAAATAGTAATTTAATATTTGTATAAAGTTTAATTTAATTTTACAGTGTGTATATAACTTTCTAATTAAAGCTTTCTTTTGAATGTGGAAAATTGATGTGTCCTTTGTTTAAGCACCTGTCAACCATTTCTGCTGAACCTCCTTAGTTTGGTAGAACTGTTTTTTGTATGGATTGTAGTTTTAAGATCCTAATCCTTCTACTTGTGACATTTGTGTCGACATTTGTACCAATCGTACAACACTGTTTATTCAGTAAGTAATGTAATGTTACTGAATTATACAATAGTATTTTAAATTTTCAGTATGTTTCATTTTCAGACAGTGTGGTACTTGTTACCGTTTATACTTTATTGCAACTTTTTTCCCTCCTGTCTTAGGCGTTAGTCAGGGGTGGACAATTTTTTTGGCTGACTGGCCACATTTCCTATTTAATTTGTATGCAAGGGCCAACTAGCTATCATGTAAATTGAACGAGATGAAAATATTTAAATGTTGTGGCATTTTATTTCAATTTTAAAACCAATACTTTAAATACTTGTTTTACAATACACCCCCTAAACTACATTGCTGAGTTTGATTAGATCCCAGAAAGACATGCTCTTTAAATCATGATATTACCCTTTTAAAAGCTAAAATGAAACTGAGACATTGGAAATTTTGTAAAATATTTTCTGGCTAAAGGGCTCAATCTTTTTTTCAGCTCTACTCTGCTCGGCTCCCATCTAGCGGCCACAAAGAGGACATGCGATGGAAAAATAAGCCGGTCGGACGAGGCGAACACACGCTCGGGAAAACCCGCCCCTGTGTCTCGCGTTTTTCCGTGTTTTGCGGCGTAAGCCTGCGTCACACATCACGTGGCCTCCTTTGGCATGTAGAGGCTCCATTTTGTTTAATTCTGGAACTTGCTGTCTTTAGGACCGTTACAACTGCAACCCCTTTCAGGACAACGCTCGGATCCAAACGTAATGTAATGCGACTCATTCTTTGTGAAAAATTAATGTTGCACGTTTTGTAAAAATTCTCGCTTAGCGGAGTAAAATCCGGCAGTTATGATAACGTTAGCCTAGCCTGTTTAGGAAACCGCATAGCTCAGTGAAGCAGGGGCGTTGAAAGGTTCAGGTCGTCGTTTTGGTCCGGTTTGCTAAACCTTTCGTGCCCAGAGGACAATAAAGAGTCGAAACGGACTTTACTGCACATTTTTCCTTTCTTGTAGTTACTGAGGGATATTGTCACCATTATGAGTGGGTGTCGTATATTCATCGGCCGGCTTAGCCCTTCGGCCAGGGAGAAGGATGTGGAGAGATTCTTCAAAGGATACGGCCGAATCCGGGATATTGACCTAAAGAGAGGATTTGGGTTTGTGGTAAGTCGTAAAGATTGTTTACATTTGACAATTTTATTGCCAGGCGTGACACATAAATCTGCATATGGCTATGAATAACCTCCCTCGACCACATCACGGATAGGTAACACACTGTTGGCCTGCATTTCTAGGAATAAATAGAATGCAGGCACAAATCCTTGTCTAACAAGTGGATAGAGATTCACTTGAAGTTAAAAATCAAAGTGCGATAAAATGACATTTTTCTGGTAGTACCCGGTTGCGAATATTAGTGTTAGTCTATTGAAATTTTAGTCGTAATGTAGATTTGTTTTGCTACCGTTTTTTACGTGAAACACTGGTCATTCATGTGGTAGACAGGGATTGTTTGCCCCTGTACCAAGAGAAATACATATACAACTCAAACCCGATTGCAACAGATGAGTTATTTGAAAGATGCCACAGCAGTGTTCTCCCTTTTTATAAGTTTTAGAAAAAAATGTGTCTCTGTGGTACCTATTCTTTTCATTAATTTCTGTTTGCTGCAGGAATTTGATGACCCCAGAGATGCTGAAGATGCGGTTTATGAGCTTGATGGCAAAGAACTGTGCAATGAAAGGTAGGTAGTTTATTTCCTAAAATGTACCAGTTCCACCATCCGTACCCTGCAGTTTATTTTTGTCTGTAGTAAGTTAAACTGGAAGCATTTTTCCAAACCCAAGGGTGACCATTGAGCATGCTCGAGTACGCCTGCGAGGGGGGCGTGGCAGAGGAGTTGGTGGTGGAGCAGGAGGACGTTTTTCTGACCGTTATGGCAGAGGCTCTCAAAATAACCGGAGGTATGTATTTTTATCATGACTTTTTTGCAGTTAAGGGTAGTTAAGGGGCATTTTATTGATGACAATGTGAAGAAGGAAAAAGCGAAAGCCTATAATCTGTTTAGATGGCGAGTTTGATTTTTTTTTGCCACTGCCATGCCTCTCAGTGCGTATACACATAAAGTGATGACAGTAGTTGTCGTGCTGCCTGTGAAGAGAGTGGCAGTGCTAAATTAACTTCTGTGTGAAAGGAGCAGCTGTTACAATGGGGACTCTTGCGCTCATGTTACACAATGCACTCAGCCTGAGCACTGTACAGCTTTATATGTCAACGGGGCATTATCATGGTTTTATTTGATTCGTGTAAAAAAAGTCAACCATCACCCCAATTTGTCTGTTTTTGCAGAGTCTTTGCTTAACAACCACATTTTCCCACATTGAGTCCTTCATGGCAGTTGAAACATTTTACACTACGGCCATACTCACTCTCCCAACAATTGATTGAGTTCATACACACAAAGCTCTGTTTGCCCAAAACAAGCTTTGTGTATATTAATGAAGAATAAATTGTACCCAATGTAATATGTGTGTGTGCGTGCGTGCGTATATGTCTTCTTGTAGTCAATATTACGACATTATTACAGAATATAATGGAACCAATTTGTTAAAGGAGTCAGCATATGAATCGCAGCGGTGCAACAATATTGTTGTGATTTACAGAGCAGAGATTCATGTCCTGAATTGTAAGCTTGCCTTATATTGACTTACAAGGATTCCACAGCACACTGATTATTATTTAGAAGCACTAGGTGATTTGGTGGAATCGCAGTAACTTTTGAATTTCATATTCAAAGCCACTGTCTGCATATTTCCCCCTTTAGGGGCATGAACAATTTTGTTTCAGGGTAATTAGGCTGAAAGGATAGGATAATACTTTATTGATCCTGATTTGAGGTTACAATTTTATTGAACCAGCCATCAATCCATTGTCTGCCACTTATTCTACACTCAGGGTCAGGGGGGTTGCTGGAGCCTATCCCAGCTGTTATCAGGCGAGAGGTGGGGTACACCCTGGACCAGTTACCAGTCAATTGCAGGGCCACATATACAGAGAGAGAACCACTCACTCACTCACTCACTCACTCACTCACTCACTCATTCGGGGCAATTTTCCCTATTTTTTCCAATTAACCTGCTGCGTGTTTTTGGACTCAGGGAGGAAACCAGAGAACCAGCTGCCTTCGTGCTGTGAGGCCAAAGCACTAACCACTGCGCCACTGTGCCGCCCATTTTATTGAACCATCTGCTGAAAATAATTCTTTGATTTGTAGCACTTCCTGAATTATACAAGCCCTTCTCTGAGAGACAAGGAGACACTCTATCTTAAGTTTGCATTTCTGTATATAGTTCAGTTTAGATTCCTTTTAATTTGACTCTTCCATCATCATCCCTTTCAGTCGAAATCCTCCTCCGATGCGCACAGAGAATCGTCTAATTGTGGAGAACCTGTCCTCTCGTGTGAGCTGGCAGGTTAGTAAAGCTAAATGTTCATTTACGCACAACAGTAAAAGCAGCAATATCACATATATTTTCACTTCCAACAGTCTACCTCTAATCACATATGCTTAATATTGTACATATGTTGCTAAAAGTAGTATGTTTTAAAAACAATGACTGAACATTAATGAATGTCTTATTTAGTAGCTTATGTTTGTGATTGGTCCTAAATAGTAGTTTTAAATTCCTTCCACTAATTCTGGTGGATTTAATGCATTAAAGTAATTGATCAGTCGTAGAAACAGCAAAAAACGGAATTTGTTCTTGATTTCAAATTTTAACCATTTCTTCACCCCTTTATTTGCCAGCCTGACTGTTGTGTCATGTGGAAGAGCTCGCTTATGGTGGAGTTAACCCCTTCTGGGTCCTTCTGTCTGGGTTGAGCCTGTGGTGTCAGCCAGTCTGTCCTACTCCTAGTTGATGCCTGCTGGTCATGTGAGCGCTCGCTCCACACTAGAGGCGCTGGCGGCCCCTTCACTCGCTCGCAACGCCATCTGCCGAAGGCAGGGGGGCGCCAGATGTGTGGCTGAGAGCAAGAGAGGAAACAGAGAATTGGCAGACAGGAAGGAGAGGAAAGAGGGAAAATCGATGGCGGTGGCGTATTGATCGATGGTTCGTTAATTTGAGGGGCTTCAATCGATCGATATCCCCCTCCCCTCCCCCTGTGGTGTTCCCGCACATCGTGAGAGAGTGTGAATTCCTCCCAGGTGCCCATGGATATTATCTGCTGTTATCCCAAAGGGTGTCGCTTTCAGGTAGTAGTTTCCTCTCTTCCACCCTGTACACTCTCTTTACTGAGGCGGGGTGCCGAGACAGGGGCGGTCCAGGTGCGGAGCCCTGTACCCTCTTTGCAAGGGAAAATGGGGCTCTTTGTGCCAAATTCTGCCCAGGCGGCGCCACTGCAGTTCTGTTCAAACAGACGGTGTTCATCTGTCTGTAGTTATAATGATATGAGGGTCCAAGAATCTCAAAGCTGCCGCAGCCCAGTCAAGTAATTACAACTGTAATTGATTAACATCCTAAATTGGCACGTCTTTCGTCTTTTTTTCGTCTTTTTTTTTGTATTCGTCCCCCGAAACATCCTGTGTTGACGAGCTGACCGGCCGATGGTTTTGAGGTTCTCGGACCCCGCCCCCATAGCCTGTATAGTCCTCACAATCTAACCGTCTCTCCTTTTTGGGTAATTAAGTCCTGTTGCCTCTCCGTACGTTAACCAATGTGTGCGTGTGTAGGACCTGAAAGATTTCATGAGACAAGCTGGAGAGGTGACATTCGCAGATGCACATCGACCCAAGCTCAACGAAGGGTGAGGCCTGACTCGTAATCAGTATTACAGCCGGCACTTATATACAAATAAAGTGAGGACTATTTCCAAGGCTCCAAATGTCTTCTGTTGTCTTGACAGGGTGGTTGAGTTTGCCTCTTACAGCGACCTTAAAAATGCTCTTGAGAAACTGTCTGGAAAGGAAATCAATGGCAGGAAAATCAAGCTCATTGAAGCAGCTAAGAAGAGGTGAGTTGACCCATCAGCTGATAATCAACAACCATTAATCACTCCAATTGGAGTATGAAGAGATTGGAAAAGAACAGTTTAGCTCTCCTGGCTTAGTAGAAAAAATAAAGGGACTATTTCCAACATTATAGTCAGAACAAAATAGTTGGTAATGAACCCGACAGGTTCATGTTGATGTTTACTTTGATTTTCTACTTTCACTTGACAGCTGTTCTCATCTATCATGTCATCAAACACAGCAAAATTGAAAAGAATGTAGGTTAGTGCAAAATGTTTGTCAAAAAAAGGATAGAAAAAAATATAGTAGACAATATCAGTATAGCGTACGTGTCCGAACTTGAACCGGGAGTTGAGAATTATATAAATATCTGACTTCCAGCATTTCCTTTGGTATTTACTCCCATGGAAATGTCGCTTAAATTATCCCAAACCCTCCTAGAACCAGGTGTGATTTGCATCTCTTGTCCATAGTCCCACCTAGCAAAATGCATAAATTAAAAATAATTTATAAAGATGAAATAAAGATGTACTAACTTCCCCCCAAAAAATCCTGAGTCTGTTGGTCAGTGAAGTCAAAAGATCAATGTTGGTTGGGAGGAATTCTAATTTGCAAGGTCGAGCAGCAAGAAAAGCAGTGAAAGAAATAAAGAAAAAGCATTTTAAGCAATATCCTAACAGTACAATTAGCTCCTCATATTAACAACCCGTATAAATGATAGTACATTTGTTTCAATTGCAACCCGTTACTCAAAACGCTTTTGTTTTTTCAGGTCAAGAAGCCGCTCCCGGTCCAACAGTTCCTCCCGCTCTCGCTCCCGGTCCCACTCCCGCTCCCGCTCTCGGTCCCGGTCTCGGTCCCGGTCCCGCTCCCACTCCAGGTCTCACAGTCGTTCTGCATCACGCTCCCCCAGACGCTCCCGTAGCCCAGCAAAGGCCCACAACCGATCTTCCAGCGGCTCACCCACCGGCGGGGCCTCTTCTCCCACCCCCAAGGAACCTGCCAAACGCTCCAAGTCCAGCAAATCTCCCAGCCCTGTCTCCCCATCACATCCCCAGCAAGCCTCTGTCTCCCGCTCCCGCTCCCGATCCCGATCCCGATCTCCCTCCACTGACAGTCAGCGCTAAAAGCAGCATTCAAAAGCTCACACTAGAAACGACTCGTTTTGCCAGTAGAATCGGCTCAAGGGAGTTTGCTCACCGGCGCTTCCAAGAAACCTTCAGAAAGCCCAGAGGTGTTTTTCCTTCAGGTTTTTTTTCTTTCTTTTTGACTCCCCACAACCCGCATGGAATATATAAAGTCACATTTTCATAATTTGGCCTTTAAAATTGAAGCACATTTTTACAGCAGAGTTGTTTTTAGCTGCACACGCATCAGGACTGTTGCTGATCAGAGGAGATGAACTGGCTTGTCTGTTAAAACTCAGCGACTCGTCAACTCCAGCTACGTCCGTCCTGCTTCCATCGCAGCAAACTTTCAGAACCATAACAATACACCTTTATACCCTCTGACTCCGTTCATGTCGTTGGCCTCTAAGCTTAACACTTAGGTGAGTCCATGGTCATCCTCTTATTTTCATTTTTTTGCAGTACTTCATTTTTTCTCTTACTTAATTTACCAGATGTTTTCACTTGTCATCAAAAACCTTCTAGGTCATGTCACGTTTTCTGTTTCAGCCCATAATACTCAAGACGGATAGCGTTTGACTGTTCAATGTACAGGCCACAAGGTAACAGGTTTTGGCAGCTCTGCCGTTAGAAAAAGCTCAATAACACATTGTTCTAAAAAAATGGCTTTACCAAGGAAGAAAGGGTTATTTTCAGGATCTTTTTTTTTTCTTTTCCTCTTGTGGTGACCAATCATTTTTGTGCTTGGGAGATGTTTTAGTTTTGAGGAAAAGGGCAAATCTTAAGTTTGCACACTTTAAACCGATGTTTACTGAGTGCGGTGTATTTTAACTTTGATATGGAAGTTTTTTTTTTTGTTTGTTTGTTTCTTTCTTTCTTTTTCAGGGTTTGTGTATAAATGTGATTCCCAGGATACTTGTTGGTACTGTGACTGATGTTACTGTGGCTCAAACAGACACAGGGACAAGTTTGGAAAAATACATTTTGTACATAAGGTTGTTATTCTCAGTGAAAACTCTGGACATTTGTATGATGTAAGAAGACAGTGGACTTACGCAGTAAAGTGATTTTAAATAAACACACCTGAGTCATTCGTGTATTCATATTAACCTTAACTAAGAAATTGTCCCCTGTCAAACAATACTGTATTACAAAATCACATTTATTGCACAAAGTTGCATTCCTGCAGTTCACTGTCCCTATCCGTCCAGCCAGAACCCCTTTAATGAAATGTCTTCATCACACAGGACCATCTGAGCAGGGTTTGCACCCGTCCTCACTCTTTGCTGGCTGGTACACCTCTGGAATGAGAAAAAAAAAAAACTGATGTTAAAAACAGTACTTGGCATCAATCAGGTTGTTTGTGAATGATATTAATATGGTTCGGTCATGTACAGAGAAAGGATAGTGAATATTTTGGTAGACAAAAGCTGGAAATGGAGTTGCCAGGTAGGAGATTTATGGATGTAGTGAGAGAGGATATGAAGTTATTTGGTGTGAGAGAGGATACAGAGAATAGGGTCAGATGGGAAAGGCTGATTTGCTGTGGCGACCCCTGAAAGGAATAGCCGAAAGGAGAAGAAGATTAAAAGTGAAAACTAGCAGCCGAATTAGAGGGATGTCAGAGCGACAGAGGTTCTCAGCTAGTTTTCTTTTAAACAACACAGGGACCATTTTAAATGGGCTGTCACCAGAAGTGACTCTCATCACAGTGATGTCATTTGAAATTACATATAATCATAAGCAAACGATGAGGTAAATGTACATGAAGATGTTGAAAAAATTATGAATGGTTTATTTCTATCACAGCCTGTCAGGCCACAAGTGGGATTTATTTATTAAATAAAAACCTTTGGAAATCATAATTAGTGTCAAACTTAAAAAAATAACCTTGGTTTCCTCTCCTCTTTTCACCTTTTCGGCTGTGAGTCAGCCTCTTGTGGCAACGGAACAGAAGGATGAGAACCGCCGCCTCCATCAGCTGAAAGCAAATGTACACCATTGGGAAGAGGAAGAGCGGGCCGATCACCTCCTGAGGGAAGGCCAGCTTCAGAATTGTGGAGCACAACTGGATGTTCTGACAGCCTGTTTCCATAGCAACAGTCCTCCGCTCCCTGAGAAAGATGGCATGGACTTTATGAGTTAACTGCGATGCACGTCAGTTAACAATCTCATCCCCCAACTTACGGCTGGCTGAGCTTGAAGACCGAGGAGAAGACGTAGCCGGAGGTGTAGCCTATGAAAGGCATGAGGGCGCCAATGGCCATGAGAGGGGGCGACAATAGGGTGAGGAAGGAGCTCCCAATTGAGATACTGGCAACGATGGTGATCCCCAGTGCCGACACCGTCATTATGGCCAGACCCACCTGAGAACAGCGGGACAGGAACCAGACATCAGCTTTGCTTTGGGTTTGACCCTCCTGAGATTTGCAACAATCCCTGCATGATAAGAAAAAATATACCAAAGGACTGAAAAGCGTATCGTAAGGCCGATTTCCTATTTCTGTCTTAGTCTATCTGAGTTGTCTTCATAGGAATTTGAAATTTGGACTGAATGGCATTGCATAATGGCATTGCAGATTTTGCTGCTGGTTTAAGGTATACATTTCAAAATATTCTATTGGAAAAAAGCAATGCCCTAAAACTTAATGCCCCACTGACCTTAGTAATGATCCGTGCATAACGAGGTCTGTAGTAGTTTACCAGGATGCCAATACCACAAGGAATGAGGATCATGAAGAGGGATATGGTGATGTCGACATACGGCACAGCATTCTGCAGGCTAACAAAGCCCTGGCAGTAGAGGAAGAGGAGTAGAGGCATCATGCCCAGAGCCAGCAGGGTGGAGCAGGAAGTCATCACAATGCTGAGGAGGACACACACACACACAAGATGCAGTTGGAAATGTTTTGGAAAATCCTGGGAAATAATCTAGGGCAAAGGTAGACAATGAACTTTGAATTCCCAGCTTTGAAACAATCATATGAAAGCGCAGAAGGGGCGGAGAATAATTGGATCTATTTATTTGACCTTCTCTGGTTAGATCATCTGATCTACCAAGCAGGACTGGACTGTAGACCCTTGCCCTTCCCAAAGGAGTGGAACCTCTGGTGAGCGTCCAGGACATCAGGTCCCTCCGGCTCCTCTAGGAGGAGGCTGCGATAAATGCCATCAACTCCAGGGGCCGCAGCAGAGGCCGCAGACATCCTCACCATAAGCTGAGTATTTTCCAAGCTGGGTGAACCTATTTGTCAATCCAGTCAAGGTTTATTGCCTTCATACCACCATGTTTTATCACAATAGCTATTCAGCAACACTCTAATGACCTTTGAACCCTAATAACAGGTTTAGTACAAGGCCATTAGCTTTTGTTAGTTCATCCAATAAAAACATTTAGATGTTTCTTTTTCTCATTTTGGTAAAAAAAAAATATTTGAGTGTGTGGGTGTCATTGTGTGTGTTTGGCAGCAGCATGTTTAGAGAGGATGATCTGTCCCGAAAGTTTTTGGAATATGGTACCATTTTGTCATAACATCAATATTAACTGCTCAGTCTTTCCTTTCAGTTCAGCTTCGTAGCTGAGGGCCAGATAAGCGTCTCTGACAAAAGATACGGCAGGATGGTTGCTGTCTCAACATACATGCCTAGTCTTGATAAAGGGACGAACTGCTGGGGTGAACGTCCTCCCGGTGCAAAGTAAAGGGGTTTGGTTTGTTATTGTAATATTTTATGATCAGCCGGTCGATGTCCTGTCGGTCAGTCAACTCTTATTAATGACAGAAAACGTGACGCTTGCGGTTTGATCACGTTGAGTTGTAGTGACAATAAACATTTTGTAACTTAAAATATTCCATCTATTATTAAGAAACTCTATTTTCATCTCAGTTCACTACATGATGCAGATAAGTTGCACTTTCTATTGACGCAGCTGATCTACTTCATTATGTCAGGAAGCCTCAAAGATTCAACTATGTTCCAAGGAGCCAATAAATATCTTATTCAGGGTGTTTTATGATCAGCTAGTTAATGTCCTGCGGGTCAGTCAACTCTTATTAATGACAGGAAACGTGACACTTATGGTTTGATCAGAGTCTTTACTTTCACTGGCACCACATTGTTCATTCCAGCTGCAGGAAATGAGGATGAGGCTGCTGAGCTACATCATCGAAGGATCGCTAAATCAGATTCATGATACAGCCAGAGATTTTATTGACACGGCTCCGGTTTCCTCCCACAGTCCAAAAACATGCGGGAGGTTAATTGGAACAAATTGGAATAATCGCCCAGATGTGCGCTTGACAGAGTGAATGATTTTTTTGCCTCTATATGTGGCCCTGCGATCGACTGCCGACTGTTCCACATCGTACCATGCCTCTTGCCCAATGATAGCTTTGCTAGTCACCAACATCCCCGCGACCCTGACTGCAGGAAAAAGCTAGATAATGGACGGATAGATGATTATTGATACGAGTATATAGAGCTTCTGTAGGAACAACACACTGTATTTTCTTTATAATAGAAGGTAGGGACGAGGCAATATATAAATAAATTAATTTAGTATTAGTTTAAAGATTTCAGTGTGACCTTAGTTTAAAGTAAAACTTGCCTCCGCATTAAATAAAAAAATATTATTTTTATTGTTGTTTTTAATTATTATTATTATTATCATTATTATTATCAACATTGTTAATTTTATTATTATCAATTTTATTGTTATTATTAACGCAATAATTATCAATCATGATAAAAGTGAAACACTTGGTCTGATGATGTGAGTTATCTGTTCTTGCCGTGTGAAGCCAGGAAACAGTGACATAATAACATGTGCGGTGTGTGTGTGTGTGTACGTGTGTGTATGTGTGTGTACCTTAGATTCATGTCTCCCTGCAGCGCCAGGGCCAGGATGTTGGACAGACTTCCTCCTGGACAGCATCCACAGATCAACACCACCACCGCCGTCATCTCAGCCACCTGGAAGACCTGCAGCACCCAACCATGACCATACTGTGATTACGGCCACATCCCCACTCCCCATCTAGGCTGGGCTCAAATACACGGACATGTCAAAATCTTTGTGAAGAAAATACATTTAGATGTCATAACTCCACTTTAGTGAAACAATTGTGGTGAGGTGTTACGTGATCACCAGGATTAGAAATTTTAACCTTGGCCAAGCTGAAGGCTGTGAGTGGCATCACAAAATACTGTGCCACCACTGCGATCACCACCCCCTTCGGTCTCACTATGTGATGCTGGAAAACAAGGAGAAGGTACACACAGGTTATAACCATATACTTACTTTATGAGTAAACATACAGATTTCTGTCTTAAAGTTAACTTTCTTTTTGAATGCACCTTGATCTTGGCCACCTCCATGGTGCAACCAAGGGAAACCATCGTGATGAACAAGATGGTGACCAGAAGGATGTTGATGGCTTTGTCCATTGCAGGCGGTATGAAATTTGATAAAACAACAGTGGTGGTGTTTGCCTCCGTCATGTTTAACATGATGGCGTCAGGTGTCAGAGCTGCTGTGTGGTCCGCACTAGCCTTCATAGTCTGATCCTGAAACGAATTAAGGGTGATTAAAATATTAGAGAAGTAAGAGCAACAATAATTCTAAACATGACAAGTACTGGTAGCCAGAAGGTTACAATGACTGATGATTCAGGTTTTGTCTCCTGAAACCTACAAAATTTGCTATTTCCCAATTTGTAGTATACATAGACGTTTTTTGGCATGCTACTCCTGGAATGACACTTGCAGTCATATTGCAGTTCATTATGTACAGCATCATATATAACGTTGCGTTACATACGTTAACAATTAAAGGATGATTTCATTGTTTCTACGACCAGCAGCAGGGTCACAGTTGGCCTGATAAGAAGAACCAAGACATGCAATCGCTGTGGGTCCAATCCCATCCACTGCACGGCACACATTTCACGGAGAGCCTGGTCAGTGCATTTTGTGGTTTACTGTTTACAAAACTACAAAAAAAATAAGGAATCTTGCTGTGAGTGTTTGAGCTGCACATGTGAGACCTCAACAAAACCAACATTATCACCAATAGTAATCAATACATTTGTGAACTATTTATATCAAAGCTATACTACAGGCCTTGATATCAAGAGGACGAACGTTTCTAAATATTTTTAAGTTACTATATGACAATCCAATCCTTCTACGTTTGTGAGATGCAGAGTTTCTCAAAAGGACAAAATTTGAGATCGAAAGGAAAAAAGAGAAAAATGTAAACACTGTCTGACAACAGTCTGACAAACGTGCTGGGAATGCATATGTCATCACTGCGAGTTAAATCATTTGCAAATAGATATCTGTAAAAATCAAAGTCACAAATGTGCTTTGAGATTATTTACAGCTGTTATGATTATGATTTTCACAGAGGTCATCGCTTGAAGTTTAACCCAAAACGTCATGGAAGTTTTACAACCACATCCTCCCTACAGGCATGCTGGCACTGCGCAGAGACAGATCACCTTCTCTGAATTTTTTAAATCCAATTTGCACTGGTGAAAACTGAAATGAACGACGAACGTACATGTAGCTCCATTACCACAGCGCAGTGGAAGACCCCTGAAGGTGAGGACTGCACACCTGCCCTAACCCCCAAAGAAAAAAGAAGAGAAGAAACTCCCAAGAGCCCTCCCCAGAAGTCCATTGATCTTGCCTGCAGCTTGAAGCTGACAGATTTATTTTTCCATTCATGATGTTACCTGTTGATGTTGCGCCTGGGCTTCCCCTTCTCCT
Organism: Fistularia commersonii; assembly: GCF_037954325.1. Classification (NCBI taxonomy): domain Eukaryota; kingdom Metazoa; phylum Chordata; class Actinopteri; order Syngnathiformes; family Fistulariidae; genus Fistularia; species Fistularia commersonii. The sequence continues at coordinate 12,656,872 of NC_141303.1, read as the reverse complement.
CTCTGCTCTCTGACACCAACATCTGGACTACTTATGTGTCCCGACACCCTTTCCTGTCAATCACTGATGGAAGGTGACAGCGACGTGCAGCACGGAAGTGCCATCTAGTGCCGCGCTGAAGACTGCAGCTGGAGATGGAGGTGACTGAACTTTGGTTATGTTGGCAAAGTCCACATAAATCTGCTAAAATGGGAGTTATGATGTCATTGTGTCATCAGAAATTTTTAAAAATTTGTTGCTGTTGCTCTCAAGTGCAGCTGAAATAGGGAAGAGCAGGTTTACTGGGAAACTAGTCTAAAGAGGAAGACAAGTATTTGTGTTATTTGGATGTTAAAGTATTTTGAAAATGATTTATTTTCAAGCTGGCAGATCTAAATTGAGCTATTTATCCAAAATGTAAGTTCAGATTTGTTACTGTGACCTCATTACATTTGTCTTAAACTCCATAATACCACACTTTCTCATTTTAAGCCAGTAAACACACTCAAATAATGAGTCTCTCAAGTTTCAATGTGCAGATTGTGAATATAAAATCTAATAACGATCTATAACAATTAAATTTGCCTTTCACTCACTTCCCTCTCTCTGGCCTCTTGGTCCAGCAATCCCAGGGGGCATCACACGCAGACACACAGTCTCTCTAGCACGTCTTCCTCTGGGCCTCATCCTGGTTGGACAGCCACCTCACCAGGGAGGCGTGCTGGAGGCATCCTGGCCAGATGCCCGAGCCACCTCATCTGACTCCTCCCAAATGGCCGAACTCCTCACCCGATCGCCACACTATTGAGTCCCATGGGCCAGAGAGGCCCAATAGGACTCCTTCATTTTGACAAATCCCTCCCCGTGGGGGTCCGCCAGTGAGTTTGAGGGTTACCTCCTTGACAGTTGCCAACCACCTTACAACCGCAGCTCCCTTCTGTCACATCAACAATGGCGGTACGGAACATGGGACACTCAGACTCAGTCCCCCGCCTCCCTCAGGATGTAAACAAAGCTGGCGGGAACTCTTTCTGACAGGAGACTGTGACAGACATTCGCAACAGACCCTCACAGTACACTTGAATCTGCCAGGTCTGCCTGACATTCTCCTTCACCATGACCAGCTCACCACAAGGTGGTGATCAGCCGCCCTTCTCTTCACCTGACTGTCCACAACATGCAGTCGCTAGTCCAATGACACCGTCCCTGTCTGCCAACGGTCAGAGCCCATCCCCCAACCTGAAGATGAAGAGAGGCTACCCTCTTGTCCACCTGGTCCAACTTGGTGGACAAGAGATGGGTCTGGGAGCAATCAGTTTATCAACACCTGCCCAGTGCCTCTCACTGGGGGCAACTCCAGAGTTGAAAAGAGTCCAGCCCCTCCGGAGAGGGAGACTGGTTCCAGAGCCCAGGTTGTGCATCGAGGTGAGTCCGACTATATCTAGCCGGAACCTTTCGACCTTGCGTGCCAGCTCAGATTCCTTCCCTCTCAGATAGGTGACATTTCATGTCCCAAGAGCCACCTTCTGTAGTCGTGGGTCGGACTTCCAAGCTCCCACATTTCAACCACCACCTCGCTCACAATGCACCTTTGGCCCCTCCTATGGGTGATGAACCCAAGAGAAGATGTACCCAAGTTGACCTTTCAAGCTGTGCCTGACCAAGTCCCATAGGTGTAGAATTGGTCACCAGGTGCTTGACTTCAAGCCTCACACCAGGCCCTGGCTCAAGGGGGTCCCCATTAACCCACATCTGGGCAACGGAAAACTGGGTCCATTTCTTTTAATCATTGATTGGGGGTTTTCTGAGCCACGCTTTGAGTGGTCCCTCACCTGGGACCTGTTTGCCCTGGGTGACCCTGACAACTTGGCTACATTTTGACTTAAAAGTACCAGTGCTGTGGAAGACGTCCTATCTGGTTCCTGTGTACAGAAAGTTGTTGCCATCAGATCTCAAAGACAAACAACCAGTTGCCCTCACATCTCATGGGATGAAGGTTCTGGAGAGACTGGTCTTAGTCCACCCGAGGCCACAGGTGAAGTCGTTGCTGGACCCTCTGCAGTTTGCCGATCAGCCCCCATTTGGAGTTGAAGTCGCGTCATCTACCTGCTGCAAAGAGCTAATCTGCACCTGAGAGGCAGAGGAGGTACTCTGAGAATCACTTTCTTTGATTTCTTCGGTGCTTTCAACACCATTCAGGCACTGCTGTTGGACGAGACACTGCGGGTGATGGGTGTCAACGGCTCGCTGATCTCCTGGATTACTGACTATATTGGCAGGCCACAGTTTGTCCATCTGGGCAATGTTCTGTCTGATGTGGTGGTTAGTGATACCGGAGCTCCTCAGGGGACTGTGCTTTCTCCTTTTCTCTTCACCTTGTACACCACTGACCTCCAATACAACACAGAGTCATGCCTCTTACAGAAATTCTTTGATGACTCTGTGTTGTAGGGTCTATAAGAGGGGGAGAGGAAGGAGAGTGCAGGATGCTGATTTGTAGACTGGATTGAGCATAACCATTTTAGGCTGAATGTCAGCAAGACTAGAGAGATGCTGATCGACTCCAGGGGGAAGATGGACATGCCGGCACAACGTCTACAGATCAGGGGTGAGGTGGTGGAGATGGTTGAGACCTATAGGTTCCTGGGTGTCATGATTGTGCAGGAAATGTACAGGAAAGGAATGAGCAGACTGTACTTCCTCGGGAAGCTCAGATACTTAAATGTATACCAGAGACTCCCACAGACTAGTCGCGGTCATAAGAAGACCTGGCTCTGTGATTGGTCTCAGGATAGAGAACTTTGAGACTGTTGTGGAAAGGAGGGTGCTTAAGAAACTGTCGTCCATCATGGACAACCCGGACCACGCCCTCCGCCTCACACGGGATAGACAGTGGAGCAGCTTCTCCAGCAGACTATTACAGTGCCGCTGTCAAATGGAAAGATAGAGGAAATCTTTCCTTCCTCATGCTATAACCCTATACAATAACTCACTCTAATCAGCTACTGTGCTACTTCACATTGCCATTTTGCTCATTATTTATTCCTGTGTAGTGATAAATATGCAGAGACTTTTTTATAGGTGATAGTTTACACTTTTGCACTTAAGAGTTGACTAGTTTTTTTTTCCTTTACTTGTATTTTTAACTAGCATGTCACTGTATTGTCCTTGTATGTCTTGCTGCTGCTGCTAAACAATTTCTCAAGCACAGGATTTATTTAGAAATTATATTTGTTCCTAAAATGTCCACTGTTTATTTTCAATGCAACTTTTGTTTTGATTGTTGCCTGCCTCTCGCCTAATCACAGCTGTGATAAGCTCCAGCATGCCTTCCGACCCTATGTGCAGGATAAGTGGTAAAGTAAAGACTGAATGTTATTCACTAGGTCATAAGCATGTGCTGACATTTCAAACTTATTTTAAATTGTTTCATGTTTTAAATCGACAGAAAGCCAGCTGTGTATCTCAGATGGCATTGCAGACTGGTACAAAAGTATATCAGTGATTTGCAAAAGGAATTACACAGAGGGTGCATTGAGGACCTTTACTCTTCCAGAAAGCCAGCAAAAAACATCATTGCTGATCCATCACACCCAAGACACAGCCTGTCCGCCTCCTTCCCCTCTGGTAGGAGGCACAGATCACTCTTTGCCAGCACTGCCAGACAGAGGAACCACTTTTTCTGACAAGCCATCACTCTACTGAACACATGAATCCCCACAGCACCTTGTACACAAAGTTATGCACTTACATGTGTATATGATCATCACTTTATTTGTTATTTAATCATCAGTTTTTTTGCACTACCTCACCATCCACATTCACCCACATTAATCGTGGATTATTTTCTTATTACTTACACAGACATTGCTCTCTCCACTTTGTATTTTGTATTGTTTAGAATGGTCTTTTCCAGTAACACGTATTTGTGCGTGTAAACACACTTGGGCAATACGGCTGATTCTCATTCTGAGAGTGATGAAGTTATATATTATGCTATTACCTATATCAATAATTTGTTTTTTTACGAATTGATGCATACATTTTCATTGTTAATTCTTCTGCGAGAAGTAAATATCTCAAAGTGAAGCTTATCAATTCTTTGTTTCTCAGAGTCATCAGGACAGGCCTCCTGCCTCCTAATTTGATTGTCAATATCATAAATGTGATGATTGCAGCTGAGCTCTGTCTCCGAGGGGGCCAGTTTCCGCCAAGAACAAAATCTGCACTTGATCACATCAGCTCACAGACTGTCAGAGTTCATGCCAAGGTTGTCGATGGTTTTCATGTGCCAGTCAACTCGGACACGAATGGACGGCAAAATCTTCTGCAGATCGAAGTGGATAAGGGGGAAGGGTGTGTGGGTCAGACCAGAGGAGCTGCTTATGGAGTCGTTGGTGGGTTGCTGCTCAGGTTGAGAGGACACAGAATTAAAGAGCTCTAGTTAGGTGTGAAAAATCAGATACACAACAAAATGAATTATCACCTCATTACTAGGACGATCAAGTTAATCTCTCGCAGCTTGTCTTTCATTTCTTGTTAATATTAAATAAAATTTCCTGCGTAATTCAAGATTATTCCATCAGTCAAGTTGGTGTTGAGTTATTATTGTGTTATTGTATTGTTATTGTCAAAGGTGCTTCAATTCACTGGCGGCACTTCTCCCAAAATCTTTAAAGTTAGTTGTCTGTTATCCATTTATTGGGCAGATTTGTTCCAACTTTAAATATGCAAGAAGAAAAAAAACAGTAAAATTTTTTTCAGGTACTGATTTCTTAGGATGTAGACTGTCAAACTGTGTCAGCTGCCCTGCATTATTTCTTCTGAACAGCAAACACCTGCTGGCATGAAAATGACTTCAGACTGGTTTGTGCATTGTAATCCAGAAGCTGTTTTCAAGACATCAATATTTCTTACAGCGCCATTATTATTCTTTTTTTCTCCCCCATTAAACAACCACACTACAACAAAGTAGAAAAGACAAAGCAGGGTTCGCTGCCATGTCATCCACTTAGTTTTTTGCCCAGCTCCTCACACAGAAGACCTATTACTGTCATTTTAGTTTAATTTTGACTACATGTATGAGACTGAGTCAGCAATGCAGCCTCACGGCGGCACTTGCCAGTGTCACCCTGAGCCGGTCCCAAACCCAAGCAAGATAAATGAAGAGGGTTGCGTCAGGAAGGCCAAAAAGTTTTGCCAAAAACATATCGGTACATGCAAATCAAACCAAATAACCAATCATAATGGTCGAGGCCCGGGTTAACAACGACCACCATTGGTACAGATGACCTACAGGGAACCAATAGAAACTGGACAACTACTGTAGGTCAAAGATGGAGAGGAGGAAGGGGTGTCCAGAAGCAGAGAGAGAAGAGGAAAGGTAAGATTCTGGGTCTGAGAGTAAAGACTTTGACAGGAAAAGATAAAGAGTTGGTCGACATGATGCAGAGAAGGAAAGTGGATATACTGTGTATCAAGGAGACCAGGTGGAAAGGTAGTGAGGCTAGAACCTAAGGAGCAGGCATTAAGTTGGACTATCATGGTCTGGACAAGAAGAGAATGGAGTAGGAGTTATCTTGAAGGAGGAATTTGTTAGCAATGTTCTGGAGGTGAAAATAATGTCAGATAGATGTATGAGTCTGAAACTGGAAATTGAAGGTGCGATGCTCAATGTTGTCAGTGGCTGTGCCCTGCAGGTGGGATGTGAGTTTGAGGAGAAGGAGAAGTTGTGGAATGAGCTAGATGAAGTGATGCAGAATATCCCCAGAGATGAGACAGTGGTAATTGGTGCAACATAGGAACATGGGGTAACTTATAAGAGCGGAAGTAGGAGCAGACAAGGTAGACAAGGTAACCCTGAAAGAAGTCTGTGACTGCAAAGTAGTTGGAGGTGAGAGCAGTGTCAAACAGCATAAGATGGTGGTTTGTAGGATGACTCTGGTGACAAGGAAGATCAAGAGGACAAAGGCAGAGCAGAGGACAAAGTGGTGGAAGCTGAAAAGGGAGAAGTGTTGTACGGTTTTCAGGGAGGAGTTGAGAAAGGCTCTGAGTGGTCACTGAGAGTTTCCAGATGATTGGACAACTACAGCTATTGCGGAGTAGAGATCAAGAAGTTGGAGAATTTCAGGTACTTGCGGTCAACTGTCCAGAGCAACGGAGGATGTGGAAAAGAGGTCTGGAGGCGGGTTCAAGAAGGTTGGAATGGGTGGAGAAAAGTGTCAAGGGTATTATGCGATAGAAGACTATCAGCCAGAATAAAAGGAAAGGTGTACAAGACAGTGAGACCGGCGATGCTGTATGGACTAGAAACTGTTACAATGATGAAAAGACAGGAGGACGAGCTAGTGGATGCAGAGATGAATATAATATGGTTCTCTTTAGGAGTGACCAGGATTGATAGGATCAGGAATGAGTCTATCAGAGGAACAGCACATGTTAGATGTTTTGGAGAGAAGGTCAGAGAAGCCAGACTGAGATGGTTTGATCATGTACGAAGGAGGAATAGTGAATATATTGGTAGACAGGTGCTGGAATTGGAGCTGCCAGGCAGGAGGTCTCATGGAAGACCAAAGAGAAGATTTATGGACGTAGTGAGAGAGGATATGAAGGTAGTTGGTATGAGAGAGGAGGATACAGAGAATAGGGTTAGATGGAGAAGGTTGATTCGCTGTGGCGACGCCTGAAGGGAAAACCCAAAAGGAGAAGAAGAAAAAGAAGTATGAGATTGAGTCAGCCAAGAGTGTTCTTATGGAAAAGAGGGAGTGTGACAAATAACCATCACAGGTCTCCAAAAAGTATCTGCCAAAAGAAGCTCCCAGATAGATTAAGGGAAATTAATGCATAAAAATTAAGACTCATGAGGAATAAATGGATTGGCTGAAGTATGAGATGCAAAAAAGTCAATGAGAATTAAAGCAGTCATATCTCTTTTGGATTATGAAATGAAAAAAAAGAGTTTACTGCAAAAAGATCTCATCTGTATAGCTTTTGCTACTGCCTTCTTAAACGACATTCAAGAGTGTTTCTGTGTTAAATTACATAATGTGCCAGTTTGGCATCTCCTTGGAAATAATCAAAGCAGAAAAATGGATCCACGGTGGATATCAGTCTCAACATGCAGATATATATAAAGTGTAAGATATTGTAGCGAGTCAGGAATGTTGGCGTTTATGTTGATGTTTTCTGTGGGATTTTGGGGTTGTTGGGAATAATGTGGGCATAGTTTAGGGTGCCATGAAATCTGGGGATTTTTACCTGGAATTGAGGGGAACAGTTAGTTGTATTGCAGGCTCATGTGGCGTGGTTGTGGACCTTCAACAGCTATTGCTCACGAAACAGACGTTTTACCGTCAGTGTTTCCCTGACTAAAAACGCTATATTATGTATGTACGGTAGGCAGGTATGAAATTTGTGCATATGTGTGTTTGTGTGGGCTTGGGGTGAATTATTACAACATTTCATGTATTACTTTGGCAGGGGGCACTGCTCTACCCTTAAGCTGTTTGTGTATCTGACAGAGCATATGCTCCCTCCCTCCTTTTCATAAGTCCCACACTGATAACAAAGCCAAGTGCAAAAACATATAATGGTGACTGCATTCTGGGGCCCTCCAGTGTAGTCTGAAGTATGCTGGTTGGGGGACAAAAGCAGGGCATTCTAATGGTTTAACAGGCCGGCCCACTAAGGACATGGGGGAGGGGTGGGAGGCTCTGCCCGGACAGATCAGCCTCTCCAGCTATGATTACAGTCTGGTGCTTCACTAGGCCTGGATTTTTTTTTTTTTTTTACTTTTCCCTTCTGCACCCACAGCTAATCAATGTCTGTTCTCGATGAGCTCCCTGCAGTCAAGAACTCATGGCCTGAAATGGTGCTTAAAACATAACTCAACTCGGGCCAGAGGGGGAACAGCAGTGAGGGTGTGGCAAGAAGGCAGCTGAGAAAAGTCTTGGATGCAAGATCTCATTATCATTTCCTTGTAATATTTCCAACCATTCAAAAGGCTGTCGAAGTACATAAATACAACTTGCTGCTTCCATGCTGTCATCCATGAAGACAGAGAGTCCTCGCTGCAGCAGATGCATTATTAAAGCATCACCTTATTGTGTTGCCATGCTTTAAATAGGTTATATTGTTCTGAGAGACACTTCTTGTCTCTGCAGAATAAAGCATACGATTACTAACGGTCGTGAAATTGATTGAGAAGAGATACAGAGATAAGACAGAGAGAAGATGATCCAGATGGGGCGGAAGAAGGATGAAGAGACAGCAGTATGGTGGTCAATGCAGGTTTAAGCTGTGGGTCTGCTGTGAGGGAAATGGAGGGCAGAGTGTCACCCGCAGCTGCTGCGGCCTCTTGACCTGCTATGGGAATGAATGAGGCCTCTCCCAGCATCTTTTTACACATATACTGAGCCATGGCGCAAAATAATCCACAGTGTAAGCTCCTTATCTATAGCACAATTTTGTGAAAAGGAAGCCCAGAGCAGATTATTTGCAATTTGCACTAAAACCAGCCCCCCACAACATAGAGCACTGTTTACTTCTCCCGCCGACACAACCGAGCATGAAAAGGTCATAAATGCATCTGAATTGCTCATTACAAAGAAAGATTTGAAATATTGCATTTATTGTACTTTTCACCTTGATTAGTATTTGTATATTGGTCTCAGAAAAAGTCAGAAATACCAGTCCATGGATTAAGTAACCATCACAAAGAACTCAAAACCATAACATTAATATTTAAAGAGCAGTAAACCTTTCTTTTTTCATTTTCGCTTCAGTCAGAATATGTTTACATTTCTGTTAATCATGTACTTGATGAGTCATACTTATAATACTTTCAGTTTCACAAAGCCAGTCATGTATCTGTTTTGAGTGCTGCAATAAAATGAGTCTATAATTATCAGATAATGCTTTTATGAAAAATGATAAGAGGAAAGACTTTGGCCTTTGGCGAACAATTAAAACTGTTCTTATTTCTTTAGTTTATTCTCATTATCCACGTGTCTCTACCATAATGTGTATTTTCTCCCGTGACATACTAACAGGGCTCAAAATACAATTACCATAATGCATTCAAACTAGAAGGGCGTGGTGACGCTAAAAAGGACTCCTCAGATTCTTGGATTTTGTAGTTCGCCAGTCAACGCTTTATCACTCAATTTCAATTCAAGCCGTTAAGCGATGCTCTAGTTATTAGGCAGATTAAATACTGTAATGATCATGAACTTTTCTGTATTCAAGATTCGTTGAAGACTTATTCCATCAAATAATGTACGGTAAAACCTTCCATATGACTACGATGACCATAAGCCTCGTAAATTGTGCGCATGCGTACTGCGCCAGGGTACTTTCTGTGTGGTGAGTAGTCACGTGGAGACAGTCCTCTTTGGTTCTGTCCAAACAGAACGTGAGCTGCTAACAATTTGTTAGAGCGCCGCTTGGTGCTAAACCGATTCATGTTGTTTTTTAGCCACACTTCCTTTTAAACTTGAACATTTTATCGAAGAATGAGTGATAACGATGATGTCGATGTCGATAGTGACGTGAGTATGGCCAATTGGAGCTTCTTATGGATGATAGTTTTGTTGCTGGTGATTTAGCCGAAGTAGCTTCTCAGCTAGTGTTAGCCACAAATAAGCTGGCTAGCTTTGGTTGTCTGCCTGATATGTAGTTATGTCCGAAATTATTGATAACCAGCACTATATTTCCTGGCTCCGAAACATCGTCCATTTGCTAGATTATTTCATTTTCAAGTCACTTCGGCTCACTTAGTGAGATTTGGTGCACAATTATGGCTACAATTGTACTTTTTGTTCTGTTTCTTTGCAGGAAGAATCACCGAGATATCACTCTGTGGTGCGTAATGCTGGGAGGGGGGATTTGTCCAGTGTCGAGAATGTGTCTGTGGATGCAAAGTTAATTTTAACCGTCACATTCTGTTATTTATCTTGACACAAAATCGACGGGTAAGATTGCAATTGGGAGGCGGATCAGTCTCAAAACGGCGAATATGAAAGTGTTGCTTGCTTGTGGAAAATCACTCTTTTGTATTTGATATATATTTCTGCATGGCAATATCTCGTTTATTTTCAAAGCAATGAAAGAATTGCCCGTGGACTAGTGTCGGTGCGGCGATTGTTGGTCGGCATCAACCTCAGTGCATTGCAGGGTATCCCCTATCCTGTGTGCGCGGCCATAGACACTCGGTAACACGATATCTATATTTAGACCAAAGCTTTATCCCCCTACTAATGCATTTTTGCTGCACGTTTATTGTTTTTCCCCGGTTATTAGAAATCTTTCTGCGCCGGATGACAGCAGGTTAGTCGCTACGAGTGCCCCCCTCCTCCCGGCGGTTTCCTCAACGCCGCGGGGATTCCGCTCGTGTTCGGGTCCTCGAATCGCACATCTAGGTCACCTCCGCGCACGGAGCCTTTGTACATTTGCGCGCCGCATCCGCGGCCCGGTGTTCGGATGATGTTGCGCGGCTGGAGGAGGAGGAACGGCGGCCGCGCCTGCGTCTCGGATAAGCCTTCGTGTCAGGAAGGGGAGCTGCGGGATGTTTTCCTGTGTTGCAGCCTGTGATTAGAGCCACCACCTCTACAGGCTACAGAAGGGCTGGCAACCTTCAATGAATGACGTATAGCTGGAGAAAAACACCTCTACACGAATTGGTTAATGCACTGCCAGCCCAGCTCTATTCCGCAGCGCAGGAACAGAGTGGAGCTAATGCCATAAAAGTTACTGACATCATAAAGGCGCCATACATTTTCCTGCTGATTCTCCCTCACTATTATCAATTTTTTTGACTTTGGAGCTGCACTTCCTCACACGAAGCTCAAACCTTATTTCACTTTAGTTTGTGCTTACTAATTTGATTACAGGAAATTTATGCGAACATGCATCATGCCCTTGCTGTCTGCAACCACTGACAGGGTTATCTATACCCCTGAAGTGTAATACAACCATACAATTTGTCATTTAACTAAGACAACTTAATATTACATTGCATAAGGCTCATAACGTACAACAGTGTGCAAGTAACCTTTCTGAAGTTAAACTTATTTAAAAAACATCAATTTTTGGTTTGATGTGGAATTGCTATGCCCATCCTCACACACGCCATGATGTATGTCTAGGTGTGGAAAATCACATGCCAGACCTACAAAATAAATATCTTGAATTGGCCCCAGCAGTAACTTAGTGCAGTTTCTATGCAAAGTCTGTATGAAATCTTAAAAATTCTCAACTTGATTAAACTATGTAGACCGATGCCAATTTAAATGTCTGCCCCAAGACCCAAGATTCTTCAGTTCATAAATGCAATTTCGCAGCTTATAGACTTTATTTATTAATGCAGTGAACTAGCTGCCACAATAAACATGATCTTAATGTAGCATGTTTAAACTAAAGCATTGAAAGTAATACAAGGGAAAACCATTCAACTGCGAATCTACTAGATTCTTATTTTAATATGCAAACAGTACACGGTTAAATCTAATAAGTTGTAAACAAGCTCACTGTAAACTGCTGAGTAGACCGCATCCACTTTCTGTATTGGTAGTTGCTGTGATATCTTTAGGTTGGTTGCCTTGGGGGGATGTCACATGAGGCATCAGTATATAACTTACACTATTCATTTCAATGCTTTTGTCTATTTGTCTTTATCTGAAATTATGACGTCAGGCAAATACTTTAAGATAACCAGTTCAGGCTGTCAACTGGTGACTCACTGCATTAATTTCCTGAAAATCAGGAAGCACCTGCTATTGGTTTTATGCCTTTTTATTTTATTTTATTTTAATTTTTGGAACAGCAGTCTCCCTCGCCTGCCGGAGTCTGGGGTTTTAATGGTATTTCCACCGTTATTAGTGCAAGGTTTTCCACCGTCTCCAGCAGCCTGGCAGAAGTGTAGGCTTTCACTCAGTCAATATGAGACAACCATCTATGGTGGAGGAGCCTCAACTACCAGCTCCTCCACCCGGCTCCAGAAGCAGTTATGTAATGTGTCATGGTCATGTATGAATAGAATGGAGGAAGCAGCTCGGCCGGTGTGTCTTCTTGCGCTGCCTGCAAAAGGTATCAGATTTATGAAGGACCAATAATGGGTTGCATTTACGTAATCATTTTACGCTGGCTAACGAGCTGGACAGCTCGAGTGGTATATCTTCTTCCAGCTCAGATGAAATCCAAGTTTTGCTCACATCAATCTAGAATGTATCATTTTGAGAGCATAGCAGTGGAAGTAGAACTCTTATTACATTTTTGAAATTTGTGACTTAAATTCATTAAGTATGTAAATATCAGGACTTGCTCAAAGTAGTCCTTGTATTGTAACAGTCAATTAGATTTTGAATTGAGAGTAAGCAACTGGTCATCATTTCCAAATAGCAATGTTTTTTGAAGGTTTTGGAGGAAGGTTCGCATCTCCAGGCGGTTCAGGGCTCCTGTTGTTGGGGAAAGGCAACGTGACGCTGATGATAGCTTGGTTGCTGGGGGTGTGTTCAACATAGACGCTTGAGACTGTCTGTTCCGTCCAAAGGATGTATCGCAGGAAAACCAGCAAAGATAAATAGTCTCATCATCCTCCTATGTAGGAAACAGTCATGGGACAAGTGCTATAATCAACTCGTAGGCTTCCCTTAAATGGTTTAATACCACTTTGTCCTTGGTGGTTCTTGGCATCCATGTTTGGCATTGAAAACCATGAAACACACTCTTGGGTTATCCCTTGTTATACTCCATGATATTCTTATACTGAAGTAATCAGAAACATCTGATTACTTATGAAAATCCACAATTCCAAACACAGGTTGTCTTCTCTATGTAATATGACTGGCTGTTGGCATAATGCATATTAAAAAGGGAGCTCTTTTTTTTTTTTACACAGGCCAGTGCAGGTTTTATGTTGTGGAGATGGTTAGCTCTGCATTTCAGTATGCCGTGACTTTCTGATAGTTTTTTTTTATACCACTTAAAATGTCAAACATTTTATATTTAGAGATGCAGCGTTACGCTACTTGGAAATTTGGAAGTTTCTATTTTTTTTTTTTTTTTTACTTTTTGTAAAATTATTTAATTGTAATGCATGTTCAGATATAGTCAGCCTTCCTCCATACCCCTGTTAAAATCCTATTCGGGATTGTCTTTAAATCCACCCCCACTCAGGAAGTGGAGTCTGCTTTCATGCTCTCCAGTCCTGTGTGTAATTCTATGCTTTCTACATAAGGGTTTTCATGGTTATGATGATGTACATGATGTTTAACAACAAACCAAGAGAGGGAACTCACACAAATGGACCGGTTGAACATCTTGTGAATGTTAGAGGAAGGGTGATGTTGGTCATTTGTACAGCTAGCAAAGATGATTAATTTAAACCCAAACCACATTGCAGATCCACATTACTAAGGTGAAGCTAATAACAATGCATTCAAGGACTAATTGAATCAGTACGTGGTGGAGGCTGCAGGTACCGTGATCTGCTCTATTGAGCTGAGAATGCACTGTTCAGTTCACATGATCGACTGTTCCAACATCAGTCTGTGAACATATTATGCTGACTGTTTTTATCACATGTTAAGGTGATGTGCAAAACTTCTCTGACAACAAGCTTATCATATGAACAGCAGAAAATGTGACATTTCATAAGAAGTTTTTTCATCAGTCTGAATTTGTACAGAAACTAATGGTGAAGAAGTTTGATACAGTGGTTTGCACCAATAGACCTTTTATTTAGGTAAAGATTTGTGCTGGGCAGAACAGTTAGCATGCTTCCTGAGTAATTCAGATGTAATGCTTGTGGCTCCACTACTGTTTATCCAAAATGGCAAGCCAGTAAACAGGACCTATTGGGGGGAGATGTCTTACTACATGGTCTCTGGATTATGTAGATTGGTTTGCAATCGAAAAGCCTTTTTGTATGTTAGAGGACCTTGACTTGAAAGAATATGAGCTGTCATATATACACACACACACACACACACACACACACACACACACACACACACACAAACTCTCCATAGTATCTTTAACCGTTCTATGCACACAAGTGGTCATAAAACAGCCAGTACTAAAGCCTCAAATTAGAATCCCGCAACTCATTTTGAAATGGATCCTATTCAATTTGCTTTATGATTTAAGGAGCAGCCTGTTTGATGGATCCATAGAGCATTCCTGCTGTCTCCTCCTTGAATCTGACAACAGGAAAATGGCTGCCAGACTTGTAATTGCACATGCTGTCAGTGGTAGTCCTGTGTTGGTTGATACCAGGGTTAATGAGGGGGTGGAGTTGCTCCTCTTGCTGGTTTTGTGTGGGATTGAAGGAGGCCCATAGTCCTGTTGGATCTGTCTCTTGGATGGTTTGCTGCTGCTCTTGTGCAATAGGAACAGCTGCCACCGTGGCTCTCTGGCTTATGACAAAATAGGCATTTCGTTTTATATGCTGTAATTTCCTTATGATGGCTTCATTTTAACTGTGCAGTATATGAGCTAAGTGCTAACCTTGCAGGGCTCCCCTCCTGAGTGGTTCTTCTCCAGCATTAAAACCACAGCAACACCAGCGAGATGTCAGTCATTTTGGAGATGCCGACATCCCATGAGCTTGTTTCGACACGTATGTCGTGTGGCCTGTGGACTGAGTCAGTCGGTTTGACGTGGTGTCACATGGAATTCTACCGTGTCTTGTTCTCCTGAGCCAAAACATTATCTCGCTGTATCATTACTAATACATAAATGAGTTCCCTCTGTGTTGAAGCTCTGCGAGGCAGCCTGACCAGCGAAAGTCGCTCAGGCCTCCGTTGGACCTCCACTCATGCGTCATCGTGGATCGGGCCAGTGTCACATCTGAACCAAGGCACTAGATATAAGATGCGAACTGATACATAAATGGTTGCATAGCAGTGCACTAGTCCAATCTGCCTGCCTTATCATGTGATGATGTGTGATAAAAGCAGGCATTTTATGCCTTTATGGTGGTGTTGAAAATCAAGTTAGTGCTTGTATGGTGCCTTCTGCTGTTGTGGCTGTGTGTGTCAAGCCAGGGTGTTTACCATGAGCTTGGCTGGTTTCTGGTGAATGCAGTTGACATGACTCATGAAAAGGGAGTTTCACGTGTCATGCTACTGCTGAGTGAAACTAAGCATTAGTGTGACATGGTGCGTTGAGGTCACATGTTTCAGGTGGTGTGATGTGGAAGGCAGTGGTTCACTACTGCTACAGGCGTCTTTTTTTGCAAACCTGAATCGTGTGAAAGTCAAACTGATGAGTCATCGGGTTCTGGTGTTGTGCCTGGTCCATCTCACCCCATGTGAGTTAGACCTTTGACCTGGATGAGAATTTTAATTTTTATGGCACTGAGCTCTTGCAGAGGGCCCCTGTTGAGATGGATGGGTGACAGGACAAACAGACATGCAGCCATTATATAATTATTTCTGCAACACAGTACGTGTTGGTCCATGATTGATAGCTGAAGCACATTTTTAGCAAAATGCTCTGCGCTACTTCTGGTCTGCTTCAGCACAATGTCATGTGACGGATTAAAAAAAAAAAAAAAAAAAAGAAGAGAAAGAGAAACCAGAATTTGTCAGATTTCAGGCTCAAGAAAATTAAATAATCAAATTCAGAAGTTTAATCCTTGGCTGAATACTCATGCACGCCAGGCCAGAAAAATAAAGCGTTGTCCTCTTGAGAGTTTGACATATCTACCCATTTATTTTCTTCAGTTTCACTTCATTTCACCGCCCACAAAAATATTTTTTCACTAAGGCAATTTTCCTCTTCACTGTACATTGTTATGATTAAAGCAGAGCTGTAAATTGTGTGTGTGTGTGTGTGTGTGTGTGTGTGTGTGTGTGTGTGTGTGTGTGTGTGTGTGTGTGTGTGTGTGTGTGTGTGTGTGTGTGTGTGTGTGTGTGTGTGTGTGTGTGTGTGTGTGTGTGTGTGTGTGTGTGTAAACTGGTTTCCAATTCACATTTAAAGTGGTAAAAATGACTGGCTAAGTTTTAGAATATTAACAAACCACTTTTTACCAATGCTAAATTTTGAAAAAGAACATTGTCGTTTTTTTTTTTGAGAAAGTGAAAATAAAATGCTCATCATTCTATTTTATGCAATTATGGTGGAAAAAAAAACATTCCTCTGAATATTATGTTTTTATTTGTTGCCCATAGCCAGGATGTAACTGTGTTACTAGCGTGAGGTGAGAGGCTGTACAGATGGAAGAGGATGGCTTTAAAATCCAAAGAGAAAAAGAGGCAGGAAAAAAAAAACAAAACAAGATGGATGTTATGTTGGTCTTGAACGTTCCGGTGTCTTGTCACTGTTGTCCACCACTGACGATGGCTATTGTTTGACGGTAACTATACCGATTTAACCCCCCCCCCCCCCTCCGGCTCTCCCTTTGTAAAGTCAGTGTAACTTGGCAGCGCAGCGGTTTGTGTAGGCTGAGCGGGAGCCCGCTGGACGCCCGCCGTCTGCTACCCACGCTGCCAGGCTGAAGGCCCTGTGACTCTCTCATTGCAGGCAGACAAACGGGCACACCACAATGCGCTGGAGCGTAAGCGTAGGGACCACATCAAAGACAGCTTTCACAGCCTCCGGGACTCGGTGCCTGCCCTGCTGGGAGAAAAGGTTGGTAATGCTCGGCCTGCGCGTCCTGCAGGCACTCAAAAGGGCGCCGCACTCTCTGACCATATGGTCAAAGCCTGCGCGCATGTTCAGTCTCTGTTTTTCCATTCAGGCACTCGGACCGTGATGTCATTTTAATAGTGTTGTTTTTGAGTCTACGCAGAGATGCAGGTGCCTCCTCTCGCTATAGTGCGCGTGTCCGTGTGGGGGTAGGAGGTGGTTGGTGGGCGGAGAGAAGGGCAGATTGCGGGAGAGATTCAATGAAGCAGTCTGAATACTTGGAGTGGCGTCAGGAAGTTTGTTCTGGGGAAATTTTGTTGCTCTCTTCCTGTTTTGACATCAACGACGCAGACAGAAAGAGAGTGGGTTCTGTAACCGGGCGCAGGGTTTGAGTTTCTCAGAGGAGACTGTTCGTGGGCGGGGGTAGGGGCAACCCATGAGCACGATGTGAATGATATTCGGTGGTGTTTGGCCACAGCTGCCTCAGAACTTAACCCACGCCTCTCCCAGGGCTACACTGACACCAAACACCAAAATCCAATACTTGTTCTCCCAAAAGGAAGAAATGATTAATAGAGGAGTTTGAATCCCAAAACCCTCCAAAGATCCAAGGTGTTCAGACCTGCATCTGAATCTCTGCTCCTCTTCACTACCCTCCTCACTTACATGGCTGATGGTGAAAATTTGTGCAGCTGAATAAGTTGATGGGAATTACTTGTGCCTCTTAATTTTTCTAATTAAAAAGGGTTTAGACTAAAATTGTTTGTCAAAGGGAGGCTTAAGAATATTATGTTCAGGGCTTTTGCCAGGAAATGATTTTGCCCCGGTGGCAGGCAGTCTGCCGAGCATCGCTCCATGATCTGTTCAGACAGGAGAGCCGAGCAGCCACCACACTGCTTGTTCCGCTGTAACACACACTCTGCGTGTGCAAGTCCTTTAGAGTCCAACTTAGGAACATAAACGATTATTCCCCACTAAAGTCTGCAAATGATAAAAGCCCATATGGTGTCCTGCTAATTCTTGAATGGGAAAAGGCTAATGTGTCCAGAAATTCTGTGCTCAGTCCTGGCAAAGGTCTTGAAACCATCCTTGCTCGATTGTTCTGTCTGATGGCAACACCTGGAGCTCACAGTGGAAGTTTATCAGTCGATCGATCATTGGTGAACAGGAAACGTCCCTTGCTGTATTAAATGAACAAAAAGCACTTGATATGAAAGTGAAGGCTGAATGAGGCCCAACTGTCATCCGAAGACTTCAGCTGAGGGGTCTCAGCGCGGCTGTAAATTGGCCCAGTCTTGGAGAGGAAGGTGTTGGGGTTGTGAACTAGGGTGTTTTCGGGGCCAAAGGGGCCCCAGGCAGTGTTTCCAACAACCACGGTCTAGGAACCCCCAGAGGAGGCTCTGCCACCTTGCTGCTCTTTACATCCACGCGCCGTTTTATTTACTGTTTTGGAATGTAGGAAGACTGTTAAAGGTCACTGGTCAATTCGGTTCCACAAGAGTAGGACCAGAAAGGGATGAGTAACCGTGAGTTTTGCAGACAAGTGAACGTCTCTGCGATAGCGGGAAGTATTAAAGAGTTCTGCAGTGTAGGAGGGTGTGACGGGTGGGGGAGGGGGTGGAGAACCAGCGGCCTGAGATGATGATGTTTAGCATGTGTGTTTTTATTTTGTGCTGCAGAATGTGACAAGTTGTCTGTGTACATGCGTCATTGCTTCAATCTTTGCATGTGTCACTAACAGCAGTCTACCAAACAGGCGTCTCGAGCTCAAATCCTAGACAAAGCCACAGAGTACATCCAGTACATGAGGCGGAAAAACCACACACACCAGCAGGACATTGACGACCTGAAGAGGCAGAACGCGCTGCTGGAGCAGCAAGGTAACTCCACGCACTCGCGTCCACTGGCCGCCTGTCCAAAACCCGGAAGGCCCGTTTTAGTTCCACGCGTTTTTATTTGCCTGTTAAACACCAACACCCTCTAAGGTATTGTTGATGGCAGCGAATCAGATGGGGCGGGCAGATATGGACGGGAGGCGGGGACTGGGGCGTTAGGTGGGCGGGTCGCTGGAGACGCGAAGTCATCGCCTCCATGTTTGTTTTTTTTGGTGTCGTCGTGATAAAGGAATGAGAGTGCGAGTGGTTTGGGAACGTTCAGTCCCAGACTCGAAATGGGCAGCTCACACCTCGACAACTTCGACAATTTTGTGGCCGGCTTCTCTCTAGTTCCCTGACAAAAACCGAAAGTCGTCACCGGGGATTTTGAAATTGCTATTTCATGGCCGAGTAATCATGTGACTTCCTCAACCTTTTATGCCGTCCTCAGGACAGTCCTGGACTGTCAAAACAAAACCCAAACTCCACATTTAAATCCAGATTTATAATCATGTCGTTAAACTGCGCGTGCCCTTTCCTCTGCGTGCTACCGCGCTGTCTCTAATGAGCATCTGGTGTCACTCAGACAATTTTTAGACTTTGAGTTTGTGGACAATTACAAGTCCCCATTTTGGATGTATTTTGTACAGAACATCGCGCTCACCTTTCTCGAATAAATTTACATGTTTTCTTCAAACATGCAAGTGAGGACCTGCTAGTCGATGGTGTTTGTGTTTTGTTTTCTTTCTGTTTGTGTTATCTGGGTGCTAATGCCCCCTCCCCACCCGTCTGTGCAGTTCGCGCCCTGGAGAAGGTGAAGGGCTCGGCGCAGCTCCAAGCCAACTACTCCTCATCCGACAGCAGCCTGTACACCAACCCAAAGGGCAGCGCCGTGTCGGCGTTCGACGGGGGTTCTGACTCCAGCTCCGAGTCGGAGCCCGAGGAGCCGCCCAACCGAAAAAAGTTGCGCGTGGAGGCCAGCTAGAGAGAGAGCCCGGCCGCAGCCTGGCGAGAGTAGGGGGAGAGAGGATGGGCAGCGTAGAGTGGCGAGTGAAGCCAAAGACGGCTGCCCACGGGTCCCAGTCGACGCTCTCTCCGTCATCTCCTCCAGGTGGGCTCGCGCCGGAGACTCTCGAACCCCTCAGCTGACGCCATCTCTCATTTTCCCCCCGTCTCCAAGAGCAGGAGGGGGAGCGGGTCAGCTGGGTGGGAGACTTCAGTACATCCAGAGAGTTTCAGGTTTCATCCCCCTCCCCACTTTATACTCTTCCCTTTGGTTCTCCGTCATTGATCTGTCCCTCTTAGCAACCATCTGGGTCCCCAAAAAGAGGCAGCTTGGCTACTTAAGGACTTGATGCTTTTTAAATGTTCCCTTGATGTAGCCCCTTCTCCTCCCTGGGTTGTGTTTTTTCCAGGGTGGAGGGGGAGACAGGCATGCCAGGCCTACACCTCCAAGCACTGCTATATTATATATTTTTTTGTTTTGTTTATTTTGTTATTCTTGTTAAGAAAGAAAACTATTTAGAATTTACAAACACACACCTCGATTGATTCGTCCTGGAGGAGTTTACCTTTTTAAAAGAAAAACAAAAGTAAAATCATTTGTAGCTTTTCCACGAAAGAATGTGAAGACGCTCCGGAGCAAATGTTAGTGATTCCCACCTCAGGCCCGCTGGATCGCAGAGCTTTCTCTGCCCCTACATGTTTGTTAATACGAGATTTAAAAAAAAAAAAAAAAAAAAAGAATAAATTGTGACTCCTATGTTGAAATTGATGTTTTGGAGGAAAATATTCCTAAACCTGTTAAATCGTATTTTGTCCTTTAGCTTGAAGTAGTGAATGACTTTAGGTGGCTGAATACGTTAGGCATCTTGTTTCATATATGATTAAAGAAAAAAGAAAGAGAAAAAAAAAGCCTTGATTGGATGTTTTTCAAGTTCAAAAGTATGTTATGCATTTTGTAGTTATTTCACAGCTCATTGGGAAAATGCCAATTCGTCACTTGTAGTTTGAGAAAAGGGTTTTGGAATAAATACTGAATGTCAAAGGTAGCTCCCGTTTCTGCAGTACAAGGAGTCCCTGTTAATGTGTTGTGCTTTATACAGTAATTAAAAAGAAAAAAAATCAATGTTGCTGACAACCCCACGCCCACAACCCGCTCCCTCAGAGCAGAAAAAAAAGGAAGCGTTTTGCTCGTCCAGGAAATGTGTGTATGTATATTGTTTCCATTTTATTTCCATTTAGGAGGATTTAATTAGTGTAATAGGTCTTTGTTTGTCTGATTCCATTCCATGGAAATTACAGGTATGTTGTACATACTACCAACAATTGTCTTGCAAGTTGAGGCCTACCTTTAATATAAGACTATAAAATAAACTATTTTATCCTTTAAATTTCCGGCTTGTTTTTTTTTTGTTTTTGGAATTTATTTATTTTTGTCAAGCCATTGCCGGGCAATCCAGCGGTTTTCCTGCTTCAGTGGTTAATTTTATGGGGTTAGCAACTTTTTTTTTCCCCACATCATCAGGTTTCTTTGGTCTCCCCTGGATCCCTGCAGGGGTCCAGACAGCAGAGAGACCTGAATAATCTGTCAGGGTTATACCTTGATGATGATTCCACCTTTTGGCTAGGCATCAAAACTGGCAGAAAACTACTGAGCACCTCAAAAACTAAAATCAGAATTTATTTTTTTTAAAGGACGGATCTTTGAATACAAGTGAAGCCTCTTACAAATATTTGCAGGCAGCAGATACTGTGAAGAAAAAACACTTTGAATATGACTTTATGCATATTTGTCATCCTCCAGATGTTCTTGTGAGCAGTGTCAGTGTACAAGATGGTGGTGAGACCGGTGTGGCAATCTGTGTACAGTGGCATTTAGAAAAACACTGGAGGTAGCAAAGATGAAGATGATGAGGTCCTGTTTGGGAGTGACAAGGATGGATGGGATCAGGAATGAGTCCACCAGAAGGACAGCACATGTTAAATGTTCTTTAGATAGTCAGATTGATATGGTTTGGACGTGTAGAGGAAGGATAATGAATACCTAGGAAGAGGCACACTGAGGGTGAAGCGGAGAGGGACCAAAAAGGAGATTTATGGATTGTGTGAAGGACATGAAGTTAGTTGGTTTGAGAGAAGAGGATGCAGAGAATAATAGGTGGGGGCAGATGATTTGCTGTGGCGATCTTTGAAAGCAATAGCCGATTGATGCGTTTACTTAAAATACGGCGCCCTGAGGCTGCTGTGATGTCACAGACCTGGTTAGATGTCTACCGTCCCGAAAAGGAGCATCGGTGTGACGGAGCAATTCTCTGTGGAACCAGCAGGTTCCCATAAACAGCTGTCCTTAAATGCGATCCACTGCCGACCTCACTGACTCAGCACATGAATGCAAACTTACCTGATGGGTAGAGGTTAGGACCTGCAGCGTGGCCATTTGTCCTCTTAAGCTTCACATCAAAACCCTGGAATGTCTGGGCTCTCAGGAGGGGTTGGGGGGGGTCACCTGGTGATCCGACACACAGATTACACTTCATTCAGCACAAAGCAGGTTTATTTACATTGTGCCAGGCTTACACCTTGTGAATTTCCAGTCAGTTGGAAGTCGGAGGGAAATTCGAGGAGTTAAAGGGGAATCTAACTGGAGTCGCAGTGCGTTCTTGTCATCTCGGTCATTAAGTGTGAGCTGATGGTATCACAGTCTCAGCGCAGTCGTAGCTCAGTCTTTGCCGAGTCTAGATGTGTTATGTTACCGCAGCGACTGAATCAACAACCAATAGATGAGCTTTGACAAAGCCAGAAACAGGAAACTTGGTACCAGCATGATGGGAAAGCATTGCACGATGGGCGGATTAACAACCTGTAGTTTTTCACGAGTCTTTTCAAAATCTTTACATTTAAGATCCAGTCTGTAGTCTCAGGGCAATGCCAAGACCTATAACTCTAAAAACAAGTCTTTTGATGTGAGCTGGTGCGAGATGATAGTCTTCCACGAGTCTTCTCAAAATCCCAAGGTGTAAGCCCAGCTTTGCTGACTTGTCTCACACTGCACATCTCATTACCCTTTTTCTAGCTTATTTTGTGACCACTAAAAATCTGGTCAATGGGGAAGTGTCCTCAATGCCCCTCCCATGGTGGAAGCCTCAAAATGCGTCAATGTTTAATGAACAGACCGTTGGTGAAATTGACTCTGCTTATTGATTCTCTTGCTCTTATAAACTCAGGAAAAACTAGTCTATCATTTTGAAGTTTGCTAAGCTTCATGTCGTCCTCTAAGATGACCCGTGGGTGATTTTGTGTGCGTTTGTTTTGTGCACCTGCTTGGGTGTATAGTGTGTCGACGTCACGGAATGAAAGGAATTAATTGTGAAAAGTGCTACATAAGGATTTATTAACGTGTAAACGAGTAAAGTGAAACCTTTTTATTTCAGAGAACAACAACAAAAGGCATTGCAAGCAATAACTCAGCTTCCCGGGAAGCTGGTCCCGCACTCGGCTGACCTTTACTCGGGGACCTCCAGCTAACGGCTCTCCTCTCTACCGAGGCTCTGCCCTCTAGAACTGTATTTTGGGCTCCTCCACATCTGAGTTGACTGCAGTTTGCTTGGTTGAGTCCGTTCCCCGGTGCAGGCGGGTTCACGCGCAGCGATGTCTCCACCAAGGACTAACTAGGACTGATGGTCGTCAGGGCTGCAGGCGGTGGCGGGGTCCGACAGTCTGTCGCCATCCGGGGCGGTGTGCTGCTTGTCATCGTCTGGAACTGGGAGTCGGAGAAAGTGCTGCAGGGCCTGGGCGACTTTATCCGGGCAAATGTTGTAAACGGGATGAGTCGGGGCCTGCAGACAGAACCGGACATTCACTTTATCAGGGCAGTCACTTTATATTGTATTTCCTCTTTTGGACTGTGTATGTAATGGCTCAAGCATATCGAAACTGAGGATGTAATAGCAAAATGAAATACCTCCACCATCCAGTTTTTTTTAAATGATACACGAACCACACTATTCTACACGGTTCTTAATTACTTTTTTAATGGTGCTTTTACGGCTGACCTCTGAACAGATGATCCAATGTCTCTCTAACGTACTTTAACAGGCCCCCAAATTAGTACATTCCTCTAAAGAAATTTACAGAAGAGATTCAATGTCCGTCGGAAGATGCTTTGCATTTGGTCGCACGGATGGGTTGGAAGTCGTACATACGCAGGGCTGGAACAAAGCTTCCTGGATGTTGTGCTTCAAATAAATAGATAAGAATAACCCCATGTTTAATCCTGGCAACAGAATGATACTTTACATTCTCAAGGTTGATGCACGAAAGAGACAAAGCCATCTGAGCAATATGCGAGCGATGTCACTAATACAACAGGAAACAGGAAAATAAAGCCCAGCAGTGCAGCTGGTGTCTTTCTTGTCTCTTGAGTGAAACCACATGCCGTTTGTCTTCTTTACATTTGCCGCCAGACATCCGTCACAACCTTGCTACTCGTGTCAAATTGTGACCCGAGGAGAAAAATAATCCATCATACTTGGAAGAATCAGCACGTTTTCTTGTTCACGTGAAGAAATTAGGAAAAAAATAAATTTGATGGCGGGGTGCAGAAAAGACGGTCAACCAAAAGGCAGAGAGAAAATGGGCGAATGGAGAAATCAAGTCTGCTATGTTCGACATCTGGAAGTTCTGTGGTGTGCTAGGTGCAAAAACCACGGACTCTGAAGTGTTATTCGATGTCAGCGACAAGCCGTACACCTTTGGCCTGGGAGACTACCCCTATACTCTTTGCTTGAAGGACTTTTTCTTCTTCTTAACCTTCATTTTTTTAATGCCTTGAGTGAAAAGCGTTTGCATGGGCAGGTGGATGGAGGGCCTCTGCTCTGAATCAGTGCCACTATGGTAAAGGGGCCTGTCAATCAAAAGGAGGCCGCACCCTGAAATACCCCCGACCCTCTCCTGCGCAATTTTTCAAACACGAAACACAAGGGAACGTGTCGCCACTTTGGACGAAACCATGACCGTCAAGGGACCCAGCCAAGAAAACAGAGGGAGGTGCAGAATTTTCAGACTTTCTGCTCAGATCCGCGACGGCGCCCCCTGGTGGTTGCAAACAGACCCAACCGGAGACACGCTGAGCTCTCTTTTCCCTGGGGTTGGGGGGGGGGCACCACAATGTCATGAAAAGGGATTTTATATTGTATTATATTTATGAAACCTATTGAAAAACATTGATTTGTGTGCAGTGTTGTGATCTACATGTTTGCAAAAAATTGTCCCCCAAGGAGCTGAGCCAAAACCATTATGCGAAATGAATCATTCCCCCTTCCGTATTCCGCCGCGGCCTCACCAGTCGGTTCTCCTCCTTGCCGAGGATCATCTCATGATGGAGGTCCATGTTGCCGAAATGCTGAGCTATAGAGAGGCCACTCAGGCAGTAACACGTGTGGTAGAAATCTCTGGATCTGGATTAGACGACACAAAGTGGCAGTGGAGTGGTGTGTGAACGGAGTGGAACTGTATTTGTTGTATCTCAGTGTGTAAAGAATGTGTGTGTCCAGATGGCATGGTACTGACTTTCCAGGCTTATCCAGCAGCCCCCCCGTCGGGTTCTGGCAGCACAGGAGGATATATTCCTGCAAGGCCTGCTGCTCGAACATCCACCTCTGTCGACTCAGCACCAGCTCCCCTGCACACGCGCGCACACACACACACACATACACATTACATTACATTATTACATTACATTACATTTGGCAGACGCTTTTATCCAAAGTGACTTACAGCAGGGGACATAAGCACTGCATGTGTATGCACATACACATACATACACATACTGTATGCATTTAAGTGAATTCATTTTAATGACAGAATGCTATGATTTTTTTCTTCCAAAATTTTTAAAATGTTTAGTTTTATGGAGTTGTACTCATCAATGCATTTATCTGGCTGTAACATTTCACTCCCACATTTCATTCCTGTCTGTGAGCACATCCCAAAAAAAAGAAAACAAAATAAGACTACATTTTTATTCTTCAAACATCAGAACAGTCAGAGTCGGGGTCCGTCCCAAAAATAGGACACCGGTTGAGCCGATATTGATCACTGTCTGACAGAAGCAAGACTGGGAGGATTTGTGCTATAAAATTTTTATAAGCGCGTTACCATGGCTGATGTTTGCCAGTGTTAAAAGCCAGAGGGACTTAAATGTTAGATGGAAAGCGTTCCTCCCCGCGCTCATCCCCTGGGAGCTTCCAGAGGAAACACAAACCAGGCAAAAACATTTCTTGGAAAATAAGCTGCAAGGCTGCTGCACTGACCAGCCCCCCACTCCCACTCCTCTGCGGAGAGATGGTGTGAGAAGCACATCATGTGTTTTATTTTTCATGGGGGGGGGGGGGGTTGTACATTCAGATGAGCTGGTGGGAAATATCTAGCTCTTTAAAGAAAGGGTTACTGACTTCTTGGTAATGAAGGTGATGAGGGGGAAGGCACTTTGGATCTTCCAGACTTTGGAAAAACCTCCCCCCCCTTTTGGTTTAGTTGGTTTTACTCATCTTATCATGGACAGATGGGAGCTTGATTCCCCACTGTGAGCGGCCTGAGTTTTTATACATTAGGGGGTGCTGGGCCAGTGTGGGGTGGAGTGGGGTACCTTCTTTAAACAGGGCTCTGTGGAGAAGGGGCAGGAGTCCAGCCTGCCAGAAAGAGTAGCAGCCATCCACCAGCTTATTACAGCGGCCCTGGAAGCCTCCCTCGAAGCGCATCTGCCGGCTGACGACCCACCGCTGAGGAGGACACACGGGCAACAGGCCTTTAACTGGGTTTTTAAAATCCTCCTCGCCACTCCCTGCTGTTATTACTCGGTCCCTGGATGCATCACTGACAGTACGGGGGCCGCACGCACAGGACCACGGGAAATAGGAATTAAGAAAAAGCAGCTTATTTTTCCCAACGGCAAGGAATTCTACAGTACTGTTTCTAGTAACCACCAATTATTGGCCATGCAGTCTTCGGCGAGAACGGGGTGATTGAGAAATATCGTGGTTTGATTTCAGCTCGGGTCTAATCTGGGGATCTACTGGGTCCAAGCTGGTACCTGGGTCTTTACTGGGTAACAGCACACATACTTTAACTAAGGGTGGAAATTTGGGACAATGATAACTCTGTTGATTATACTCCTATAATAAAGTATAAAAATACTAGAGGCCAAATCTATTAACATAAAAATCAGTGCAAGTACTTGTTTTGCAAACTATTAAGAGAAGCTCTGAGAGGAGACATATTCTGTCTTCTGCTGCGTTGCCACATGCAATAGACTGATAAATATCACGATACTCCAGGTTTCTTCTTTGATAATTTGGCTTAGATACACAAAAAAACAGTTAAATTCCACTCTTATTTACTGTCTGTGCTTCTAAAGGTCATCTCAATGCAACATCATTGATCTGACCTTCAGACATATCATTTAAATACAGACACAGTTTGCTTTCCGATGTTATGCTCATTCTCTTGTCATTTTGAAGGAATTTCCTTTGTCGTTTTGTAGCCGTCACTAATGACCATAAAAGTAATTTTTTTGTTTTCGGAGGTGACTAATTGCCAGTTTACCCGTGACGATCCCCCTGCAGGCGAGAATCTATGAATAAAAACCAGCAAAGGAAAAAAAACAAACGATTGAACGTATACCGAACGGATACGGAAGGTTAAACGGCGCTTCGCATTAAGTGTTGTTTAGTGATTTTCCATCGTTCCATCGCAGAATTTGACATTCGCTACGCTTACTGGCACCTCACAATGGGCGGGGAGTGCAGTACAGGTGGCTTACTCTGCTGATAACTACTCAGCAGAAATACAGCTACAACAAACTGACTTGAGTCTTTGGCAGGGAGGAATCTGGTCGACCTGGAGATGTAAGACTGAATTTTTATTTTATCCATGCTCTGATAAAGGTAGCACACTGCTGTGACCCTAAAAGCACCTTTTCAGTGCCAAGGACCCGAGGATTATGTGATCCTTGATTAAGTAGTGCAGTGATTAGCTTTTCCGTGATCCCTGGTTTGATTCCAACAGGAGGGCCTCTTCTGTGTGGAGTTTGCGTGTCTGTGCGGTTTTCCTCCAGTCTATCCAGTTTCCTCCAACAGTTCATTGGAGACCCTAAACTGCCCAATTTGTATAGTTGCATGTGACCCTGCGATCGACTGGCCATCGGTGCAGGTTGAACCTCCCTCTCGCAAAATGACAGCTGGGAAAGCCTGCGGCCCAGCATGACACTGAGCGCAGGATTAGCGGGGTAGATGATGAATGAACCAATGAATGACCATAAAATTAGCCTCTGTAAAACTGTAACCAGGGTACGTGTGAGCACCCCGGGAGTTTCTCACCAGCAGTGCTTTGAGATCCAGCATGTGCTCTTTGCCCAGGATCACGAGAGCTGCCGTGCCGCAGAAAGTGTAGCCGCCGTGGGCCTCCAACCCTGGCACCCCGCTGAGGCCCCCCTCCCAGTTCTGACACCTACACACACACACACACACATACACACACACAGGGGAAAACGATGCGGCGCTGCACTCTGGGCCTGCTCACAGGAGTCGATGTGGGTGGGTAGGTGAGCGGATAAAAGGGTCGTACCTGAGGATCCAGTTGGTCGTGTCTTCGAACAGCTTTGGCGTGAGGATGTTTGTGAGCGATGCTACAGAAGCCGCACAGTATGCACTCCTGGGAAGGCAAAACACAGATACGGATCAACAACAAACAGGCAGTCTGCTCTTCCTGCGCTGACACTCGCACTTTTATTTGCATGTCTACTCCATGAACCAGGGGAGCAGTTAAGGGTTCAGTGTCTTGCTCAACAACACTTCGACACACAAAGAGCAGCCGGGAATTGAATTAAGAGTGTTCGCTTCCAAAGAAGATTGCTCTACCTCCCGTGCCACGATGTCGCCTATAACTATAGTTTATTTTCAGAATTTGAAATTCCCAATTTCAGCTGAAATGGTGAAGGGTCGGAGGCAGATCAGTCAGGCAAAGCTGACAAACCTGCAGCGCCCTCTTGGGTTCTGAGGGGATTCAACTGAACACCGAAGTCACTTTAAGGGAACGTTGCGGGGTCTTTTTCTTGCATTCTTAAAACATTCCAGGTGTGAGGGTAGAAATAATATCTTTTTTTTTTTTTTTTATTTACAAGAACTGAGGAATGCGGCTGTGTATTGTGACATATTTGAAGGAAGCAAAAAACAACAATACAATGGTTTTACAAGTGTTGCCTGTGTTTACTGGTACTTCTCTGAGGCTAACAATCATATCCACTTTTGCAAGTGACAGCAAAAGGTAAAAAGAGCAAAACTGATAATGTGCTCCATCACTCAGGGATGTCTGCTCACATGAGATAACAAATTTAGTCACTCTGAATAAATCACTCTCACAACCCCCTGCTCTTCTTCATCGGATGACCTATTGTTATTTCTCACCAAACTCAAGACCAGCGAATTTACAACAGGCAGGTTTACTAAATAAAGAAATAAACAAGGCAAACCATTGCTGGTATACTGATAAAATTAAGACTCTGTGCCTCAACAGCGTGTCAGTGCAGGTGTGAAATCTCTGCATTTTCATTTTACGTCAAAAGATGACGGCTTGACAGGAAGTGCGTCTCTCATTACTGAAACAATTATGTGAGTAAAAATTTCATTGTAGGATCATTTATCAACATTGATGCCAGTGGACAAAACAATTAATATTTAGTGTACATAACTTTTGACATCTGAAACTGGCACAGAAGAACTGACCGAGCTAGATTCCTTTTTTTTTTGATCAAATATTTTTACTGAATGCTTATTACTGGACAAGATAATCTTTGTGCGTCCAAAATCCAGTGCGTTCATTGAGGGTTTATTTTCTGTTCCGTGGAACAGAAACACTTCCCTATCTGGTGTTGAATCTTGGTTCTGAACAAGTTTTCTTTCAATCTTAGCTAGGTTGAAAAACCCAAAGCAGAAATTTATTTCCTTTAAGTGTACATTCTTCCTCTTTCTCTCCTAACTTTTTCTTCCTGATCTTAAGACTCTTGCATATTTTAAGTTGAAATTGGCATTTCTATTTATTATGACAGTTTATATGCAATGTTGAATTACATGCACTTTCCTGTGATGTGTTAAACTCCCATTACTTGCGCTCTATAAAAGTGTACATTTTATTTACTGTTGATGGATGATGCTCATGATGGATGAGCAAAAAGGAACCTCTTCCTGGCTGGATTTTCGCCCTCCATGGTTTAAACTCCGGGAATAAGGACCTGATATTTAAAACACTTGTTTTTAGTTACCAAACACTGTCGGGCTGGAGTTGGTGTGTGTGAAACCTTTCATGAATCATATTTGAATCGCACTCAAAAGTCGTTTTAATGCGTGGACGTACGGTGGTTTCCAAGTTGGTGGAAAAAAACAAATAGGTGTGAATCAACTTTGGGTGATTCTTGAAGTTCCTTGATGTAATGAATTCATCCAGCAGCTTCTAAGGTTGATAAAAAAAACCATTTGAGACCCTCTGGATGTGCAGAAATGAGAAGCTTGTGCAATCTCAAGATTAAGAACATATGATTTCCACAGTGAGCACACACGTGCGTACGCACACACGCACATGCTGATGCATTGTAACAGCACAATAGTAATAAGCTGACATATAGCACCCTTCTCTGAGCGTGAAAATGTTACCAGGCTCTTTGTTGTGACAGAAGTTAACAGTAAATTCCACGTAAGAAGTTGCTGCTACACAGTGACTCAAAGAGAGACGTGTAAGCTCCCACTCTCACACACGCACATGGGCGCTCGCGCACGCACACACACACGAAACGAACGAAATAGAGGAAAAAAGTTGAACGACAAATTCAGTCTTATGTAAGAGGAATCTATTGGGCATTTCTCCTCTTGTTGTGGAACAATAAAAGAGAAAGTCCAAGGGAAACAGATATGTGGACTCCTTATGCAAATTTCCCTGCCACATCAAGGCTAGCAAGTGATTCACTGAGAGCCAGCCTGACAATCCGCCGCAATTCCCTCTGCACAAAGGACAGCCCTCCCGTTGTTTTGAAAGCGAGAATGCAGAATAGAGCGTGGCCTTCTGGCTCCTTACCTGACGTCCACCTCCCCTCCGACGTGCATCACAAAGGAACCGTCCGGTTGCTTCACCGACCAGAGGAACACTAATAGCTTCTCCCTGATTGTGAGAATAAAAACAAATGCTGAACAGTTCCACATTTAACGCTGTTATAGCGGACTGCGTGTTTAACTGCACTGCACTGGTTGTTTTTCAGAACTAGTCTTAATCTTGGGTTGTGTTGTTCACGGTGAAACACCGACGGACATTTGTGTCTGTGCGGTATTTGTAGTACACATGGTCTTCATGACACATTTCTGGCTTAAGGTCTCCTACGATGTAAAAACTGAGCAGTGAGCTGTCAACAGAGTAAGCAGATGAAAGTGTGTGATGTTGACATTACAGTCTGAGACAATATGCGACATTCCGCAGAACCTCTGGGCTTTCCAGTGTTTCTAAAGCTTAGATCAAAATTTGAGAGCGCTCTCAACCCCTGTGGAATGTAAGTACGATGAAGGTATGTGAAATATATTAATATCTTAGAATAAAAATGAGTTAAATTTCCTAATACAGAGATGCACTGATACTTTTTCCACCTTATAAGATTTTCACATTTTCCCAATATTGTTTGAATATAAGAAAAATAAGAAGAAAATGATGCAAGAGCCCCATTGAAACAACAAGAATGTTTGACTGGGACTGTACCTGTCTATAATGCTGTACGCTTCCTCTGTGCCAATGATGCAAAGGGCATTTACGGCGGCGTAGGTGGGTGCGAGGTGGGCGTGCTGTCCAGGCCCGCCGGCGAAGCCTCCCGTCGGGCTTTGACAGCGAGCCAAGAACTGACACACACTGGACAGAATAGAACCGGGGGTCAGAACCAGTGGAGTTGCAGGTTGAGGTCAAACAGAAAGCATTGCAATGAGGTGGGAATCAGGGCAGCTGTGATCCCTGCTGGTTACATTACCGTGACGCTGAAGATGTTTATGATTTGAATGGTGTGGGAAAAACAGCCTGAATAAAGACGGGAGGTGTTTGTATGGGGTGTGTGTGTGTGTTTGTGTTAGGAATACTTTGGCTGACAAAATTGTAGTTCCACCTGGGATTCCTGAAGTTTCCTTTGGTTATTTTGGGACCGTTTTTGTGAAAGAGCATGAAGCATGGGAGGAAAAAAAAAACCTAAAGGGAATATTATGCAATTATTATCTATGGATTAAATCCAATTGGTCGGTGAGTCTGACTACAGTGTGCTGTTTTGATGATGAAAATAATGATGTTAGCTATGTCTAAAAACATTTTAAAATAATAACAACTGCTATTAGTGCTTCTGCCAGCCAGTCAGGCTGCACTTCAAATCTGTTAATAGTCTAGAAGAAATACGGTCGAGACAAGTATGGGAAATTGTGCCATAACCACTGAAGAAATCGGAGTGGTGGGCAAATGTAATTAATGCAACTTTTTGTATTTTAACAGCTACAATTTGCTGCAGTTAATAATAATGATTTTTTTTATGTTCGTCCTCCTCCAAAAGCAGTGTCTCTTATTTGTCATAGCTTCACCTTGTCACGCTCAAAACCTTTGAGACAATACACACACAAGCAAAAATGGAATACACCGGAACAGCATCTGCTCTCAGGAACAGCTTGTGGAAACAGCCCCCCCCCCAGCCATCTCCTGCCTGCTGCCCTGGAGCAAAAACCATTGTAACCTTTCCAACCTCACAGGCACCCTACTCATCCTGTGCCATGGAGAGAAATCACAAAACTGTAAAGATGCCCGGAGCCGACTGAGTTCAAAGGGAAAGCGCTTTAGTTTCCGAGCCCAAAGCTTCTGACCTGAGAACAACTGGCATCTCGTGGGAGACGAAAAACCCATTGGTTGTAGGCTGTATTGTCGTTGCTCCTTCAACAGAACCTTTGTGTCTGGTTGCTGACACTAGCATTGCCAGCCTGCCGGCCTACTGACACACCTTTCGATCATTGATGACTGCTAGCGTCGGCTGGAGGAATTCTATTTTGGAACGGCGGCGATTTAATCAAATGACATTTTGGTTGCAGTGCCGTTTGAAATCAGGGGGATGGCAGAAACCTGCAAGATAATACACAGTGCCAAGCTTGGATGATGACGGCTGACCTGATGAAAACACAACCGCTCAGCCTGAAGACCAATTATTATATTTCTCTTCACTGAAGTAGAAGCGCTTGGGATGACTTGTAGTTTTTTTTTATTTGGATTCATACTAGCCCTCACCATGTAAAGTCAACCTCTTCAGACAACTAAAGCAGCGCTCTAGCAATCAGAGCAAAGAAGTTATTGTCTAGTGTCGGCAACATTTCATTGATAAAATACTATATCAAAATGATTAGCCCTTTTGACTATAATTGTGATCAACAATAACAATAAAGTATAGACCAGGGGTGGGTAAACTTTTTGGTTCAGGGTCCACATTGTTATCACATCACTATTTCCAGTGATTTCCTACTTATATCTCCGACAATGACTCTTCAATTTCTTTACAATAATTTGGGGGATCAGCTAAAAAAAAGAAAAATATAATGAAAACTTGAAACAGTTAAATTTAAAATTCAGTACAGTTCATGTACTGTATGTGCACTTAGTTTGCTGGCTTAACCCGTTCAGGGATACAGTGGTCACAAGTCTCCGGCACAAACAACTCCTACTATTGCAGCAATGAGGCTATTCTGCAATTGGTTATATGTTCACATGATGCTGCACGGCAAAAAATGAAGCCCCGGCGTTAGTTTGGCTTTGCTTCTGACATGTGAAATATATCCCAGTGTGTTTGTCTGTGACTCACTCTGAGGCGACAGCCGGAGGAATGGGCTCTTCGAGTAGCTCCAGACTGTGGAGAATCCAGAAGCAAAGCCACGGTCTGCTAGCATCCAGGCACTGCTTGCACAGTCGCACACATCACATGATCAGATTGGCAATAAGAGGAACAATTAAAGCAGTGAAATAGAAAGTGAGATCAGTTGGATTCACAAACAGAGGATAAACAGTCAGGTCAACGAGTATTTGATTCCCCTGTGATTCTGCAAGTTCTCCCACTTAGAAGTCATGGAAGGGTCTAAAATTTTTATCGTTGGTGCATTTCTACTGTGAGAGACAGAATCAAAAAAATATATAAAATTGGAAATCAAATTGTATGATTTTTTTTTACAATTTATTTGTAAATCACAGGGTCAAATTAGTATTTGATCCCTTGAGTCAAACAATTTTAATATTTGGTATAGAAGCCTTTGATAACAATTACAGAGGTCAAACAGTTGCTGTAGGTTTGCACACATTGCAGCTGGGATTTTGGCCCATTCCTCCACACGGATCTTCTCTAGATTTCTCAGGTTTCGGGGCTGGGATACATGGCCCCGTTTGGCCTCTCCTTTAGCACAGCGTAGTTGGCCTGGCCCCTGTGCCGTAACCCCCCCTCCCCCCCAGAGCATGATGCTGAAACCCCCATGCTTCACTGTAGGTATGGCATTATTTGGATGATACTCATGCTTCTTCTTCCAAATACAGTGAATGAAGTTAAGACCAAAAAGTTCAATTTTGGTCTCATTGGACCACAAAACTTTCTCCCATGAGTCCTCAGGATCATCCAGATGATCCCTGGCAAACTACAGACGGGCCTTGACATGGGCTGACTTAAGCAGGGGAACCTCCCATGCGATGCATGATTTTAAACCATTACGTCTCAGTGTATTACTGATAGTAGCCTTGGAAATGGCGGTCCCAGCTGATTGACCAGCTCTGGGCTGATTCTTCACCTTTCTTAGCATCATTGATACACCATGAGGAGAGATCTTTCGTGGGGCCCCAGTCCGAGGGACATTGACAGTCATTGTTAGTCTCTTCCATTTTCTGACAATGACTCCAACAGTAGTTCTTTTTTCACCAAACTGCTTGCCAATTGTTCTGTGGCCCTTTCCACCTTTGTGAAGGTCAACAATGTTTTCTCTTGTGTCTTTTGACAGCTCTTTGGTTTTACTCATGCTGGCTGCTACACTTTTGACAGATTGTGAGGTGCACAAGTGTCTTTAAGAAAGTTAACAACCTCAAATAGGTGCTACTCAATTAGAATGATAAGCAGAGTGTAGTTGGATTTTTTAAAAGCAGAGGAACAGATCTTTGTGGTGCAGAAATCTGGCTGATAAGCAAGGAATCAAATACTTATTTGACCCTGTAATTTACAATTAAATTGTAAAAAAAATATCATACAATACGATTTCTGATTTTTTTTTTTTTTTTGAAATTCTGTCTCTCACAGTAGAAATGCGTCAACGATGAAAATTTTAAACCCCTCCATGATTTTTAAGTGGGCTTTTGTAGAGTCACAGGGGAATCAAATTCTTATTGACCTGACTGTATATGAAAAAATATCACACCACTTCTGGTTGTTAGTACATATTTTATCTAGTGCAGGGATCTAATTTCCACATTGGTTTTTGTATATATCATAACACAATGTCTTATTTCCTATAAAGAGAATGCTGCAATTTTCTACTGAACCATTAACCATTTATGCAGCGCATTCCTCATTTTGTGTTCAGCATAAAAAGGGGCTGGCGATCTAATTTAGTTAATTTAATCTCCCGATGAGGATTCATGACATTGTTTTTTCTCACAACACCCACTTTGATACTGACCAGGTGTTTAGAGTTGTGGTGGATGAAAAGAAGTGCCATTTAAACATAACGTAACTGTATGTTGGCTCTACTGGGAGGGCGAGACATGAAGAAACACAATCCATCCAAGAGGATGAACTTTAACAAGCAGGAAATAGAAAATCTGACCTTGTTTGAACCAAATTTAACTGACAGGCCAAGAAGAGAAAGTGCAGGGGAAGAGAAATGCTTTTAAAATTAAATCAGGGTGTGCTGGCAAGCACTGCTGTAATCAATTATGCTCCGGCTGAAGTTTGGAACATTGAATCTATGTTTTTATTAATGTACAATAGGCTGGATGAATACAAAAAAAATATTATTGCCTACAGTGATAATACATTTTATTTTGAACTAAAAATTGTGAAGAAAACCATAATCTTAACTTTAGTGAAGGACTTACAAAAGCAAAAATATAGAATTTCTATAACAGGTTTTCTCTGGTCAATTAACTGGTCAATTTTATGCTACTGCTCATGATTATCATTTTCCCTTGTACTTTCTAATTGCCTATTTCAGGCAATGTCACGAAAATGTTGAAATGAATCTTGATATGTGTTTATATCACAGGGCCTACTGTGATATTTGCTGTGACGGTGACCTTTAAATTAATGTTTGCCAGATTTGTCTTTTTCGTGTGATGAAAATATTTCGATGCCAGTCAATCTCAAACTCAGATAGGACCGAATTCCTGCTGGTCCATCATGAATTTGAATACCAAGTCAAACTGGACATGATCGGACTTTGACCTCTGTGAGGGCTCGCAGTGGAAGTGACAGCGCGGCCAGGTTCCTGCCACGGGGCCGACTCGTAAATGGGAATGCAACTTACAAGTGTAAGTGTGGCGAGCTGTAGGCTGGGAGGACAAAAAAAGCTTTTCTCTCCTCTTTTTGGAAAGCAGAGAATAGCTCAAACAAAAAGGAAAAAAAAACAAAACAGGGAGGCGACCTCCTTCAGATCAGATGAGGATATCGTTTTCAGAGGGAATACAATGGGGTTTATAGTCAAACCAGTGAAGCAGAGGAAGGGCTGAGAGGCAGGGAGTCTTCATGCCTTTCAGGTCAGCACTAGTTTTTACAGAAAAGCAACTGTGGATGGAACAATTTCCAAAACACGTAAGGCAGAAGCATTGGTGTGCATGTGTTTGCTTATTTGCTTACTGTACCTCATAAGCATCTGATAAGTGACGTAACCCCTTCTTGAGATATTGGTAGTGATGCTCCCGCAACAATGTTGGCCTGAAATGAATAGGATGGCATGTCATTTAGAAATAGCAAAGGCTTTGATGAGGAATCTTCAAACCAGACAAAGCGTTTGATATTAAACTTGGAATTTTGGCGGCATAAAATATTAATCACCTGCCTAAAACATTCTGTCTTGCATAGGTGTTTGGGGGAAGGTTTGGTTTTCATTAAAACAGATTGGAATGAATGTCACTGTGACAAAAGGAGCCCTGTAAGTCATCAGCAAGGAGGAAGCAGATGAACAAAAGGAATTCCAACATAGACTCTGGTTTGTGTAAATAGGAAGATTCTATCTGCGTCAGCCACAGAAGAAATAAAAGACCAAATGTCAAACACAGCTGCTGAATGGCCTTCTCATGTGGTGAGCACAACGACTGTAATTTTACACACACCCATGTGGTTGCATGAAAACACATGCACTTGCACACACATGGTAAGCACCCATCGTACAACAAAAGCGAGAGGACGGTGTGACATAGCCTAGTTATTCATGGAGTGCTGTGGCACTCAAGATTTCACATTGTAAAACTAAGTACTAAATGATTTCTGGTGAACTATCATAATTGACAGAGGGAAATGCTGCAACAGCACATACTGTATTTCGCAAGATTAGAAAATTAGCTGGTACCTACTGTGGTAAGCTGTGAATTTGCTTGTAAACACTGATGACTTCTTCAATGCTGTGTTCAACTTTTTTCTAATCACAAAGAGGAGACAGGAAACAAATGTACACAGTTAGTCACTGACAAAAGGCCACATTTAATGATAAGGTTATCAAAGAGTGTTTGTTTAAAAAGGTCATTTTTTCTATTTAATACTCCAGGGTTTCCGACAGTGTTCTGCAAAACACCAGGCCTTAAGTGACCTCGAGCCGGGCCAACAAAGTCGGCTTTGTCCTTATTTAGCAGGAAATCCCCACTATTATACGCCCTGGATTTTAAGCTTTGGCCATTTGTAATAGATTAAAAATGTTTTTCCATATGTATTGTTGACTGGATTGGACTTTACTACATACAACGCAATTTAAGATTACAGTTAGAAGAATCTCTCAATATGGCGTGTAAAATGAATGGCTGCTATGAACAATCACTCACTATTGTGATTCTTAGCAGCAGGGGATCAGCATCAGGAGTAATATTAAAGGAGGAGATGTGGTGCTTGTTTTCCACATAATAAACAATACATATATATGTATTGTTTTTATAGTTTCATAGTTTAGTTTCAGATACAGTTACTGTTACTAATTTGTGCAAGGTATTAATTTCCCAAATGGACATAATTTAAGTTGTTATAAACCTATTTTTCCATTAAAAATCTATTTATAATGTGTTTATTTTGTTTTAAATCACTCAATGTGGCTCTAGCTTCTTGACAGCAGGTTTCACGTTCTCTCTCAAAGACTTCCAGCACGTCTTCCTAGCAGCTTATCATAGCATATTATTCTTCGACTCTGACTGGCCTGAGTGCACCTGTGCTGCTTTCACAATTCTAAAATCTTATTCACGTCATGTCCGAACTCTACTATCTCTCTTATTCTTGTTTGTCCCTGCCCGCACAGCTCCTGTCTATCTTTGTTTATTTATTTTATTCACAGCTATTTATTTTTATCATTATTTATAGTGTTGTTTAGTTCTAGTTGTGTATTTTTCACCCTCACTGTTCCTTGAAGTTGTCATCCCTGAAGTTGTTGGTGTTGTCTATTTAACTGCCGTCTATTTATTTGTGGATTTTTTTTATTGTCTTGCTATCTCTTGTCTTCTGCCTTTCTATTTATATTTATATTTATTTCCTTTTTTTTGACATTATAATTTTTACGCTGCTGTGACAAAGGAATTTCCCCAATGGGGATCAACTAAGGTTATCTTACCCTGTTTACTAAGTATTAATAATGTATTACCTGGTTTATTAAGGTGTATGACATCTTATTAATTGACATTGAAGTTCTGCAAATTCTAACTTGTTAACCACGTGTTAGGACGTTCGTCAGTGAGTGTTTGTCGGTCCTTAACCGGGACTTGTGAGCAGTTAACCGGGTACCGACAATAGAGCCGCTGACACTTCTACCGGCAGACGCGCCTCCGTGCTGTCACTCAAACCGCAGCGGCTTTAGCATTGGCATTACCTAACAAGCTAATCTGCGTCTCGGCTCACCTGCTCCACCGAAGTCACCGTTTTCACCCCGTCATCCACAAACATTTCGGCGGAATGGCACTCCCGGAAACACCGCAGGGGCGCCTGTAGACCGTCCATGACTGCAGCGGGAACTTTCGGGGGGTGCAGAGCCTAGGTTGAGACGATTCTAATAGTTTGTTTTGGTGGGTCCCTCACACTTTCGTCGTACTCCATTCACTTCCTGTCGAGTTCGGAGCGGGCGGAAGTTACGCACACACCCGCTACGGCGTCTCCAAGGGAACAATCCTTTCGTCGCGCACAAAAACGACAAAGACACAGTTGCCTGCAACGGGTAACACAGCTACAGTATTACATGTTCATGTCTTGCCACCCACGTTATCAAATGGCACTGACGTCAATGTGGTGCAAACACACTTGTACTTTCAAGCGTCAAAACCCGTTATAGGCAGAGTAATTATACCGGAGGTATCGTGACTTATCCTTCAAAATAAAATCAATCTGGTTCTGGGTGGAAAAGTCATTGAAGCCGCAAATTTTGTGTTATTGTTATTGTGATTTCTTTATCTTTATCTTTATCTTTATCTTTATCTTTATCTTTATCTTTATCTTTGTCTTTATCTTTATCTTTATCTTTATCTTTATCTTTATCTTTATCTTTATCTTTATCTTTATCTTTATCTTTATCTTACAGAGTAACTAAGAATAAGAATAAGAATAAGAATGAGAATAAGAACAACTTTATTTATCCCGAAGCAAATTGTTGTGCCAGAGTTTCAATTAAAACATAACAATAATGAATAATAGTATAATTGTATAAACAGTATAAAAAAAGGGTGAGAATAAGAAATACAAAAAAAAAGAAACTATAAAGTGTCAAAGTAACAAGTTAAGGCTATGGAGTGTTTTAAGGTCTTAAGTACAAAGATTTTGAGATCCCCTGCGGCTGAAGGGAGAGGAATTAAAAAGTCTGATAGCCTCATGTAGGAAAGATCTCCCATGGCGTTCAGTGGAGCTTCTTGGTTAGTTCTCTGATATCAGAGAACTAACTGAGTAACTGAGACATTAAATACGTCAAAATCACAATTAATAACACTCACAAAGAAATCAGGCTGACATTGAAAAACGTCTGACACTGTATGTTTGATAACTTCAAGGTCTTTTCAAAACTCTTCCCTGTATGTTATTAATTCTTTTACCAGATATGATTCAAGTATCACAGAGCAAAGTCAAAACACACAACAGTGGATCATTTTGTGGGAGTCACTCGGGTACGATCTTTTCAAACAGGCCTGCAGAAACATTCGGTTTGTGTGACTTCTGTTAAGAAACAGCATTTAGCTTATTCATATCACTGTAACAAATGATTTATACAATTATTGGCCTCTTAAAAGAATGAGATGTTAAATGTAGGCCGAACCAAGATATGAGACTTACAATACATATCATTTCATTTCATCATGAAATCATAGCCGACTGATGAATCAAATTATTATTTTCTTGAAGAATCATTATGTTGAATGATCACAAAATTATCAATAAGTCAAAGAATTGCTATTTTTAAAAAAGGTGTATTTCATCACTGACTGCTTCCTAAACATCCACAATGATTTTGTTAAATGT
Organism: Fistularia commersonii; assembly: GCF_037954325.1. Lineage (NCBI taxonomy): Eukaryota > Metazoa > Chordata > Actinopteri > Syngnathiformes > Fistulariidae > Fistularia > Fistularia commersonii. The sequence goes on along the minus strand of NC_141303.1, from coordinate 12,616,627 downwards.
CCATATTGGACTTCTCCTCTTGGTATATGACTGAGGCAATTAACTGATTACTAAACCAATTGACAATTGGTTTAATCATTTTTAGCTAACCGATTCGATGATAATTGCTGGCTTTTCAAAATTGAATTTGATGCTGCCACCAAAACAAAGTCCATGTCTTGCCAGAAGTAACCTCATAATGATGTGGATGGAAAAGAAAAAAGGAAAAGGAAAAGAATAATCCTCCACTTTCATCTACCCAAAAAAGAAAAAGCAACAACAAAACAAAAAAGTACCTGTTGAAAAAGTGTTTGCTTATTATTTAATTGTCTTTCCTACCTGAGGCTATCAGACTTTTTAATTCCTCTCCCATCTGCCGCAAGAAATCTCACAATCTTAAACCTTAAAAAAATAAAAAAATCTCAACCACTTACTGTAAATTGTAATAATATATCTGCATATCTGTATCTTAACTGTGCAATATTTCACTTCATAACAGCTATATGTACAATATTTTTTCATACTCTTGTGCACTCCTTATCTTTCACTTGGTACCTAAGACTTTAAGACACTTTATAGTCTTCACTTGTTACTTAAGGCACTTTATAGTTTTTGTATTTCTTACCCCCCCCCCCCTTTTTTTTTTACTGTTAATACTGTTCACACAATTTTCTACTATTATTTATTATTGTCATGTTTTTCTTGTTGCTCTGGCACAACAATTTCCTTCAGGATAAATAAAGTTGTTCTTATTCTTACTCTCTTATTTTTAATGCCTTTGAAAATGAAAAGCACAGTATTTCCTTTTTTTTCTGCAATGCATGTTTTTTTTATGTATTTTATCGGATTACATCTAATAATATCTAATGAAAAGTTCAAAAAAATAAAAATAAATCGTGTTTGTGTGGCCAAAATGTTGTCGGATTACATCTAATAATATTTAATGAAAAGTTAAAAAAAGAAATAAATAAATAAACGTTTTTGTGTGGCGACCATGACCGGAAGTTACATTTTCTCAAATAAGAGGCAATTGACGGCGCTCCACCGCACCCACTGGAGGCTGGAGGCTGCCTGGGTACCCGGAGCATCCCCGGCTTGTTTCCCACCGAGCAGCATCAGAGAGGAGAAGGAAGCCCGTTGTCGAGCGCCTAAACAGACATGGGATGCACCAGGTCAGGGATCCGCTATCCATCGTTGAGTTAGCTGACGTTTTCATTTGTGTTTTATTAATTTTTTATTCAACACGATGGCTAAGCAGTACGACGTGCTTTTCCGACTTCTGCTTCTTGGAGATTCCGGGGTCGGCAAAACATGTTTGTTATGCAGATTCACGGACAACGAATTTCACCCGTCTCACATCTCCACCATCGGTAAGCACCCGCGTGGAATTCTCACATTTTAAATATCATTTGGATGCTTTTTCATGATCTCCCATTGATGTCATGGTATCTCCAGGCTGTAGCCAGTGAATTTAATAACCTTTTTATTTATATATTTCATTTTATTTTATTGTTTTTATTTATTCATTCATTCATAAGCCTGATTACAGCAAATTTTGAAACGTATTGCAGTGTTTCTTTTTTTTTGGGGGGGGGCATCCCTGCAGGGTCCAACATTCGCCACCTATGCAGATGAGTTTACCAGCTGCATAGATGGCACACATGGCGGGGGCACTTTAAGCTTACACTTTTATTTCAGATTCACATTTCTTTTCATTTCTCACCAAACTCAATCCTGGTACCATTGGCGTACTAGAGTTTGGTGGCTTGAAGAGAGTAGAAAATTACAGTTTGGATGTCCTCCCTATGATTTGCCATGCAGTTGCTTTTGACACATCATCTTAACAAACAAAAGATGAACATCTTACATAAGAAAATCTTTGCTGTGTGGCTGTTCTTTGAGAAAATGTCAGGAAACAATGAAATCAGTTTGACCAAACAATTTGTACCTGGATGATAATTATGGAAGTATGACTCTTATGTCCAACAAAGGAAAAAAAATGTCATCCTGCCTGTACATGACTAAGCTGGGTCGGGAGAGCTAGGGCTTACTAAGCTTTCCAAATTCACCTTTTTTCCAGTAAATATAAAGTGCAGCATGTCTGTCTGCACCAAAACAAACCCAGCAGTATGAGGATATGTTAAGCAGTATTTTTTATTTTACATCAGTATCTCTCAGGTCTCTTTCTGTGAAAACTGGCCTCGGCTTACTTTGCTTCCTTAGTAGACAAGGGCAAAAGCATACAGATGTTTGTTTTTGTTTTTATCATTTTATTTGCTGGCATCGGGCTGTATTGAAAGCTGGGAAATATGGCTACATGCTGAAGAAGAATGATAAGTGGCTCTTTATTGAAATGTTTACGAATAATGTTGCTGAAGCCAGGTCAAGGTGATGGATTGTGAAGAGATTGATGGGCAGGCAGACACCGGTAAATACACTATGCAGCACAAACAACATTGTAATGTCGCTTTAAATGTCAGTGTAAGTTGTAAATGCATGAAATACGAGTACTTTAAGACTTTCAAGCAGCACTATAATATTGAAATATTGTACTTGTGGTATATCGGCTCCAAAGTAAGTCAGTTATCAGTCAAGCTCCACAGTTGTTTTGTTATTCAGAGACATTATGGGAAAATGAAAGGTGTTATGATTTTTCAGGGAAATCAAGTAAACACCTCACAGGTACGTGAGGCTGAAAGTCATGCTTTTTTTAACCAAGTTCCAGAACCACAGCTGGAATGTGTCACGAATCCAGGTGTTGTGTCCCCGCAGGCAACAGAGTCCTAATGCTTCCGCCGGGAATGAAAAGGTGCGGGGGCACAAGGCTCTGTGTTTTCTCTCAACGGGGGCCTGCAATATTTCAAGATATCCTCCACTGTAAACAAGCCAAACCAACATCCTGGGAGAGAAAGAGTGCAAGAGTGACCACCGTCCCTGCTCTCCTGCGAAGAATCAATAAATTATTTCAGAGCATTTGCGGCGATAGAAATTTTCACCGCCCCCCCTTGTAGGTGACTCCATGATTAATCCAGGAGTTCACACCTGTATGGTGCAAGTTTTCCCCTAACCATCTGAGGATAGGAACTGGTGACTCACGATTAATTTCTCCTTCCATCTCACATCAAGGGAGTTAATTAAATCCAGATGAGCTGTTTAGTCTGATGGAAGTTACGATGAGCTGGTGGGAAGACAGAGACGTCCTGGGAATATTATATTTAGGGTTAGGCGATGAGTGATGCAGATATTTATAGTGTAACGCAAGCTATCACGCCCAAATCTGTTAGCCTTTTTTCTCAGACAACCCCCATCCACCCAACACACACACATACACAAATGCACACATGCGCGCACACACACACACACACACACAGCATGATTTATATCTGTACTTTCAGATGTTTTTTTGATGCTGAAACATAATTCACATGAAGAATGTCTATGCTGAGAGGGAGAACAGCATTCTTTCTATTTCAACTCTGCTAAAGCAGAAGTCTATCTATAGATTCACCGTTGATACTACATCTATAGATTCACCGTTGATACTACATCTATAGATACTATTTTGTTTTCCAAATGCCAAATTTAGTCCTGAACCTAGCTGGGAATTATTACAATTCTATACATTACTTGTTCATTAGCATGAATGATTAAGAATGCAGTTAATTACAAAATTAGATTTAAAAGGATGAAAAAAATATCTTTTTTAAAGCCTTTAAAAATTTTCAGTCTTATCATAATGGAAATGGACCGGTATTGCAATTTTACTATCTATATCAGACACCTGCGTATCATATTCATTGGTTCGCCTTATCACCCAGTCCCACCTTCTCCCATTTATTATACCATCACTGTCAAGCTCCAAGTGATGTATTCAAAGAAACTCACCATGAAGGACTACGAGTGGGTTTGTCTAACCAGAAGTGCCAGAGCAGGAGCTCATATTTTAACATTTCTGACCAGAGGCAGAAACATTACCACTGAAAGTGTGAGCTTTCTGATATTTCGTCATTAAGCAAACAGTGGCTGTATTTGCAATGCTCAGATGTAAACAATTTCACCCAATCTCAAAAATATCTGATGTCAAATTGGCATAAGCCGCAGATGACAGAATTCGCTGAAAGGGAAGACAAACCTAATCTAGCACAAGCCCAATGCCACATTTGATATTATACTTCATTAGATAGGTTGGTAATTTTTACTCCTTTATATTGTTTCACAATACAATCACATTTTACAAGAGATGAAGTCCAAAACAGTGTTAGACAAACACATGGACTCTTTTTCTATTGGCTTTCTGATTGATGAGATTGATTGAGTCCTATCACTTTCTCTTCAGGCATCAGCTACATTGTCCCCAGAGAATAGGGAGGGGGTTATAGGTACTTTTAGGCTTTATTTCTGATGAGAAAAAGTGACAAGTAAGTCTACCTCTGAGGTTGTTGTTAAGCCTCTTGTTAAGCCCGATGATACTGATGAGGTGTTTTATTGATTTGGAATAATAACCCATCAGAGTCAATCCATACCGGACATATAATCAGAGCATTGATTGGCTGAAATCTATAATAAGAAATGCATTAATTCCGCTCATATGTAAATGTTTGTCCAAAGGTAAATGTTGCTATCAAAACATTTGAATCTTATTTTATAGAAATATCTGCTAATTTTTCATTGGTTATCAACACATTTCTGATTATCTTATTCAGTTTTTTTAAAGATTTTTTTCAAAAAATCATGCTTTTTTTTTTTTTTTTTTTTTTTTGACTAGTTTATGGTACTCATACACGGCAAGAGATGCTTTCCTCACTTTAAAGGTGAGTTATTGATTCATCTCACTCATGACACCTTCCATATAATTTTAAAACAAGTGAATTTATTTTTGAAAAGTACCAAAACAGTAATCTTGTCTTTAAACATATCTTAAAAAATCCAAAATATGGCATCGCTTCTATCGTTACAATAGTGATCAGGATTCTAGCTATTAAGAGATACAGAAGGGTATAGCACAGATCAGCGATAGTCAGTCAATGTCACCTTTATCCCTGTAGCTTGCAGGACATTGCAGCAGGCAGATTAAAATCAACAAGCTGAAAAATGATGGGTTTTGAAAGTGCTTTCTATACCTTTTTTTCAGCAGCTATTTGGTTTTATTTGAGCAGCTCTCTTCCTTTCTCTCTCTCTCTCTTGCTCACTGCCCCTGAGTGCTCATCTCTGTCACAGAATAGCAGCTCTGGAGTTGATTTAGTGATGGCCATCAGTCACACCTTCCAGTTCTAACCTTCCTCTGCACCTCTGTCTGTGGACTCCTCCCAGTTGTCATAATGTCTCTGAAGGCCCTTATATTGTAACTCAGTGAGTCAGCTACGACAACGGTGCTATGAATGTCTCACCCCGCTACATACTTGACCCACAGCTGCCAGGTTGCCTCATTAGAGGCAGAGGGCCTAAGCCTGGATCGCAGCATCTGCAATACCTATCCGGTGCTGGAGCATTTGTCCAGGAAATTCAAGGCTTTGTCACTGCTTTCCGGGAATAGAAGATCGAATCCTCTCTTCCTGGGTTGCAGGTTTTATCCTGTTTGCTCACCACCTACTTTGAAGGATGTGTTTTTTAAAAAAAGTAAGTGCTGAACTCAGGAAGCTGCCTGGCATGCCATACAGTAACAGGATTTGGTGGAGACAGTCAAATAATCAAATACAGCAGGGCTGTTGTCCTGCTGTATACAAATATACTGTAAATACACACACACATGCATATATATTACATATATATGTTTTAGCTCTGGTACTTGAGATGAAAAAGAGTGTGGACCCTGTCATTCTAGATTTTAAAGACATTTGGCACGAATTCTACTGAAAAAAAAAGATGGCCTAATAACCGTAGCTGTTGACAGTTGCAGTCTCAGATGTCGGACCTTTTCCCCGATGAGTGTGTGTCAGACCCAGAAGATCTATTTTCCTGTCCATTAGCAAGTCTGCCACAGTTGCCTGCATGACGCTGATATGTTGCTGGCTAATCCACATTCATACTGGAAATCAGACTGGTTAGCGTTTGTAATGTACCCATTAGTTTAAGTATGGCTCTTACTCCTGTCCAATCAACAGCAGCCTTCCTCCTTTGTCCACCCAGCCATTGTTACCGTCTCCCTCCAAAGTGTGGAGGCTTGAATTTTTGAATTATAACTTTTCTAAGCTTTGGCAGAACATGTATTCCTCAGCAAACCTGCACACCTATAGCAGTGTGGCCTGGGGCGATATCCAGATGGCGAGCACCAAGGTTTTTTCTTTTCCTTCTGTGAAGGCAAGATGTGTCACAGCTGTCAATTTTAGTGAGGAGTAATAGGACGGTCCTCATATTATATTCTGCAACATTAGAAAAGAGAAGATGTAGTTATCATTGACATCACAATGGTTGCCAACACTGGACACCAATGCATAGATGCATACATTTTAATGGACAATAGATCACAATATTTAACCCCAAAAATAGGTCCTAGCTATTGATCTTGTGTTGAACTAACACCTTAAAGTAATGAGGATTGAAAGTATCTCTTTTTATGTTTGCTGCTTGGCAAAAATGGGACGAACCATCACAATCCTTATTATCGTGTTTTTTTTCCCCAATACGTGAAGAAAAGCAAAATAGTTACAGTCATATCTGTCGTAATATTTGAAAAATATTCTTGATTTCACCAGATGTCTGTTCATTATCCTTAAACTCTGCAAAGTTGCATGGCCCTACACAATTATGCTTGAGACTATAACCAAAAAAAAACACATTTAAAGTATATGGAGAATAAACAACAAAAACATTGGAAAATGAATTCATCAAATATTCTTTTTGTCCAGAAAATGTATCAATTTGGCAATTATTTACCATAAGCACAATTAAGAGAGGGATATATTTGAAGGAAGACTGAAACGTGACTTAAAAATCTGTGAGGAATTACCTTTTATATATATATATATAAATATATATATGTGTGTGTGTGTGTGTGTGTATATGTATATATATATATATATATATATATCAATATCAATCAACAAAGGCAAGCAATACTTTGAACGGGGGGCTAGTTGAAGTAAACAAACAAAAGCCCTGTGGCATTCAGGAGGGAAACTGCGTAGGTAACTGCACTCAGACACTCAGTAGCATTGGTAAACACATGCCATTGAGAACATTTATGGGGTGGTGAAAACACAATGCGCACCTCCCTGGGTAGGCTGGCTGCCAGAGGTTGGTTGCCAACTGGAAAATCTACCTGAAAAACCTGCCTGCCTGGATGCTGAGGACCCTTCCAAGCTAAAAAGCGGGAAATACTGGAGAGTGACAAGACACGATTGTAGGGGTTGTTGTCAGCAACATGGAATTTCTTAATTTAGTTTTAGTTTTCAAAGTGAAGGGTTCACTGAGACGAAGATGAAGGCTTGAACATTGATGTGCCACCACACAGAAGCCGGCTTATGCTTCCAGTGGGATGTTTGTGGGGTTTCTCTCAAAGACCATTTTGCACGACCCCAAGCCTGTGGTCTGTGCACATTATCCCATTTCACGTATGAGCAGTGAAGACACTGGTGCTGTCCAGACCTGCACTGTACAACAGACAAATAGAGGTTAGGTGGAATCAGGATGCAACCAGCCATTTTACGTGCACGGATGGCAAAGTGGCAGATCTGCAATTCAGAGGCGAGCTCCCATTTTTCAAAATGGTCCTGTTAAGGCAGAAGGATCATGTCTTTGTTATGAGATATAAGAAATCATTATGCTGCGTACAGAGTTCACATCGAGAATGTTAGCCACTGCCAGAAAAGATCATTTGAGATGGACGAGAAGTATACAGCCATTCACCATTATTCACAGTTTCCACAGTGCACCAGCAAAGCAGAGTGGGCTGTAAGGACAGTCAAATAATTCAGTGACACTTCATCAACCGTCCACACTGCTCCTCAGGCAAATGGATTCTCTCCCTCTGAGCTTGGGTTCATTCAAGTCCAATTATTTATTTTAAAGAACAATGGGGAACAACAGCAATAACATAGATAGGCTCTAAGGCAGGGGTGTCAAACATACGGCCGCAAAAGGGTTCGACCAGACCCGCAGGATAATTTGAAAGTGAAAAAATGCATAAAAGACAAGGATTTATTTATTTTGTATTAAATGCAATTCAAACATTTTCCGCTAGGGGGCGCACTATTTTGGTCAGAGTAGACAGCAATCTGCATCACTGAGACGGACCAATCAGCAGACGTTATCAATATACCACCTGCTGCTTGTTTGTTATGACGTTTTTTCTACCCTGTTCTCTGCCTCCCCGCTACGTCCTCATTAGCCAAAATGTCGTTATCAAAATAGAAAAGTAGTTAAAGAGTGTAGAATTTTCAAAGAAAAATTGACTACGTCCTTTTACGGAGAAACCTTTGTGCTTGGCGTGTTTGCAACAAGTTTCGGTATTTAAAGAATATAATATACGGCGCCACTACGAGACTCATCACAGCGAAAAATATGACAGCTTTCAAAGACAACTGAGAAGAGATAAGATCAACGAATTGCTGGCGGGTCTGAGGAAACAGCGTCCACTTTCACCCACAGCCGAGAAATCAGCGAAGCAGCGGTAAAAGCCAGCTAGCTAATTGCTAGCGAAAATGTGCAATTTAACGTTAGTCACCAGCTTCACTACAAACGAGTATGATGGAATTCTACTGTTCATGCAACTCCATACATTTTCAGTATGTATTGTATGTGTATGCATGTTTCATGTATGACGTTTACACATTTACAGGACAGGTGAATACTCACATCCTTACACATTTAATAGCACTCTTTTTAGTTTGTAGGGTGTAGGCAGGGATTCAATTTAGACTTTATATGCACATGTGTAAATGGTTTAAAAATCCCTTTCTTTATAAGTCTCATTTAATCTTAAAGTGCATTACTATATTTTTCAATACCAATTACTTGTTAAAGTTTTGTGCCTTTGTACGATCAGTGGGCTCGCATGATCACATGATTGCAATGCATACATGTGAATGATCAGTAAATTGCACTTTTGTCTAAGGAAATATGAGGTGTTTCATGAAATGTTTTGTAAAAGGATTGTTCATGAAATTTCAAGATTTTCCATATGTCCTTGTACTTCTTTACACCAAAACAGAGGAACAATATGACATTTTGGTTATATATTGCTGAGTATGCTATTATTTTAATGGTCCGGCCCACCTGACATCGAAGTGGCCTGCGATGAGAAATGAGTTTGACACCCCTGTTCTAAGGGCTTTGCAATCCTTTTTAATTATGACCCTCAACACAGGTGGGGAATCAACTACCCCAAAGACTTGGGACTTGGGAAAAAAATCTCAGGAAATCTCAATCTCAAGAAAAACTCAATTACAGTTTAGATGCTCAATTGCAAAGGTTTCAACAGTTGTGCTTAAAAGTATCCATAAAGGGAAATATTTCTAAAGCCAATGATACACTTGAAATAGAATTTTCATTAAGGATATTATGCATATTCTGAATTTTGAATGAGTAGATTGGGATGAAACTTCTGGCAGGTTCAACCAGCAGATGTTGGTCCTGGTGTTGGATAGCCTTCCAGCTGGCTTATGACAGAAAGCTGGCCCCTTTGACCCCCCCTGCCTCGAGGCGAGGCAGGCCACTGTACACCCTGCCGACCTTTCGCTTGGCCCGAATTCTCTCCCGGTCAAAGGCCTCTTAGGGTTGCCTCTTAAATAAGACCTTACACCAATGAGTCAGGGAGCTGCAGCCTCCTCCAAGGCAAGGGCAGTTTAAAACAACCTGCCTGAGCTGGTTCATGCGCCAAGTGGTTTCGCAATAATACAGCTCAAAACATCCAGTCACCCTCAACGGCATGACTCAATAGATGCCTCCCTGCCAGCAGAGCCCACTGTGACACACGGGGGTCGGACTGTGGGGTTAAATGAGCCGAACTATTAATTGATTTCATGGGGATTATGTGATCTGGAGGAGCTGGTGGTTTTGCTTTTTAACGACTTAACTCCATTAGTCTGTGGAAGCGGCCATGAGGAGGAGAAGGAAGAGGAAAGAAAAGAAAAGAAAAGAAAAATGAAATATAATGAAACAGTCTTATTTGGTTTAATTATCCCAGAGGGGGTAGGTCGAACTCGCAATTAGATATCCATAATAAAAGATACACAAAGAAACCCAGTCCCAAACACACAGAGCTGGACTTTCGGATTAATTCATTTACTTTGCAAATTTTCTATTTTCTTTGAAGTGTCTATACATTTCAGAGCATTTGCATGCTCAAGTTGTCATTGACATTGTTTTACTGTGTTTGGTGATTTGCTTTGCGATGCATTTTCCGTCCTGCGGCCTCAAGGGGATCCCATGCAAACGAATGCTAACCGTGTCATTTTTTTAATTAGAAAACGAAAAAGCCAGAACTTCTGATGACATGTATTAAATTCTGCCACCAGCATTATCATACAACATTAAGACTCTTATTTCTAATCATTTTCACCAATATCTGGGGCAGTTTTTGAAGTTGGGTGCAGGACTAGTCTGCTCTCTCTGTTAACACCATCGCCCATGACTAAAGTGGGAGTGGCCCTTCGTGCTCCACCCCTCCATCCCGGCATCCATCCTTCTCCATGTTATTAAGCTTTTGTAGATACTGATAACTATCTGTCTTTTTGGAGAGCATGCTGGTTAATTGATTTCAGTGACTGGGGTTGATCTGTGAATAGTAACCCACAGCTCCCTTTGTTCTGGATTCATATACATAATTCCCAGCTCCTCTGTGTAATGTTACTCTCACTGTCTTGTCTCTTGTAGGGGTCGACTTCAAAATGAAGACACTGTTGATAGATGGTGTCAAAGTACGGATACAGATATGGTAAGCCAGCAGTGTGGGTGAAATGTTGTACACCTTTTTTAACATATTGAATGAAAATGTTATTGCACGATTACACCAGCTAACAAGTCAGAGAAGTAATAAGGTAACCCTAATTTTTATCCATTTATGTGCAGGAGTAAACCAAATGCAAGAAAAATCCTGCCCCCTGTTGTGGTTTTGGGCCAACATTTTTTATTATATTATTTTTGTAATGCATTTTTTTGCTGTTTGTTGGCAATACAATAAGGTATGACCGTGGTGCTTGTTGCATTCCAATTTGCCTGCTTCTAAACACACTTTAACAGCACCTGTAAAAGAAATTGAGATGTTTTTCAACATTTGAAAGCTGATCAGCTCAAGTCTCCTGCATTGTTGCAATTTTACAAGCAGGGGATGACTCCACTTTATGTCAAATATTTGAAATATTTCTTAAAAAATGTCATTATTTCTCATTATATTTACTACCTAAAAACACATTTTCTTCACAAAACTATATCAATTATAGTTCCCAGTCTCCATTACAGTGTGATGTTGTTCTTAATAACAAATTAAGCTCCCATTTAGTCCGAACAGGGAAAGCTGCAGGTTGCGGTTTCTTTGTCATAACCAAAAAGTCAGACAGTTTCTCGATCAGATGTGTCTGCTTGTTCTTGTGTTCTCTGTAGGGACACTGCAGGGCAGGAAAGGTACCAGACCATCACTAAGCAGTACTACAGACGAGCACAGGTACAGTTTCCACTGTAGCTGAAAATGGTTTTCCACACATTATGTAATATTACCACCACCTGCTGTAACATAGTACTGTGGATGCCACTGGGGCCAGAGGCGAAACCAGTTCCAGTCAAACCAAGTCAAGTTACAGATGATTTCATTTCTATTTTATTGCCCTTAGAAATACAACTATCTCCTAATTCCAATTGAAACTGTGACAATAGATTGGTCACACCTTTGAGAGTAAGTCATATCCATCACTCTTGGCCCATTCAGATTCTGCAGCGCTCTTGGAGACAGAGGAACCTCATGTTTCAGAGCCTTGAAATAGTAAGGGAAACCGAGAGATGCACATACATACTACAATAAAAGCGAAAACCACATTTGTACCTGTCTGCTTAAGCAAAATTTTACCAAAGTCTTCAAAATATTCCTTCATATTCAACTCCTGATGCAGAGCCAACTCATACAATCAGACTTTCAATGAGCTCTGTTTATAATTTACAATAGAATTGTGAAAGCATCCTCCTGAAGCCAGACCCTGAAATACACAATTTTCAGAAAGAAAGGGAGAACAATGTAGTTTTAGTTCAAGTTTTTTGTAAGATAGAACAGAGATGCTTTCTCTTCAGGGCATTTTCCTGGTGTATGACATCACGAGCGAGCGGTCCTTTCAACACATCATGAAGTGGGCGAGCGATGTGGACGAGGTGAGCCAAAGGGTGAAGTGGACTCAGGTTAATAAAAAATGTATCTTGATATAGAGGAGCCGAACCCAAAATGTCCTGATGACTGCTTTTTTTTTCAAGTGCTTTTCATATCCGAGAGATGAGTATCCATCATCACTTTTTCCCCCCAGCAGTCATCTCAGACTACTGGTCTTACACTGCTGTCTCATCTGAACTATTTATTCATTATGGACCTCATTTCCTTAAGAGGTGTGTCCAAATATATACTTTATTGATCCAGGCACGCACTCCACTTACTTTTATTCTCATTTCCTGAACAATGTCTCGCCTGTGTCCTTCCCCGTCTCCTGACATTTCAAGTCTCTTCAGTTCCTCTCTCTTTTAATTCTGCTTTTTCTTTAAATTCCAGTCTTCTATTTCTCAATAACTCATAATTACTCCTCATATCCGCATGGCACACTCCTGTTAGTACGCGCCCGACAAGGTCCAGAAGATTCTTGTTGGGAACAAGTCCGATGAAGTGGACAAAAGGCAGGTGCCTATGGAGCAAGGGATCAAGGTGGGTCGGCCAGAGGTTGGCTGAAGTTACACATGTCAGGTTATGAGTTAATGTGGTGAGAAATACATGAAATATTGTATGTGTGATGTAAAAATTTGCTTTTATTATTACCCGGTGAAGCAATTGATTATTAGTAACCCAAGGGACCTGTTTTTCATTTTTATCTTAATAACGTGTACATTGTACACATCACAAATATAGTTATAGTTTCAAATGAAGTGAGCAAATGTTCGTTAAATGCAACAGAATGTGGAGATTATGCTAATACAAACAGATTAGTCTGATTATCTAACTAACAGATGCTAGTTGGCAGAACCTTGTTTCCTTTTCCTGTTTACTTTCTCTGCATGTTCTACATTTTTGCTTCTAAAAGTTGTTCTTTTTCCAGTTCTTTTACTTTGAAGATTTATTGTGTTGCGTAACTATCAACTTTTATTTTGGTGATTTTGTTTCCCTTTCGGCTCCAGTTAGTTGCTGTCATCAACTGTCCTCATGCAAATCTTCCTCATGTAAATCTTTTGTTCCTCATTTCTATCCAATCACCTTCGTTCCTGCCTTTTTATCCCGCATTGTGTTGTCGGATAAGATTTGCATTTTTGAGTTCTGAATAAAGAACTGAAAAAAGTTGTCTATTTCACTTAAGCTGTCTGCCTCCTGCATTTAAGTCCTTTTGCTTCTACACACTAGAACACAGCCTTCGGTCTTCTTGGACCAGTAACTTGCCCAATTTATGCCAGTTTGGTTAAAATTATGCTGTCATCATTAACTTAAAGGGTTAATAAAGTAAACTACAGTTAATCTGATCTAATCTAGTCTCTTAACTCTGTGCTGGTTTGTCTGTATGATGTTGTGTTATGACAAGTGATCTAGTTCGGTTAATGTCACCAGACAGTAGTAATAATGTGCTTGAGGTTAAAAAATATTGCATCAAAAGCTCATCATGTTTCCCGTAGGCATTATAAGCTTATGTAAAAATGTTATTCGACCGTCTCATTCTATGAATAGTGGCTCTATCTATAAGTTTTCCATACAGGATAGTTCAGCAGGCTTTAGTCATTTTTTATTCCGTAATAACTTCCAAGGAACTCGATGCAAAGAGATGACATCGTTAAAAGCAATGCAAGAAAAGACACATTTTCCATTGAACACAACTGTTGGCTGGCTGAGCCTGTTAAAGAGGAAACAGCAAGTTAGACTCTCAGGAGAGGAAAATATTCATGCCATTCTCATCTTCCTTCCAGCTGGCCAAAGCTTACGGAATGGACTTTTTCGAGACAAGTGCCTTCACCAACCACAATATAACAGAGGTGAGGTGATCTGCACAGCCACTGCTCTGGATGATGTCAAGATCTGTCAGGCCCAAGTAGGCTGTGGTACTAAGAGGAAAGAAATGCACACAGAAATAATATTATTAGGGCAGGAAATGTCTGTAAAATGGCATATGTGTCTTATCTTATCTCCCTCTTATTTGTTTCCGCCCAAGACGTTCACGAGATTGGCCGAGCAGGTGCTGGCAGCCAATAAAAAGGATCTGGACCTTCTCCGGATGTCTGTTAATGACGAGCTCAATATTGCTGCTCTGGAGGAAGAGGAGGGACTCTGTGACACCATGTTGGGTGACCAAGGCAAAGGCTGCTGGTGTTGAAGAACATTGACATTTATTTGGGCTGAAAATAATTATCACCAGACACTTTGCACTTTTTTGGAAAACATGTTGCCTGGGATTTACCGGAGTGAACAGGCAGACAAGCCATGTTGGAGGATCGCAGCTGCATCTTAGAGGGCATAGACGGAACAGTTTTGCAACAAAGTGCCAAGTTTGTGGTGAAATAACGAAACCATGGTCCAGATGTCAGGTTTTCTCAGTTGAACACTAAGCTCATAGTCAGAAGCACTAACTCTCGCTCAGCTCTGTGCATCTCTGCAGCTGTCAAGGTCAATTCTGAGTCACGAGCATCCAGTTAAGATTCTTTATGGACATAGAGAAGGGTTACATTATGAGTGGGGGACTGACAAAAACCCAGGGCTGGATGCTGAGTTTAAAATAAAAAGTTTCGAAGTCTTTATTTCATTTGATCGCTTCAGTTAAATTATTTATTCATTATTATTATTGTTATTATTGTTATTATTATTATTGGACTTTCATGATCTTCTAAACCTCCAGGCATGGCACAGGGCACAATTATCATTTTAGGAACCAGGACCTCTAAACCTGAAATCCCCAAATGCAGAGGATGAAAAATGACTTGTAACTATCTTCTTCAGACTTGAAACTTTTATCAGTGTATGTAATGGATTTTACATATGCTCACAGCTTTTCAACTAGAGCAGTGTTTCCCCACCTTTTTTGAGCCACGGCACATATTTTACTTTAGAAAAATCACAGCACACCACCAAATAAATATGTCACCAACATTTTTACTGAAATAGAACAAAACTGCTTTCTCAATTTACTTAATTTTAAAAACATCTAATTGTTCTGCCTGTCACTGAATCCTGCCCACATAGTCAGACGTACAAAGACACATTATTTGCGTTGAAAAAATTATTTTGGACCAATCAGGTGAAGGCAGTTTTCCATGTAACACTTGATGATCTCTCACTGCATACTAATGGTTGGGAAACACTGACCTAGAGGACAACAGATGTTATTGCAAGGGGTTACCACAGGGATGTGCTAACTGCAAGAGCAAAATAGGACAACAACCACTCAGAGCCAGCCAGTTATGCAGTATTGTTTATTTAGTTATTTATTTTTCTATTCATTGAGTTATTTACTTATCTATCCATCTATATTTGCAGTTATTTATCAATTAATGTATTGTAGGGGGCAGGCGCAAAAGGCTTCCTTAGATGGTATGAAAGGACACAAAATATATGCATCTGTTTCTGGTATTTTTCACGTGTTATTTACATTCTATTATTGGCAAGGCACTCAGTTTACATACCTCCATAATAATTTACTGTAATTTCCCATCACATTGTCCATTTGGGGAGGCAACTTCTCTACAGCAAGACAGAAGTTGTTTAATTTGATAGTTGCGTAATATCATGAAACACAGATGGATGGTTAATTGACCATTGCATTGTAAATACCAGGTTTTACAGAACATTCTGCACTGCTAAAATCATGGGCAGTATACCATGATGCATAATGCATAACCTTTAAGTGGCTGTCAAAAAAAAAACACAAAGATATTCTGGAAGATGTGAAATATTCCTCCTGTGAATATAACACTGTCACACCCTCTCCCATCTTCTCAGACTTAATCTTTCCAGTCGAGATTTCACGTCTCTCTTTTTCCACGACCCTCTTGAGACTTAACAAGGACAAGTGATTTTGCATGCTTTTCGAAAATTCTACTATTGGAACTTCAGTCAAACTGAGGAAGGAGCTCTTATTGGGCCTGTCTGGCCTGTGGGGCTCTGGAGGCAGCTGACAGCCACCGGCAGGCCAAGCGGCATGCAGCTTTGGTGGTTGCCAAGACGAAAACTCAGGTGTGGGAGGGGTTCGGGGAGACCATGAAGAATGACTTCTGGTGGGCGCCGAGGAGATTCTGGTCCACCATCCGGCGGTTCAGGAGGGGGAAGCAATGCTCCGTGAACACTGTGTACAGTGGGAGCAGGGCGGTGCTGATCTCAACTCGAGACGTTGTAGATCGGTAGCAGGAATACTTCCGGGACCTCCTCAATCCTGTTGACATGCCTTCCAATGAGGAAGCAGAGCCTTTTGGACTCTGGAGCAGACACACCAGGGCTGAAGTTGCTGAGGCAGTCAAAAAGCTCTTCTGTATCAGGGCCCCAGGGGTGGATAAGGTCCACCCTGAGTTCTTTAAGGCTCTGGATTCTGCAGGGCTGTCCTGGCTGACACGCCTCTGCTGCATTGCGTGGATGTCAGGGACAGTGCTGCTGGACTGGCAGACCAGGATGATGATCCCCCCTTTTTAAAAAGGGATGAGGATCAGCTCCTCCAAATCTGAGACCATGTTGCCCAACCGCAAACAGGTGGAATACCCACTCCAGGTCGGGGAAGCCCCAAGTGGAGAAGTTCAAGTATCTCGGGGTTTTGTTCACAAGTGAGGGAAGGATGGAGCGGGAGATTGACAGGTAGATTGGTGCCGCGTCTGCAGCGATGCAGACTCTGTACCGGTCTGTCGTGGTGAAGAGGGAGCTGAGCCAAAAGGCGAAGCTCTCAATTTACCGGTCGATCTAAGTTCCCACCCTCACCTATGGTCACGAGCTGTGGGTAGTGACCGAAAGAACGAGATTGTGAATATAAGTGGCCAAAATGAGTTTCCTCCGCAGGGTGGCCGGACTGTCCCTTAGAGATAGGGTGAGAAGTTCGGTCATCCAGGAGGAGCTCGGAGTAGAGCTGCTGCTCCTCCGAATAGAGAGGAGCCTGATGAGGTGGCTCTGGCATCTGGTCAGGATGCCCCCTGGACGCCTCCCGGGGGAGGTATTCCGGGCATGACCATCTGGGAGGAGACCACGGGGAAGACCCAGGGCCTGCTGGAGAGACTATGTCACTAGGCTGGCCTGGGAATGCCTCGCGATCCCCCCAGAGGAGCTGGACCATGTGGTGGCGGAGAGGGAGGTCTGGGCCTCACTGCCCCGGCTGCTGCCCCCCACGACCTGACTCCGGATGAGGGGGGGAAGATGAATGGAACTTCAGTGAAGTTCATAATCTTCTGATCGTAATCCAAGTACAGCATCAGACTGGGGAGGCCAAACGGAGATGAGCACAGAATGACCCATCTCTCTAAAATCTGTCTGCGTTTGTTCTTGCAATTTATTACTATATGCTTCTCAGAGCAGCTGTTACTGTGTGAAATGGCAGTACGTGGTATCGAATGCCGTTCTGGACCAAACTCCAGAAACATGTCCCCGTGTTGTTCTCAAGAACCATTTTTTTTTTCTTTTTTTCCCTTTTCTTTCAGATCACTTTAATTGTATTTGTGGATATATCTTATATATGACATGTAAAATGCAACATGTTATTCTTGGAGAAAGAAAATGTCACATGTTTCTGAGTAAATACTTGCAGATATGACTCAGCAAAAGGTTGTCTATCTTTGTTGAGACCAAAACACAACATAACAAAGGATCTCTAAAGATCCTGTTGAAAAAGCTAGGCAGAAACTTTACGACTGCCTCTCCTAGACACCCCACAGGTATAATATCAGTACCAACTCCCTTTCCACTCTTCATCCTCTTCAATGCCTTCCTCACTTCACTTTTACTAATCTCTGCTACTTTCTGGTCTCCAATGGTCACCTCTTATATCCTTCCCTCTCTTTCAATCTTCCCATCACTCTTCTGGCATCTGTCAATATATTTCCCTCTCTATCCTTAATCATCCGAACCTGTTGCACAGACTTTCCATCATTATCTTTCTGTTTCGCCAACCTGTATAGATCATTCTCTCCCCCCTTACTGTCCAACCAAGCATAAAACTTCTCCTTCTCCTTCTCCTCAAGCTCACATCCCACCTGCGAGGCATAGCCAATAACAACACTGAGCATCACACCTTCAGTTTCCAGTGTCAGACTCATATGTCCAACTGACATTCTTTTCACCTCCTGAACATTCCTAATAAACTCCTCTTACATGATAACTCCCACTCCATTTCTCGTCCTGTCAGTACCATGATAGTACAACTTAAAGTCTGCTCCTAAGCTTCTAGCCTTACAACCTTTCCATCTGGTCTCCTGAACACACAGTATAACCACCTTCCGTTTGTGCATCATGTCAACTAACTGTCTACCTTATCCTGTCATCGTCCCAATATTCAAAGTTCCATCTCTCAGTCCCAGACTCTTGCCCTTCCTCTTCTCCCTCTGCTTCCGAACAGACCTTTATCCTCTCCTTCTTCAACCTACAGTAGCCCAATTTCCACTGGTACCCTGTAGGTTATCGGCACCAATGGCAGTCGTTGTTAACCGGGACCTTGACCGAGCCGGTATGAGATTCTTAGGTTCGTTTTGCATATTTGGTTTTGGCACAAGAATTATGTTAGATGCCCTTCCTGACGCATTTATCTGGGCTTGGGACCAGCTCAGGGAGACACTGGCTTGTGCTGCCCCTGAGGCTACATTAATGCAGAGAATCCTGCTAATGATACAAATTAAGGCTGTGTTATTGAGACATTCAAAACTAATATCATTGTTCTCTGGGGAGAGCAAAACTTTCCTTGTTTGTCCGCAAGGACAGACTTGGACAGCCCCTAAAGAAAAGTGTGGTATCACATGATTTGTGTTGGATTTTCTGATAATTTCCCAACTTATTTTATTATTGATATGGTGATGCTCATGATATTACATTATTACGAATTGTCAATATTTGATATGTAGTGATATATTACCCAGCTGTAGCACGTGTCCTCTGCAATCATGTTTTAGACTTTTGTTCCATCTGCTTCAAAACCTTCTGCTGGCAGGAGACAAAGTCATGTCTGACAGAGGCGCCTTGACTGACAGTGGTGTGCTCTTCACTTGGCTCCTTTAGGAACAGACATACCTCGATGGTCTGGTTGTTTAATTTAATATTTTTGGCCAGAACTCCAGCCACATAGACCCCTGGAATAAAAATATTCCACGTGAGCGTGGGGGATGTGAAGAGGACATTCAACAAGAGAACAGATGAGGTAGGAGGTGTTCAAGGCATTCAGATGCCCATGATTCAAGGCCTCATTATAGATAGACATCTATTTATTATGTCACTGTAACTAGGTTTGTTAAACCTATTGGGTGCCTGCAGCCCAGAGAGATTGCAAAAAGCTTTTATTCAATTAGAAACCTTGGCGCATTTATGATCTTGTAATGCCATGAAGGCTTTGTAAGGACAATTGCCTGCAAGGGTATTCCTGGCCCTATCATAGCCTGCAAAGGGCAAATACAGACACCCGGTTGGATGGAAAGGACTATGGCTTTATTCAGTTGTGCTTTGGGATCAAGTATGAGCTATGATCATGCATTACAAAAAGCAGTGGTTAGAGAGGCTGACAATATGCAAGGCATCATGTGAATAAAACAACTCCGAAACCAAAGGCACAGTTTGTTCTCTGTGAGTTAAGATCCCACTCAGGATTTGTAGCTATGAGAGAAATTGATAACAGCCCCGTCTTGCATCAGATACAGATGTGCCAGTGGGTCTTCTGTCAGTGTGTGTGTGCGTGTCTGCAAACTGCTTATTTCTGCATGTATTATCTGCAGCTTCAGTGGAGATTATCTGATTTCAAGACATTTCATTTTTCTCTGTTTTTTCTTATTTTATTTTGCAGTTGTCATATTTCAGCTGTCTTTTTATTTTTACTGGCCACCATTTTCATATTTTGCTTTGATTTAATGTTTGGTAGGTCAGCGTGGGCTTCCTTTTGCATCTCCAGTTCCCTCCCTCAGTCCAAATAAACAT
The DNA here is from genome assembly GCF_037954325.1 of Fistularia commersonii. NCBI lineage: Eukaryota > Metazoa > Chordata > Actinopteri > Syngnathiformes > Fistulariidae > Fistularia > Fistularia commersonii. The sequence goes on along the minus strand of NC_141303.1, from coordinate 12,596,406 downwards.
GCATTAAGTTCATTGGAGGCCCGAAATTGCCAAGAAATGTGAATGAAAGAGTTGGTTGGATGTTTTATATATGGCCCTGTGATTGCCTGGCAACCGATCCAGGGTGAACCATGCCTCTCGCCCAGTGACACCTGGGATAGGCTCCAGCACCCCCCGTCACCCAGAATGCATTGCCTTTATTTTGTCTTTTGTGTCCATTATTCAAACATCACATTTAATTGCTGCCAAACACCCCACCATAACACTACAATGTAAATGTCTGAGAGTCATCTATTTCAGCTTAGGTTTCTCACCCTCTAGCATTTTCTTCTCTCCTCCAGGTGCTGTATAGAAATCATAACGTTGTCCATTATGGTGGGCTGAGAAGGATTCCAGGGAAGTGCTCAACAGGACTATGGCTTGAAGGCAAAAAGGTCAAAATATACGTACTGCCTGATGGGCTCTTCAACTTAGACGATCCAAATACATTTTCAAGATCTAGTTGTGTTGCTTCCCCGTTTACCCCCTAGATGTCAGACTATCCCCATTAATACCTTCCTCTATTCAAAGCCTGTTCTCTGTCAGGAATCTGCCAGGCATTTGTGTTAAGGACATTCGTAATGGGAAAAGTTTATCATATAAACCCAAACCACCCAATGGGTAGTTGTTTTTTCACCGGTGCAAAAAGTGACCACTAATCTTCATCACAATTATTAGTTTGTGGTCACATTCATTTCCTCAATATTTTGAACGGGCAAAGGCCACATTGGTCTCAAAGCACTGAAAAGGATTTATTCTGTGTTCAGAGAAGGAAATGCAGTGATTGGGGTTTTTCTCATTGGGAGTCTAAAAAAATTCCTGCAAGCTTTTGTTTATCACCTCATTTGAGTTGTTAATGTTATGAACTCATTAATGATCTCGGAGTGGAATTAGAATAATGATGAATATGCATGCAGAATCGTTGACAGCGAGGACAGCTCAGTATCTATCAGCAGGCTGAGTGACACAGCACACACACGTACAGACTAACAAGTCCACTCACACACTGACACATATCACCCACGCGTGTCCACTCACTCACTCACTCACACACACATAAAGGAGTTCCATTTTGATGCTGTGAGCAGAGGCCATCAACATTTTTTTCCTGCACTCTAATCCTTGTCCACATTACTCCAGGTCTCACAGCTGTCTGAAATTTCAGCCATATGGTGTGTGTATGTCAGTGTGTGAAAATTAGCGTGATGCTTTTGGACTTTTTGGTAGATATAACTCTTGTCTGTGTGTGGGTGAGTGGGAAAGGAGGAAAAAGACAGATAATCACTTTAATAAGGAAAGTGGTGTTAGAGCAAGGGGGATACCGAGGTCATTGGATTAGTCATAAGCCATTAAAAGTAAAGGCAGAAAATCTTGACATACATCAGTGTTGCTTCTTGTGAAGTGATTAGTCTGTCCTAATCCCTCTGTTCTGACAACTTGCAGTAACTTAACTGACCTCCTGAGTCCAGTCTAAATCCACTTGTCGAAATGTTGTTGTTAAAGTAGCTGAAACAAATTTTAAAAACGGGCTTCCGGTAGCATAGATAAACATTTGCACGAATCAGTTTGCAGTTAGAAAATCACCGGGATATAAATTTTTAAGAAAATTTTCAACAAAATAAAATGAATCCAAGCATTTTAATGAGCAGGATCTTTGGTGTTGATCTGAAGTAGTGTCAGCCATATCTGAAATCGAACACTGTCACACCTGAAGAGATGTGTTGCGGTTCCTTTGCCACATTTAGCCGTTACCATGATCGATGACAACTGGATTTGTTTGAATAAAAGTAAAAACGATGTGCCGAAAAGCATGGAAGGCCTCCCCTGTTGTGTTGATGATTGTTTTGTTATTTAAGTGATACTATTTTCTAGTGTTAATAATGTGTTCAATCATTTTGTGTTCAAACTGCAATTTGAAGCAGTGACAAAACACCTCAACTAGTATGTAATGTGTAAATAAGAAAAGTGCCAATCACAGAAAAATAAGACATAATGACAATCTCACACATTGGTTAGCTGAATATGTAGTCTGTTATTAGCTTGTCAGCCAGATTACATCTTAGCAAAATAATAATACGATTAGTCAATGGCATTATCCATTCGAGCCAGGCATTAAAAACATGAACCCCATCACATTTTTTCTGCTCAGATGACCACATAGTGGCCCCAGAGACAGTCAGTGTCCGTGCCACTATTTCCAAGGAGATGATGAATAGACAGTTGTGCCCGGAAACTCGCTCTTAATCCTGAAATATCTGCTTTGCCATTTTAATTAAGTGCCGTTTCTCCCTGCTAAACTAGAACAGACACACCCCACTTTCCCCTCCCCATTATCTCCGTTCAAAAGTGAACTTTTGCTTTTTGGTCACAGCAAGCCAGAGACCCAGAGGAGAAAAATAAACTGTAAATCACACATGCTGATGGAGCGGTGTAGGTGGTTTTCTCCTCCATCTATCTTCGCTTGCTTTGCATCTTTTGAAGGAGCTACCTGTGTTCTTGAGAACCACCTCCATGTGTTTTCTTTAGCGATATCTATAAAGCAGATTGAGTAGGACAGGGCCGGCCCTTGCAGAAATATCTCACCAGAAACACCTGAAAGGCGGAACCCAAGTTGAGCTAATTTTGTCTTCTGTCATTTGAATGTGCAGGAAATAGAATTGAAGGATGCCTGGTGGCTTTTAATTCTTTTAATCATACTTTATTAATCCCTTGCGGGAAATTCCTCTCTGCATTTAACCCGTCATGGATGAACCATGAACAGATGGCAGCCATCTAGCAGCACCAGGGGAGCACTTTAGGGGTTCAGTGTCTTGCTCAACAGCACTTTGACTAGCTGGGAATCAAACCAGGACTGTTTGGTTCCAAGGATGGTTCCTCTGACCCCCTGCGCCACGCCGCCCCCTGATGGGGGTGTCCTTGATGATGGAGGGACAGAGGACATCTATCCATAAAGACAGCTGCGGTATAGTAGAATTTGCAACAGAGGGCAGAAAGTGAGGCAAGAAAGACGATGTAGTATTGAGTCTCTCAGTTTGTCCTGCTTTCAAAAGTAAAAGTACCAGATAAGACCCCTCAGAAGTTTTTGAAAACATTCCTCTTGTAATCTTAACTCACTTTATCTTTTTTTTTTTTTTTTAACTCAATTTTTATTTAGTTCTTTCTCTATGGCAATATGACAGGTACATATACCACATATAATAAGATGACATGATTATGTCATGATATGAAATAATAACAGAAATATCAGGGGTGAGAAAAAAAAGGGGGGATGTGTGAAAAAATTATATATTTAAATTGAAAAAATCCACTCTACATAGGCAATCTAAAAGGATATGATGCTTATGTCCAGTGCCAGTCTATGACTCTCTGATTCTAACCTTATTGTATTAGTAAAGATGTGGCAGGTGCCCATCGTTTAATAAGGATGGCCTTCTGAAATCTTAATGAATATATAATTTGCTCCATCTGGTAAATGTTTGGATCCATAAATTATATATAGGGGGATCCAGGTTTAACCACCTGATAGAAATGACTTTTAATGCTGCTGTGAGCATGTTTAGGAGGTATTTTTCATCCTTTCTGTCTATATATCTTGAGGTTTTCAAACAGCTATGGCACAATAGCATGTTGCAAATTTAGGGTCATTTGTTGCCAATCCTCTGTTTTGACTTCGACCTGATGGAGTGCAGATTTTTTGACATCTGTGCAAACAACGTAGTCTGGCAAATCGCAGCATAGTAACCTCACCCTTGCATAAAGCTGGCATTATTGGGTTTGTTTTATTGAGTGCTTGTCTAGGATACCTTATGGCCCACCTCTGGCCTCGGTTAGGTTCTCCTGAGGAAAATATTTGGCCGGGAATGATGACATGGGAGTGATTGCATAAATTTACACATGATGCAGTCCAGGTCAGATCATTAAAATTGGCCACCATTGGCCTGGACAACAGTGCTATTACCGGTTTACAAATTGCCAAAGGTGCAGCAGGTGACAGCAAAACCTGCCAAATCTGCTCCATCCATATATGTGACTAAGCAACTGTCAATAATGCATTCAATGAAAAGATACCTCTTTTCATGAGATTCGACAGTACTGAATCCAATCTTTTGTAAAAGGCAATTACGATTGTATGACAGGATGGACTGTGCTCATTTATCAACATCTGCTGTTGATCAGAATTGCACGAGGTGATTGAAAGCTCCGGGAAAAAGCCTAGAAGGTTGATGATGATGACTGAAGCACATTTTCCTCCGCATGGATAAATTTAGTTCATACCCACCAAGTGGGTAAATCTGTGCATTAGTAACTTGTCTTACAGATCTTGCTCTAATCTCACCTCTTTCTCCGCATACTCATTAGAAACACTGGGCATGCAAGTGCTTCCAAGTCTCCGAACACTAAGAAACGGGGGACGATTAATCATGATCACTTTCTACTTGAGCTGTCATCACAGAGGAAAAATCTGGGCTTGAGCAAGAGGGAGTGAACATGCTGATTACAGATCCATATTCTCAGGCACCAAGGAGATGAAGCATCTTCACATCTGTTGGACTCTACTGCGTCTTTTCTTCCAAGTTTTCCAGTGTAGAACCCCAAATCCTGTCAGAGTGCATCCAGATCCCGGCCAACTGGCTCGCCTCTTCCCTTTCCTTCCATGTGAGACTGGAAATCAAAAACATAACAGCCCCAATGTCTCCTCAGGACACCCGGTGTTATTTCTGGTGAGGATGTGATCCATGTGTGTTTGTGCACACGTGCGCTGGGGGTGATCGGTGTGATTGAGCTGTGGAGGAGGGAGAGATCGTGCGTATAGCCACATTGTGTATGTGTGTACGTGTGTGTGTGTTTGTGTGTGTGTGTCTCGGTATGTGCTCCCTCTATGCATTCTTGACCAGGGTCCAATATAGGCACTTTTCTTCTGCAGGGTGCTGTGATGTCATCCTCCCACCTCTCCTATGTGCCTTCACACCGGCGTGAGTCACACTGCTCCAGCTCTTCTCTTGGGGGTGGGGGGTAGGATATGTGTGTGTGTGTGTGTGTGTGTTTGCCTCTACCTTTTCAAACATATCTTGAAAGATTTCTCTGAGTTCCTTCTCTCCACAGACAGAGGCTGCAACAGAGGATTATAGTTCAGTACATCTTTTGACTGACGCGTCAGTTGCTGCTCATCTAATATTACACCTATGTTACTGAAAAGGAGAGGAATAGAGCACACACACGCACACATAGATATGTCTATACATGCTGCACATATACACATAATGTCCCTTTCCCTCTGTAGCGTTGCCCTTTTTCAAGTCTTAAGTATACGTGTTGCTGTACTTGGAACTGCATAGAACTTGTACAATGAATGGCAAGTGATCTTGTTTTTTCATTCCCTGCAAGACAGCATGTGAGGGTAACCTTACAGCTTAAACACAGTGGCATGAATCTCAAGATCTGATCTGTCTGGATATCCTTGAACGCACTCCCACAAAATACACTAATTGCGAATCATTAGTCAGTTCTTAACATTTGTTCCTGTCCAGTCTGTGCTGGTTTCAGCACTTGCTTTTCAACTTAACTTACAGGACTTAACGTGTATGTTTCAGCTGTGGGCCCAAAGCTGTGTGGGTCTAACAAACAAGTATATAAGGTTATGGGTAACACAGCTATTTGCTGCAGTGGACTTTTTTCTCCTGTTATTTGGCTTTCTTAGCATAGTCATTGGGTGATAACATTCATACGGCATTGGTTTTTAGAGAAGTCACTCGGCTGCGCATGTTGTCATTCTTTCTAAAGAGTTTTGGGCTGAGAATGGAAAATCTTATTTTCCATTACATTAACACAGACCGTCAGCAGTTACTTGTCTACTTCTCCCTATCCTGTAGCGTCTTCCCATCACTTACCCAAGAATGAATATCGTCATAACAATGTACAGCAAAACTAATTACACACACACCATTCATGACCGAGTGGATACCACTTAAGAAAAACAAACGCATCAGAATCAGCCTATTTTCAGAGCGCACTGTCTGCAATACGCCTCTGGAGTGAAAGGAGGCAGCGTATGTGAAAGCAACTTGTCGCCTATTCTTCACGTCAATCTCTATTAGTGTAGGAGCACCGCTTGAGTGGAACTTTGTGAATGGGGCCTATTCTTTTCATCCCCCTGCTTCCAGGGGCAACAGAGCCAGGAATTCCACCGCTCCCTCTCTGGGTTACTGCGGTCATGTATCCTGTCGGTGGCCACCCCCGGTTCTTGGCTTCATTATTTGACATCTTTATATTTATTTATATCAGCTAGATTGTAAAGACTGCTACCGTCAAATATGATTCCATTGTGAAAGAAACCTGTTTGCAGAATAAGGGACGAGAGGCTGAACTTCAAAGTTGCCAGTTCAGATTTCTGTTTTCCAACAGACTAGTCTGACATACTGTGAAGAGAGCAGATCAAGGATTCTATACGGTCTATAGGCCAAGGCTGCTGCAACTGTGAGACTCTGACAGCTCACTATAACCTGCAGAAAGGGGGGATCACATATTGTGTTTACTCCTTACTACTAGGAACCACAATGACGTTACCATTTGTGACCCACTTCTACACTGCAACTTGTCTGTTGTCATATTGAAGCGGTGACAAAACTATTCCGGTCCATTATAACCATGTAATGGTCTGTTGAAAACTAGAATGGTGTTACGAACAGCTGAAAGAGAGCTGAATGAAAATTGAACGGCGTTGATTATACCCTGAATTATTGTGGAAAACAACTGCTGGGATTCTTACTCAAAAAAAAAAAAAAGGAATAAAAAAATAACCCATATTTGTCCAATTGTTAGTCATACAGTTAAATTGTATTTTGACCGATCTGACTTTTTTTGTCAGATTGGTCAAACATATTGATTCATATGCCAATATCTGTTGTGACTCTCACACATTAAGTATCCACAATGAGCAGAAGAGGCAAAACTGACATATTCATATCTATAATCATATTTATAATAATGCTTACACTCTTCCTATCAGCACATATCCAAATGCATTTCAGACAGCAAAGTAGGAATTTCACTGTACAGGGAAACACAGTTCTACACTGTAAATGTGACAATAAAGGCTTTGAATCTCTTGAATCTCAATCTCTCTAAATCTATATAATAAAATCAGCGCCCAGTTCATACCTTGTAATTCCTTTGTAGAAAGGAATTTGCAACAAGTTAGTGAGAGCTTTGCCCCAATTACACTGTGCATGCATATTAAACATGTATGTAATAACTTGACAGTGAAAACCTGAAGTGTTGTGCAATCAGTGAAATGTCAGCAGCTGGTTAATTGCATGCACACAGTCAGAAAAACACACACATTCACTTTTTCCCTTTTGCACCACTGATCACAGAGGCTGGGGTCAATGGATGACAAATAAATCTTTTGATCCTGCAAGTCAGTCTTGTTGATAGCATTTTGATGAATTGCATTTTATCCTTTTTTTCAAAGTAAGGATTAAAGAAAAGAAGAGAGCTTCTTTGGCTGAACAAACCTAATTCCACCACTGGATAAATTGTCCTTAAGTTGTCATGCAGAAAGTTCTAGAACCAAAGCATGGACACCTTGATGTTTTATTGGCATGGACAGTGGATACTTTCCCTCTGACTGGTTGGCGGTGAAGTGCCTTTTCTCTGCTTTAATTTATATTGAATTTCTTTCTGTGGCTAACCCATTTAGGCTACTTGAGCTAATCCCGGGGGAGCAGTTTTCACCACAGAACAATACAAACCACCTACACAAATATCCGCCCATGACAGAATGGGGTGGGAAGTGTTAAGACCCATAGAGACACATGAATAGAGCGGTTTTAATGACAGTAATCTCCATTCCTTTTTCTTTATTAGATTGTTATGTAATCCTGGATGACATTCTCAAATAATAGATACCTTGATAAAAGATAGAGGCAAAATCAAGTCGTCGAATTTGTTGGCAAGGATGCGAACAAGCAAGCACAGATGGGCAAATGATTGGTGGAAGCTGAATGAAGCATTATGAAGATGAAAAGAGAAAAGAAACAATTTCAAGAGACAGAAACACGATTTCAACTATTCATAGGTAAATATGTAGGATTGCCGGATAAATTCCCAAGACTCTCTTAATACTCACCCACTCTTGTGTCATGCTGAGCTGGTTTTAATTGCTGCAGTATCCTTTATCTTATCTAATTAAACATTTATGCTGTAATAATTAATGTATGTGAAGAAAGCACGCAGGTGGAACTTTTAAAAGAGGCCATATGGCTTTTAAGTCCTTATATTTGTACAGAGAATGGTTGCTTTTGGTTGAATATCTTACAGACATAATATGTTTTAAATGTAAAAAACAGATTGCTCAGAAATGTTTTCTCTCCTTACTAAAGATACCAAGGTATAAAGCATAAATTAAGTAGTAATATCAGGTTGCGCCAATACTTTAATTTTTGTGATACAAATCAGAAATGCCTTTGGTACTGGGTAAAAATGCAAGATTTTTCTGCCAACATGTGATGCAATTCACTGATATGATGTCACATTATAAACTGGCCCTGAAACAGGACACTGCTACTTCTCAGTGCTGTTTATTATCTCAGACTTATGTTACGCAGGATATCAGTTTATATTGTCTGCTCAAAAACATCTTTACAGTATCTGCTGATACTGTAAACACACAGGAAGTGCTTCCAAAACCATTTATTTTGTGTTTGTCTTCAGTCAAGTTTATATGTTTGTATATATGTTATATTTCCTTATTTCCTTTTGCAAAAGGCAATAAACAAATTGGTTAAAGAAAATACTAAAACAATAACAGTGCATTCAGCAAGAAGTCATTTGCCTCCTATGAACTTTTATCATGCCTATTTTAAGACTTGACAAAATACCAACAAATAGATTAATTGAATACTGCACAATGAATAGTCCATGTCAAACTGTAATGTAGTTATAAACAGATGTTACACTGCGTTGGAGTTACATGACAATATTTATGGATAATGATGTATATATTTCAAAGGGACCTAAATACATTTAACATTTCATCAATGATTAATGTTCTCCTTTAAACAGATTGCATATCCTTGTTCCAATGTCTCACCAATCATCATTACATTCCCTAAAACTTCAATATCTGGGCTGACATCCGAAAAGTCTTTTGTATTTTCTTTTTTTTTTACCTTGACAGACTTGGATTAAATGTTTAACGTATGTATATGAGTAAAAAAAAAAACTTCCGTATTTTAGTCACAGTTATTAGGCCGTCATTTCCCTGCTCAGGTGACCATTACATCCACCATGGGTTTCAGTGGTGTAGTATAGAGTAGGAAGTACTAAGTTTCTAATTCCTTTAACTCAAGAGCAGTGTCTGTTTGACTGCAGATACAGTTTCATTAACTGCCAATTCAGTCCACATCTTTAGCCAAACGTCCTAAAAATCCTAGTCATTTTTATGCCATTGAGTGCAAAACTGCAAATGATGTATTTGTTGGATCATAGGTTATGGAGGATTTTATAAATTTGCAAGTTTAATCCTTACCTTACCTGTGAGAGCTAAAAAAAGGCAAAAAAACAATAAAAAAGAGAATTAAAAGGCAATCCGGTTTTGTTGCCAGAGCAACGTGTTCCTCTCTCTCTCTCTCTCCATCCGCACCCCAGAAATGTAGCATCCCCTCTCCTTTTCGCGCTCCCCTTTCTTATCGCGAGACTTCCAGAGCCCGCTGCAATGGTGATCGTCGCTCATCTGCTTCCAGGATCGCGAGAAAGACAGCAGAGTTTGAGAGGCGGTGGTGACGTCATGGCAGTCGCAGGGCGGAGCCAAGCGCCTGCAACTTTGGATGAACTTCTGATTTGAACAAACCTGGAGGCGGTAGCTCGGCGGGCGGACGGCATTAGCGCACCCCAACGTGACGAGCAACAGACGTTTTCTGCCCTCAATTCATTCCCAGAGAGGCGTTTTTGTTTGTTTTCTCCCCTCACGACAGCGACGGCTGAAGCCCCGGTGTGTGAGTGGGGAGGGTGGGACATTTTCCTTCCAGAAACGCCGACAAGGTGGAAATTGATAAAGGTGAGTGCGACATCGATACGGACTGGCAATATCAGTATTTATTTTCGATATATTTCCCATTGTCAAGTACGAGTTTATTCAACTCCTGTGCTCCTTTTCGGTTTTATCCTTCGCTCTTCTGTGACGTTCTATGATATTCAGTGAAACGCTCGGGAGGGAGAAACTATTCTGAAAAGTTTAGCTAGCTGTCAACAGCTCAAATCGGAAAAACGTCACGACTAGGAGCTATGAAATCTGCTTTCAGATGCCTGCCGCTATTTCAGCGTGCAAAAAATATAAATATAATAATGCATTAAAAAGGATTAAATTATCTTATCCGTGCAGACTGGGGCGTCTCGGTCACCCTAAAGAAACAGGAAACCTCACAGAAATGACCCATCAGATAAAGCCAATTGTTTGGTTTGGTTCCTGCGCGGCTGCTGTGTAATTGGGATGGCTGGCCGCCGCCGCGATTGCGGTTTCCTGTCTGTCTTAACGTCTCCCCCCCCCATCCCATCGCTCGGATGTGGACGCGCCGCGCCGGCGTGTGTGAAATAATATCCATGTCGGAGGGAGCTTCATAGAAATATTTCATTTCTTTGGAGCAGCTCCTTCCTCTGTAGATTGAAAGGCAAGCAGAGCCGTTGCACACAGTGCATTTCCTGTCACTGCGCTGCACGTCACTCCCCTGAAGGATTTATTTTTGTATTTTGTATTTTTTGATCAAACTAGATTCTTAATCTTTTGCCAATATCAACACCATCCTTTAAAATGGTGGCCTGTTTTATTTATTAATTAATTAATTTATGTATTCGTTTTCGGTGTGGTCTCACGTAAAAAGCCTTGCAACATTTACAAATGAAAGTGGCTTCAAGTTTTATAACCATGGAACCCATTGAATGACTCACTCTGCTCAAACTCTGGATTAATCCCAAACTGCTCCTACATTTGCATATGCAAGCCTGTGAATGGATGCTTGTACCTGAACTGCCTCCTGCCCTTGGAGGTGTTGTTAAGATGCCCCCACCTCTCCCCAAGGCGGCGCTACTTTTTCTGATATTACCGCCATCTCCACCTGTGGAGTTTGTCCTCAGGCTACCAGCTTCAGCCCTTTAGGGGGCTTATACAGCCCCCCCCCCCCCCCCCCCCCCCCCCCCCCCCACACACACACACACACACACACACACACAGAAACATACCGTGAACTCCTTTGACAAGAACTAAAGGGACCCTTCAAAGAAACTATCAGCATTCACAGGGTGGTCTTGGCTTAGAAAAGTTCTTAACTTGAAACACAACAGCAGAATTAGGGAGGAATTGCCTGTGTGGATCCATTTCTACAGCATCCTCTGTTTTTGCTTTGGTAGCTATTGCCCTCCACCAACAACCCCCCAAAACAGTCAAACATCACGTGCCTTCAGCCCTCTCTCCTCACTACCTTTGGATGCCAAGGCTGAGCAGATCTGGAGGCTGAATCGCACTGACAATAATAAGTAGGCTTTTGAAAGTGAGTGTGTAGGTGGAGGCGCACATGTTCTGTAACACATGTAGCGGCTGAAGGAGGGAGGTGGGAGAAAAGGAAAACAGGAAAAAAGAAAATGGCAGGCTAGTTGATGGGCAGTTTAGAGACTATCAAAACGTTTTTGAGAAGTAGAACTGTTGGCATGAGGGAATTCTGACAGCCATTTTCATGTATGAGCCGTCCTTTTTACACACGAAGAACACGGGGGTGAGAGATAGTCCTTGTCAGATTTGTTCATGATGAATCGCTTGGACTGAGATTATTAGGTTGGATTTATTCTTTATATAAACAGACAGATTGAACCCATTGAATTTTGGGCTTGTGAAAAAAGAAATATACAGGGCCAAGCACTGTCAAGACAAGAGTCCTAATTTCCCTCTCCCTGCCTTGTATTTGGTCGGTAATTTTGCCAAAAATAACAAATATATGTCTTCTGATGTACGGATCCTCTGAGTAACGCAACTGTATCTATATCATTTCAAGATTTCGTGTTTGTGTTTTGGACAGTGCAGTCAGGATTAAACATTTGTCATAAATCGCATGCCTGTTGTTTACAGAAGATAGGGCTTCAACAATTCAACAACTTACTGGTTCTTTCCTATCATCTTGTCCTGATTGGCCTCACAGATGTTTGCAGCAAAAGATGCTATCACTAAAAGCTAATAAATGTTGTAATTGGTCTATTTTCTGACAGCTGTGAAATCTCAGCCACAGAATTTTGGAAGGTGGAGTCAGTTCCAAACTGTTTTCAACAGCATCAGCAAAGGGTGGGGAGGTAACAAGTCTTAAAGCTCCCTTAAAGGAGGAGCCATGAGCATCACAGAACTGATATCTCAGTGAGCTTTTCAAAGAATGGGAACAGTGTTAAGTGTCAGTGCAGTGACACTGCAAGCTTAACTAATGGTTAATCATCTTGTCTTTTGTTAAAAATGACTCTAATAAACACAGATTATCAAACTAGTGGTAGAATTTTTTTGTCTAGACGAACCTTTTCTGTCCACATACCCCCATGCACCCCGTTTCCCATCAGTGTCGTTCATCACCTTCCTTCCTTCCTGTTGTGGAAGGCATGTCAGTATTCTGACATTCTCATCATTTCTGTCTACTTCCCTCATCTTATCTTTTATCTTCCCCTATTTACCCCCACCCCTAATTTCTTTGCTTTCTCTCAGTGTTTCTGAAAACCTCCCCTTCACCCTCTTCAACTGTCTGTCTTCTGCAGACTGGAATGTGACCCCCCCACTCCCTGTGTGAAGGTCCTGGGGTGGGTCGAGCCTTGAGACATACCAGAATAAGACATAAACTTCAATATGGAAAATAGACCACTGGATAGAGTGAATTAAGACCAGGCAATTTTTTTTTGTTTTGAAGGGGCGGGGTTCTGTGCATATTTTATCATAAGTTGAAGATTGTTACTCATATTTGAAGAATGTCTTGTTTGATGTGTCACTGCCTGCTATAGTTGCTGATATAATTGCAGATACACTTACTCTGGCATTTACAAACAAGGCAAAAATGGCATATTTACTATTGTCAATGTACCTATTGTTTATTTCACTCCTGAAACCTGGGTATCTCTTTGCTTAGAGGACCAAGTTAAACCTGTTTACTGGCCTGATCCTGAATTTGACACTGCTTTTCTAGATGATTGTGTTGTGCTTTTACTAGTGTGATATTTAGAATGCATGATGGTTTTCCTCATGTGAGAAGTGGTCATAGTAATGGCAGGGAAACTTTTGATTTGTTTTGTTGGTACTTTGAGAAACAAAAGAAGATCACAATCAGAGCAAACTATTAAAGAGAAACAAGAGTAACTAAGCTGTCTTTTTAAATCCTCATGGATTTAGAGAATATTATTGGTTTTCTGAAATAGTGAACAGGGGAAACCTTATGGGTTGGAGTGTACCACAATGAAGCCTGCTTATGTCATGGTCGAACACATTTGATGTCCAAGTGAGCTGTTTGTGAATTGTTTCCACATAGCAAATGTCCCGTGTCAGGTCTTATCTGATATGTGCAAGTGCACACCTCTTTTTATCCATGGGTTTAAGCAATTGTTGGATCATAATCCCTATTAAAGCTTTTGGTTGGATGCGGCATAGGGCCTCCGAAAGCAACAAGTTACAGTAGTATATTGCTCCTTTGTGCACCAGCAAAAGTTATTATGACTGAGGTTACACTGAAGAGCTGTTACATTTTGAAAGAAGCTTGCCCCAGAGAGAAATGTTTAAAAGTGCAAACCTACAAGGGTGTGTAGTATGTGTTTCCCACAAATTCTCAGTGTCTTTGGCAAGATGGATGGATGAATTCAAAGCTTTGCTTGCATCCCAGCGTACCATCATAACTTGTCCCTGTGCCTGTCACGTGGTTGACAGACTGTGTGTGGTAAAATGCTCTAAGTGCCCTAGAAAGCCTTTAATCAGCTTTTTTCAAACACAAAATCTCATGACAATTTGAAGGCTAATATTGTCCATTTTCATGCTTGCAAATAATGTACAAAATCCTTTGAATGGTTGTGATCGGCACACCTGTCTCTGACAACCAACTAAATATATGGGGTGAGATGCAATAAAATATATTTCTACACAAACAGTGAAAAAACTACTTTCATTATTTACTTGATTGTTCAGTAACATGTTTGAATACATGCCGCCAAAGGCGCAGGAAAAGCTTAGGTTGTGTAGACTCTGTTTCTCTTTCACAATTTAGTCATCTGTGCAAATAATCAACTTAAACTGGGTATAATTGCATTATAACACATGAGCACAGTGTAGATTCTAAAAAAAAACAAACCCTCAGATTTCAGTTATGGCAGATGCATGAAAAAACACACAAAAAAACAGTGACAATGACTGGGCATGGTAATCCATGCTGAAATAACAGAGGGAACATACTGCACAGATGGAGAGCCTTGAGAACAGCCTGGATATGATGAGAACAAAGCTTGAACACTTTCAGCAACGACAGGGAATCATAATTCTTGTAGAAACAGAAGGATGCTCGGTCCACAGCAGGTAATGAGTTAGTTTGGTTTGAGTGTGAACTGTTTTTGGCCAATGGTTGTTGGAGAGCGGTGATATTTGGTTACTGGCATTATTAAATTGCGCCCAATGAACAGCTTAAAAAAATGATATGCATTGAAATGAGCCATTGTAAAACTTTTTTAAGACAGATGTTAAAATTGTAATGTAAATAATGTTTGTCAGCTATTCTTCCCTTTTGGGAGAATTCTCTCAATTTCCCAATTTTACCTCATCTGGCACATTATTTTTAGACAGTGACTTTAGTCAGGATTGAGTGGTGTGACTGGATCAATAGTTTGCTTTGATATTTGCAACCAATATTGTTCTCCCCTGTGATCTGAAAATTAAAATGAGGGCAGTTTGTGATTTTGACAGATTTTAAAACAAATAAGATATTCAGATCTGAAGAAATCCCAAGATTGTTTAATCATCACAGTGACCATATTGAGATTCTTGTATAAATATTATGAAAACATGACCCCAATGTGGAAGAGACATGGTCTGAAATGTTTGACACATGCAGCTGGAGCGTGCATTGGTTATTCGTGCATCCAAAATGGGTTTGTGTTTCGCGATTCCTCTATCAGGATTTATTTAAGATGATGTTGCAAGAGTGAGCCTGCTTACAAGATTTGTAAATGTCATTTCGTGTATGAAAGTGCAGCTGAAACTCCCAACTGCCTTGTCATCTGTCTCCCAAGTTCAACCAAAGCTTAAAAAATTCTCCCTTGGTGGGTCACCAAGGGGTTTGCTATTTAAGTGCTTGTTTCTCCCTGGTGTGATTTGATCTACATTGCTTTTTCTTTGTTATTTGGGAAAATTACAAAACTGATTGCAACCTTCCATATTTTGACATTTGTCAGGAAACTGCTTGAATTATTTGATATCTAAGATTTAATAGTAGGTCTGAACATGGACATGATAGTCTGTCTTGGTATTTAGTTTCAAGGCTCCTTTATGCTCACTTTCTGTAATATAAATGTACATCCATTACAAACATTGTCAAATGTTACTGTCTGCATTCTTACCCTGTGTGCATTACCTCGTCATGGCTGTTATGTAACATATCCGCGAGAGGGCAGTTCAGAGTTCACCGCCAAGGTTTGAGTTTCAAGTTCGGCGTTCCATTTCACACTCTAACAAACATGGCAATGGTGGAGGAGCTTGTGATGATGTGCATTCTGAGACAGAAAAGGTGACAGGACAGTAGACACCAATGGACTGGGATGGGCGGACATGCGGAGGTAATGCTGCAATGGCTACTTTTAGCTTTGCATCTGCAAGCTCCCTGAATATGTGCAGAATTGTGTAGAAAATGAACCCTGGGGATGGACAGACACTTGCGTCCATATATAAATGCATATCAAACGTTGAACATGAGGGCATTGACAGAGTCCCTTTTGTTTTCGGTAATGATTCTGGACCAAATGTCCTTTACGTGTTCACGATTGCTGATTTCTCTTAAGCAAGAGACAATTGCTCACACAGCTGGATGTGCACCAATGCAACATGGCTGCATCGTGGTTGAAAATTAGGCAATCTGCATCAAAGTGATGAAAAGTGGATTTCAGCACTGAACTGATGTCATTGTGACTAACCCAAGAACACCAGCTGGTGTTAATGGTTACTCACTTTTGCTTAACCAACCCCCTGTTGACCTTAAGGTTCACTACTCTGGATCAAACGAGACAACTGGTCTGTTTTGTGGTAACTAAGGAATTTTGACAATAGAAACACACACTTATTAATAAGTCGACCATAAACATGAATATTTGAAACCTTCATGATATTTACCCCTGAAGTTTTAAACATCACATTTGGTATGTTTACAGATTGAAAGGTTGGGTAAAAGCAGATGAAAGGGGGAAGAATACAAATATTGTGTGCAAGTGACAGCAGGCAACCAGCTTTTGTTTAGTCAAACAGCTAAAACCATGGCAACTGTGACACTACTTGGGTCCACGTTCTCAGACTGATTGGGTCTATGGCTAGGACATAATCCTGTACCAAATCCTTATAAAATGTCACAGAAAATGCATTATGGTAAGATTAATTGTGATTAATTGATTGTTACACACTGATATGCACAGGGACTCGTTAGTCTGTTACCACACCGTTTTTTTCTATATCAAACATAAATATCAATACCCTTGTTTTCTGACTTCCTTAATAAGCCTATGAATATTCACATTTCAGGATTATATAATGTATTTCTTTCTTTTTCTTTTTTTAAGGGCTACCTATCACAGGCATTAATGCCCTGCAGAATATTCTGGTTTCATTCAAATTATGTCTTCTAATTTGCTGGGCAACATGCCATCTGGAATGCAAGGACCAGGAGTAATTTTCTGTGACCATTATCAAACATTTGACCCCCTCAAGGGACTCTGTCAGCATTCAAGCATTTTGATGTTGTGAAACATTTTTAATGCATGAATTATTTGGGTGAAATACTGTAAAATAAGATAATATGTGACATGCGCATTTTTGGTGCCCCAGTTTGACACTAATAATAGTAAATCATCATGCTCAAGTGTGTGAGCCCCAGGGTGATGGGGGTGATGAGTGGGTGGATTAGATCTTATTTAAAATAAAAGCTGAAAAAGCATGAATACCTTGACAGGCTGCCCACTTTTCTGCCCATGTGCAGCTGCAGGGCGACCACCACTGATGCCTGCCACGAGACTTACTGGAAACCGAAGCGGAGGATTTAACGAAGACTCATCTGCCTGGCCGTTGGTCCCTGCTGGATGGAGCTGCCTGTCTTATACCAAGGAAATGGTTACAATGCAAAGCAAGTAAAGCTGTCTTGAGTTTGCTGTAAGTTTTTCCTCTCCTTTTTTTGATAATAAAAACAAAAAAATACAGATTTCACCACATGCTTTCACAACATATTATTGACACGCTCCAGAGCAGTTTATGTTTTGTATAATGATGACAGTATGAGGGATGTTGTTTATGTCTGTGCTGTGGAACACATGACAGATCTGTCACAGTGGTGGCTTGGAGAGAATAGTCTAACTTCGCGGCAATAGGTGTTTGCTCTGAGTTTCAAAGCCAGATGAACTTAGTGCGCTGCATTTGACGGGTCAATTTTTTGGTCAGCTTCGGGTTCTTTCCCTCAGCGATGAGCCTCAACAAACCAAACGGGTAATCTTGTGGTCATGTTGATCTTTCTGTTTGCTTCGGAGATTTTTCTTAAAAAGTCTTTTTTAATACAGTATGAAGATCCAGGCTGAAATGTGAGTTGACACTCACTTAAACAACTCAGTCATGAAAATTCACTCTTTCATCTGTTCATTCCTTTAACAGTTTCTGAGGTTATCAGCACTATTTACACTCTCCTCAAAAATTATGCGTCCCTTAAAACTATTTATTTCTAGTGCATTGCACTAAATATGCAGAAACGTTAACAACCAAGCTATCAAATTTATTACAAATCCAATCATCATTGATTCTCTATTTAAATCGTTGAACAATGGTAATTGTGTGGTAATTTTTGTGTCATTTCTACTGTGGGTCATTCTGGACTGATTTTAGTTTTTGATTCCTTTATCCCCTTTACTACAGGGTTTTCATGTGTTAGTGTATAAAAAAATAAACATTTACTCTGCTGCTCATTGATATAAAGTATTATCGAATTATATATTGTGGTCTCTTCTGAGAAAAAAATTGTTTTGTTAGGACTTCTTGCTTTGGTTTTTGGGTTCTAAGGAAGTTCATGATTTTGTAAGGGTGGGTAAACAAGTAAATCCATCTTGTTTCACGAAAAGCTGCTGCAGCTTTTGGCTGAACCCCCTAAAATCCTCCCGCTTTGCAGATTGCTGCGCTGACACAAAACCAGAGATAATGCTTATAGTGGTGAATTCCTCTCTGGCAGAGCAGCTAGCAGGTGGATGTGGTGCTCATTTTTGGTTTCAAGGCAAATGGCTTTGTCTTTCTCAGTCATTTTTAAAACCCACATTATTTAGTTTGTGCTTCACTAGATCTTATAATCAAGGAAAATTATCCTTGCAAACTAGGGATTCCTTCACAAAGGATTCCCCCCCCCCACCCCCCCGCCACACACACAAACACACACACACACGACATCACAAGAAAAATCTGAGTGGCAACCAGATGAATCACTGTTACCTCAAATATAATGACAGATATCTCTGGGATTTTATATTGTTTCTAACAGTTGGGTGATGTAAGTCCCAATAGTTGCTTTTACCACAGAATTATGACATATTAAATTTTTCCGTAGCATATCTAAAACAACCCTTTACAATTATGTGGATTGCATTTGTTTGGCATCTAACTGGTGAATGTATTTTGCTTCTTAACAATTGCCAGTTATTATGCACTGGCAAGGATTAGATTGGTTACTACTTTTTGTGTCGGCAACACACATAGCTGAATATTGCTGGAAGTGTGGTAAAATTGAAGCAGAAAATAGGTGTAGATCAGACCCACTGCCGGCAATTATCATTTATTACAGGCAGCACGGTGGTGCAATGGTTAGCCCTTCAGCCTCATCGCACATCGCGTGGGTTTCCTCTGGGTTCTCTGGTTTCCTCTCAAGTTCCAAAAATATGCAGCAGGTTCATTGGAAAAAAAAAAATTGGGAAAATTGCAGTGAGCGAGTGAGTGAATGTTGTGTGTCTGTACTTGCGTGTGGCCCTGCGATTGACTGGGGACCAGTCCAGGGTGTACCCCGCTGCTCGCTCGCTGATAGCTGGGATAGTCTCCAGCATCCCCTGTGACCCTTAGCGCAGGATAAGTCGCAGAAGATGTTTGGCTGGATGGACATTGATTACATATGTACTATGTGAGCTTTTGACCCATTGTGAAGTATACAGTGTAAATTACTCTGGCTCACCGTCTTGTTAGAGACATAGAGGTCTGATGAGCAACATGGACTTTTGATGTAATTAATCTAATTTCCCGCAAGGGAATAATAAAGTCCCTTGCGGGAAATTATAATTAATAAAATAAAATACTAAAATAATAAAAATCTAAGGGCAACATGACTGAAGAAAATGCACCCTTGGAGCAGGTGCGTGTGTGAAAACGTATGAATAAATGAAGGCCAGACAATTTTGTTTTAGGTATGCAGAATGACAGTCTTGTTTACTATGAAAGATCTATTATTTTTTTGATAGTGAAACAAACAGCTGTCCTCCTTGGTTTCAAAAAGAGTCCTCTTTATGAGATTGATACAGTGATCTAATAAATTACAGATTCCTAGAGGCTAGAGGCTCTTTTGCTTTGTCGCTTGATAGATGCTGGAAATATCCTTTTGGTAGTAGAGCAACTGCCAATGCTGACACTTCCATTGCCTTCTTCATCACCAGATACACTTGCCGCAAAGCTACAACTGGCTCAAGTGGACATTTAGGCAGTTTTTCTCCCCCTGAAAATATGATGATGCCCACACTTTCTACATCTGGCTTGCAGGTGGTGGAAGCAGAAATCATAACAGGAAAGTGGCTTGTCATGATCTGTGGAGCTCACTGAAACCTTTCTGAGTACTTTGCTCATGCAATTTTGTAAGTTATATGTGTGTTTGTTGGGGGTGCTTTGGCTTCTAAGGTTTTTGCCATGCGAGGCTCGGTGGAGTTTCGCTTTTGGGTTATCAGACTGCAGATAAATGGATTTTGTAAAATGCCACGTACGTAGTAAATTTACTTACAGTTCACCATTTTCATCCCCTCGCGCTATTAACTGAGCCTTGGGTGTTCAGTGGCACACATCAGAATGTGTGTGTGTGAATGCCCTGTGTACACAATAGGGATGACCTCATAGTTTTCAACTGCATATAAGCTCAACTTGCTGGAGAACAAAACAAATCTCTGCCCCCCCACTAACCACACCCCTTTTCTATACAGGGTATGTGTGTGTTTATGTTCCTATCTTTGAGGTGTGTGTTTACCTTCTAGTTTACAGAGGTTCTTAAACTATTTATTCAGGGCTGCACTTGTTAATGATTATTTGAGCAACCAGACTTTGAAGTGTTGGACGACACACTCAGGGGACACGCTGCCATAGTGAAAACAAGTGCACAGGTCTGTTTCTGGCATGGCTGGTGAGTACAGCTCTGTCCATGTTGACACACAAGAACAGCCTTTCCCTATGATAGCCTGTGAACTTCTGTTTTATATAAAATATATACAATTAATATATCTATTAATTTTCTTTTTCACAACTATGATGTGAATGTGAGCAAGAAAATAAAAAAATAAACCCTTAAAATTTGGGCTGATATGTGGCTTGTATTGCCAGTCTTTTGCTTTTATTATTAGCAGAGCTGTTTACCAGTTTTTATTATTAATTAATTTTATTTCTATTAATTAAAGCAGACTGTATCTCCATCAGAAACCAAGTGTAGTTGTCCTGAAAAGATCTGACAATGACATGGAAGACTGAGATTCTTTAGACTCTTTGTATCTCCCTTTTCGTATTAAAAATAGATCTGTCTGGAAGTGGAAAATCTCCTGTATGATAATGAAGTTCAAAAGTACTTTTTAATTTATATTGAAATCGACAAAAAAATTTGTTTGTACTCATCAGTGTGTTGTTATTATGTCATAATTAGGTCTCTGCTGATATTTAGTCATTTCACAGCTTCTTTCTGGGGTGATTTTTGCGGTCAGTTTTTGAGGATTTCAATTTTACGCTTCTTTTTGTAACATTTAGCCATGAGTTTTGGATAATTTATTATAACATGTAGCCCCATGATTTTCAACTAACAAATACCTAAAGTTAGCAAAAAGGTGATATGCTGTTATTAAATTGCTGTTGTTAAATTATTCAAACCCTCACTAAATTTACTGAAAACTGATTTAACAAAACAAGAAAAAAAACACTTTTCAAAGTCATGTATTACTAATTCCATTTAAAGACACAAATGCTTGATATATTTGATTTATCAATATGTGTCCATGTATGAATTGTTGCTTGACTTTCCTATTTCTTTCCAAATAAGCGTACCTCCAATCTCCACTTCTCTGTGCTTGCTCATCTCCCCCTGCATTATCGTACATTTACAGACCTTGGCTGCTGTGCTACTCGGTGACTCTGTGGCATTCAAGTACTTCAGTCATCTGAGGCGACTTACCATGCGGCACCCCGATCTATTCGAGTGGCGCTCTGACAACTTCTCGCTTAATGCCTCCACGGGGTCTTTCCAGCGGATGGGTAGCCAGAGTGACCTGATAGAGTTTTATGGATTTGAAATGTGGGAGCTTAAGCATGCCGCTGTTTTTCATTAAGAATTAATTGGCATGTGGAAGGGAGTTTGACTGACCTCACGCTACTTTTCTGATGACAGCAGGCTAGTCAGGAAGTGAGATATCTTCAGTGAAGGCCCCTGCAATTGGTGACTCCTTATCCACCTCTCCAAAAGCATTTTTGAGTAATGAAAGGCTATGTTTTGTGACAGTTTTCACCAAAGGCAGTGTCTCATACATAAAATTTCCTGCATTCATGCCCCTGTCAGTGTGATTTTTTTTTTTATTTTTTATTTTTTTTTTATAGGTGGTACTGTTTTATTTCAGTACTGTGTAATTAGTCAGTGATTGACTTAAGTAAATCTTTTCGCTGAATCAGTTTCTTCAGAAGTTCAAATGTGAACAATTATATGTGTGACTGTGAAATGTCAGTGGTGAAGCTATTATGGGATATTAGAGGACTCTAACAGCATGACTGTGGTTGGACATCTCTATGTACCCTAGATGAAAAGAGTGTTTGGAGGGTTTTAGCTCAAAGCAAAACTGGTTCTCTGTGGTTCCTGATATGAGATTTAATAAGCAAATGTTGCTTGGCAACAAATGCAATTTCACTTTTGGCAAGTATCGCTTTGTTACAAAACTTTTTATTTATTTATTTTCTCCACAAGAGTTCAAATCAGAACCACTACAGGGATCAGTAATGGATACAACCCTGCAACGCAAGCATGTGTTCTAGAAATCCATAGGAACATACCCAGTCTTTGTCTTCTCCTTTCGACTTTTTCCCTTCAGCGAATCAGCCTTCTCAATTTAACCCTATTCTCTGTATCCTCCTCTCTCACACCAATTACCTTCATATCCTCTCTCACTACGTCCAAAGGAATATACCAAGTATTGAGCTAAAAGTTATTATTTTACAAACTATAGCTATGTTGGTGTGAATTTGTCTTATGCTGGCTAATGGACAAATAAAAAAGAATGCCGTTAAATAACATTGGACTCTTTCATTGGAATAATATTCTGAAATGTCTATAAACATTTAACAGGTTGTTTCAGCACTGAAGCATTCTCATTCTCACATCTCAGCGATGCCTGCAAATACTCAATGGTGCAGTAGTGAGAGGCGGAGTAGGAGGACAGGGGTGGTGTGAACAGGGCCTGTGGAGGTGGTGCGGCATTACATAATATCAGATGGACCCAGCTGTGCTGCGTCGTGTTTTGCTGTTTAGCTCACGGGTTAAACGATGCATGCCAGGCTGACAGATGTGTCCACCTGTGCTTGTCACATTGAGTTAAGGATTAGGGAACAGGTCAATGGACAGCAACATGGATCCCAGGCAAAATTAAATGGGCAAAACTCGACACTGCAGCACCAGCCTCTCTTCCATCAGTGTTGCTATGGCAGCACAGTTGAACACAGATGCATTCTCTGAAACCTTGGAGTATAATGAAAATGCAGGGTTTTAACAACTGTAATTAGAGCACCTTTTTTGTCTGGGGCTTCTTTCTGCACAAATCCCTTATCTTGGTAGACAACCCTGAGTGGAGCTATGAAGAAATATTATTTCATATTATACATTCGAACATCACTGTTAGTGCTCATCCAAAATACAGTATCTTAATTGTTTTTGTCATTTTGAGACACCAGGCTTTGGCGACAGAAGAAAAAAAATCAAAAGGTTTGCATATTTCATCTGGGGTCATTTTCTCCTGACAGTTTTTTTGGATCATCTTGACCATGTCTATAGATCATATATATATATTTTTTTTTGCATAACTGTTGTATTATCAGTTGCTTAACTAGGAGGGAGGGCAGGGTGTAATCCTAACATCCATGATATTGAAATTGATAATTTGACTTGGATAATTGTTCCTGAGTGTATGGTGATTGAGAAATGGAAGGGAAAAGCACAGGCAAGGGCAAAAAATAGTGAATCTTAAAAAATAATCCATCCTTCGCACTCCATTGATTTGTTTTGCCAGGGGGAAAAAAATCCCCAGATGCCTATAGTCAAGTAACGGTTTGACCCTTTTGGTAATTTTGAGTTACAGAGCTGAGGGTATTGCAGTCGTTTTATTTCAAGACCTTTTCCTCCTCTGTGCTTCTTTAGGAGATGGAGAGCCCAACATCTGTCAAACTGACACCTCCCCAGTTTTGTGTCTGCTACTCTGTCGTCTTCCCTTCTCATACCTCATAACTGCTATTACCCAGAAAACCTTGCACATGGATTCTCACGGCCATTAAAAATGTACCTCTCAGTCTGACTCCTCGTCTTGTGACTTGGAACCTTGCAGCCATTAGCCTTAGAGCCCTCTTAGCTCCATCCAGTACAAGTGCACATTTTCCATCTTTGTGGTCTCCATTCTCATGAGAACTGTAAACAACAAAAACAACAAACTTTTACCAATCCATGATTAATGGGCTCTGGCTTAAACAAGAACTACATATTTCCTGAGCCAGCCTTGTGGCTCAGCGTCGGTTAAAATTAGCTGGATCGAATTTGGTTCTATTTTCACAAGGGGTGGTTTTGGGTCAGTTGGTAGAGCCGGTGCCCCTCCAGTCTGTTGAAAGGTTTGATCCCAGACTCTCCTTCCTGCATGCTTAAGGGTCTTTGGGTACTACGATGAACCACAATTGCTCCTGATGGTCTGGTTTAGCACCAAGCATGCTGTCATTGGTGTGTGCGTGTGTGTGAATGTGAGATCCAGTGTAAAGCACTTTGTGTGTTTTTGTGGATTCAATCTTTGGTTGTTGAAAAATGCACTGTTGTAACTGTTTTTCAAATTGATTAAGTGTGTCAGTCCCTGTGATTCTGCAATTCTCCCACTCAGAAATCATGGCGGGCTCTAAAATTTTCATCGTTGGTACATTTCCACTGTGAGGGACAGAATCGGAAATCACATTGTATGATTTATAATTTGTTTGTAAGTTACATGGTCAAATAAGTATTTGATCCCTTGGGTCAAACAATTTCAATATTTGGTATAGAAGCCTAACAATTACAGAGGTCAAACAGGTCCTGTAGATTCTCACCAAACTCAATTAGAATGATGAGCAGAGTGTAGTTTGACTTTTTAAAAGCAGAGGAACAGGTCTTTGAGGGTCAGAAATCTGGCTGTTATGCAAGGGATCAAATACTTATTCAACCCTGTTATTTACAAATAAATTGTTTAAAAAAAATCATAATGTGGTTTCCAATTTTTAATTTTTTTATTCTGTTTCTCACAATGGAAATGCACCAATAATGAAAATTTTAGGCCTTTCCATGATGTTTAATCACAAGGGGATCAAATACTTATTGACCTGACCGTAGATACAGACAACCATACACTCACGCACTGAATCGGGGCAAATTTTTTCCAATTAACCCGTGGGAGGAAACAGGAGAGCCTGGAGGAAACCCACGAAGACACAGCAAAACACAATGTGTTTGATTTGAATCTATTCAGATTTTCTCTGACCCCTGAGTTACAGAAATTACCAAATACCCAATTGGACTTAGAAAAAACAATACATTGTTTCATGTCAGATTAAATGTAAGATGTGTACGACATTAAATTAAACCATCAAATTAGATATGGAATCAGCTGTATTTTCTTACAGCCTCTTGGTTCACTGAGAATTATTAAACATTTTTTCAATAGCACAGGGCAGGTATGCAATTACAATTATTTGAATCATCTATGACTATTTTTGCTGTGACACTTGCTGGAAAAAATGTGTAGAACCATATGTTTAGTCAAAGCCTGAATATTTGGGTGCATATATAGTGTTGAGAACAAGTATTTGATACGCTGCTGATTTTTCAGCTTTTCACACTTACAAACCATGTAGAGGCCTATAATTTTCATCATAGGTACTCTTCATCTGTGAGTGACGGAATCTAAAACAAAAATCCAGAAAATTGCATGATATCATTTTATGTCATTTATTTGCATTTAATTGCATAACATAAGTATTTGATACATCAGAAAAACAGAACTTAAAATTTGATGCAGAAACCTTTGTTGGCAATTACAGAGATCAGACGTTTCCTGTAGTTCTTGAACAGGTTTGTACACAATGTACCAGAGATTTTGGCCCAGTCTTCCATACAGATCCTCTCCAGGTTGTGGGCAGTTGCTGGGCAATATGGACTCTCAGCTCCCGCCAAAGATTTTCTATTGGGTTCAGGTCTGGAGACTGGCTAGGCCATTCTAGGAACTTGAAATGCTTCTCACGGAGCCACTCCTTAGTTGCCCTGGCTGTGTGTGTGGGTCGTTGTCATGCTGGAAGACCCAGCATGGCCTCCAGATCTTCAAGGCCCTTACTGAGGGAAGGAGGTTGTTGGCGAATATCTTGCGATACATGTCTCCATCCATCATCCCCTGAATATGGTGCAGTCGTCCTGTCCCCTTTTCAGAAAAGCATCCCAAAAGAATGATGTATCCACCTCCGGGCTTAACAGTTGGGATCGTGATCTTGAGGTTGTACTCATCCTTCTTCTTCCTCCAAACACAGTGAGTGGAATTTTGACCAGCTTCCTCATAATCATTGATGCCCTGTGATGTGAGATCTTGCATTGAGCCCCAAACCCTCTTCCTTCTTCTTCTCGTTTCGGCTTTTCCCTTCAGGGATTGTCACAGCAAATCAAACTTCTCCATTTAACCCTATTCTCTGTATCCTCCTCCCTCACACCAACTACCTTCATGTCCTCTCTCACTACATCCATAAATTTTCTCCTTGGTCTTCCTCGAGACCTCCTGCCTGGCAGCTCCAATTCCAGCATCTGGCTAACAATATATTCACTCTCCCTCCTCCTCTCCCTTCAAAACATCTATCAGGAGCCGTCCCTCTGATAGACTCATTCCTGATCCTATCCATCCTGGTGACTCCCAAGGAGAACCTAAGCATTTTCATCTCTGTGACCTCTAGTTCTGCCTCCTGTCTTTTTGTCACTGGAACTGTTTCCTGGCCATACAGCATCGCTGGTCTCACCACTGTCTTGTATACCTTTCCTTTCATTACGGTTGATAGTCTTCTATCGCATAGTATCCCTGACACTTTTCTCCACCCATTCCAGCCTGATTGAACCTGTCTCCTCAGCTCTTTTCCACACTCTCCGTTGCTCTGGACTGTTGACCCCAAGTAACTGAAATCCTTCAACTTGTTGATCTCCAGTCCCTGTAGCTTTATTGTTCCACCCGAGTTCCTCTCATTCACACACATATACTCTGTCTTGGTGCGACTAACTTTCACTCCTCTCCTTTCCAGTGCATACCTCCACCTCTCTAGATTTTCCTCAACCTGTTTACTGCTCTCACTACAGATCACAATGTCATCTGCAAACGTAATGGTCCGTGGAGATTCCCATCTAACTTCATCTGTCAGCCTGTCCATCACCATTGCAAACAAGAAGGGGGTCGGAGCTGATCCCTGATGGAGTCCCACTTCCACCTTGAACTTCTCCGTTACACCTGCAGCACACTGCACCACTGTCTCACAGCTAGCATACATGTCCTGCACCAGTCTAACACTTCTCTGCCATTCCAGATTTCCTCATACGATACCAGAGCTCCTCCCTCAGCACCCTGTCATATGCCTTTTCTAGGTCTACAAAAATACAATGCAGCTCTCTCTGGCCTTCTCTCTACTTATGATTGATTCACATGTTTTGTTTTGGCAAAAATTTTACGCCGGATGCCCTTCCTGATGCAACCCTCTGCATTTATCGGGGCTTGGGACCGGCTCAGGGAGACACTGGCCCGTGCTCCCCCTAAGGCTGGCTCGGGGAGACACCGGCCAAAGCTGCCTGGAGGCAGCATTCATCTTGAACTTCTTCCATTTCCTAATAACTGTGCCAACAGTTGTTGCCTTCTCACCAAGCTGCTTGCCTATTGTCTTGTAGGCCATCCCAGCCTGGTGCTAGTTTATAATTTTATCCCTGATGTCCTTACACAGGACTCTGGTCTTGGCCACTGTGGAGAGATATGAGTTTGTTTGATTGAGTGTGTGGACAGGTGTCTTTTATACAGGTAAGGAGTTCAAACTGGTGCAGCTAATACAGGTAATTAGTGGGGAACAGGAGGACTTCCTAAAGAAGAACTAATAGGTCTGTAGGAGCCGCAATTCTTACTGGTTGGTATGTGACCAAATACTTATGTCATGCAGTAAGCAAATTAATTATTTAAAAATCATACAATGTGATTTTCTGGATTTTTGTTTTTGATTTCATCACTCACAGTTGAAGAGTACCTATGATAAAAATGACAGACCTCTACATGCTTTGCAAGTGGGAAAAGCTGAAAATACAGCTGTATCTAATACTTGCTCTCTCAACTTTATACAGTTTTTAATATTCAGGTATTTTTTCACGTATATGCTAATCGAGTATTGTGTTTTACTTACAGACTGTAAGTTCCTGACAGGATCCTGAGCAGTTAAACCCTAGAGCTTGTCTGGTGGTCTTCATTCATCACCTTTAAATGATCTATCAGTGTCAACACGAACAAGACTGTGTGAAAACGTGTCTTCTAATTACCATAAGTATTGGGCTCCTGTCCTTGTCGATGTCAGGATTAAATGGGGTTAGTCCACAGTACACTTTTCTCTCCCTGCCTTTTTTACCTACGTCCGTGAAATAGTGAGGGAGAGAACTGTAGAACCAAAATGCCTTTTTCCTGTGGAGGTCTTTTCTTCCCTGTCAGTGCGTCAGCACAGCTGGTAAATTCATGTTTTTCTGTCTAATATTTATTAAAATATCTCCACTTAATGTCTTGTGCAATCTCATTCAGTGATTCTAAGTAACATTGCTCAATTTGATTAAGTAAAATTCAATTTATTTTGAAGGTAGGATGGGAATCTGATCATATTGTTTTTGAAAATCTAATTAGACTTATTTAGAAAGTTTGTCCATGGCTATCATTTACAGGATCGTTTTATCAATTATTGTAAAACATGTGAAAACAGATTTTTTTCTTCTTTGTATTCATGACAGTCCAAAGCTTATAGCCTGATTGACAGATTATCATCACAATATAACCACACATGCTGTCATGTATTTAGGCTTCATGCATATAGGCTTGCGCTCAATCTACTAAACACAGAAGCCCTTGGTAGCTTTTTTTTTTTTTTTTTTTTTTTGACATGAAGTAAATTGTCTGTTCAGAGAATTGGAAGTAGGAAAGATCTCAGGAAGATCATGTTTTTCAAAGTGCCAGACAAAATCGGTGGAGTGAAATAATCCACCAGTCTGTGGGGTGATTTGGCAGGGGCCACGCTGACCTCTGCCACGGTCGTTTTTTTGTAGTGTGAGGAACATTGAAGAAAACTAGTCAACATAGTTTGGTTGTCAATTTTATGAGCTTTGAGGCTAGGGATTTTGCAGCAGTGATTTATAGCAATCATTATCGAGATTTTTGCACATGGGCTCCCCAAAGACAGCACACACATCTATTCTTGGAGACACATATAAAACTGAAAATAAAACTTTGAAACAGAGGCTTAAGCTTTATGGCACTGACCAGCA
The DNA here is from genome assembly GCF_037954325.1 of Fistularia commersonii. Classification (NCBI taxonomy): domain Eukaryota; kingdom Metazoa; phylum Chordata; class Actinopteri; order Syngnathiformes; family Fistulariidae; genus Fistularia; species Fistularia commersonii. Next base: position 12,567,085 of record NC_141303.1, on the reverse strand, counting down.
GTGGGTCCAGTTTATAAAACCAGCCCCTTTTGTGGACCTTAGCTGAATCAATTGGTGTGGCTATTTATACCTCTATGCTGTCACATCTGACAGTTGATGGTGGGGTCCCTATGTTGAGGTTCTTCATGAACTTTCCACAATCAGAGCTCAGATGTAATCTCCTGCAGATTATCAGGAGCGTTGATGCTGATAAATTCTGAGCAATGTTAGCTTGGAATCCCAAGAAGGGATGCCTGAACAATGCCTGATAATTCAATTTGCACTCTTAATTTGATTGATAGAATGCAGCCTACTTGACAATGTTGATGACCACGTCCAGGCTATCATGTATGTATCAATTATGTCTCAACAGCTGATGGTTTTTATTTCACTCCAATTAAATGAAAATCTTTATCATTAGCAACACTCTTTGTCAGCCCACCGGCGAATTTGGTGCAATCAGTCACCCGGGGCTAACTTTGTGCAGGGGAACTGTTTTGAGGTCCAATCTGACTGACTTAACCATTTGCTATTAGACAAGCATTAGATCCAGATAATTGCTGGCAGATTTAAGGTTCGCACTGAATTTCTGAAAGTGGCCTGAGGCGCCAAGATAATTTTTCTGCCGCTCCTATATGATAAAAATCTCAAGCTTTTATTCAATGTACTTAATCAAACTTATTCATTAAGTGCATTCTGAATCACAACAAGAAGGACTTGTTTCTTCTCTGACTGGGGCTTTCCTTTGTGGACTTTGGATGTTACCCACTTCAAAATGGGTTCTGTCTTCTGTTGCTCTGTTTTCCCTCTCTGGAAAAGTCAATGGGTCAATTGACTGCTCTCAATAATAAGTCTGTGAGTGTGAATAATAGGGAATGGTTGGATGTCTTGATAATGGTCCAGGTTAAACCCTGCTTCTCGTTCAGTGTCAATTTGGGATTTGATCCTATCCCACTGAAATCCTGTTTGCAGAATAAGCAGTATTAGCAATGATTGAGTGAATGTTTACTTATTTTGATGACAGTCCTGTGGATGGATCAGGTGTATTAAAACACACATTCTAAAGGAATTAAATTGAGGGGCTGATCTGAGAGTAATGAGGGAGCTTTTACGGCCTCTGTAAGCTGTAAAACTTCTGTCACCCCTGCGTTTAGAATTACTAACTTGAGCCATTTCTTCTATATTGCGAGGTGTGATTTAGGAAAACAAAGAATTGAATTTATATTGTCCCATCATGTATGTTATAGTGACATGAATTAGGTCATCAAAACCAAGTGACTTTTGTGTCTTTGCAGAAACTGTGTCACTAAGAACAGCATTCAAAATTGTTTTAAGTGCCAGCCTGTTCCAACAACAACCAGTGAAAGCCCATTGCAATGCAAACTCTACCCTTCCTTTTTACAGCGAACCAAAGCAGTAACCTGCATAATGTGTTCTGAACTGTCAGTACTTATTCATGCACAAATTTGTACCAGACAAGCTGCAATGAATCACAGATAGCTGATGTGTTTCCAGATGCACCCGGCTATAACTCAACAGACAACACACACTTTCCTGAATCCTCAATGATTTTTGTGACTTTACTCTCTTGCACTCTGGACAGAGCTGTGGAAAAGAAGGGAATGTTTTTTACTCCACTTGTGAAACCAACCAACACTTATCTCTTTTTAGCATTATCTTTCACTTTCTTTATCTTTGTCCTTTCCTTGACATTTAAATTCCCAGATTCATTTTGTTCTTCTCAATAAGACGCTTGTTCCTCTCCCTCTCACCTCCCTCGTTCTTTTCGTGCCTCTTGCTGGATTTCAACTTACATCTGATTTACAGTCATGAGAGGATCTGCGACTTTGGTTTTTGCTTTTTCCTCATTGCCAAATTTTCTCAATTCCCTTACGTGCATAGATGATTCCCTTGTTTTTCAGTCAGTTTCAGAGTTGCTCCCTTTTTATTCTTATTCCGTTTTTTTATATCGTTGACACTTTAACCATACTTTCCTTGACAGACTTCGATTTTAATTCATTTTTCCCCATTAGCATGTAAATAGACTTTTGTGCTCTATAATGGTAAGTCAGATAAACCTATATATTCTCACATATTGCTCGGCCAGTAAAAAACAGAAACAACTTAAAAAACAAAACTTCAGCTGTCAACACACACAGGTGCAGGCCACGTTCAGCTCACCACAGAAAAAAATAATGAAAACAGCCTAATCCAGCCTCTGCATCTGGGCAGGTTTACCCGACAAATAGATTTGCAACAGCCGTCCCGCATCCCTGTTTTCCAGAAGGGTTAAAGACTGAGAGGAAAACGGGGGGCTTATTTCTTCATGACAGAGGAATGCGAAAATGAAGCAGTGGAGACTTCTGTAAAGACCTGCAGCCAACACATTGAAGATTTAGAATGGGCAATAAGTGAGGATAGATGGCAGACGAACAAAGGGGCTTATGGTGGCTCACTGTGGCTTTGAAATGGAATCCACTGAGAATTTGATGCACGGTAAGTTTCTGCATCTTCACGGAGATTTAGACGGCACACATCTTCAGCCCTTCTATGCGACTACCCTACACTTATCGCACCCCCTCCACGATGTGGGGCATTTCTTATGCTTTGTAATTCCCCCCAAAATTGTGGCCCGTATAAAAAAAGTTAAATTTTTACACCACTGCCATTTTCTTTCTCTACAGTTTTGGCATATCTTGTGGGTTACTAAGCATTTCCAGCTGAGGAGTGGAGGCTGACATAGTTTGAGATACTTCAAAAGTATTTAAAAGGTGCTATAATGCTTTCTGGTTAAACTAGACAGACAAATAAAAGTATAAAAGCACATGGCCAACATTTTTAGTTGTGTCTTCAAGTGTACCAATGTTGGCACATCTTTGCCGGGCATAAATCATCATAATTTCACATTTCATCAACGCCAATAGTTAGGATCATAATTTTTGGCCTTTGCTACATGGAAAAGACCCAAGGTTTTATCATTTTCCATTATTAGACCAGAGTGGGGAATACCTTGTCATAGTCTCATATGTTATTTTCATTTCCTTTTGTCAACCATCTTTATACCTTAGAGTAGGTCTGGTCAACCTGTGGCTCCCGAGCCGCATGCAGCTCTTACATTTATGACGAATTTTGTGTTTGTGTCCTTTTTTTTTTTTTACAGTATGTGCACAATGTTCCCTCTAAGCTACGCACTTGCACAATCGCATGCTGCTCCAGTATTCTCCATGCACAGCAAAAAAACAAAGAACCAACACAAAAATCAACATGAACGTAAGAGCTGCATGTAGCCTGGGAGCCACAGGTTGTCCAAGTCTGGCTTAGTGGCCGAGAAAGCATTCATTTGACAGGGCTGGTATGGTGAAAAGCTGGCACAACCTTTGGCACAGTGTGGCAACAATCCAGGTGGCCAAGGATGAGCTATGGATAATGCAAACTGATTCAAACTGATGAATCATGTTTTCTTTTCATAGATAACCGAAGCACTATTATCATTCTCAACAAAGGACCTGTACTTTTCTAGCACAGCCTCAGTCAAAGAGGTTTTAAGCAGCCGAATCTCCAGTTTTAGATTTCCCCCCTTTCAGATTGATAACATCAGTAAATTTGTCCTTCTGTTTGCATGTGTAATCAACAGTGTTTAATTTGACATTGTTGGAAACAATGTCCATTATGGACCAAAAATTGTAATGTCTCTCTTGAGGCTCTCACTCTGTTGCTCCTGTTAATTGAGTAAATCAACAGCTTAAATCAGCATTTTTTTTTTTTCTAATTTTCTAATTTTCTTATTGTTATTTTTCTTTTGGCTCGTGAGTTGTGGCTCCTGATTATATCAAGTTGCAAAATAGAAGGCCAATTTTTGGGAAACAAATGACTGTTGATATAGAATGGTAGCAGATGTGTATGTATGTTTAAATGCTATTGTTAGGGATGAGTGTAAGACCACCAGTGGGTCAGGGTAACCCTCTTTTCATATTGTCCTCTGTAACTGTCTTGGATTAGAATCCCAAGCTTTTCCTCAGATGGAGAGCCAGTTTTAGACTATCGAGTGCAGAGAAGTTGGAACTCTACTAACTCAACTCACTAACTCGACTCATTTAAATCATGTGGACACTTTTGAGTGAAAATACTACCCAAAGTATCTTCAAAACAGTGCCTGACAAACACACCATTTTATCTATTTAACCATAGGAAACAAATGTTTAAAACCTTTTTAATAATAATATCACTTTTATCTTCAAAACGCTTGTAATTTTTTTTTTGTTTTTTTGTAGTAATAACTGCAGCAGATTTTGTACACCTCAGTTGGTCAGTAGCAGTTTGATAGTCTTTATTATGAGAAAATAATAGAGCATTTTAAGAATTAAGATATCAGGAGGGATTTGGGATAGAATCCGTTTGAATTCTGCGGTGGTCTCCGTTTGGTTTGCCATAAGGACTGTGGTCTGAACTGGGAAATATCCCTCGGTAGCCGACTGGGGAGGGAACTGGCTTCTTAAATCCTCTGCGTTTTGTGTGCCCTGCCAAACATCTGGACATTGTCTATTTTATGACCTGCAACTTGAGCTCAATCCAGTTTACCACAGCATGATTGTCAAGCTGTCGACTAAAATTGTTGCCAAAGTAAGCATTCCTGCTAATCAAAGCTTTTTTTTTTTTTAGTCCATCATTATTTATATCCAAAACTAATGGATGCAACGTGCCTCGTGCTTAGTGTTGAAGACAAGTAGAGAGATCAACAGATGGTTTATATTGATGCAATTCATTATAAATTCAATTGAACCAAGGTACCTGACTCTTAACAGGGGGCCTCATCTCCAGCTACAGAGTAGCTTTGACACTAGGAAGCCCACCAAACTGTTTGAAACCCAAAACTGATGCTAAAAATCACATGACTTAAACAGAATTTGTCAGTTTATCACTTCTGGCATGCATCACATTCAGAAAACAGTCGGATTTTTGGGACTCAGAGTTGGTACAAAGGCATCAGGGGAGGCTAGTGGCTTTGGCCGAAGACATGGGCTGCCAGACCAAATTATCGCTTTACCGGCTTTGACCTGCTTTACCACCCCCCCCACCCCAGGTTTCCCCCTCCTTTCTGTTTTTCTCCCTGCTCTTCAAAAACCTACATTTCCCTCTATCATCATTCATCAGCGTCCATCTGAAACTCATTGGTGCTTTCCAACCTTATTTTCTCAGCTCGTAATATAAACATTTCACAGACCTTGTCTGGATCACAGGCGTTTGTTTTCTGTCTTCCAAAGTAAAGCTCTGAACAGTACTCCCATATATTTCCTTACAGCAACTTGATGGCTGCTTTTTAAGCTCCCACCTCATTGCATTATCAGAAATGAATTACTTTTTGCAGTTTGGCACATTCCCTTTGTCTCATGTGAGCCCCCAGAGATCAATCTTTAACTATTGATATTAACAGAGCACGACAAATGGGCAAGTTTGTGCTCTCGTAGTAAAGACATGTTGATATATTTGAACAAACTGCTTGCCTACCTCTCTGATCATGAATCTGACTTATGTTTTTTTTTTTTTTTCACCAAGTTAACATTGTTCAATGGATATAAAGTGATGTAAGCCGAGAGGATAAACTGTGTGTGTGAGTGTGTGTTTTTCTCTCGGAGGCCTTTTCAGTTTGCCTTCAGTTGCATCCCATATTTACATGGCAGGATATGGACAATTGTTTAAAGAATTGGAGAAAAGGTCTAAACCATCAATCTCATGCTTGTCCAGGATAGCTCATTGTGAGATTTGTTGGTAGAAATAACATGGTATGACAAAGTCATTTGGTTTAAAGCTCACCTATCCTTGGTTTGACCCTAAGTAACCAACCCAGTTACTGTGTATGTGACTCAGTTCTGCTCAGGGAAGGTTATCTTTAAAGTGGACCATTAGCAAGCTCATTAGGTCTGATGCCAGCTTGTAGCGACAGTGATGGCGTTGGTCCAATGGTCCAATGTCCAGGTCAGCACTCTTTACTATCATTGAGTCAGGGAGTTGCCATTAGCTTTGGTGAATTAGTCAGTTGTTTTGCCACTCAGGATAAATATATAGAAACACATTAGTGCTTTGCTGTATTATATTACGAAAAAACCTGTATAATGACTACTACTGCTACTACTGCAGTACTTCTTGATTGGCTTTTGTAATAGTATTGGCATTTTAAGTGTTTTTCAGACTATATAAAGGATTCAGTATGACTTTAACCTTTTGTTCAAGAGTCCGGAATATTGTGTCGGAAATAAGCACTCACCCTGAATTCACCAAGAAGTAGGGACATTATACCACTGTATAACTGTTCCCTCTTACAGTTACAGTAATTATGGGTTCTGAGGAGGTGTAAAAGAAGATGTTCACTCTACTCTTGCCTTTTTACTGCTTTATGTACAAGCTTATGGACTGCGAAACCTTAACTGGCTGTGTTTCTGAATATTTTTGTCATTATTTGAAAACTCTCATATGGGAAAGAGTAGTGGAAACTAGACTGAGAGCAGAAGTCAGCATTTGTGAACAGCAGTATGACTTCATGCCTAGAAAGAGTACTACAGATGCAGTATTTGCTTTGAGAATGCTAATAGAGATGTACAGAGAAGGCGAGAGGGAGCTGCATTGTGTTTTTGTAGACCTAGAAAAAGCATATGACAGGGTGCCAAGAGAGGAGCTTTGGTATTGTATGAGGAAATCTGGAATGGCAGAGAAATGTTAGACTGGTGCAGGACATGTATGCTAGCTGTGAGACAGTGGTGCGGTGTGCTGTAGGGGTAACAGAGAAGTTCAAGGTGGAGGTGGGACTCCATCAGGGATCAGCTCTGAGCCCCTTCTTGTTTGCAATGGTAATGAACAGGCTAACAGATGAGGTTAAACAGAAATCTCCATGGACAATGATGTTTGCAGATGACATTGTGAGAGATCTGTAGTGAGAGCAGACAACAGGTAGAGGAAAATCTAGAGAGGTGGAGGTATGCACTGGAAAGGAGAGGAATGAAGACAGTGGTGAGACCAGCAATGCTGTATGGCCTAGAAACAGTTCCAGTGACTAAAAGACAGGAGGCAAAGCTCGAGGTGGCAGAGATGAAGAGGCTAAGGTTCTCTTTGGAAGTGGCCAGGATGGATAGGGTCAGGAATGAATCTATCAGAGGAACAGCACATGTTAGATGTTTTGGAGAGAAGGTCAGAGAAGCCAGAGTGAGATGGTTCGATCATGTACTAAGGAGGGATAGTGAATATTTTGGTGGACTTTGGTGCTGCAATCAGAGGTGCCAGGCAGCTCGAAGGTCTCGAGGAAGACCCAAGGTGAAGATTTATGGATGTTGTGAGAGACGATATGAAGGTAGTTGGTGTGAGAGAGGAGGATACAGAGAATAAGGTTAGATGGAGAAGGTTGATTCGCTGTGGCGACCCCTGAAGGGAAAAGCCAAAAGGAGCAGATGATTTGAAAACACTTATACACACACACACACACACACGGATCCAGTAATTTCCCTTAATGACTGAGATTTTTACTTTAAACTGGCATTGCCCTCTAAGTTGACTTCAACTTTCCTGGGTCAGTTACAACAGGCAAGAGTTGAGCCAGCCCCTTGACTCTGGGGGTGGGGGGTCGGTCTCACACTGTCTCCTACCGCATCTGTCATTGTGTTGACAGTTCTGCCATCAGCGCTTTTTTGACAGAAGGCCTCAATTCTCTTTTGGCATTGTCGGTCTGTAAATGAGCCATCTTCAGTTGTGCAATTGTGGATGGTTTTAAAAGATAAGTGGAATAAAATAAAGAAACTAAATCTGAGATTTAAGAAGACATTGATCTCCAGCTAAAAGTGTAAAAATATGAAATAAATTCACATAGATTTCTTTTTTCACTGCACACACACAATAATTACAGTATATGGAATTTGTAATAGATTGCGAAAAAAGATGTTCACTCTTGTACAATAGAAGACTATTACCAATGATGGAAACAGAAGGGGTGCATTTTAAAAAAAAACGAGTCGACTGAACATTGCAATTACGCAGCTTAAATCATCCTGAGCCAGACATCAGTATGTATCTGATGAAGCTTTGTAGATGACTATGAATAAATTATTACATTGTTTGCTTTGCAGACTGGCACAACTAACAGGATCTGTGAATAATTGCTAGATGCTGATCAGGGCTAAACATTAAAATGGCCATTCTTTTGCAGACTAGCTTTCCAACCACAAAAACAAATGCCAATTTTGGAATTCAAATCTCCCCTCAGGTTGGTGGCATGTGTTATTTGCTAATACCTTTCAGCAAACAATTAATTACTTGGACCAGATGGCCTTACTCACACTTTGCCCGTTTATGCGTAGACCTCATAGTTCGTTTTCTATTCCAAATGAGTTGGTCTTGGGTAGACTGAGTCCAATTACCTCTCAGTCGCATGGAGTCCAGAAGATACTTACTGTGTTTGTCAGACCTGTCAGAGCAATGTTATTACTCAATTGGTGATATCTGGGTGACTGAGATAGTCACATAGGCACTATGAAGATGAATCACACATCCCTGGAGCACCGTTAATACCAGATCACTTGTATTTAAAAGGATGTAATTTTTCAAGTTAAATTTGGGTTCACTTTAAGTCCTGAGTATTTTTAGAGACGGATTGATATCTATGTATATCTGTGTTCAAGTGACATAATTTTCCCTGTAGCATGAGATTTCTTTGTAAGCCAGTATCATCACTGCTTTTTCCAAAGCTCCAGTCTTCATATTTTTTTAGTAAACCCTTATCTGACATTTAAAGTGTTCATCAAGTTTTTGCAAGTAATGCAGAGCAATTTAAGTGACCTGGGCCGGATGATATTTGTCCAGGTCCAAGTTTGTAGTATTTATTTCACAACAGGTAATTAGGGAAAAATGGTGGATAGAACCCCATAAAGGTTATTCTAATATTTCCTTATCAGCCTAGTAACAAACTAGACTCCGGTTGGTCTTTCTCTGGTGCTCCACCCATACTGGATTTGCACCAGGCCACATTAGAATTTCAAAAAAATATTTTAATTTATTTTGCGATGCCAGCTCCTTTTTACTGTCTTTCTTCAAAATAAGGAAACAAAAAACACAATAAACCAACAATTTGTGCTTCTGGTATTTTCACTTTTGAAACATACTTTATGTATTTAAACATGTTGTGAACATTACAATTTAATTTGCTTGTGTTACTGTGGTTGTATTGTATTCTTTGACATGGAATTGGTTTATTTTGTTACTGTAAATTGCTTTCCTTTCTGTGTGTTTCTTTTCTCTCTTTAGACTGTTGTTTAACTCTCACCTCCTCCTCTACCCAGCAAAGCTCCTCCACTCCCACGCACAGACACACACACACACACACACACACACACACACACACACACACATACACACACTCGCAAGCACACAGATATAGACACTACGATATTCACATAAGAATGAGGAGTGAGAAAAGGATGAAAGATAGTGGGGAAGGTACAAGTAAAAAAAACATGCCAGGGAGAAAATTCGGCAATGACAGAGGATGGAAGAATGGAAAATGGGAGGGTGATAAAAGGGAAGGCGCTGGGAAAGGAAAACTAAAAGTGACCAATTGAAACTTTATTTAAAGCCTTCAGGGTCCAAAGGTAAAGTCAGTGCTTGAGCAAATGTCTGATGACCACGAGTCTCAGTCTGTTCAACCAAGAAAATTCGAGAACCGTTTGTGTCTGAGTGAATGGGCAGGGGCTTCGAACAGGAAGTGACGCATGTGCCATGACTGCACCTACATTCTGCCGGGCCAGTCTGCGAGTCCACGCCCGGAGACCGAATGGCAATGCAAAAGAGCCAGCACACTTTCTAAGCGAGCCTGAGAGCTTTTGGGATGATGCTGCTAGCCTTGGGGTGAACTGCACTTTTAGCAGTTGGCAGTAGAAAACAGTGGAACTCAGCAGTTAATTCCCAAAAAAAGTAAAATGACAATGCCTAAGGTTTATCTTAAACAAGGCCGAGAAATGTTATTTAAAGAAGGATTAGACAGGTAAAAAAAAACTCCTAAGATGGTTTATATAAATGTGTATTTATGTGTACATCCTGAAATAGCCACCTCTCTGCTGACTGTGCTACTTGTATGTCTGTGATTTAGAGATAGGTGAGAGTAAAGAACATCAGGTGTAGGGATACTTTTCTTGGTGGACTGACTACTCATGTTGTACAGCTCACTCTCGCTATCTCTCTCTGTCTCTCTTTCCCTCTCTCGGTCTCAGCATTTCATCTCCTCCCACATGCTCTCACATTGAGTGAGGAATCAATCCTTCTCACTTCCATTATCTCCCCCCATCTATCTCTGTTGCTCTCTCTGCCACCTCATCCGGGCCAATCGAATATTCTTGCTGTAGGCAGATTTGAGTGTGTGACTCTCCAGTCCCGCAGCAATCATACTTCATCCTCATTAGATCTATTCTGGTGGCCCGCCATATCCTGTCTCATCTCTTTCCCTAAAATAATAAAAAAAAAACTGTCAGGCCTACCATTCCCTGGGGGATCTTGTTGAAACTCTATAGCAGAACTTTAATTTCATAAAATATATTTGAAAACAAAGTTGTGTGATTGACGTATCAGATGCTTTGACCTAGAATAGGTTGTCTCCACCTCAGGTGCCCCCATCACAGGTTACATCAATGACCTTTTGTTGAATGATGAACAACCCCTGACCCCTGAATGACATTGTCGGCAAGTTCATCATTCTTGAATACTGTGCTTTTCAGAAGTATTTCCAAACAGTGTTTCCACTGTCGTTCTTTCCGTCTGCCAAAAAAAACCAACGGGGATGCTGCACTCGTCGTCTTCACCCATCTACAACCAGAATGGAGTGACAACACAAACACAGCGGCTTGAGTGATTAAGAGGAAAGAGGGGGTTAGGGCCGTATGGGCATGGAGCTGCAGCTGTGTGTGTTTGCGTGCGTGTCTGGATTTGTGAGTGATTGAACTCACAGTCAGACAGGGGTGTACTGATAACATGGAAAAATTTGTACTGGTGGCGTTTCAAATATTCAGAATTTATTTATGTCAAAAAAATTTATACTTCTAAAACACAAGTTGGAAAACCTATCCCACTCGGCTATCCCCTTTTTAAGTATTTGGCTCCAGTTACCAAAGGAAAAAAAGTAGTTTTGGCAAGTTCATCTGATGCCTTGCAACCAATATCTTATTTTAGCATATTTGTCCTGATGCCTTCTCAATGAATAACATTCAATGTGCAGCGGGATGTTTACACAGACCTAAATCAGACTTTCCAGAGTGTTTTGAGAATGCGTTGAGAACCCTTAATTAATGCAATAAATATTGGAAGTTTATTTTGATGTTTTCATAATGAAATCAGAGTCCATCTCCCTCAGTAAGCTACTCCTGTGCTCAGCACACGGCTACCTTTGGAAAAACTCTGTGCCGTCTGAAGTGACGAAAGGAAAAGACAAAACCAATGAGGATGCCAGATATTAAAAAAACAAACAATCTTGGTCAAAAGAAATCCAGACGTTTAAGTTGTCACTCCTGATGAAAAACCATGATACAAATATTGAACAGTATGATGTGGCATAAAGTCTATAATAGTTCCTAGACAATAGAAATAAAAAACATTAATGTTTAACCTCACAAACAATGGGAAAATAATGAGGTGTTTTCAGTAGACCATGTGGCGAGATACAGTAATTATGTAGAAATGTTGATGCTGAATGTTGATGATAGTCACCAAAGCCTGCTTAAAATACTCTTATACTTTTGCGGTACTGTGTGCCTGACTGTTGTACTGCTTCTAACAGGCTACACCTTATGAAACAGCTGTGTGCTGTTGACTAACACATAACATCAAAACGAATAACTATTTATTGAGCTGATGCCCCCCCTCCGAAAAAAACAACAAAAACAAAAAGCTTTAATTCATTCTTGAGTATGACAGGCTCACCCTTTCCATCCAGCATGTCACACTTCCTCAGGGACAAGCAGGAAGTAGCTGAGATGTGCTTCCTGTCGGGATGGGAGGCGGCTTCCTAGACCACCGTGGAGGGTGGCAAAGCTCTGGGTCAGACAGCAGCATTAAGGAACAGGGTTTTCAAATTTGACTGCCACATTATTGCAACCTGGATGACACTTTACTTTAAATGTATCAACATTTCCGTATTTTATTCTATTACACAGTCACTAAACGGGTGATTATCTTTTTTTCAACCATTGAAGCCCATGAATTATTATGTAAAATGTTCTGCATATTTATATTGGTACTTTTTATTTTGATGTATGGGTGTGATGGGTTTTTGCAGCCCTGGTGGATATTGTCTTTTCCGGACCTACATCCTGGTCCGTCATCAGAGGTAGACATCCCAGGCTCTGTTCTAAATCGAGGTCTGAATGCACTCATCATAAATTTCAGTCTTTATGTATATGCTCACGCTGTGACCCTGTTCAGAGGTGGTCTGGGCCACATGTTGCCATGTTCTCATTCATGTGCAAACAACAGACTGGCCAAGACTAAGCAGTGGAAGTGGATGTACTCACTAGTTTTCACACATTTTGTTTCCCACATTTTGTGGAAACATGCTTAAAACCCCTTTCGAGGTAGCAAAACATGTGGGAAAGAAAGTCCAGTATATTATTTACCTTTTCTCTATATTTCTTAAAGCAGAGAAGAAATTCATGCATCTCATCTGTGTCAAATTTCTGAATTGACAGCATGCTGACACACACTCTTACTCTTCTTTCTTTCTTTCTTTCTTTCTTTCTTTCTTTCTTTCTTTCTCTGTTTTTCTTGCTCTCTCTGTCTCTCTCTCTCTCTCTCTCTCTTCCTCCATCTGCAGTCGTCCATCCAGATCATTTAAAACATTTCAGTTAAAGAAATTGAGAGGCCTGTGGTGAAATGAGCGGATGTGTTGGTCAACAGACTCCACAACAAAAAGCAAAATGATATGTTGAGATTTCATTTTTACCCTTTTTAAAAAGAACATATTCTGGCTCTGCAAGGGGAAATAACATGGTTGTTTATTCACATATGGAGATCTGATCACAAGTGGCCCCCATGTAGGCACTAAAATTCGGCTCCATTACAGACAAAATCATCAACCTTGTAAGGTTTAGCATGGTGTTTTACAAGTGCCAAATTCATTTTTAGAAATGGCTCTGTTTATAGTGTGTGCATCCATTGCAAGTGTGTGGTCAAGCCAGCCAGAATACAAGTGTGTGTGTGAGCCATGAAGTTAGCAGTCATGGCCAGTAAAGGATCGGCAGGGCATTGGAAAGCCTTGGCATGAAAGATAGAAACCTTTGGAGCTTGCAGCATTCATTGTTGTGAAGGTCGGCAGCATTGCTCTTTAAATCTTCACCAAACAGTGAAGCTGGTTTATTGGCGCAGTGCAGCGGCACCCGCACAGGCTGTTTCCCAACGATTCTTTAAGGTCAAGCTGGTCCATCTTTAACAACTCCAAGCCTCAGAGGACATATAATGACAACTGTTTATTCATACTTGCTACTTGGTGATTCTCCATACTAACTGGTACCTTTCATTTCATAGACTATGTTAAACAACCATCAGATCCATGGTTAACATTAACTCTTTCATTGAATTTTTGCTGTCTTGCAAAACTCTGGCTGGCAATACTGGCTCTGGGTTGGTGCAAGGGTCAAAGGTCAGCAACCCATGGCTCCTGTCATCCCTTTGCTGCGGCTCACCGTGGCTTTAGGAAATAAATGACAGTTCATTTAAAATTTATTTTAGTTCCTTAGTTTTTTACAGAGGAGGGATTGTGAATATATGGTCGACTGATGCTGGATTTGATGCTGGAGACCTCCTGCTGCTGGGCAGGAGGTCTAGAGCAGTGGTCCCCAACCCCCGGGCCGCGGGCAGGTCCTCAATTTTATGTGTCGCTGAAAATATGAATGTGTCTCAAACTCTGATGTGGGACAACTGCCAGCATGTTATTTATGGAGCGTTTATAGCCCTGATGCTGTGCTGTGAGGTTCAGCAACGAAAATCACATTAACCATGTAAAATAAACATTTGGCTATTATTTGGCAGATATACATGTTTCATTGTTCAGTGAAAAACATTTTTTTTTATTCAGGGTGAAAGCTGATGTTGCACTCCAGTCCACAGAATAAAATTGAAAAAAATTATAACATTTAGAAGCAGATGGCATATAACTTAAATTCGGCTTTTATTTCCTAAAAATGAGGAGGAAATAAAGGTTTAGTATTCGTTCTGAAAGTAACCTCCAGTATGTCAAAAAAGTTTGAAACATTTTTTTTTGCCATGGAGAAAATAAATCTCTGCAGCAGTTCATTGATTTCATAGAAACAACATGCTGTTTTTTTATTGTGTAGCATTAAGGTTAAAAAATGGTAAAGGCTGTGTTATCTACATTTAAGATATGATTTTGTGGCTCCTGATGTTTTCTTTTCTGGGTGACCTCTGGGCTAGTGTCATTTCTTTGAACTCCATATTTCTTTCTTTCCCCAAAACCGAAAAAAAAAAAAAAAAAGGCCATAGTCTTTACATAAGTGTTGTGTGAATTTGTTGGAAGTAGTGTATGCCTGGATGTTGCTCTCACGTACAATTGAGCTTATCCATGGTCTCCAGGTACACTTTGGCCTCTTCCATAGTTCTGTATTATTTTTCACCTACAGTCTGCTTGTCATTCTATTTACCCTTTTGTACACACAGGCGCGCACACACAGACACAGACACACACACACACACGAGCATGCAAGCACAAGTGCAGTGAAGATTGAGCTGCTTTGATTGCTCAGTCCTACACACTCCTCTGCTCACTGCAGTGCTGTTCCAACTCACTTTCCCACGCAGAGTGTGCCATTTTGGAAATCTGCAGCTCTTTTGCTGATGCTTGTAAGCCGCGGTTTATTTGCTATATCGAAAGCAATCACACTGGTTTTTGATCTTCCCTCTGTCAGTTTGCTTTCACAATCAAACTGTGCATTGTGTTTGCTGTAAAAAAAAAAAGCACCATTCAAAAGAGCTGAATTGAAGATATTTAGTCCATGCTAACATGTTGTCCAAGCTAAGTATGTAATTGTCAGCTGTATTTTTGTTTCTGTCCCTGGCAGCTCTTAACTTTGTTCCACCACTTTTGCAAATTGCTATCTTGCTGAGTTATCTCTGTAGACGAAGCTTTTCTTTTCATAAATGCATTCTTAATCAGTCTGAAATGCATTTCATGTCCCATCTGTCAATTGCCTATCATCCATCGTCTTTCTCGACGCCCTCCATTCTCTCTCATCTCTTTTCCTCTGCAGTGCTTAACCCCCCATCACCATCACCACCACCACCATGTTAATCACACCACAGTTCTTTTTCTCTATTATTCACCACTCTGCTATTTCTGTCACCCACATTGCCATTCCTGTTTTCACTGTGTTACCAGCTACCGGGGTCTGCAGTGGCTGTGGAAATGGAGTGGGGTGTGTTGAATGGTGGTGGTGGCGTGCTGTGGTACCGGTTTCCAATTGAACAACAAACGGCTGTTACTCGTCATCTGATTGGCACAAATTAGAGGGCTCATGATGGCTCTGCGGAGGCGGCTCTCACAGAGGACTGGGCTGCTTCTTTGCTGTTGCCATTGCATTTGCCTGGTTTACGATTCTAGAATGCATCTATCTGAATGGAACTGAATGGTGCTCCACTTAGCATGTGCCCAACCTAGGTGATATCACACTGTTTTTATTTTAAAGTATTTGGCTCTATTGGCGATGTCAAACCAGCAGTGTGTGTGTGTGTGTGTGTGTGTGTGTGTGTGAAAAAGTAATTACTTCCTACAAGCAGGAAAACAATCTCGTTACAGCACCTTGGGATCAATATCTTTATTATAATCCGCAAATTTGCTCAGTTTTCAAAGCTACTTCAGCATCTTAAAACATGCTTCTACCCGATTTCTTCCCAGTTGAATGCATGTGTGGAATGGGGATAAATAACTCACTGAACATCATGATAATATAGTTTCGATAGAGAAATTTTAATTTTCTAAAGCGGAATCTATGAAAACATCCAATGTTTCCTTGTGGTCTGTCATGAAACATCGATTCATCCATCTTCCCCCCCTTATCCGGATTTGGGTTGTGGGGGCAGAAGCCACATGGTCCAGGTCCCCCCGGGGGGGACCCCAAGATGTTCCCAGGTCAGCCTGGAGGCATAGTCTCTCCAGCGTGTCCTGGGTCTTCCCCATGGTCTCCTCCCAGATGGACATGCCCGGAATACCCAGCGTCCAGGAGGCATCCTGACCAGCTGCCTCAGCCACCTCATCCGGTCCCTCTGTGCAGAGGCGCAGCAGCTGTACTCCGAGCTCCTCCCAGATGACCGAACTTCTCACCCTATCTCTAAAGGAGAGTCCAGCCACCCCGCAGAGAAAACTCATTTCAGCTGCTTGTATCTGTGATCTCATTCTTTCGGTCACAACCCAGAGCTCGTGACCATCGGTGAGAGTGGGAACGTAGGTCGACCGGTAATTGAGAGCTTCGCTTTCTGTCTCAGCATCCTCTTTACCACGACAGACCAGTACAGAGTCTGCAGTGATTGAGACTCCACACCAATCCACCTATCAATCTCCTGCTCCATGCTCCCCTTACTTGTGAACAAGACCCCGATATATTTGAACTCCTCCACTTCCCGACCCGAGGTGGGCATTCTACCCATTTCTGGTTGAGCACCATGGTCTCGGATTTGGAGGTGCTGATCCTCATCCTAGCCACTTCACACTGGGCTGTGAACTGCTCCAGTGAGAGCTGGAGATCATGGCCTGATGAGCCAAATAAACCACATCATCTGCCAAAAGCAGAGACTTGATCCTGCAGCCACCACACTAGAGCCCCTCAACACCCTGGCTGCACCTAGAAACTCTGTCCATAAAAGTTATGAACAGAATTGGTGACAAAGGGCAGCCCTGGTATAGTCCAACTCTTACCGGAGGCGGGTCCGACTTACAACTGGCAACGTGGACCATGCTCCGACATGATCTTGTAGGGACCGAACAGCCTGGGTAACGGGGTTCGGAACCTCATACTCCTGGAGCACCCCAACAGGATTACCTGCGGTACTCACCGGACGTCGTTCTCCATGGTCTCGTGTGCAATCGATCACGTGCTCCCGCGGCTTTGTCCAGGGTGCGGCCCGGTACCCCAAGTGGCCAAATTCCAAGAGTTTGTAAAACAAGACCTTGAGGCAACTGTTGAGGCGATGGTATAAAATGACCCATGCCCCCCTTGGCTCTGGGCCAGAACTTCCTCATCTACACATTCAACTGGTTGCGTCTCAGCGGGTGTCTAGAGAGGGTGAACGATCCTCGTGGGGTGACATTCATTCTGGCCCAGGATATCTCGTGAATGTATTTCCTTACTTTGAATAAACCATTCTTGCTTGATCAGTTCCTGACTATTGTGATGTCTCTCCCTGAATGAAATCTGAACACACCGGGACACCGAAGTCAGGTCCCGCAGCGAGAGCCACAAAAACGGACAGCACCAACCGCCTTACGGCTGTAGCTCCGGTCTGCTGCCTCGACAATGGGAGCACAGAACATAGCCTATTTGTGCTCAATGGCCAAAGCCTCCCTCGGGATGTGGTTGTAACTCTGGTGGAGGTGGGAATTGAAAGTGCTTCTGAGAGAGTTATGTTTGGGTCTTCTAGGTATGACCGGCATCCTCCCCCACCATTGGCGCCAGCTCACCACCAGGTGGTGATCAAGTTGACAGCTGTACCCCTCTCCAAGATATGCGGCCACAAGTCCAATGACTCGACCACAAGGTCAATTAAAGAACTGTGGCCTAAGGTGTGTTGGTGCCAAGTGCAGAAATGAACACCTTTATGCCTTAACATGGTGTTTGTTATGGACAATCCGTGACGAGCACAGAAGTCCAATAACAAGACTCCACTCTGGTTCAGATCAGGGACTTTTCCAAGTGGCACTGTCATTGCTCACGCGGCATTGAAGATGGCCAGTAGGATGAGGGAGTCCCTGGTAGGAGCGCTCTCTAGCAGCCACTCTTGGGACCCCAAGAAAGGTGGGTAAACTGAACTGTGGTTGGGTGCACAGCCATAAACAATAGTCAGAACCTGACGGTGGAAGGTAGGCTACCCTCTTGTCCACCGGGTTGAACCCCAATGTACAGGTGACAAGTTGGGGGGCAATCAATGTGCCCACATCTGCCCGTCGCCTCTCACCAGGGACAACTCCAGAATAAAAAAAGAGAGTCCAGTCCCTCTCGAGATCTAGTCAGAATCTCTCAGCTTGGCGCACCAGCTCCTTCCCTGCCTGCGAGGTGACACTCGATGTCCCAAGCGCCAGCTTCTGCTGCTGAGGACCGGAACACTAAGGTCCCCTGCTCTGGCCATTGCCCGGCTCCCACTGCACCCAACCCCCTCGGCCCTTCCTGGGGGGGGGGTGAGCTCAGGGGAAGAGGGACTCATGTCAGTTCTTTGGGCTGCACGCGGCCAAACCCCATGGGTGAAGGCCCAGCCACCACTTGCTTGCCATCGAGCCCCGCCCCCATGCCTGGCTCCAGAAATAGGGGCCCCAGTGACTCGCGTCTGGGCAAGGGAAGACTTGATCCAATGTTTTTCCTCTTCATGGGTATCTTCTGAGCTGTCATGAAACACTTCTTCGAATTACAGTTTTAGTTATTTAAGTGTTTGATCCAGGACTACTTGATGCTGTTCCATCAGCAGCAGCCTTGGATAAGTGCTTAGCATCTGCTGCCAAATCTCTCAGAAATGCATTGCCTTGGAAATGTCATCCCTACAGCTTGTTCTTTTTTCCACTGGATTAGTTCTAGACACCAAAAAACTATGGTAAAGGGATTGGAGTCCTCAACAAATTACGGCATGAACATTCACCTTCATGTTGTTTTTTCCCGTTTACTTATTTATCATCTTTTGAAACAGCCCTAATTGAACACTGTGCAACAACGCGTACTTGCAGTAGATTTCAGAGAGCCGGAGATTAACACCATGGTAAGGCAACTTGCAGTGGAAATATCGCTAATTGGTCTTTTGATTTATCCCCACAGATCCTTTACTACTACATTACAATTTATGTTGTTCAGGTATTTGGATTTGAGCTGCCAGAACACTTTCTGTAAACACTGATCTGTACCAGACTACTGATAGGTGTTTTGAATGCTACCAAATAATGAAGGAAACTGTGAGGGGGGAAAAAAAGCCAGTGCTTCCCACTCATATGACGTACTGAAGACCAGGGTTTAACAAATGTATCAGCTGTGTGACACTACTGCGGTAGCCATTCTTTGCCTTTTTAATCAGTTCTCAACGCTGCTCTGACTCTGAGTTAAGGATACTGGCACAAATCTTACTAACTCTGCAGGACAGGATTAGCAGAACAAGTAATGATTAGCAGCTAAAGGACAGCTTTCAGTCATAATGGGATCATTCTGTTCCACAGATGAAAAACAGCTATTGGAAATTAGTCTCCAAATATGGTTTTGGTGGCCATTATTATACTCTAAATATTCCAAGAAGTGCCTGTGTCCCTTAGCAGTGTTGGATACCATATTTTTGAAAACAAAATCCCTCTAGAAAAAACTTAAGGATGGACCTGTAACAGTATGTTAACAGCAACCTGAAACTGGTAGCAGTGATTTTACTAACATTGAAATGAAAAGAGGCCGTAAAAAGTCAAGTGGTCACGCCTGTTTCATGTATGAAATCATGATGGCAGTTCAGTTAAATGTGAATGACAGTTGTCTTTTTAAGAGTTAAATAATTTAAGGCACTTCTGTTACTTGTGAATCTTTTAGACTGTGTCATGTGAGAAATTAATTAGATGCAGATGATAAACTTGTAGTCAAAAGTATTTGTCCTTCTGATATATCAAATGCAGCTGAAATGAATACAGGGGATCCAAAACTGGAATTTTTTTTTTCCCTTCTTTTCTGAATGATTTCAAGTATCGGTTTCAAACGAGCTGCATGCTCACAGTCCTCAATCTAAATGTACCTATCTGCCCAGGGCTTCTGCCATTCCAAAAAAAAATCCTCTTTCATCTCATAAATAATGGATCACCTCATCATGAGAACAATTTGCAGTAAAAACCTGATTCATCACAGCTTTACATGACCCAGATACCCATGTATGTGAGCCTTTCATAGCCACTTTGATGATGAGTTTCAGAGTACTTCACTCTGTCATTCACATCTCTGGGTATAGATCAGCAGTGCAGGGCAATTTTCAGTTAAATTGAAAAAATAAAATAAAAAATAATGCTAACCACCTGACAGCATTAATTCAAACCAATGTAACAGTGAAAAACTGAACAACCAATGAGCATTAACACTGTTAGGTCCATCTACTGAATACATTTTGAGTTAACACTGCATCTGCGGATAGATTACAGAGCAGATGAAGGATTGTAACTAGCTCTACAGCATTAGCAGCGACATTGGCTGTAGATGTGTAATAGAGGGAAACTTTACGGTGGAGAAACTTTACGGTGGAGAAACTTTACGGTGGAGAAACTGTACGGTGGAGCCTTGGTCTTAGCAAAGAGGTAAGAGGTGGGTGTAGAGGTTGTTTTTAGTGGGTTTAGAGGCAAGTGCGGGGGGAGGGGATACAGTTTAATTCGTTGCTAAATACACTTCCTATGAAATATCTGTGACACACTGGTGAGGTAACTGCTTGTCACAGCTGCTT
Source organism: Fistularia commersonii (assembly GCF_037954325.1). NCBI lineage: Eukaryota > Metazoa > Chordata > Actinopteri > Syngnathiformes > Fistulariidae > Fistularia > Fistularia commersonii. Next base: position 12,546,424 of record NC_141303.1, on the reverse strand, counting down.
TTTGTGGGAAAAGCACACCCATATGAGCGTACGGAATGCCAGCAAGACCATGACTATTTGTGTCATTGTTGGCCTTGAAATACAAAGTGGCACTTATCCGTAGTCTTACTTTCCTCTTTATGACCTCCGTGGGTCCCCCCCATGGACTTTCTGTCATCTGTTCCAACATGTAGGAATTAACAGAATTCTTAATCCTTGGGAAGGATGTGACATTGGATTTTTTAGTGATATATGACCCAGTTTTCACCACATTAATTAATTTAGATGTTGTATTTTTTACAGTATCCCAAGATTACATGTTTGATGTGTTCAATTTTTTTTTTCTTTCTGTCTCTAAAGATAGTAAAATGTACTGGAAGTGACACCCTCTGTAATTGTATTGGTTGTAGATAATGGAGAAACAAAAAAAAAAAAACAATTAGTCTACACATTAGTGATACTTTTTCCAATTACTATTCAGTAATTTACCACTTTGGTTCGAACATCACAGAGTCGGCTATCCTTAGCACTTCAGAGTATTTATCAGTCCAGGACCGATACTATCACGCTTTGCCTGTTTTCTGTATTTTCTCCAAGTATCTAGTTTTCCTGTATAGTTCCTCATTTTTTTTCTTAAACACAGAAAAAAACTTTATCTGAAATCTTTTAATTGCTAAAACTTTTAAGAACCTGAAGATTTAACAACAGAGACTACAATACTTATGTGTGATTGACTGTAGCTTTGTCCCATTGGAAGGAGTATATGTTTAGTCTGTTTACTGATATAACATAATATGTATATCTACAGCTTGGAGATTTTGAATATAATAAACAGTATTTAGCTGAAGAAAAATGACAAAACACTGTTTCTGTACTTTTTCGTTTCAGTTATCGGTTAGAATCAAGAAGTTACTAGAGGCCCAGAGGTCATATGTGGAAGAGCTCCACAAAGGAGGTAAGAAAATTAGCTTTTGTTCACCCAAAAACAAAATAAAACTAAGTCAAACCCCAAATGTATGCTGCCCTCCTTACAATAATTATTTGTATTGTTGGTAACATTAAAAACACTTCCTCTGATTATAAACTGAAGCAGTCCTTTTGGCTTGCATCTATGAAATCCAGCAAGAAAACAGATCAGGTCACTTCAGTTTTTCTGCATGATGACATCCAACATTCCCCCTGATTCCACATGCCCCTGGGCAACCCCCTCCCACCTCAAGAAAACTGAAACAGTGTGACTTCATCAAGTCCAAACAGACTTGATAACAGACTGTTATTATTTTGCTGGAAGCTGCTACTGCTGGTTGCTGTTGCTGCAAATCTGCTTTGTATTATTTTATGCTTTAACACCCTTTGTCGTCGCATAGTACTTATAGTCAGATGACAGCTTAAATTAATTTGACGGATTCAAAGTACAGTAGAAAGTAGATTTGGTAAAGTACTTCTAGATGTTGCTTCATTTCACAACAACTGACAGTGGAACTTTTTGAAAAATAAACATGAATGTTTAGAGATTCCCGGCAAAAGATCAAGTATCTTACTGTTTACTGACAGCCGTCCCTGTTTCAGGCTGATATTTAAAGTATATTACAGTGCTTTCATGGATAATAAGGATTAATTTATGTTCAAAACCATGCACAACCCTTTGTTGATGCTTAGAAACTGGACAAAATCAAATTCCAATCTGTGCTTACGGAAAGCAGCATACAAAAAAAGCATTTAGTAGCCCAGCTTGGTCAAATCTCCATGCCCACTTCCGCCCCCTGTCTCCGCTGCAGTTCCGTGAAAGCCGGGGATCTGTTCGTGTGCACTGTGGAACACTCTGTAATTTCACACTTGAGAGAAAAAGACAACAACGGCAGACTTCAGAGCACCCAAAAAGCCGCTTTTACATTTCAGTTTCCCAGTGAGGAGCCCCACTCAACCCCCCCAACCCCAGCCCTCACCACTGAGATCCACAGAATGAAGGGGTGTGAAAAAAAGAGAGACAAACACAGTAAAGCACATTTGTCTTGCCACACAGTTTCACTTTGAAATGCTCTGAGTTGAAGAACAACCCTTTGGACTGTCTGGTGGTTTCAAAGAGAATAATGTATGATTTATTTCATATTTTTTTACCCTTATCTTCTCTCCATGTTTCAGTTTGTCATTTTCTATTCTACTTTCAGACCAGCTCTGATAGAAATCTGTTTGGCTTTTGAATTCCAGTATGGCATCAGGCACGCCGGGTTGCTGTTTACACATTTCCACATATGGCAGGTTTAAAATATCTATGTCATGCTCAGTCCCCCCCCCTACAATCAAAACAATCACCATTACTTGCAACGATATGCTTATACTCTATCCAGGGAGGTTTGAACTACAAATGAGTAATTGAATGGGCTGCATGATCTTCTGTCTAAGATGGCACACACCCTGGCCACACACTGAAATCTGGGAGTCACTATTGCTACTGAGCCTGGGAAAGTTTGCTCGTGTGAAATTCAATGTGACGCAACAGGTTTTCATCATCAGAGTCTTTGGTGTGTCTTATTGTTGTTGTGTGTGCGTGCGTCAAGAAAACAGTCACCAGACACTACATGAGTGAGTCACCCAGGGGATCTTTTCTGTGAGGTTTTTGGTCCTGGGGCTCATTGTTACTTGTAATGACTTGATTTATACTAATGACCAGGTTCAAATATGCACGCACACAGAGGACACACACACACACGCCTTCGGCCGGCAGGTGTTTTTTTTAAAAGACTCTCCGTCAAAATTCGAGTCTCAGCATCTGTTTTAAATTGCCATTTGCTCACCTGTCCCATTAATTGTACCACAAGAAAACAAAGGATATTCGTGGGAATTTTCTCATTTGAGGTTTGTTTCATACTTTGCCTTTGTCAGGTACCCTGTTACCAGCTTGTAAATCCTGTTAAGGCTCTTTTGTTCAAAATATATATATACAAGACTAGACTTGTCCCAGCCCTCAAAATCTTTCTTGTGGAACAGGTGTATGACTGCCAAGTAATCCAGCAAGAAAAATACATAAGGCAGTTCTTCATTCTGCTCGATGGAACTTGGGGGTTAAGAATTTTCTTTCTTAACCCCTTTTTTTTTTGCTCCTTTTTAAGTTTTTCCGTCACCCCTAATTTCATGTCTGATACCAGGGTCCTGGTTAATCATTTGAGGAAGCATTTTCTCAGCAACAATAAAGACTGATGAATGAATACAGAACACAGAAAACCGCACACAGACTCACAAGTGCAGTATGTCAGAGCATCAACCTCAGTTCATCATAGAAGCAGTAACCGAAAAACACCTTACCCCTAACTTTTACCTAGTCACTCTGCCAGCACATGTGCAGTCATTTTCAGGTATGACTTCATTACTGAAAGCACACCCATTGTAGCCAAGCGTACAGAAAACAGTCTGGACAGCATGCAACACGTGCCGGGGTTTTTTGTATTACTGGGCACTACCTGCAACTGTCACTTTGCTCCTGTTCTTGCATAGCAGTTATCTAGTTTTTTTATCCTTTTACTGTTGTTGTCGCTGTCCTTTTTAATGTCTTTATCTTTTTATGTCTTCTTTTTCTCCTTTTGGCTTTTCCCTTCAGGGGTTGCCACAGCGAATCAACTTTCTCCATCTAACTCTATTCTCTGTATCCTCCTCTCTCACACCAACTACCTTCATAACCTCTCTCACTTTGTCCATAAATCTTCTCTTTGGTCTTCCTCGAGGCTCATTCCTAATCCTATCCATCCTTGTCACTCCCAAAGAGAACCATAGCATCTTCAGCTCAGTGACTTCTAGCTCTGCCTCCTGTCGTCTCATCTTTGTAACTGTTTAAAGGCCATACAGCATCGCTGGTCTCACCACTGTCTTGTACACCTTTCCTTTCATTCTGGCTGATAGTCTTCGAACGCATAGTACCCCTGACACTTTTCTCCACCCATTCCAGCCTGATTGAACCTGTCTCTAGACCTCTTTTCCACACTTTCCGCTACTCTGGACTGTTGACCCCAAGTACCTGAAATCCTCCAACTTCTTGATCTCCACTCCCTGTTGCCTCACCGTTCCACCAGGGTTCCTCTTATTCACACACATATGCTCTATCTTGCTGTGACTAAATTTCATTCCTCTCCTTTCCAGCGTACTTCACCTCTCTAGATTTTCCTCAACCCACACATCTAACATGTGCTGTTCCTCTGATAGACTAATTCCAGATCCTGTCCATCCTGGTCACTCCGTAAGAGAACCTTAGAATCTTAATCTCTGCGACCTTCAGCTCTGCCTCCGGTCTTTTCATCATTGGAACGGTCTCTAAGCTAATCCGCATCGCTGGTCTCACCACAGTCTTCATTCCTCTCCTTTCCAGCGCATACCTCCAACTCTAGATTTTCCTCAACCTGTTCCCTGCTGTCACTACAGATCACAATGTCATCTGCAAACATCGTGGTCCATGGAGATTCCTGTCTAACCTCACCTATTAGCCTGTCCATCACCATTGCGAACAAGAAGGGTCTTAGAGCTGATCCTTGGGGGAGTTCCACCTACACCTTGAACTTCTCTGTTACCCCTACAGCACACCGCACCACTCTGACAGATAGCATACATGTCCTGCACCAGTCTTACTGACGCAACCCTCTGCGGGCTTGGGACAAATCAGATGTAGCTCAGGGAGACACTGGCCCATACCCCCCTGAGCATGGGGGGGCATTGGCCAAATAAATAATTATAAATAACATATTTGTAAACACCAAAGAGTCCTTTACAGTTCTGGTTAAGGATCTAAAACTTCTCAGGATGTTGATTTTCAGTCTCCCTTCTCTCATGTCAGCCACATTGAATTAGGTTGCCTTGATTTGTCCTTATTATTGTGTAAAGTTAATGCTGCCTTGTCAAAGCATCATTACACCCGTATACAAGTGTGACTACTGCTCTGACGTTTGACTTGAGGTCCTCATGAACTCATCTAGTATTAATCATTCAGACAGTCACACTGACATATCCATGTTTGAACCCTCTAAAGTAAGATAAATAGTCTTAAAGGAATAATCTTCTTCTATGTTTAATATTTTCCACAACACTGTAAAGTGGAAGTGGAGAGATGCCATATCAGAACCGAAAATGTTTAATATGCCAGTTAAATGTGCTTCTGTATATGGCTGAAATCACTCTTTTTCTTGTAATGTCCTGAAAGATTGACAGGAATCACAGAATATTATTCTATCTTTGTTTCAAGAAACTACTTGTAGTCTGTTCCTAAGTGAGTAATATCTGCTATGTTCGGCACGCTGTGTTATGATGAGCTTTCGATTGGCTTTTGTAGATGAGCATCACACTTGTGTGCCAAGAGCTGCTGACTGTAGAACAGCCTTTCAATGCACAGGAGAACACTCCCATCTCCATCCTTATCTGTTTTTTTTTCATTGAATGCAATTTTGTAATACACAGTATCCCGTCTTGTATATGACTCATTTAAGCATTTCTGAAAGATATCTGTATTGAGTAATCTGTCTAGTTTCTGGTTGTAGAAGTGCCTGACTTAAACACTCGTGACACACCAAGGAAATTGTGATGGCTGGTTCTCTAAATGACAAAGACCTTTCACATGACTGTTACTCAATTAAAAAGTAAATGAGTTACCTTTATAAAATGTATTAATCCCTTGCAGGATGCTCTCTACCAGCGTCAGGGGAGCAGTTAGGAGTTCAGTGTCTTGTTCAACAATAATTTGACACAGGAATAGGAAATTGAACCAGGAATGTTTGGTTCCAAGGATGATCGCTCCACCCCCTGCGCCACGCTGCCCCTTTTGCGATTATAATTGATATTATCTTCAACTAATACCTGAAAGGCTTCTTTAGCATATCAAAAATGGCCACACAACGCAACCTCAAGCAGTATTTGTTTGCAAATGGAAATCTCCCATTCAGATTGTATATGTTCACCAACACCTGCCAGTAAAATGAAAAGGATTTAGCTTTGAAGGTCTGCCTGTTAAACTTCAAACATATTGCTGTTTCAAGCCAGACTTCAACTGTCCAACACGAAACAGAGGGGATCCTTTATCATGAAATTAAAACTAATTTCTATTTGCTTAATCTTGTTACTACTTTATCCCACTGGATAGTTTCAACATGCACTGCCTGGTGAGAGACCCATTTAATCAAACCTTTTCCTCTGATACTGGTTACCAAGCTGTTTGGTCTGTGAATCTTGCGCTGTATTTTGTCTGCGGTTAACCCTCATATTATGTTAAGGGTCAATTTGACCCATTTCACCCATTGACCCAATGGGTCAAATTGAGCCCTTAACAAAATATGAGGGTTAAGAATCACAGTTTAGGTGCAAAGTCCTGCGGTGTGATTTAAAATCGGCCTATAATTCAACGGACTTCAACTACATATTTAGCAACAAATAACTGCCTAAACATAATAACACACAACCTTCAGTACACCTGTTACATCTGCCACATACACTGTCGGCAGCTCTTGTTTTGTCAGGCTTGTATTGCTTTGTGGGTCCCCATGGCTGTGACATGTGATTTCTGCTTAAATTCAGACAAACTAGTTCTTTCTGTGACAAATAAACTAAAGATGTTCTTTTAAAATTGTGTTTTTGTGAAGGAATCACATACATCTCTTAGGATCTCCTGCAAGCACTAAATAGACGGTTCTGATTTGTTCTTGGATGAGACAGTTTTCTGATGTTCACCGTCTTGCTTTTTCCCATTCATCCTTTGTTTTCTTCTTTCATTTCTGCACCTCTCCTCTTTGTTATTCGCTATAGAGTTGATTTGACGCGCATTGTTGTTTCAGCTTTAATCTGATGAAGACTGAGTGTTAGAGACTTCAACGGAGAAAATCACAGTTTCTTCTCATAAAACTCAAATTAAGTGCAGGTATCTCCTCTTTACTATTGTTTCATTTACTCTGATGAATGTAATCCACTCGAATTTCACTGCTTTGAAAATATTGCTGCAGTATTTTTCCTCTTCATTACATTTTTGAGTCCTCATTAAGATGTTGTCTCCCTCTGCTTTTCTTACAGAACTCAATGTGTCTTTAAGACTCACTCCCTGCTTTTGTCAACAGGGACTATGTTGAGCCCAAACTAATCAACACCCCAATTTCTATCTTTACCTCCCAATTTCCCTTCCCAAGTCTATAATGACCAGTCTCAAGCGTTCCCAGACAGAGCGCTCAGTCGGGGGATCAGTGCCAGCTACTGATGAGTTTTATACCCGTCGTCTGCGACTACCCAATGGAGGTGCACCTCCACCCCGCAGTGAGAGTGCTCACATCTCGTCTTCTTCCACTACTGGGACCAACCCTGGTGTCCCAAAAATGGGAGTCAGGGCTCGAGTGGCAGACTGGCCCCCAAGAAAAGATGGTGGAGGAGGAGGTGTCTGGCATATCACCGTGGAAACAGACTCACCCAGCTCCACCACGACCAGCTCCTCAGGATCTGGAAGTGGGGATAGAGAAAGGCTTGGAGGGGGTGGAGGAGGCGGGGGTGGCAGCGCTGGTAGTGGAGGGAGTGGGGTGTCAGCCGTCACAGCCCACAGCAATCTGTCAGCCAAGCTGGGCCACTTGATAAGCCCCCAGGATTCGTCCATGCTTCGCAACATCCACAATACACTGAAGAGTAAGATGCAAAGCAAGGGGAAGGACAATCGTTTTCTGTCACCAGATGGATATCTAGGATCCCCTCGCAAAGGCATGAGACGCATCCGCCAGCGGAGTAACAGTGATATAACAATTAGCGAACTAGATGGGGATGGCAATGAGGGTTGGTCCTTCTCTGGGTGGACACCCATGCATCGTGAATATGGCAGTACTTCTTCAATAGATAAACATGGTGTATCTGGTGAGAGCTTTTTTGACATGCTCAAAGGGTACCAATCATCTGAGGCTCCCGATCAGCGAAGTCCAGCTCCAGAGAGGCTAACAGAGCTGCTCACTGTAGCCCCTGTTAAACAAGCTGCCATGGACCTGCCAGATGGTCCCTTAGGGCCAGTCAGAGGTAGTCCTGCTAGTCGGCTCAAAGAACGAGAGAAGCATTTGAAGAGGAGGTCCAAGTCAGAGACTGGTGGAGAGTCAATATTTCGCAAACTACGCAGCGTTAAGGTGGAGGGTGATACATCAAGGGCTGGCTCGGATGCTGAAGACGGGGGGAAAGGGGATGACAGTGGGCCCCCACCAAAGCCCTGGCAGTGCCAAAGAGGTTTTGCCCATTTTGATGTCCAGTCTCTTCTCTTTGACCTCAATGAAGCTGTCCAGAGCCGGCAGTCTGGAGCTAAACGCAAGAACACCACAACAGGTGCTTCAGCTGCAGCTGCTGCTTCTGCTTCTGCCACGTCATCCTTTGCTTCCAATCAGAGTGGAGTGTATGGGTCTCCCTGTGGTTCACAAGAGGAGCTAAGCAAAGACGGCACAGGAGGAGGGCACAGTGCCAACCCTGCTTTGGACCCAGGTGATGACAAGAGCAATGACCTTGTCCTCAGCTGCCCATGTTTCAGAAATGAGATTGGTGGAGAGGGAGAGAGGAACATTGCCCCCGTTAAACAGGTAGGTTTTATTTAAGATGAGGGTATTTATATTTATGTCTTACAAAGATTACCCATATTTCCATGTAAAATCAAGAATGAACTCTGTAAAATTAATTTTTGAATATATGTATTTTTGGAAATCACATAAGATGCCATGACATACTATTAATGCAACAAATGCTTTAATCACAATATTCTGGTGGTTTTTTAACTTTTTCTTGTCTTACGTCTCTCAGCAGGGTAGCATAGGGAGTGGTGGGAGTTCTAGTAATGCCTCTGGTAGTACAGAGGAAGGACCCCTGGAGGCCACCCTGACTACTCATTTTACCAATGCTGGTGTTGCTGTTTTAGAGGCCTCCAAGGATGGACCAAGTCAACATGCTGATAGGTCCAAACGATATATTGTGGAACATGTTGATCTTGGTGCATATTACTACAGGAAGTACTTCTACCTCAGAGGTAAGAAAAATTGAACAAGATGTGCTTAGAAACATAAATTTTTTATGTTTTCCTCTAGTAATATAATGTAACTAATACGTCCTAATTTGAGTTGGGTGTTCAGGCACACAATGCACAGTTTTGAGATTGCACAATGGCAAGTGCTGGAAATATTGGGAGGAAGATAGAGCTGGAGATCTGAGCAAAGTTGCTCCTAACGTAACCAACTATTGTTTGAGATGTGAAATGTAGTCTCTAGTTGTGAAGGAGCAAAAGCTCTAGCGAGAGTTGGAGTAGAGGCAGCTAAAAATAGTTGGGACTCTCTTCCTTGTATAGCCTTGATTCAAGAACCCGGTTATTTGGGTGAGGTTGGACCCTTTGTTTCTGGAATTGCCCTTGTAAATCACACTAAGTGGGTTAGAATATGCATTTGCATTCATTTTCAAAAGAACTTAATAAAGGCTTGGATGCCTGGTCTGGTAATGCCATGGGAGTTACCAGTTACCAGAGTAATTTTGCCTAGTGGACAATGTGAAAATCAAAATCAATCAAAACAAATCAAATCAACATTGAGGTAGATGACTAGGACTCATGAAAATCCGAGTTGTGTTTTGCTATAGGCTGATCTATTTCTGTGCAAGAAATTGATTGGCCATTACAATGACCAATTGGAATCATAAGGTTGTTCATAAGTGTAGAAGGCACCAGAATACCTTGAGGCAAAAAACAAAAACAAAACAAAAACACGATCAACTTTCTGGTCCAGGGTGGCGAACCAGTTCAGCAAAGAGTAAAATAAAATCCAGCACCACTGCAAAGGGCTACACCACATATTCCCACACATCACCAGTGTGGTGAGAGTGTTAGAGTAAATATTAGTTACATAACACATTGCTTGCTCAAACAGTATTCAAAAGTCCTTTTTCTTACCTTTGCCACTAAGTAAAGAAAATTGTCCTGTTCCACTCTTCATATTCTCATTTCGCTTTTTGTTGACAATTAACCTGCTATTGACTATTCTGTCTGTAGTGCCACCTTAGCTGGAGTCAACCTGGGCATATGCACATGGCATCCTGTATTTACAGTATGTCTGTTAGCTATCCTCATGGAGTGTCCTTTGTCACATGCCGTCTGTTTCACTTTATCTAATTTTCAGAGCACTGGAATTACCTGGGGTTGGATGAGAATCTAGGCCCCGTGGCAGTGAGTCTAAGGAGAGAGAAGCTTGAGGATCACAAGGACCACGGTCAGCAGTACAATTACAGGGTCATTTTCAGAACTAGTGAGGTAAGTGGACATGACCCTCCGAGATTTTTTTTTCTTTTTCTAATCTGTCAATTTACTAGAACGGTTAATTTTTGAGGCTTCCCTTTGGAGGTGTTCATATTTATAAAATGTTTGAATATTTAATCTATTGCATATAAGTCAGTATTCATATTGTTCTATTCTTAGTTGCAGTACTGTGCAGTACTGCAGTACAGTTAGTATCAGGGTCAATCATCAAACAGTCCACAAAAAGAAGAAAGAGGAAATAAAAATAAAACAATCAGTGTTCTTTCTCCTTGTTGTCTGATAATGCTTCCTTGAGATATTATAAGCCACCACCTCCACACCCCCTCAAACTACTCCTATTAGATTGCATTGGAATTCAGCCTTTTAGCTATTTATTCACAATACCCATAGTTCTAGTGAGAGAAACCCTTTTCCTATAGATAAACAGGAGCCAGAGATCTATGTGCTCATTCCCTAAGCCGAACGCCCACCTACCATATTTCTCAGTCTTCATCTGTGAAGCACAGAGCCATGCCATTTTGCCGCTAAATAAGACAAAAATAGTGCCCTTGGTATTTGAGTGGAAAAGGGAAAGCATTGCTTTCATATTGAGGCAGACCGTGAGTAATAACCCTTCCAATCTCTTGGGATGAACCACTACCTACCGCTGTTCTCTCTCCTTTTGCTTCCCTCGTCCCTTAATTGCTATTTTCAGAGGAGGGTGCTGAGCAGGTATATATATATAAATATATAAATATATATATATATGTATGTGGGAAGGGGTGGGATGAACTGATGTTGAAGAGATAAGTCTGGTATTCATTGAGGTGAGCACTTGTCCCCTCTTCAGATAGAGAGCCTCTGTGCATTGGCAGTAGACCCTCTGAAAACTATATGAGGACACTAACAGAACACACACACACACATCTATGTCACCAGCCCAGACTCCCAGCGATGCTTATTGGGTCACATCAGATATTCAGGGCCGTCTTCCTCCTAGAGTCCTCTTTAATTATTCATGAATATGTGTGAGCCACAGGTTAAGAGATTTTATTGAAGAAAATGCACCACCGATATCTACAAAGACTTACTTTCTTTGCCACTTTTCTGCCACTGCACTGCAAAGAAAAAATGTGCTTAGAATTGTCTCATAGCCTCATTGAGGATACATAGCTGCATTTCAGGGCTTTATTATAATTTTGCAAACATAGACTTGTCAGTGTCACGGCTTAATATATTTTGTGAAGAAAAGGTTTCTTAAAGAAAAGCAAAGATACAATCATAATAAAAGAAAATCAACAACCAATGGAAGAAACATCACATGTCTAAAGTGGGTTTAGCATCGATATTGATATTCAGTAAAAATCTCGTACATTAGCAATAAAAATTACGAATGATCTAAATGTGTATCCTTTTTCCTATATTCTGGATGACTCATTCAAATGCGTTTTCCAGAATGTTTTTCTTTAACAATATGACTTATGTCTAGTTAAATACCCTGCGTGGCTCCATCATAGAAGACGCAGTACCCTCAACGTCTAAGCATGGCCTGGCTCGAGGCCTGCCCCTCAAAGAGGTGCTGGAGTACCTAGTGCCCGAGCTGAACGTTCATTGCCTGCGTTTGGCACTCAACACACCGAAAGTCACCGAGCAGCTGATGAAGCTGGATGAGCAGGGGGTAAGAAAACCCAACAAGTGTGTTTACATGCACTTTAATCCCCAGGTTATAGTGTGTCTCCTAGAACAAGGTCTTATGTATGGTTATGGAGAAACAGGGTTATTGTAATCAGTTTTGGGGGATTTCGTGCAACCTCAGGTGTGTTCCTCTTCGTGAGATTTTTTTTTTTTCCTGCACAAATTTATAGTAATTTGTGCATCCAATTTACAAGTATGCAAGTGCATGACTTAAAGGCCTCAGAGAGGAAAAGCACAGTGGCGTGTTTGGATTAATCGGGTGATCATTACACTAAGCTGTCCCTCCATGAATTTAAACTAATCCCTTCCAAAGTATCTGTTAAGCTGAAACTAACCCGGAGAAGCTTGTAGAAGTCTCCTCAAATTGATTTCCACATCTGAACTGTGTGGAAGAGCCTTGCTCTGTCTCTCTTATATAAAAGTCAGAAAGCAATAGTGGGCTAGTGGAGAAATATGATTACAAACCTGTTGCACAGTCATTAAATTTTAACAACCAACTATTCTGCTATCGTAAAGACATTTTCTTTAGTGCGACAAAAAGGATTTAAATTTGTATTTTTTTGCTCTTTTTGCTCTCATTGTCTCTTATCTCCTTGTGCTGTTTTTTTCAGGTGGGGGGGATTTCTGCTTTTTGTACAGGTGTCTTGGGTGTTGTAAATGTTTTATTGATCCATTTCATCTGACAAGTAATAATGGGAAACTGATTTTGACAGCGTTTGTTATATTAACACACACACACACACACACACACACACACACACACACACACACACACACACACACACACATATACACCATAACCTTAAAAAACAGAAAACAAGCAAAATAAGCCTGTTTTATTTGGGATGCTCCAATTATCAGAAGCCTTGCTCTGGAAATGTCAACATGGCCTTTTCGACACAGGTTTTCTGGACAGTGTTAGTGATCAGTTTAATGCTACCCAAGGTGGTTTGTCCCTGAATGCCCAAGGGCTCTCCCTTAAATGTCAACAGATTGACATTATTGCTACACAGTAATATTATGTCTCGCCTTTTCATTTTGACGCTCTTTGCAGCTGAGTTTCCAGCGAAAAGTGGGTGTGATGTACTGCATGGCGGGCCAGAGTAGCGAGGAAGAGATGTACAATAACGAATCAGCTGGGCCAGCTCTTGAGGAGTTCCTTCATCTACTGGGGGAAAGAGTTCGCCTTAAGGGGTTTTCCAAGTATCGAGCCCAGCTGGACACCAAGAGTACGTACATCAACAAAGATACATATTCTGTTTCCACACAGACTTTAAAAACATGCAGTATGCAGTTCATTGGAGATTCTTCTTTGCCTGGATGTGGGAGTGAGTGAGTTACCCTGCCTCTTGCCCAAACACAGCTGGGATAGGCTCCAGCATCCCCCCACTATTATGAGTGAAGAATAAGTGATGATGAACATTTCAAACATCAAATGACACTGAGTTTCAGTACATTTATATCAAACCTCAATAATTTATTGGATGATTTGTCTTTTCAGTCTTTTGAAAATCTTAATGCATAAACATCTATACCTGGATATATTGACACATGTTTTATTCCATATTGTGCAATACACTTACAGGAGATATCATTTTATGTGGTCTTCATTTTCTGTTTATATGAAATAGCTGATGGTTTTGTGATTTGATTGTTTGAGCCAGGCATAAAACCTACCTGACAAACTGGAGGCTCTTCTACAGGACTTACTTTCTCCCTTTTAGCTATTTTTTGATTTTCTGAAGCAGTCTTGGCCCGTCAGACTTCCTCTATTAGTCTCAGACCTCAGTTCTAATCTATGTTAATCTCTGTCTCTATCCAGTGAAATAGATTCAGATCAGTTCCCAAATTTGTATTTTTTATAGGCTGCACAAGAATCTGTGCACCCTCTAAGTACCTTTTAATTTCTCTGTTTGAAGTATATTACCCCAAACCTTCCTTGTACTTGATGTTAATACTTTCTGCGACTTTCTATGACCTTCAGTAAATCGAACGCTGCCATACAAAACACTCGGGATAGATAAGGGGTAATTAATTGGTCTAATCTAGTTATGTTATAAATAGGCTTTTGAACACATTGTGACTTTTTTGTTCCCTGGATGGAGTGAGTCTGTAGACTATGGAGGCGGTTATTAGCATTCGACGGTCTCTTAAGTGTGCTAAGTGCGCAGGGTTGACCAGGCTTTCTGATCAACATTCAGAGAGTGAGAAAAGTTCAGTTAAAAAAAAACAAACAGTCATGTGTTTATTGCAGACAGTGCTTTTTCAGAGAGAATTAATTGCTTGATTATTATTAAATTTATTTTGCACCAGGGATGTCATTGAGAAGATATGAACTTTGTTCTACTGTGTATTTATACCCCTGTAATAGCTTTGTCGCAAACGGCCCAAGGGGGAAAAAAAGCGGTAATCAAAGCTCAATTTGTCACCATTTCATCCAGAATGGCAACATGTTTATTCAAGGTGCATTTCTTCGGCAGGCCGTTGCGCTCACAACGGCATCCATGAATATTGTTGAGTCAAAGATTATGTCCAAGCGGGTTGTGTTGTCAATCATTGGGATAAATGGGAGGGACCTCTCTCTGCTGAGCCTTACTGCACTATTCCTGATGTGATTAAATCCAATCAAAAGCAGCACAGGGAAAAGAAGAAATAGAGTAAGGGTAGAGTAAGGCCAGAACTGATCTCAAACACATCTATCAATTTCACCTCTTTGCTACTTGCAATGGAATAGATGTACTGTTTACATAAGTATATCTTTGGTCATTTTGCATTCAGTGACGTGATTATTCTTTCTGAAATCTGTGCCAACTGGACTTCAGGGCTAGCGTAGTTATGCTTTGTGTACTTAGTGGTGCGACAAATGACTTTCACATTAAAACTGTGTTTTATTCAGCTGACTCCACTGGCACCCACTCCCTCTATACCTCTTACAAGGATTATGAGATCATGTTCCATGTATCTACAATGCTGCCCTACACACCCAACAATAAGCAGCAGGTAAGTTGTTTTTTTTTTTTTTTTTACACTTGAATTCTGATTCAAGAATTTTGATGAGGGCATCACTTGGACTGATATGACCCTTTTCACAACCTCTACTATCATATCTATTATCGATTCTATCACTGTCCTTAAACTTCCCAGCTCCTGCGGAAGCGCCACATCGGGAACGACATCGTCACCATAGTATTCCAGGAGCCAGGAGCTCTCCCTTTCACTCCCAAAAATATTCGCTCACACTTCCAGCATGTCTTTGTGATCGTGCGGGCCCACAGCCCCTGTTCTGACAACAGCTCTTACAGGTGAGATCCACCCCCGCCACACACACAGTTCTCTATTTCTGGTTTCTGGCTTATTTGTGTTTTTAAATTTTGTGGTTGATATTAGGTGGGTAATTTCAATTAAAGTAAATTGAAAGCAGACCTTTTAAGGCTGTTTTAGGTCCCCACTTAAAATCACTTTATTTCTTTTATTGAAATCAGTCTAACGAATTTCTAGGGGGAAAACAATGCTGTAAAATGATGGCTATTTTTGATAATAAGAAATTCCAGTTGTAGATGCTTTGTTCTTTTTTGACTTTTCAATCCTCTAGTTTTGTGATCACTGTAGATTTATTCCCACATTTACTGACATATGTAATATGAAATAGAATTTCCCTGTTTGGAGCCATTTTACAAAAAAAAAAAAAAAGCTTTAGTCTAATTATTTTTCTTTAAAATTTTATCCCTGTTAATTCTCTTCCTCCCTCTTCTGTCCTCTTATCTCATATTCTGTCACTCTCTCCATTGTTGCTCTGTCCGAACCTTCCTCTGCTTCCCATTAACGGCTGTTTTTAATTGCTTGTCTGAGCACATTGTGAGAGGACTTAATTATCCCCCACAGGGGGGACTTCACGACTGGGCAACAACACACACAGCGATACCAAGAGACTAGCGAGCAGAGTGAATACAATGATAATGACGTTTTACACATGCTGTCCAGTCCCACAAATGTGAATTAATTTTTCCAGCATGGCAAATAATTGCCCACAATCAAATTGCTGAAAGATCAGGTTTCAGGAGCACAATGGGATTCCTAACCCCTACAGTGAACTTAGTTTACATCGGTGCCTCGGCTGGTGTGAAGCTCTGATGAGTGGTCATTTTTTTTAAAGGACCTCATCAGTGTTATTAGCTAGTCTGACTTGGATAGGTGCAACCTATAGTAGGCAGTTGTTTAATACCCTCTGTTCTCATTGCTGATGTTACTGGTGGTACCTTCATACATTTCTTTAATTGTTATCATTAAAAGCGGGTCAGACTTAGACAATAACTACATATATTTAGTCATGGAACTGTAACAGAATGTCAGTTAGAAAAAGTAAGAAATTTCAGTGTAACATTTTTATCAGATGGGGTTAGAAATAACACACTTTAATTAAGCAATTGAAAAAAAGAGAAGAAAAAAGAGCTGTTTTAGGTGTCCCTGTCTATCCAAGTAATCTCGCTCCAATAAGTACAAGTTTCCAAACTGACTCTTGTTATGGATCCAGATTAGAGGAAGTTGTTTTTAGATATCCGCCAAGAAAAGTATTTCTGAGTTAAAGTTGTCTGTTCTTTAGTTTGCAGACCTAGTCTATTCACATATTTTTGTACCCCTGAATTTTGAATTTTGAATATTTTAATTCTAGAGGCCATATTTCTTGCTGCTTGTTTATTTTTGAAGATGTTTATTTTAATTGACCACTCCATATAATCCTCCTCAGCCTTTTGGCAACTCCGTACACCCGTTTTCTCTCATTCAAAAACATATTAAGGTGTTGTCTTGCAAAGCCCAACCGATTCCATTTAATTTATTTCTTTTTTTTAAACATTAAAGACATCAATGCCCACTCACTGAAATCAACCTCTTTTTGTTACCAGTTGTGTAGCATGTATTTCTTTATAATAGTTATGATTATAGTGAATATTATAATTATAGTACTCATGCCCACCTAATTTGTGTTTATTCATCATTTTGTTCATGCATTTTGTGTATCATGGACCCCCTTGAGAGGTGGATGGGTCTTTTTTTATCTTTCCTTTTTTCCAAGTCCAGCAGTAAAGTTTGTTATTATCTAAAGTCACATCTATATACCGTGGTCTTATGTAATGGGTGGGGTCTAACTAGTTTCCTTAAATAACCGTTAATTGAAAGTATCCTCCCCTGTGTACTAGAATCATCTTGATGACTGTGCACCAGTCCATTTTTATACACAATCTTAATTCCATTGATATGAATTTTAACAGCTGAGAGTTACTGTCCAAACAGTAAAAATGGTTTTACATTTGAACATTTGTTTTTACATTACCCCTTGGTGTTATGTATTGCACATTTTGTCTTTTAATTCAGAACAAAACAGTTAAGAACCAAAAAGAATATATGTTTGTTCATTTAATTTGATGTTTGTTTATATAGGTATTTTCTAAAATAAATCTGGTATTATTTAATGTTTATATGCAGCCCGCTGTTGACTGGTACAAGATAAGTCTACCCATATACCACCAAATCAAAGTGCCTCTCAATTAATTTTTGATTTCAATTAATTTTACATGGTAAACCGCATGTTGAAGCACGACCACTGTTCATGATGTTTACTTTTTCTGGATGGTATTGTATCATTGCACAAATACAGTGGGGCAAAAAAGTATTAAGTCAGCCACCAATGGTGCAAATTCTCCCACTTAAAAAGATGAGAGAGGCCTGTCATTTTCATCATAGGTACACTTCAATGAGAGACAGATGCGAAAAAAAAATCAAGAAAATCACATTTACTGATATTAAAGAATTTACAAATTTATTTCCAAATTATGGTGGAAAATAAGTATTTGGTCAAGAACAAAAGTTCATCTCAATAGTTTGTCATGCAGTATATCCTTTGCTGGCAATGACAGAGGTCAAACGCTCTCTGTAAGTCTTCACAAGGTTTTCACACACTATTGCTGGTATTTTGGCCCATTCCTCCATGCAGATCTCCTCTAGAGCAGTGATGTTTTGGGGCTGTCGGTGGGCAACTCGGATTTTCAACTCCCTCCAAAGATTTTCCATCATGTTGAGATCTGGAGACTGGCTAGGCCACTTCAGGACCTTGAAATGCTTCTTACAAAGCCACTCCTTCGTTGCCCAGGCAGTGTGTTTGGGATCATTGTCATGCTGAAAGACCCAGCCACGATTCATCTTTTGTGGCCTTGCTGATGGAAGGACATTTTCACTCAAAATCTCACCATACATGGTTCCATTCATTCTTTCCTTTACACGGATCAGTCGTCCTGCTCTCTTTGCAGAAAAACAGCCCCAAAGCATGATATTTCCACCGCCATGCTTCACAGTAGGTATGGTGTTATTTGGATGCAACCCAGCATTCTTTCTCCTCCAAACACAAGAAGGGTTTTTACCAAAAGTTCTATTTTGGTTTCATGTGACCATAGGACACTCTCCCAATCCTCTTCTGGATCATCCACATGCTCTCTAGCAAACTTCAGACTAGCCTGAACATGTACTGGCTTAAGCAGGGGGACACGTCTGCCACTGCAGGATTGGAGTCCCTGGCAGTTCAGTGTGTTGATGGCAGCCTTTGTTACTTTGGTCCCAGCTCTTTGCAGGTCATTCACGAGGTCCCCCAGTGTGGTTCCGGCCTTTTTGCTCACCGTTCTTGTGGTCATTTTGAATCCACAGGGTGAGCCCCATATCGAGGGAGATTATCAGTGGTCTTGTATGTCTTCCATTTTGTAATAATTGCTCCAACAGTTGATTTCTTCACACCACGCTGCTTACCTATTGCAGATTCAGCCTTTCCAGCCTGGTGCAGGTCTACAGTTTTGTCTCTAGTGTCCTTTGACAGCTCTTTGGTCTTGGCCATAGTGGAGTTTTGAGTGTGACTGAGGCTGTGGACAGCTGTCTTCTATTCTGATAACCAGTCCAAACAGGTGCCATTTATACAGGTAACGTATGGAAGACTAAGGGGCCTCTTACAAAAGAAGTTACAGGTCGGTTAGAGCCAGAATTCTTGGTTGTCTGTAGGTCTGTCTGTTGATTTTTTCTGGATCTTTTTTTTGCATTCTGTCTCTCATAGTTGAAGTCTACCTGTGATAAAGTGTACCTGTCGTCTTTGGAACCGAACATTCCTGGGTCGATTCCTGGCTTTTCTTAGTGTGTTGAAGTGTTGTTGAGCAAGACACTGAATCCCTACTTGCCCCCTGGCACGGGTTAAGGTATGGGTTAATTGCAGAGAATGAAATTCCCCTCAGGGATTAATATAGGATAAATTATTATACATTTAATATATATTATATGTCATATTTGATAATATACCCGACCAATATTTGGATTATTGAAGTTTAAAGAAAATGATGGAGTTATTTTATAATGATCTCGAATTGATAGATTGTCTATAATAATTACTATGAGAGAGTGAGAGGGTGAGTGAGTGAGATCCCTGGATCTTCTGTTGGTCCAGTGTTTTCTCTGGATTTGTGGAGAGCCTCCCACTGCAGTAGGTATTGACATGTTGTTTCTTGCCCTGGCTCAGTGGGCAGCAGGTCGTGGATACTGGACGAGTGGAACCTCCCACACACTACATATTTATAAGACCACAAATCACCAAGGCCACAGGAATGTGTTCTCTTTCCTTTTCACTGCCAAATCTCCTGCCGCAGTGTCCACAAAACCGCTTAACAGCTTCGCAATTCTAATTGCTCTACATCCTCCTGTCTGTCTCCCTCTCCTTTTTTCCTTCATCTGTCTTATTTTTCTCCCTTCAGATATTTTTTAATACTCGCCCTGTCTTGTTCCCACTATGGCTTTTATTCCTCTATCCCTCCTCCCCATCAGTTCTCTCCGATCAAATGAGTCACAGGTCTCTTGGTTGACAGGCTCACAGGTGTGCATGTGCATGTGAGATCTATACAAGCGCTTTTCGAGCCACATGTGCAGTGTGTGATGCTTGTAATGAAAAAAATAAGAATCAAAAAGGTCACATTTTATATTAATCATTTGTTCGGCCCGCTCATTGACACTTCTGCCGCTCTTCTCCAAAAAGCTCTGCATGATTCATTTGTCGTCGACAGAAATAAATTTGAAATATTGCTTTGTGACTCTGTCACTTAGTTCCAGGGGTTGTCAGGGACAATTGAACCCAAGGAACAATTAGAATGATAATGTAATAATTGACGTTTTATGTTATCCAGTTGAATAAGGCAAGTTTGGGAAAATTTAGAAATTTCTAGACATGTTAACAAACCAAATGCTCAAACACAAACACTACTTCCTGTACATGTCCTGCTGCAGGAAATGCGGTTTTGCAGTCAAGCAACGACAACTAATGAGGATAATCCTGGTATTTCTGTATCAGCCGTTAAGTTAAAACTTCGTTTGCAGGTTAAAACCAGCGAATTGCTTCCTCTCTCTGTGGCAAAGCAAGAACGGCGGGAAATGAGGTGTCAACAATGTGATGGCGAGTACAATTGAACACCGCAGATCTCCAGTGAGGACAGGGTGTCTCTCAGGCATATTTAGAAATATGTGGGTGACATATTGACTCCAGCTGCTTATTAGACCAAATTATTAATTCGGCGTCAACATGTGTACTGGTGCATGTCAACAGGGAAGTGTGTGGGAGGAGCACGCTGACTTTCAGCCCCGCTTTTGTCAGCTAGCAATTATCACTTGAGAGAGGATCTGGTTTGTCTGATGCCAGACAGGTGACCTGTCTCGAGGTAGCGGGCTCTGCGGTCACCTAAAGAGGCTGCTAGTGCATCACTGTGGTTAGCTGAAGTGAGCCCTGGCATGTTGGTGCTTGTCCTTCAATCCACAAATCGATATTTCCCCTCTTAGACCGTTGCTTTGTCCTTGGTCTTGTTCAAGCTGGTTTCTTGTTCTGTGTGGTTTCCAGGGCTTCATGCTAGAGATTTAGAGTAGCAGGTTGTCTTGTTGTGCCTCTACCTTTCCTTGCCCCTCGGCTCAGCTGAGCATGGACCAGACTTGACGAATAGACATAGATACCAATTTTGGTTAGTAGTAGGCCAGTAAATAATGAGCACATGGAGACAATGAACATTAAGATGAACTCAAATTAATGGAAAAATGCATATGATTCAGTTTTACCGTGTGCTCTCGGGTTTATTGCAGCGTCGCATGCAGAAGAAAGAAGGACCTTTTATTGTCATATCAAGTTATACATACAGTACAATATCAGTGAAATCAGCTGCGAAAAACCATGAGCAGAAGTCAGCTACTGAACAGTGCCAACGGAGCAGTAAAGGGTTCAGCGTTTTGCTGAACAACACCACAGGCTAGGAGGAATGCTGTTTGGTTTCGAGGACGACCATCCCAATCTCTTGAGCCAGGCTAGTCCTAATAGAGCTATCACACTGTACGGTGGCCTGACATGACAACAAAAGGCATGTCATATAAAGCAAACTATAAATCTCACCTGTTGGACTGTTTTAGAAAAAGGTAAGTCAGAGGAAAATTTCATTCAGGGGGTGTAGGCACTAGATTTCTGTCCTGTATTTTGGCATTTTGCACTTAAGACCATTGATTAGCACTTCCACATGAGCACAAATAAATTGGTGGCCAAATACAGCATAAGCATTCATCTGGGATGTGATTCCAAACAAAGCACAACATGTGTTAAACTATTTTGTTTCCAGTTCTGTCTTCAAAATGTGGATCTATTCTTTGAACACAACACTAAACGTTAATCATTTATTGATTATTTTCTCATTCCCGGTGTAGTGTGGCTGTCACTCGTTCCAAAGACATGCCTTCCTTCGGGCCTCCTATCCCGGAGGGTGTGACCTTCCCTAAGTCCTCTGTGTTCCGGGACTTCTTACTCGCCAAGGTGATCAATGCTGAGAACGCTGCCCACAAATCTCACAAGTTCCGCGCCATGGCCACCCGGACGCGCCAGGAGTACCTACGTGACCTGGCTGAGCGGCACACCACCAGCACACCCATCGACCCATCAGGGAAGTTCCCTTTCATCTCGCTAGCCCACAAAAAAAAAGAGAAGAGCCGGCCTTATGGAGGAGCAGAGCTGCGCAGCCTGGGGGCAGTTACCTGGCCGGTCCATGTCGAGGATCACGGGGCAGGAGGGGAAATAGAGGCCCTCCTGTCCATTTCCAATGATTTCCTCATACTGCTGGACCAGGAGGCAAAGGCAGTGGTGTTCAACTGTGCCACAAAAGATGTGATCGGCTGGTCGCTGAGCAGCCCCGCGTCTTTACGGATATTCTATGAGAGAGGAGAGAGTGTGTCTCTGAGGAGCATCAGTAATAACACAGAGGACTTCAAAGATGTTGTCAAACGTCTAGAGGTGAGAGGACCACTCACACTTTGACTCCATTCATGTAACATTGGCTTTTATTGTGTGGAATAGAATAGATAATGCCTTCAATGGCTCCACCATGGGAAAATTTTCAAGTGTATGATAGTCACTTAGCAGGTGTTTATATAAGCAGTTACTGATGGCTATCCTACCAATTACATGCCAGGTTTCCAGAGCCAGAAAGATGAAAAAATTTTGAGCAAATGTGTCAGTTGTTGGCATAGAGTATACAGAAACAAAATCAATGACGGGAAATGCTGTACCGAGTTTGATTGGCCTCTTTTGATATTTGCTGTTTAGTCAGCTGACGGTCTGCCAGAATGCCAACATTTCTGTGTCTGCTTGCCGAACCTACTGCCTTATGACTGGCCTCGGTTTATTCAGAGAGCTTCAAAAACACCTGGACAACATCCCCATAATGGCTCATACACCTACACATGCTGTGATGTGGTGGTAGCTCTTCCTCAGCTGTTGCCATGGAAACTGGTTTGAAAAAAAAAGGCGTTTTCTTATGTAATCATCAGTGCCTTTCCCCTAGCGCCTCCCTTCCTTCGAACTGTCTTGCATGTGTGTGTGTGTGTGTGTGTGTGTGTGTGTGTGTGTGTGTGTGTGTGAGAGAGAGAGAGAGAGGTGGACAAAAGATGTTTTTTATGTAACAGGATATCACTATGTGTGATTTGCACACATGCAGGAAAGCACATACATGTGAACATACAATTGTTGGGTTACTAATCTGAAGGAAATAACTTTCATGTTTGCATATGCGGTTAATCTTCAATCATTTGTACGGCACCGTTGCCAAAGAGGATGTAGCCTCAGGCCGCCTCCCCCTTTATATAGTTCTTGATCTGTCTCGCTTGCTTCTCTCTCTTTTATTGGGTTTCAGATTCCTCGTCCTGATTATATTCACTTAGATTTTATATATATGCGTACTTATATGTGTATATATATGCTCTGATCCTACCAGTTGGTCAAATTGATATACATTTTCACATGTAATTTTTGAACTCTAAACCAGATAAAAAAAATAATTTGTTGGATTCAATTCATAATTTGCTACAAATCAAAGAAAGTGAGGTCATATCACAGAAACTCTTCGATACGGGACAAGTATTCAGAAACTCTGCCCGAGGTTAGAATTATGGGAAATATGACAAGAAGCAGAACAGCCTCTTCATTTCGCTTTCATTTTTCTGCTCTCCTTGTTCACATTCTGATATCAGGGCAACATTGCCTGTCAAACGCCCACATGGTTTGCTCACATTATCAACCTTGGCTTTTTAAGCTTATCTTAATTAATCTGTATTTCAATCAACCCATGATTCCCCATGTCTCTTAAAAAGAAAAAGTCTTACTTTCTCTCACACTGAGATTACAGAAGGCCAGTGGTTTTACAGCTTTAGTAAAATAATCCCCACAGACCCACTTTGAAAAAGAGTTTTCAAAAAATAGCACCAGTACAGCAACAAATAGCAACAATAGACAGCGCAGAATCAATATATACTGTAGTCCAGCCATCATCGTTTAAAAGTTTGTGCTTGCTCGTGGGTAGGTGTGATCTGTGTGAACCATAAACTACTTCATGTTCTCATTTTTTGCAGATATTTCTTTTTCGTACAGTTTTACCGCTCTCTGTATTTGTATTTTGAAGTATACAAAAAAATCAGGAAACTGCACACATTTACTCAGCAAAATGTTCTGAATGCTTTTGAACGTAAACACACTTGGGGGCATGTGTGCATTAGTTTATTGAAGTGTTTTTTTTTTTTTTCCTATTTGTTTACTCGCACTTCTTTGTTGCTCCTCGACTATCAGGCGGGATATCAACACTGTTATGAGCTAATGCCTAAAATAGGCTGCGAAACAAATTCCATTAAATTACATACTCTCGGGTGAAGGAGCAATGATATGAACTTTTTTTTTATCCTTGAAGATAAATCCTCTGTCGTGCAACCCATGTCCACCTTCCTCTGAGGCTGTCAGACGGAGCAGCGAAACCAGTGACATCACCGTTCACCATTGTTAGTTTGATACATGGAAAGTATGAGTGCTGACTCCCCTGCAGTCAGTGGACAGGAAACATATGTCAAGCAAACGGACAAATGTTGTCAATCACAGAATTTGTCAAAATAGTTCGGTATCAATAACAGGGCCTATTAACATCCTGTTTAATTTTTCTCCTTTTTCTTACCGCAAGAATGGCAGGCGCGCTTTCATGCATATCCTACAGATTTTTTTTTACTGTTTTAGTCTAGTGCTGTTATCTTAAAATTAATGTGTAATTGTTATACTTTTTATGATATTTTTCCCTTTCTTTTTTTTCCCACCAGCCTTCCCTTTTTTGCGGCTGCCTTTTTTCAGCTCTTCACAATTTAATCTGTCATCTATTCTCCCTGTCATTTCCTTACCCTGCATCCAGTCTCTGACGAAGGGCTGTGAGACATCAGAGATGACGCTTCGTCGAAATGGCCTGGGACAGCTCGGCTTCCACGTGAACTATGAAGGCATTGTGGCAGAGGTACAGTAGCTGTCTCTATACACATCTGAAGATATTATCCAAAACAAGACACTGTGTGTGGGTTTATTAGCCTCACTTGATGTAAATATGATGACACCCTTTGTCCTTGCTATTTTAGTGTATTGGTCAATTGTGTTTTGCATCTTAGTTTAACCGGTTTTACTTACTTTGCTAAAGTGCTTTTCACAACAAGAATTAAGCTATTTACATGCAAAACATAAAATTAGAAGGTAATGAATTACAATAGCATGGCAAACGTGTGTCTGAGCTAATAACAGGGTTTTTACACTTGGTCACTCAGTTATTATCTTCCCCCTGGTTAGGCGATGTTTTAATAAGTATACAAATACATCTGTCAGGTTCACTTATTTTCTAAGTCCCAGATAAAACTTTTTGTCTGGGAATGTTTCAAAGATTTTGTGAAATTTCTAAAAGTGGAATATTAGTATTATAATTAAAAAAATGCATCCTATGTTTCTAAAAGGTCAATGTTTTGTTTTATTCAGGTGGAGCCATATGGCTACGCGTGGCAGGCAGGACTTCGACAGGGAAGCAGATTGGTCGAAATCTGCAAAGTCGCCGTAGCAACACTGACTCATGAGCAGATGATTGACCTCCTGCGGACCTCCGTGACTGTGCGCGTCGTTATCATCCCACCCCACGATGATGCCACCCCACGCAGGTAGGCATGGAGGGAGACTTTCAACCCATTGTCAGGGTTGGATCATTTACTGTTACCTAGGTGATATACTAAAATGCTGCAAATTCTAATATCTTATGTGAAGCCTTTTTGAAATCCCTGCCTAGAAGAGAGGAAACAAAGCCTCGCTGATACAGTGAACAATTGTGGGCCTGGAATCAAACTCCTGTCCTCCACAGGGGCTGCTCAGAGCTCTACCGCATGCCTGTGTCAGAGTACAAGAGCAGCAGCAGCGACAGCGGCTCGTTCGAATACAAGTTCCCCTTCCGCAGCAACAACAACAAGTGGCAGAGAACGTCCAGCAGCCCCCAGCAGTCACTGACGGCTTCACCCCAGCCCCACACACCCAACCGTGCCATCAGCCTTGGGAGCTCAGTGGGGAAGACTCTCTCAGCTGAGAGGCTAGAGAGGGGTGCCGTCATCCCGCGCAGTGTCAGCAGTGATGGACGGCCCCTGGACACCAAGAGGTGAGATCCCTTCTATACAACGGGACGTTTATCATGTGTGAATCCCAACCAGCTGGTTGAGGCAAGTTGAGATGATTTACAACATTTTTTTCATGAAAAAAGACACCCTTGAGATTAAAAATCCCAGAATGTTGGGGTTTCATGGGAATTATGAGCATACAAAAGCCATTACATTATAAACAGACATGGCTTCCTTTTAAAGTCTTCCCTTGGATAATGTCATATGTTTAAAGGTTTTATTTCTCAACCTCAATGGTGCTCTGTTTGCGCCTTTGCTCTGTTTTAATATAATTTTCCACCCATCGCCAAAGACCTCACCGGGTTTTTTGGCTCCAAACACTGTGCTCCTTTTGTCCTCTATTCTAAATTGTTTTTTATTGTGTCATTACACTTTTGCAAGTTGCACTTGTATTCACATTTATACAAAAGTGTACGCCAGCCGCTGAAGATCAGTTCCTTGTGGATTTCTAATAAGGAACTCTAAAGAGTATTAGTGACATCGTAGGTCTAGAATGTGTTTGAAGTACAAAGGAACAATCGGTGGAATTTCCTCTCCAGGAATGTTTGGATGGTGCTTTACTTTCTGTATTTCACATCCCGCTAGTTCCCCCATTTCCGTTTGCTCAGAACATAACTCACCGTGTGTGCGTGTGTGTGTGTGTGCGCGCGCCTGTTTGTACGTATAGCAGGATGTCCCCAGGCACTGAGAGCTACAGCCTGGCCTCCTCCTTGGCGCTGGGTCGTTCTCCCCACAATCGCAGTTCTCCCAGTAACCTGTC
Organism: Fistularia commersonii; assembly: GCF_037954325.1. Lineage (NCBI taxonomy): Eukaryota > Metazoa > Chordata > Actinopteri > Syngnathiformes > Fistulariidae > Fistularia > Fistularia commersonii. Next base: position 12,519,695 of record NC_141303.1, on the reverse strand, counting down.
TTGTTCCAGTGATGCTTCCGGGAGCTCTGCTCACTGGAGGCAGAAGTCCATGCCTGAGCAGTAAGGAGCACTGTTGGTGCACACCGAATCTGAAAAAAAAAAAAAAAAATTCTCAGTCATCTTCCAATGACACACTAAAAAAAGATTTATTTCTCTGTGAAGTCCCCCCCCTCCAAACTGTTCTGTAACATACAATGAATGTCTCAATATAAAGTTAATTTTACCATTTTCAACCCTTTATCCAAACTGGCAAGTGTCTTTTATAGTAATGGTACAAGCAAAATTTGAAATATTGGAAAAAAATTTGTTTTGCTCACAGGTTCGCAGGCAATCGCCATTCTCCCATGTCTTCAGAGAGACAGGTAGTCGGAGAGGGTGGATCAGGCGGGAAGTCCAGTGCCAATTGGTCAAGAATGGAGGAAGGAGTTGAAAGAGGGTCAGGTGAATATCATTTTTGGGGTTCGACATTGTTTCCGATGCTGTAACACTCTTAACACTGTAATTTTTGTCATTTTGAACCTGTTTTTTTTTTTTTTTTTTAAGCTTGTGGATAAATGTGTGTTATACGTGCCTGTGTGCATGTGGGTGCACCATATTTCCAGATTTTCTGCAGCTCACAGGCTGAGCAGCTCCTGGCCCTCTCCTCTTTCTCTCTTGAATTGTACTAGCTCAGCTACAGCAGCTTATCCTCTCCATGAATCTCAAACGTGTCTGCAAGTGGACGTGAGAATGATGAGGGGAACAGACAAAGAAGAGAGTTATTGAATGAGGGCAAAGGGAAGCGGTCAAACGGTGATTCATTAACATGGACGGTTGTTTTTTCTCTCTAAGGTTTCAGTCATGAAGAAAAAGAGGGAGAAATTCCTTTCCTTCCTGTCTACGCAGTTGGCTTACCTCCTCCTAGTGTGCCTTTTCTTCCATCCCTCCCTCCCTTCTTTCGCCCAGTTCCATTCCTCATGCCTGTGTTTACCTCCCATTCAGTTTTTTTAATCTCTTTTTACTTTGGCTCTCGTCTAATTGAGAGTACTCTCATGCACCGCCCTGTGAGTTTTCTTTATTTTTGTCCGGCCTGGTTAAATAAAAACCACATAAACTGTTATCCTTCACTGCTCCTCCGATTCCCAGCTGGATGTTCCCTCGGACAATTGTCGACCAAGTGACTTCCAACCATGTCCCCAACCTGATTCTGACCTCCGCAATCACTAAGAAAAGCCTCTCATTTTGTGGCTGTTTATATTACTTCTTTCTTAACTGGTAAGAGAGGAACAATTCAAGTCAGGCCAGCTCACCGGAGGCAGCCAAGTGTCCAGCTCCTCACAGTTGCCTTTACAGTCTGTGGTTTAGCTCTCTGGTCTTCCCTCCTCCCGTTTTTCTTCTTGACCTGTAGACTAAAGCGACGATGATGATAATGTAGCCCTGCCTCATCCAGGAATAACCCGTGTCATGAAGAGGGCAGTCCACTCAAGTCCCTGTCAGTCAGTGGAATGATGGAGGATTTTCTAGCACTCCTTTTCCATAATGAAAATGTGGGGGCTTAGCATAAAAGTGTCTGACTTGATCCTCATGCAGAAACTGCAATCTTGGAGTAGTTTGCAACGTTCCAACTTGCTTGCTTAATAGTTAAATGGAATGAGTTCTAAGTCCCATGGCTGTGTGTTTGGGTTGCTATGCTGTAACTACTTACGGTTTGTCATGATTCCTCATGGCATTTCATCACCTTATTTTCGCAGTGTGTTGCAATATTTTGACCTTTGTGTCGTAAAAGCATGCAGCATGAAGTTTGGTTTCATATTCATGGATGAAAATTTTATTTTTGATATACAGACCATCAGGATGGTGCAGCGACCTAACTTTTTCTTTACTTTGTTAGCATCAGCATGAAATGTGTTACTCTAACAGGAAGCTTTGCCAGCATTATCAATTAGTGCAGCAAGCCTTGCGGGCTGTTGTGCGAGAAAACTATGCAAAATAATGAATATTCGGAGAGAGAGCGGGGTGCCCCACAATTACCACATTCATTCCAGCAGATGTTATGGCACCTCCCTGAGCTATTTCTCTCTTGTCGCTGAGATCATTATTTGCATTTTACGTTTTATTACATAACATCTAGAGCATTATACAACAGCTCCATTTATGCCGCTTCACTTCGGGACACACACACATTCACTCACATGGCGCAGCTTGCTGAGAACAAACACGGCCAGCAGGCATTGTCTGGGGCAAAATTTCCATTTAATATTGCTTTAGCTGACATGTGATCTCTGCGTATGTCAATATACACCACAGAGGTAGAATTAAAAATCCTGTCACTTGGCGCAAGGCGCAAATACAACTAGAAACAAGCTTTAAAAATATGAATCGGTCAGGTGCGCAAAATGCTACAGGGAGAAACCTAGGATTAAATGTGCTTGACACCAAACCCAGCTGTTTGCTTGTTTGTTTACGTCAGAGGCCCCAGTCTCTAAATCCGGCCCCGGCTATTCTGGAGGGCCCCGCATCCAGAGGCAGGAGCAGGTCATCCATCTGTCTCCTAAGAAGGGCAGCCAGGTGAGCCATAAAGTTTTTATCTAAATGATTCACAACTGAAAGCGTATTTAAAAAAGAACTGAACTGTAATCTTTTAATTTCAAATAAATGTGTTTGAAATTCTGTGACAAGATAAAACAAATTCATTGAAGAGAGTAATGTTTTTACCAACATGAAAACGTTTTCCCCACTGACACCCACCTGTCTTCCTCTCCCTGTCACTGGTTGTTCTGTTAGTCGGATGGACCTTATTCCGGCCACTCCAGCAGTAACACTCTGTCCAGCACAGCTTCAAGTGGGGGCCATAGCGACAGTGACAAATGGTACGAGCTGGGAGCGGGCGGAGGCTCCAGTGGAGACCAAGGTGACACAGAGCCAAATGGCCTGGGAGGAGGAGGCTACCTCCAGGGTGCCTCGGCAGACAGCGGCATCGACACCAGCTCCTATGGGCCCTCGCACCACTCTCACCCCCATTCTCATCACGGCAGCACTACTTCCCTCCTGGCTCCCAGCGCGGGCAGAGAGAGCAGGGAGCGTTCGGCATCTCCGTGGCATAGCCCAACAGAGGGCAGTCGCAGGATGCTTGAGAGGTCACCCGCCGCCGCCGAGTCTCCAGGGCCTCCTGGCGAAAGGAGTCTGGATGGGACGGGCCGAAGCCCACCCACTCACCTCCTTATCCGGGACAGCAGCACCTTCAGTATGAGCGATGCCGGTTCGCACTCACGGTCAGTTTATGTGTCGCATTTTATGCTTAATCAAAAGTATTAAAATATGCTTCCAGGTAGCAACACTAAAATGGCATATTTTAAACATCCTATCATTCATTGCACTCCATTAGGAAATATTGTTTCTTGTAGAGCGCTCAGAGCTGATGATGATGATTGCGGTTAAATGGATTGTAGGTGGAATGTGAGATTGCAGGTAAGAACTCTCATCAGCTGTAGCTAATAATCAAATGGTAGCGGGAGTGGGGATGGTTGCCGTTGCTGCAATAATCTAGTTTTGAGGAGCCCATAAAATAGCCTTCACAGGGTAAGGGGTTTCATTTTTCCTCACTGCAATGACATATCACAGCAGAGGGATACGTCAATCCATGGTTTACCAATTATTATGAGGCAGAAAAGACAACTAAATGAACCGCTAAGCTAAATTAGGTTGGATAAGTGCAAATTTTGTCTGTTCCTGACTCCGATGATCAGAAATGCCTCTCTATGCAATCGCTTTTCTGGCTGAAAATATAGTAACATTTTCATGTCCTCAAAGGTAAGAATGCATGTGTTTGATCTCCTCCTTCCTTATAGCATAAAATGTTGTCAGATCCAGTAGTTTTAAGAGCTCATGACACCCAAGGTCAGTAAGCTACATTACTTTGACTTTTAAGTTCAACAGCAACAAAGCCAAATATAGCACTGTGCCGCCGCCCCCTGCAGGAAAACAGTGACTCAGCTGCACTGGGTAGCTTTATTGCTGATTGTGTGGGCACTTTAGCAATCGCTGCAGACGGCCGAAACATTTTCCTGTTTAGACTTAGAATTGATGAACCTGATAGATAAGGCTAGACAGGAATCTCCATGGAACATGATGTTTGCAGATGACATTGTGATTTGCAATGAAAGCAGGGAATCTCATACCGGATTGGTCATGGCCCGAGTTAACAACAATCGCCATCGGTGCCCACATCCTAGAGGGTACCAGTGGAAATTGGGCTACTGTGGGTCGAAGAAGGACAGGAGAAAGGTTTGTTTGGAAGCAGAGAGAAGAGGAACTGACAGTAGGGACTTTGTGATGATGATAGAAAAAGGTAGAGAGTTGGTTGACACGATGCAAAGAAGGAAGGTGGATGTACTGTGTGTTCAGGAGACCAAGAGGAAAGGTAATAAGGCTGGAAACTTAGGAGCATTGTACTATCATAGTACTGACAGGAAGAGAAATTGATTTGGAGTTATCTTGAAGAGGGAGTTTATGAAGAATGCTCTGGAGGTGAAAAGAATGTCAGATAGACTAATGAGTCTGACACTGGAAATTGAAGATGTGATGCTGAATGTTGTTAGTGGCTATGCCCCACAGGTGGGATCTGAGTTAGAGGAGAAGGAGAAGTTCTAGAATGAATTGATACAGCATAAGGTAAAGATAGAAGTAGCAAAGGCAAAGTAAAGGGCATACGATGACTTGTATGATCGGTTGGACAATAAGGAGGGAGAGAATGATCTATACAGGTTGGCATTTACGAGGATGAAGAGTGGAACGGCAGTTGGTTCTGATGATATACCTCTGGAGGCGTGGAAGTGTAGTTTCTGACTAGATTATTCAACAGGATCTTAGAGAGTGAAAAGATGCCTTTGGAGTGAAGATGAAGTGTGATGGGGCCCATTTTTAAGAACAAGGGGAATATGCAGAATTGCGGCCACTATAGAGGGATAAAGTTGAAGAGCCATACAATGAAGTTATGGGAAAGAGTAGTGGAAACTAGACTGAGAGCAGAAGTCAGCAATTGTGAGCAGCAGCAGGGCTTCATGCCTGGAAATAGTACTGCAGATGCAGTATTTGCATTGAGAATGTTAATAGAGAAGTACAAAGAGGGCAAAAGGGAACTGCAATGTGTTTTTTGTAAACCAAGAAAAAACAAGTGACAGGGTGCCAAGAGAGGAACTCTGGTATTGTATGAGGAAGTCTGGAGTGGCAGAGAAGTATTTTAGACTGGTTCAGGACATGTATGTTTGCTGTGAGACAGAGGTGAGGTGTGCTGTAGGTGTCACAGAGAAGTTAAAGGGGGAGGTGGGACTCCCATTGGTGATCGGCTCTGAGCCCCTTCTTGTTTGCAGTGGTGACGGACAGAATGACAGATGAGATTAAACAGGAATCTCCATGGACCATAATGTTTGCAGATGATGTAATCTGTAATGAGAACAGGGAACGGGTTAAGGAAAATCTAGAGAGGTGGAGGTATGCTCTGGAAAAGAGAGGATTGACGGTTAGTCAAAGAAAGACAGAATATATGTGTGTGAACAAGAGAAACCCGGGTGTAATGGTAAGGCTACAGGGAGTGGAGATCAAGATGTCGGAGGATTTCAAGCACTTAGGGTCAACAGTCCAGAGCAATGGAGAGTGTGGAAAAGAGGTATAGAATGGGGTTCAAGCTGGTTGGAATGGTGGAGAAAAGTGTCAGTGGTTACTATGCAATAGAAGACTATCAGCCAGAATGCCACAAGACAGTGGTGAGATATGCGATGCTGTATGGTCTAGAAACAGTGACATTGATGAAAAGTCAGGAGGCAGAGCGCTGGATATGTAGATTTAGGCAGTCGGTCAAAGGTAAAGCAGATGATACTAGGGCTGTTGAAGCTACCCCTTTCTGATTCACATTTTCTCATTTAATTATTTATTTTTCAGTTTTTTTTTTGTTTTTTTTTACATTATTCATGAAGGAACCGGAACAGTGGTTTTTTTTAAAGCTTTGTAAGGGTTTTTGCACGAGTACAAGGAAAATACTGCATTGTATTGCTCTTTGTCATATTAGAGACCTAACTAATGTCTTGTTAAAGGCATTTAATAACTTATGCTACTTATACTTGACAACAAAACTCATCATAATAACATGCTGTGTGATTTAATGTCACCTGCCAGTCTACCATGCCGAGCAGATCATTGTTCTTTTTCTGTTTTCTGTCTAAATGCTCATGAATGCAGCCTTGTTATCCTATTTACACCTTCAGCTACAACTTCTGATTTAGGTTCACTCACTCCTAAATGGTACAGCTGTTTCCCCAGAAACCCAGTGCCTAGGTGAGACAGAAATTAAACTTTAACTTAGGTACATTTTGAAACAGTTGACTACATCTATCAACTTTGTCAGGTTTGATTTCAAAACTAAAAAAAAAAAAGGTCTGGCTCACCAACTTCAGTGACACAGGGCTCAGTCTCACTATCCACAAAGCACACGCTCGTCCAATTGCCACAGCTTTCCAGGAAGCCAAGGACAAATGCAACATCGCCAGCCCCTAATCTTTTTACATTAGGCTTCCGTAAATGGAGGACATATGTCAGTCTCTTCATCGAGACACTTAACCAGCGTCTGCAGTTGAGAGACATAAAGTGTCAATCTTCCTGTGTGAGCGCAGCGATATTCATCTGCTTGGATGTACTGTTTTTTGGGGAGTTTTCTCCATGGAAACTCCCCTTTATTCACTGCTCTCTTCTCCCTTGTCCCTCAACACCAGGCACTCGGGCCACAACTCCCCCAGAGACGAGTCCTCAACCACCTCCCCTTCCTCTCAGTCGTCGGTGTCTCCCGGGCCGAAGAGCTTCTACCCCCGCCAGGGAGCCCAGTCCAAGTACCTGATTGGCTGGAGGAAGCCAGGCTCCACCATCAATTCTGTGGACTTTGGAGATACTCGCAAGTGAGTGTGGAAGAGCAACAACACAGGCCTTGAATTGCATTCATTTTATAATGACATTCAATTACTAACATCAGCAGGGGTCTTGTATTCCCCACCAGACAAATATAATGTAACACCTGTATATAGTTAAACACATGGGTTTGTCAGGGAGGAAACTCAGAACGATTTTTTTTTTTTGCAATGTTTGACATCCAATATTTTGGGATCTTGATTAAGGAGTGCAAGTAGACATATCAGTGCCAGTGCCGGATTGATGTGGACCGCCCTTTTTAAAATCTGCCTCTTATGTCCCCCGCAAGCTTTATTGATATATCATTGTTAAGTCACTGAAGGAGCTCCAGTTATAGTGTGCAACAGCTGTTGACTTTTGAGTTTTTTTTTAAATGCCTTTCTCCACTTCAAAAAGGCTGGTACTTGACTTGTGTATCTTGTGTATACATATTTTTTTTTCAATTATTTTAGGGCACCAGTCTGTGTCATTATTCTGTCCCTATTATTCTACAGTGTCTGTAATGCAGAAGTTGTATCACTTCTGCAGAGGAACACTGCGGGAGCGACTGATCCAGAGAAATCTTGTGCGCTAAAATAATAAATCTAGTAGCATGTTTCTGCTCAACTGTATTTTCATTTGTGATGCAATGCTTATGTTGCTAGTAATGACTTGAATTGTCTTTTTCCCACCCCGTCTTCCTACTGCTGTTGTTTTTGCTGCGCTATGTGTATAACTTGATTACCCCCTTGTGGCTGAAGAGAATATTGCTCAAGGCTCACTAATGAAACACTTCCCACTCTTTAGATGGTGCCACGGGATCTTTTAATTTATTTATTTATTCATTTTTCTATTTAGGAAGTCTCCTGGAGAGAGCGCTGTGGAGGTTGTCCCGACGCCAGCAGCCAGACCCTCTCTCAGAGACATGCACTCTCCCCAGCCCCACGCCAAGTCTACTATGGAAGATGATGTGAAGAGGCACGGCGTCCCAGACAGCCCCCCACCACCGCGCAGGCACAAAGACAAGGTACGGATCAGATGAGAGTCACTCAAAAGATTTAAAACTAACTGTGTTACCCTAGAAGCAATTAAATGTAAATCCGATAAGTTTTGGATGCGGTAGTTTGCCTTTGTTTATAGTACCACAGCCAGCGTCCACTGAGTTTTGTTCTCCATGTGGCATCCTGGCACAGCACCCCCAGAAACCACCCCCCGGCCAGCCCCCTAGCCAGCGCCGCTCGCTCCACCGCACCCTGTCAGATGAGAGCATCTACCGGGGCCAGCGGCTGCCCCCCCTCAGCGACACGGTGGCAGAACCTGCACTGGGCTCCGACGTTCTCTTCAGTTGCTCCACCCTCCCACGCTCACCCACCACCCGCGGCGTGCCCCTTCGACGGCCCTCCTATAAGCTGGGAGTTAAACTCCATGGTAAACAAAAAAACGCAAAAAAATGAGGTGTGCAGAAGGCTTTTGTTGTCAAAGAGCATCTATGTATGGAACATGTATACCTTTGAGTTTCTTTAAATAAGGCCACAAAATGCTTTCAGAATAGTTCTGTGACTTGAAATAAAGGTAGAAAACAGCAAAGTTTGTTTAGCATTTGTACTTTTCATGCGCTCAGGAGAAACCATCACAAGGAGGGCTACTATACAGCACTAGTATTCATCCTGGTGTGGGTACATAACTGTCAAAAGGGGTCAAATGAGCAATGGATCTTCAGCCTCTCTCTCTCTCTCTCTGATTGCAGGTGACCTCTCCGCTTCTGACACATCATTGGTGGACTTGGTGGAGCGTCACCGTGGGCCCCTTCCGCAGGAACTGATGCCCCTCCCATCCTCCGGCAGGGACAGCCCCCTAGAGTGGACCCACCTGGTGGATGTGGCCAGCACCTTTGAAAGCGAGAGAAGCACACATTACGGTATAATCAATCAGTCTGTTCTTTCTGTGATCTTCTCAGTGGATAATTCTAGTATTATTATCCTTTATGTTTTGCTAAAAAATGACTGGTGAAGACAAACATTGCCTTGACTAATTACGATCCACAAACACTCAGGCTTTCCTATCTGTGTGAACCAAACAACACAATGTAAGTATGTCGGCGGGACAGCGACACTCAGTTTGCCGCCAGCTCTCCTGCTACGTGTAAATGAAACCATCTAATCCAGCACATGGCATATTTGCAGCCACCATTTGGACTGAAGTGAAAAGTGGATCGGAGAGTGAGATCCTCTACAACCCGGAGGAGAAATCTATGAGCAGAGAGTTTGGCCTCTTTAGGGCAGAGGCAGGCTGATGTTGTAAACTGTTTGTATCACAGGATGAAGTTCACTCAAAACATTGTTTGGAGGCTATGGCATGGAATAAAGATACTTCCTGACAATATATCATCACAGCAGGAATTATTTTAATTTTTTTCTACACCTCACTCGCAGACCATAATTACATGTCAATGGTGTGGAAGTGCTGGGGTCGAGTGCTGTCAGTATATGTATGTATTCTACACAAGATAAGTAGACCTGGATCTGTAATTGATGTTGGTGAGTGTGATGTCCCAAGGACAAAAGACAGATTTGTGAGAATTGAAGCTGCATCACAAAGGTTTAATCCCTTGGGCATGTCCCTAATGATGCTGCCAGAAACTGAAATTAAAAAAGTATGCATGTCAGCTGCAAAGAAACAACCAATCACTTCTAGCAGACAGTCTTTGCAGTGTACACTGACCCTGCCACAGTATTTCATTCCCTTGATGCACAGTGCCGGAATAGGTATTCTTCCTCCCCTATAAATAATCCCAACCGCAACGACACAAGGAAATGGAAAGACTCCTGAAGTTCTGTTTGAACCACGGTGTCCTGTCTCTCTAAATAGTGCATGGTGATATATATCTAAAGTGTATGATGATTCAGTTTTTGTGATCATTTAAAGCATATGGTTGAGAAACAATGATCCGTTTTGTTCCACATACTCTCAACGCAGGGTGGCGCACAGTTAGCATAGGGAGCGGTTCGTGTTTCAGTCCCACAGGAAGAAGATTCCAGGTTCGATTCTGAAAGGGGAGCTTTCAGTGGGGCTTTTCGAAAACATGCATTAAGTTCATTTGAGACCCGAAACTGCTCAGATGTGTGAATGGGTAGTTTCCTCTCACCCAGTGACAGGTGGGATAGGCTCTAGCATCCCCTGCAACCCAGAGTGCAGGATAGACGGTATCGATAATAAATGAATGTTCCGGGAGCTGCTGAATTTTTCTTTTTTCACCCTGGATTTATTTATTCATGTGTCTGTTCCTCTAGTCCAGAGAAGTTACGTGTTTGGGGATTCAAATCACCGAAGCAGTGGGGCCTCAAGTCCTCAGCAGCCACACATAGAGCTGCAACCTGCGCCCATGTCACGGCCCTCATCTAGGTAGTGTATTCATTATCATCACCCATAAGGAATATGTTAGTCTTTTTTTATTGAAACAAGAAAGAAAAAAATATAGAAAAAAATACATAACAAACGTAAATACACGAATAGAACTATATGTAAAAAAGCAAAGTCTTAAGATGTGTTTGTCAGGAACTGTGGTTTCCCTCCCTCAGTGAGGGTCACATAGGACTGGAGAGGAAGGTGACCAAGCTGGAAGCCATGGTTAAGATGCTCCAAGAGGACCTGAAAAAGGTGAGAGGCTCACAATAAGCCACATGTATCCAGGTCCCTCAGGGCGCATGCACACACACACACTATGTTTGGAGCTTTGATGTAGAATTCCCTCTTTCCTAGTTATGATCTGTGTCCTCTGTGTTGCACCACCAAGATGACGAACAAACCTTCGGCTAATTTGCATAGGGTGGAAAAGAGGAGAAGAGCTTCTGTATTGAATAGAAAATACAAACTCAGCTATTGTGAGCTATTGTGTTTCCGCTTCTCTGCTCCTCAGTTTAAGATGCAATCACACGCACACACACTCACATAGTCATCATTATTTTTACTCTTCCTCCCAGAGGAGAGATTCTAAAATTTTTTGCCCATTTAAAATGAAAATACATACCTGATCTTTCTTCGTGTATTTTGACAATGTCCATTTTATTTCCAACAATAGAGCCTGAAAAGGATACTTATGTGTCTTCCCCTCCTCGTCTGTCTGTCTGTCTGTCCGTCTGTCCGTCTGTCCCTTGGAATAATTTATGGTATCAGTTCTGACACTCTGGGGTTTGTGGTTCTCTTGGAGGTATTTTACTATTCAGTTAAATGTACTTATATACTTTAATTTCTGAGCTCCTAGTTAAAGTTAAGGGTCGGCATAGTTGAGGTTAAGGCTCTCCACCATCAAGCTAGTCAAGATATCGGGTAGGGGAGGCAGAAGCTCATTGAGCGGAGTGGCTGTCTTGCAATTGGAAGATGGGTGGTTCGATCCCGTCTGCCCCAGGGGAATTCTGAATTGGCAAGTGGGTGTTTAAATCTAGATCAAGCCACCTTTATTTACTGTATATGGTAGGCTTGTGAACAGAAATTGACATAAAGTAATTAATACATAAATGATAAAACTCTCTCAAAATAGTATAGTAGTGTTATATATTATTCTATCATTTTTTTTTTACAATTATTTCACGCTTAAATTCATTTGCTCACTGGCTCTTTGTCAGGAATGCTAAAATTCTGTGACTGCGGGATGGACGCGGTAGTCTCAGGTCTTAATTCATGGTCCTATTTCATCTAGTCTTAAGCTGTGGAGAGGGCAAATTAAATTTTATGTTATTTTAATTGATCTAATACCATTTATCTGCTGGTGCCAGGAACGTGAGGAGAAGGTGCGGCTTCAAGCCCAAATCAAGAGGCTGTGGGAGGACAATCAGAGACTGCAGGAGGAGTCCCAGACCTCTGCTGCCAAATTGAAGAAGTTCACAGAGTGGGTCTTCAACACCATTGACATGAACTGACTCATCTGTACCTTCCACAATCTCACGCACGCATACACACACACACACACACACACACACACACACACACACACACACACACACACACTCACGCATATGTCAGTACTCACGGTGTGGACATAACCCGGCCCGGCTGCTGCTTTGCACCATTCACCTGATGCTGAACTCTTTGGTTTTTAACATCAGGGGACTACTTTTTTGACCAGTTTCCACAGAACATGATGACGTACTCAGGATGAGGCTCGAGATATTCTGGTCCTCTCATGTAGGACAACAAGGTTGCTTAATTGAGCTTGCATCTTCCTGTGCCAAACATTTTTTTTTCCGTTTGTTTTAAACTGCCAATAAAGGGAACGTTCTTCTGCCCCCTCCCTCCTAACACTGAAACCAAGCCCAGTTATTTCAGAGGTGAACTTTTCCTTGTCCCCACCCCTGCTGTGTTTTCACAGTTGCTGTGCTTCTCCTTTCAGGACCTCTCATGGCACGTATCAGGCCTTTTGCGAGTCCTTCCTCCTTTTTTTTTTTTTAAAAAGAAAAGCTCAGTTGTTGGCCAGGTCCTCTGGATGGAGATGTGTCTTTGTGCCAAATCAAACCCACCGCAGCAGAGGGTAGCAGACAAGGGAGACTTTTAAAATGCCGCACAGAAATCTGCAAGCTCAGGTCACCCGTTACACAATCCCACACACGCACACATACACGCACACATGCACTCATGCACATATCGATACATTTAAGCCTCAACACCAAACTGGTTTGGACCGTCCAGCGGTCGCCCCAGTAGGCAAAGCTGCTCCTGAACAGGAGGGAAACCTGGATCTGTACAGTGATTTTAATTTTTTCTCTCCCCCTCACGGTGTATTCTCCTTGGAGACGCTCAGAATTGGATAACAATATCCTGTCTGTCTCTGCAGCTTATCTAATACCCATCGGAGGAGAATATTTTACAAGCCATCGGCAGCGGTGCCACATAATAAGACTGATATTTAGAGTGCTTATGTCCATCCCAATTGTATATGTCTTAAAGCAATAGGTGAAAGTAAAGGACTTCTGTGTCCAGCTGTGAGGCAGAGTTTGCACTGGAAAGAGTTTTGACATGGGATTTGACTTTACTGGTATTTTGCTGTCACTTTAGCAAAGTGGCAGCCATCCTGCTGACAGTGGGAATGAGATATCACAGCCTGGAATGCAGAGAGACAGCTATAGGTGAGAGATTTTGGAAGGGGATCATCGAAGGGTCTTATTTTTTTTTTTTTTGTTTTTCCTCCCTGGCTTAATTTATTTCCTTGTATTATATTTCCAATGAATAAGTTGCTCTATTCGTACAGTACAACTGACATCAGTGTTTAGTTACTCAAGAGAAAAGCTCACTAGTTATATAATTTAAGTGTCTTTATTTCTTAAAGCTGGCTAAAGCCTGACTATATGCTTTTTCTTCTGTATTCTGTTGTGTTTCGTGGTGCCAGAGCCTGCTGTCGTGTTGCTTACAGTGCCCTCTAGTGATACCAAGTGGAAATGCCATGATTATTATATGTGCCGCCAGTCACTTTGTATTTTCCGACGCCTCTCAAATGATCAGACATGGACCCAGAAGGCTACAAGAACATGGGACAGGAAGAAATAAAAAAAAAAACAAAAAAGAAGAAAAATCAGAAGCCAGCTTTCAGAGACAATCAAAGGTTGTTATTCGATAAAGGGAGGAGACCTTAACTGTACTTGTGTGTGTTGTTGGTGCTTAATGTCTAACATCTTTAGTTTTCCTCAGGTTTATTCTTTGTCTGTGGAAGGAAAAATTTACTCAGCAGAAATTAAACCGGTTTAGATGTCAGAACTGTTCGGCGGGTGTGTGTGTGTGTGTGTGTGTGTGTGTGTGTGTGTGCGTGTGTGCGCTTGTATGTACGGTTGTTGTGTGAACGTACATCAGTCTATCCAGCCGTGCCTACAGTCACTTCGGTCATTTCCTCCCAGGCAGAGCAGGGATGTGCCTTTGAAACAGCACCTGAGGAACAGATGAAAGTGAGACTCTTCATCTCCATCCTGGAAATTTAACCCACCTGGCAACATTTTTTTATTTTATTTTTATTTGTTACTTTGCATGTCCTGCCTCCTAAGTATCCGAGGGGGAAAATGCTGTTTGAGAAAACACAGGTTTTTTCCCCCTTCGATGAGTATTTGTACCAAACCACAGGCCTCCCTCCTCATGTCACAGTCGGGAAGTTCAGGGAAAGGTTTGTGTGTGTGTGCCTTTTGTGTCTGGTTACATGCAGTGTGTTTTTCAAAGCGGCCGACCCTTCTCGCTAGACAGTCGCTTCAGTCTGAATGTCGGCTCCAGATGTAAAATTAAGACAAGTGGTGAAAGCCTTAATTTCCTGGCTGTTCAATATCAAAGCTTATGGGTTCAATATTTCGCCTCGTCCAAACCCCCCAGGACTGAATTTAAATAGAATGTAAATATAATATAAAAAAAAAACAAGCCTCCCAGAAGGTTCTGAATGGGTCCAAATAAGAGTTTGTTCTGTTTTAAGAATCTGAATGAGCAGAAAAAGGTGAACATCCAGGAATGTGAACCCCGCCCCCCACACACACACACACACAAAACCACAAGTTGGCAGTAAAACGACATTTAGACACAAATGGCTGCCTGTACACAGTTAGTGCCGATGATTTCATATTTCACTGTAAATGCAAAGTGCTCTAGTTTTTTTTTTTTGTATTTCTAATTAAATATGGCCAAATATGAAACTCCTCAGCTCAGCTGTTTTGCCTGAATCTTTTAAAAGTATCCATTGTGATGGGTGGATGAATCTATTGAAGTTGAACACAAATTATCCAGCACACAGACACGCACCGAGCCCGACTAATATGCTAAAATGGCGTGAATGTTATTTTTAGTGCTCGAGAAGTCGTTTCATCTGCTTTTGTTGTTTCAATGCTTCTCTGGATGTGAGAAATGTGAATGCTTATATGCTCCATTTGTGAAGTCTTTTTAAGGGTTGTTTGCACTTTTTTTTTTTTTTCCATTTTGTAAAAATGATGGAGTTTACAGGTTTTTAAGAAGGGTGAATTGATCCATCAGTCCTGTGCAATCCTGTCCAGACCTACTATATCGCCCCGTGGTTTTCCCCGCCATCAGAGGAAGGTGCTCGACTTTATTCATTTTAATAAATTCCAAATGTCCTCAGGCGTTGCCGGTCAGACGATGCTTGTTTAGTGAGGGTGGTGGTTTGCAGCAGGTGGATGGAGGTGTCACAGCTTCATCTGCTGCGGCGTCACTTTCTCAATCGGTCCTCCCTCTTGAAAGAACTGATCGGTTCCGGCGTGACATGAAGCACACGTAATGAAGAGGACCATAGGTTTTATAGAATCCTGTGTCCGTTGTCTTTGTATCATGTAAAAGACATTTGCAGTGATCACAGTATTAAAGTTTCTGAAATAAAGAAATGCCATTATGGACTGGTGGTGTACTTGTCTTGCTTTCTCTCACTTTCTTTCTCTTTCTCTCTTCTCCAACTGGTAGAGGCAGAAGGCCACCCACATGCCGCTAGAGTCAATCAAGGTTTCTTCCCTGTAAAAAGCAGTGTTGTTTTAATGTTTTACACCTTTGCTTTGCAGTGTAATATTCTTACCTTCTTTTTCTTTCTATTCCCCAAAACTGTTGTAATGCTCTCTTTTCCGATGTAAGAACTGGAAAGCACATGGGTAGCTTATATTTTCTTTTGTACAAAGAAGAGACAGGACAGCATCTGGAGGCGGAGGGGGGCCGGTCAGACGCGCCGGTGCTTGCTAGTCCGCACCTGCGGCGATGGTCAGGGCCGTCTGGGGTTACAGCTCTCACTGGCGCAGGAGAGATGTGATGCGGTGGAGGCGGTGGATTAGTCATCAGGTGGAAAGAGCGGGGGCTGAATCACCTGGGCGTCTTTTCAAGGATTTGTTCCAGATGAGAAATTATGCAAGAATTGCAAAGTGAAGAATTGAAACCCTCTTTGTGTTGGGTGCACGCGAAGAATTGATGTAAATTCATCCGGCCATTAGACAGGATCTCCAGGATTCAGGGGGATGTTGTTTCTAATGGTAACCAAAGCTAACATCTTTGTGCTTTCCAATAGAACCCGTTCAAAATTGACCAGAGTGAAGCATCTCCCTCACATGCATTTTGTAAAGATTGCTTTTCATTGTTTTTTTTCTGTTTTCCCTATTGCTTTTTTTCATAGAAATATCTATCAACAACACATTAATTAACAAGTGATTAATAAACAACATTCAGTCTTTGTATTGAATGCGATAAATCAGGATGACAAATCATGTCAGATGTAGACTTTGAAGTTTCATATTCTCTATTTCCGTCTCTACAGCAGAGCAACTTCTGCAGGTCGAGTTTACCGGTGCTGTGTGATCATCCCTTTCTCTTTGGCTCCTGTGCTACAGATGGATCATTGACATATGTATCACACACTCACACTCCACCAGCCCACACAGTTTCTACATCCAGCTTTCCGCACTCATCAAACTCCTAAGAAATTGCATCAATAGCTTTCTAAGTCTCACATATGCATGTCTCAGGATGAATGTATTTACATGTTTGTTATCAACTTATAATTATTAAATGCCATTTTTGTTTGATATTTTTCATATAGGTGCACGAGGGTATCCTTCATCCCAAATACTCTTCCTCAGATTCCCGCTCGACCTCTGTGAGGGTTTTCTGTGCACATCCGACTGGGGAGGCCCTCAGGCAAACCCCCAACACACAGGGAGGATTAGACATCCCATCTGTCCTGGAGATCACCCGGGAGGAGCTGCGGGGTAAGAGCCAAGCAGCATAGCGGGCCTCCCGCAGCAGCAGTGTCTGTGGCCGGTGCAGGAGACTGAAGAATTTAAAAATGTTTACCTCTATTTATGTCAGACAACTGAGAATATATAAAACAAAATGAAAGTATTGTTGGTTAAGTCAGTTCAGTTTTTTTTGTTTTTTTTTTTCCAATCCGGTACTCAAAGAGTCAGCGGACACTGGCAGACGTTCTGCAGCTGCAGATGTCAAATTTAGGAATGCCCTACATAAAATGAGGCCAAATGTAACTTGGACAAACTAATGGGTGAACACAGATGTGAGATCATTTTAGAAAAAAAAATAGAAAAACATCAGTTTTAAAAATGCACCTCCGTGTGAGGCTTTTTCGAGAACTGCGTTTGTATCACTTTTCCTTCTGATCTTCAGACATGGTTGCTGAAACCTTAAGCGCCAGGTCTAAAAAAAATTGTTATGAAACAGTTGATCAATTGCACATTTCTAGATTAAATTATAATCTTACTTTAGAGAATGGGCAGAAGAGCATAGCAGTAATCTTAAGGGATTTAGCAATGTGTGTATATACACACACACACACACAAACGCATATGCATAACCTTATAATGAAATGAAAAATCTTTAGTACAGTAGCATATAAATGATATTTCTCCATTTATATGCTGCTATTATTTTCCATGTGGAAGAATCCAAGTATATTGCTATGTGAGTCACACGCTAACATATGAATGATATTATATACATTAAGTACTCATGGGTATATGGGCACAGTATACTGGTGTGTTTCTGTGGAAATAAGGTCCAAATATGGGGCAAACCTCACCCTCCAAATCACTTACCTACCCCCCCCCCCCCCCCCCCCCACACACACACACACACACACACACACACAACACACACACAAATCATCTGGGATCTCCTCTTCCTGTTTACTGTTGCTTAATAATGCAGCTGGTCCACAGCGGATGGAGGCCTCACTTTGCATCCATGAGCAGACACCAGTGTGTGTGTGTGTGTGTGTGTGTGTGAGAGAGTGAATGAGTGAGCCACTGGGCCGAAGAGCTCCATTAGTCTCCAGTTAGTCAGACGACAGTTAGCCAGCTAAGAGGCATGTATTGATTTGTGACGCTTATTGATGTCAATTTTTTCCATTTGCACACTAAACTGCAAATAAAAATGAGTGTTTGTGTGTGTGTGCATGTGTTGCACGAGAGGGAGGGGGACTTTTGAGAAACGTCGTTTGAAGGGTCCTGTCACGTCCCTTTGTGCCGCAGTAAGATTCTCTTGAATCAAACCAGCAAATATTTTTAATCAGCAGCAATAAGACTTGGCTGCTGTGTGTTGATTCGCTCGATATGAGCAGTAGTAACACGTGCAAACACACACACACACACTCAGCGAGGGGGTTTAACCCCCACCCTCCGAATAATGGTGTGCCCACTTTCCTCCCTGAGTTCATCATTGCATCAGAAGCTTTGAAGTACTTTGTTGCCGAGCCAAAAGTTCCCATCAGCCTCGGTTCCCTGGGTTGTACAGCGTCAACGTTGATGTGCGAAAGAAATGAAATAAGCGTGGATCACACTGGAAAGGCTGCAATTCCATAAAAATTGGCAGTTGTAACTGTCAGCGAATGACACCTCGGGCACGTTTTCGAGACCCGGAAGGCTTTGGGATTTATCGGTGGCCGACTCCTGGGTAAACAAGTCAGAACTCACTCTGGGTTGCGAGAAGCCGCCGCTCCCGGGATCAATACAGTGCTCTTGAGAAGGAAAGCACAAGGTCATGACGGGAGTTAGATGCTTGTAGATATCATCATAAAGACAGTAAAAGTACTATTTTCATAATCAAACAGCCACTCAGTGGTCAGTGGTTTCATCAAACACCTCAATGTCTAAGTGTGTAACAAGGCAGACAAAGAAATGCCAACATATTTATCGCAGATTAATGAACGTCCTAAGTTTGATCACTGGATCTCAACTTTGACCTCATCTAGTATTTTAAATGGACTCAAAGTAGTTAAAGTATTCGGTGAAGTTGAAGCAAATGCCTAATCTTATTGTTTAAGATTAGGGAAACAGCAGGGAAATCTTTTCCTGCTGTTTTGGATCCAAAAGGAACACAAAGCTGAGAAACTTCTAGGTCAGGGGTGTCCAACTCATTTTCACCGAGGGCCAAATCAGCATAATGGTTGGGCCACATTAACGGTAACAGTATAAGTGAAATAAATGTAACTACTCCTTAATGCAAACTAACTCTGAATGTATTACTTATTCAAATCCAAAATGTTTCATCTTTCTTGAAACAGCCTTCCATCTACACCAACTTTTCTCTTCTTGGACATGAAGGGATCATTTGTATTTCTCAATTCCACTTATTGAAAATGGCATTGATGTGGATACGCTGCAATCTAATGGCGGGATGCCGTCACTCCGCCGGTAACGTGACCGGCATGAATTATGGGAAATGTAGTTTATAAATGTAGTTTATTGTCACGTATTTATTTCAAGAGAACCAGACCTTTTGAGATGGTTGGGTCATGTACAGAGGAGGGAGAGTGAATATATTGGTAGATGGATGCCCGAATTGGAGCTGCCAGGCAGGAGGTCTGGAGGAAGACAAAAAGAAGATTTATGGATGTAATGAGAGAGGATATGAAGGTAGTTGGTGTGAGAGAGGAGGATACAGGGAATAGGGTTAGATGGAGAAGGTTGATTTGCTGTGGCGACCCCTGAAGAAGAAGAAGAAGAAGAAGAAGAAGAAGAAGAAGAAGAAGAAGAATCCCACAGGCCACATAGAACGACGTGGCGAGCCAAATTCGGCCCGCGAGCCGAGAGTTTGCCGATGTGTTCTAGAATGACAGATTTCTGTTTGCAGAGAAAAGAAACACAATGGAAGGAATAAGAGGCAGAACCGAGTGCTTGTTTAGTGTTTTATGTCACACACACACATATATTCACAAACGCACACGCACGATTGTTACTGGGGGAGAGAGAGAGAGAGGCAGCTGGTTCAGCTCCCACAGTCTCTCTCCTTCACAGTCATCACCCTCTCTCAGCCTTTCTTATTCTACCTCTTCCCCTCTCACGCACACTGTCTGCATCTCTCTCACTCTTCCCCCCCCCTTCATCCCCTCGCTCACACTATCACCCTTTTTCTCACCCCTCACTCTCTCTGTTGTCCTCTCTCTCTCTCTCTCTCTCTCTCTCTCCATCTCACCCTCCCTCTTTCTCATCTCTCTCCCCTTTCCTGTGTCTCTACTCGCCGCCGGGTCGCTGCTGAAGGAAGCCGCTGTTCGGTGTTCGCTCGGAGCGGAGGAGGTAAGGAGGCACTGGGGATGGAGATGGAGATGGAGATGTTGAGAGGCTGAAGCCGCGACACTTGATGCGTAAAGGACTCCGGACGCGCAGGTGCGCGTGGACGCTTGCGTCGTCACTCCCCACCTGTGACTGAGAAGTCACGGTCGTGTCGTGTCTTGGGCTGCTCGGCGGGTCTCGTCGCTGCCGCGCAAACCGTGCGTCGTTGACGTGCACGAACGTGCGTGTGCGCGCAACCATCGGTCCCGGGAGGACGGTGGATGCTGAGGAGGAGACTGGATGTGTGTGTGTGTGTGTAGGTCGGGGTTCTGCTGTATTTGTGTCTGCTTTGGACTCGCTGGTGTGTGTGCGTGTGCGCGTGAGTGTGTGTTTTTTTTCTGTGGCACAAACATTTTTGGGATCAAGAGGTTTTAGGTTCTCAAACTTTTCGGATCAGGATCCAAAACTCAAAGTCACTCCCACGATCACAACTATTTTTAAAAGCACATTTTGCATACTTTGAGATTTCTCCTCCACAGAAAATATACATGTAAAAAAATAAATAAACATCTGTTGGCATTTTAACTGATATTAGTAATATTTTTTAAATAAGGTGATTTCTTGTAGCTATTTTTGTCATTTTTTCTGAATTTGTTAATGGCATACAATCCTCTATTTATTGGATGGGGAGGGGACATTACACACATACATACACATTAACACACACACAAACTCACCGATTATATAGTATTTGTTTATTTGTCATAGACTGCGTATTGCTGTGCTGCAGAAAGCGAGGTTATTTAACGAATGACTGTGCATGTGCTCTCAGCTGCCAGTCGATACTGGTCATTTTGGTTAAATTTTTCAGTTTATCTTCTTCGTTCAAGTCTCCCCGCTCCGGGCCAGCGAGCGGATGCCCATAAGACAGGCTCGATGCCGGCGCCGGAGAATTTGTCCTTTCTTTGAGGATGCTAAAGAGAACCTAAATGTTTCCCTTGGACTCTGAAGAGTGGAGTTCAAATACCAAGAAACAAAAATACTGCTTTCAGGAGGGGCAACGCCAGCGGTTACCTGGCTTTTCAGGCCCTGACACTGGAATGAAGAGACCACAGACTTAAGGTCATCCACTATATCCACGGGTTGAAATGTCAGCGGCACAACACACACACACACACACACACACACATGCAGAAATCCTCCGCGGTCTCCTCTTCATCTGGGATCATGCCTTATTATCACTGAATAAGATTGGCTATTAGTAAAGTGGGGTGTGGCCTAGAGGGTTTTTTTTTTTTTTTTGTTGCAACCATTACATCATGTATTCCCTTTGTACTCTGTAGGTGGATCCACTTTAAAAGAAAAAAAAAAAAAAGTATAATCCACTGATTTTTAATGTTGCTGTTGACGACGTGTGTGCCATCGGCCGGGTGAGCGAGGACACACGCTGCACCGAACCCGTCGATCCAAGCGCTGGAACGGACGGCGACCGGCTTAGATTTTAGTGGAACAAGTGCTAATCAGGCTGAATGGGCTAGTTTGGAAACTCAGCTGGTTCCTCTGGTTGCCAGGTCAGATATTCCCAGCTGCAGTTCAAATCTAACACTGTGACATTTCAATAATGATGTTATTTAACTGATTTTTCTTTTTTTTTTTTTAATCAATCTGTGTCATCATCAGTGCTTCAGTGTTAAGATGAATAGAATTTAAAGCATCCCATTTTCATTTTGCTTATTTCCCCGAGATCAGCGATGATGAAATCCAAATCTTTTGAAGTTACCGGTGATTTTTTTAGCGCTCGGTTCCATTTTTACACTCGCAGTCGCCTATTTTTAGACAAATAGGCACACGACATCAAATGTGTTTGCATCCTGCTCTCACTTTGACCAGCCCTGAACACAGAAATCCTTCAAAGTAATCTGGGAGTAGAGGGGTGGAGGATGTGGGGATTTGGGGAATTGCGGAGGGCGAGACGCCCCTTTGAAGCGCCGGGGAAGGTGTATTCAACCTGAACGTTTCATTTATACACAAAGTCAAGAGTCAGAGTGCATATCGGCGCATTGATTGACTATGGAGACAGAGCCGAGTGCCTCAGAACTCGGGCTTCTTGGGGGAAAAAGAATTTCGATTTGCGGCGAGCGGCAGATTTTTAAATAATTGTCAGACAAATGGAACAGCTGTAACGAAGGCGGCGGGTTGTTCACCGCTGATTCGCAGAGGCAATAAATTCTCCCATTTGGGTTCTCCAAGTTTCTTTTCCTCACATGTTAAAAGCCTTTCAGAGGCTCCGCCGCACACCAGCAGCATCTCACACACTCACGGTGAGTCTGTTAGGCTCAAACAGCTGGCTGATGAAGATATTGATCCAAACATTCAGTTGACGTGGGGCTGAATGCCTGAACCCCCTATCGTACATTAACACCGACACACTTAAAGTATGGAGTTGCGCGCACAAGCACCGCACTGCTCTTCACAAACATCCGGTGCCTTCACACCAAACAGGATTGTTAGCAGTCTCTTAGAATATCAACAGACACTTTGCCATTCAGTATTCATTCTGCACTTCTTTATTCCCGGGCTATTCTGGATTACATTACATTACATTTGGCAGACGCTTTTATCCAAAGCGACCTACAATAGAGGACATAAGGACGGCAAATAACGCTTGCAAATACAAGATGCACAGAAAATATACAGAACAGTAAGCTGGAGTTAGTGCTTTTTTTTTTTTTTTTTTTTTTTTTTTGACAAAGACGTTCACAAACACACACACACACTGCATAGCCTTACTTGGTGCCTAACCTGATCTGGGGCAGCTCAAGCATTAAATAGTCCTGAAAGAGAAAAGTTTTTACCTGTTTCTTGAAGGTTGAGAGAGATGATGCTAGTCTTGTTGCTTCCGGAAGTTTGTTCCACCACTGAGGTAGTAGAACTGAGAACAGTTTTGCCTGGGATCGCTCAGAGCGAGCAAAAGGTACTGCTAGTAGGTTTGTATTAGAGGAACGAAGCTTTCTGCCGGGAACATAAGGTCTTATCATTTCGTTCAGTATGTATTTTCCCTGATGATTGGCGTCGAAGACATCGAGTTTGAACGTGCGGTTACTTAAACCGGCGTGGAGACGAACACAGGAAAAAATTGGAGAGGCCACAGGTCACAGCAAGGTCACTCAAGACCTGTAATTGATCGACAGTCAATTCCATGGGAAAAGACGTGCAGCGAAGTGGTTCTCAGTGACATCATTTTGAAGCAATTCGACTTCTCTCTGTCTGGAAAGACAAGAGTTGGAGATATTTGATTGTTTCAAGGTCAGCGTCATTGCTGGATTCAAATCACAGCCATGAAAATATACTGTGCGTACATGAGACGGTACTTTTTTGGGAGTTTGAGTTTTTGAGACGTGCCTATCATTTTTATCATGAAACAAAGTGTGTGAAAAAAGCAATAAGTCAGGATGAATATACCTTAGAATATATCTATCATTTACATAATAAGCAGCAAAAAAAAAGGTGAATACAGAAGAGCATAACTTTTGATGTCTGTCGAACGCTCAGATAATTGGAGGTGTTTCTGTCTAGTGATTTTTCATATGTGAGTGATAAAAGGGAAAAGCAGCTCTTCTTTCACTCTCTTGTGACAGATATTGTACGGGAAAGATGGAAAATAGCCACGAAATAATAGACGCCGCCTTTATCCCATCCATCCATCCTACCCCTGTTGACACGGGACAAGAAGAGGCATAGCGGCCCCAAGATAAATTACTGTCTAATAACCTCCCCTTCTCTCCCATCAGCAGCTGCTTGGCACAGAAGTGAGAGCACAGGAGGACACCGAGAGGCGAGAACGGACAGGAGGATAACTAAGAGAGCCATGGCTGAGGCACCTCAGCAGCAGCAGGAGCAGGAGGAGAACATGCAGAAGCAGGAGGAAGAGGAGGAGGAGGAGGGCGATGAGGAGAATCAAGAGAAACAGGAGGAGCGGCAGAGGAATACGGAAGCGACCGAGCCGAAAGAAGGGTCTCCGGAATGGAAAGAGGAGGTTCGGGCGACCCCCGCCCCGCCCCTGCTGTCCATGAGGTCCATGAGTGTCGTGGATCCTGAAGATGACACTCCCAACATGATCATCTACAGAAAAGTAAGAACCCCGGTTTCACGCTGCTTTGGTCAGAATGCTTTTGTCTGAGTAAAATAAAATACGCACCATGTTGCAGAAGTGGAGAACTCTTCTGAAGCTCCAGCCTCGGGAGCTTCAGATCCTCCGGTGGCTGATAAACAATAAATGCAATGCATCATGCATTAAATTACATGTATTATATTACATTATCTTATATTACATTTGCATTTCCTCCTGGCACCCCTATGAATATGTGTGTACTATGGTAAATAGTGTTCACCACCTTGGAGGAGGATATCTGCTTGTCGACTAAATGTGCCGCCGCGCGTTAAACTCGCTCATTGCAAACAGCCGACAGGTACGAAGTTGCAAAGATGCCGTTGAAGTAAACAGCGTCCGTCACAGAGGTGCGCTCATTAATTAGGAAGGACCAGACTGCTGTTTGTTTTCATAGGGAATTAAATTCCAAAATTCATCGAGAGAGAGCCCCGTACTATTGAAACTCATTTTGAAACTGATGTTGGGATTCTAGTGGATGTGCTGGATTGCTCCCAACTGCCGTGCTGGGATTTTTTTTTTTTGTCTCATTTGTGACATTTTTGACAAAAGTAGCTGATCTTTCTTTAATTAAAGAGTTACACAATTCTACAGATGACTCTACATGGACTACAGCTCTTGAGAACTAGCAGAACTTTTAATTGTGAAAAATCCCCATATTGTTTATCCTCGTCTGCAGTTGTACTCTTGTCAAACAAGTCACCAACTTAGTTGTTTTTACTTTCTTTTTTTGTAACTCACGTATTGCCTTGTGGGGGATGAAAATATACTTTGGCCTTTTTGGGGAGAACGGGTTTGGCTAAATCAGCGAACCATGTTCACCCCGCTGAGGTTGCTCGCTTTGTGGATGCTGCTTGTCCTCATCATAAAAGATGGACTGAATATCTTTGTTTTTGGAGCAATTGTTTTACTGTTTCTCCTTTGTTTGAAAGTGACCTTGACCTCAGCATGTTTGTTAAAGGACTCTAGACTACATCTGCCATTTGTTATAAGTGCACTAAATCACTTATTATATGATCCAGGCTTCGATAAATGGCATATTGTAAATGGAAAAATAGATTATTATTCGATAGGCAATTTCCTCACTCTTAAATGACCCAAGGGACCGAATGCAGGTCCACGAAAGTGGAAATGTCGTCCCCCTGTTGTGTCTTATTGTGACAGATGAAGTGTGAAAGAGACAAGGTTTGCATGCTGCCCTCGTGCTCCCTGAGTCGACGCGCGGTCGGGAGGAGAGTGGTGATATTCCTTTCCGTATGAACACAGCCTTTGGCTCTTTATTACTTACCAGCAGGCAGCAAGTGAATGCTTATCTACATGTGCAAAAAAAAAAAAAAAAAAAAAAACACACAAAAGGTGAGGCTGAGGAAGTGATGGAAAGCAGCGGGTGTGGGGTTAAAACAGACATTCGGAGCAATTTGTTCTCCAGACAGTGGAGCATTGCGCCTTTCAGGGAAGGGCAAAAGAGAGATATTTGGATTTTTTTTTTTTTTTTTTGTCTACATCCATCCGAGAGGCAGCACAGTCTGCAATTAGTGTTTAGTTATAATTGATGCAATGTAATACCTTGAGTGTACATAAAGGTGAAAAGACACAGTCTTAATTAGGATTCTGTTTGATATTCAGAAGGATTCACGATCACAATCACCATTGTTTCGTTGAGAAGTTATGCCAGTTTTTCCCCCCCATGAATGTTCATGCATGTTTGAAGGCGATTTCACCGCCCTATTCTTTTGTTGTTGTTTTTAACATAAATATTACTGCATGATACAAATATATTCTACTTTTTGCACAAATATTTTAATTCAAGTTATTCTGAGAAATGTCATGTCTGTGCTGTTGCCATTAAATCCAAACCAAATGTTCTATTTTTCTGCAAGCAAACATTTTAAAATTAGCTCAGGCCTTCAGTCGGGTCGATAGAGCAAAGGCTGAACACACACTACAGAGCACCGCTGGCTGTGACAGCTGGTTTAGATGGAGGTCAGATACCATTCGTATTGTATAATTATACTAATTTATCTTTTATTAATCCCCGTGGGGAAATTCGTTCTCTGCAATTAACCCATCGAGGATGGGAGACTCCTACCCTTTTGGGCAGGATCCGGTCCGGACTCGGGCTTGACCGCTGTGGTCACACCAGGAAGTAGCAGAGGAAAACCTCCGGAAAAAAAAACGGAACGGGGACGATATTCAGATACGGTCGGCGCCCCCCAGTTGACCCGGGGGTTTGAATAGAAATAGCAGAATAACATTCTCACAGCTCAGTCCACATATTTTGAGCCAATACCACTTTATATTTAATTTTAGCTTTTAAATACCACTGATAGTCTCCAAGCCTCACACAGCACTTTGAAGCACAATACATCTCCATACTCTAAAAACAGTCCATCTCCAAAGATTACAATAGACTGCTATGACAACTGTGTTTGTTATTTATACTGTACTCATTTTTGAATGGTATGCCATTTTTTGTGGTATGAACTTTTTTTCATGGGCCGGGGGGGCTGGAATTAAAACAAAGAGGCATGTAAGTGTAACCACTACACTAGTGTGCACTTTTAACAACTATTAAACAGTCATCTCACCAGCATCTAGTAATCTTGTTGCAGAATCAGTGGGAGCCCTGAGCTTTTTTGCTTGTTTGCCATTTTAGTGAGGGTTAGCTTGCCAACTCACCGATGCATGGAAAATCCCTACGACTGAGTCAAGTGCAGAATACCCGGAAGGCTAATAAAGATAAAATAGATATAATTCTTAACATCTCTATTCCTTCTTTGCAGATGGACACCAAATGTTCTGGTGGTTGAGGACCTCTGTGATATACCCTTAGTACCATTACCTTGTTTGTTAATAACTGTACAATGACCCCATGTGAGGCACACATGAAGGGATTAAAGTTGCAGATTTTCTTGGCAACGCTTTAAATGCACAGATTGAGATCTCCCTTTTCTGGCTTCTCGGGTATGGAACATTGAATGATTATGGGAGAGAACAGTTTGACAGGTTACTGTTATCCTCACCTTGGATTGTTGTGAATAATTTCTTTATACAGCGTCATGTTTTCAAAGCATGTATCTATTGAAATCTGTTGAGGCTTGAGGTGCAGCAGGAGGAGTCAGACACCATCAGCCACTGTCGGTTGTGATTAATGAGCTCCCGGAGCAGGCCTTGGGTTGGGACTCGTGTGGGGTTAGATAGAAGGCAGAGTTAGAAAGAAAGAAAGAAAGAAAGAAAGAGTACAGATGAGAGAGACAGAAAATGGTGGTTTTAATGTGTTGTTGTCGGAGGGAGAATGAGTCGCAAAAAGTGACGGCGTCATGCGAAGGTGAGGAGAAAGAAGGGGGAAAAAAAAGAGATACGTGAAGATGGAAAGACGAAGTGAAACTGAGCGACAGATGGATATTACCACACCCTCGGCGGAGGAGGCTGCGACCACACACAGGTGCAGAAAAGGGTTATGTGAGGAGAATAACAACGACTATAACACTTTATAGTTGAATAGGTCATTTTCAGTGATTTATTCCCCATTTCACTTTCCAACACGTTACACATGCGACTCCTTAATCGGCCATCTTTTATATTAAGGTACATGTAATAAACATATAGTAGGAGAAAGGGTCTGAGTAAGATGGTTATATGAAGATTATGATATAATAGCCCAATTCACAGTTATTCATTTGACCTTAGTAGGTGTTTCATTTTTATAGCTGGTAGCTACGAAACGGACAACTTGATTATTAGTTACTGCACTATACAATGTCTATTAATCTTTATAAACACAGTATTCACTTTTAGACTCCTTCGCTGCAAAATGGATCTATAAAAAGAAATAAAAGGTAAAGCTTTACTGGAAGATCCAAAGTATGATCACACTTCTTTCAAAGGGAGCATATATATTTTGTTATAACAACAGCAACAGAAGAAATAATGATGATGATGTTCTAGCTAATAATAATAATAATAATAATACTAATAATGATAATAATATATGTATATATATATATATATATATATATATATATATATATATATATATATATGTCATTTTACTTTATTAATTTATTTCTTCTTCTTCTACTCCTTCTCCAATCGGCTTTTTCCTTCAGAGGTAGTCACAGTGAATCAACCTTCTCGATCTAACCCTGTTATCTGTATCCTCCTCTCTCACACCAACTACCTTCATATCCTCTCTCACCACGTCCATAAATCTTCTCTTTGGTCTTCCTCGAGAACTCCTGCCTGGCAGCTCCAATTCCAGCATCTGTCTACCAAAATATTCACTATCCCTCCTCTGTACATGACCGAACCATCTCAGTCTGGCTTCTCTGACCTTCTCTCCAAAACATCCAACATGTGCCGTTCCTCTGATAGACTCATTCCTGATCCTGTCCATCCTGTCACTCCTAAAGAGAACCTCAGGATCTTCATCTCTGCGTCCACTAGCTCTGCCACCTGTCTTTTCATCATTGTAACTGTTTCCAGGTCACACAGCATCGCCGGTCTCACCACTGTCTTGTACACCTTTCCTTTCATTCTGGCTGATAGCAGTCATACTTCTCTGCAGCTCCAGACTTCCTCATAGAATTCCAGAGTTCCTTTCTTGGCACCCTGTCACTTGTTTTTCCTTGGTTTACAAAGAACACAATGCAGTTCCCTTTTGCCCTCTTTGTACTTCTCTATTAACATTCTCAAAGCAAATACTGCATCTGTAGTACTCTTTCCAGGCATGAAGACCTGCCTGCTGCTCACAAATGCTGACTTCTGCTCTCAGTCTAGTTTCCACTACTTTTTCCCATAACTTCATTGTATGGCTCTTCAACTTTATCCCTCTATAGTTGCCGCAATTCTGCACATCCCTCTTATTCTTAAAAATGGGCACCATCACACTTCACCCCATTCCAAAGGCATCTTCTCACTCTCTAAGATCCTGTTGAATAATCTAGTCAGAAAATCTACCGCTACATCTCCTAAACACTTCCACACCTCCACAGTTATATCACCAGGACCAACTGCCTTTCCACTCTTCATCCTCGTCAGTGCCTTCCTCAATTCACTTTTACCAATCTCTACTTCTTCGTGGTCGACAATAGTCACCTCTTCTACCCTTGCCTCTCTTACGTTTTCCTCATTCATCAGTTCTTCAAAGTACTCTTTTCCATCTTCAAGCATCTGTCAATACATTTCCCTCTCTATCCTTAATAACCTGGACCTGTTGTGCATCCTTTCCATCTTTATCTCTCTGTTTCACCAACCTGTATAGATCATTCTCTCCCTCTTTACTGTCCAACAAAGCATACAAGTCATCGTACACCCTTTGTTTTGCCTTTGCTACTTCTGTCTCAACCCTACCCTGTATCTCCCTGTACTCCTGTCTGTTGGTTCCCTTCAGTGTCCCGCATCTTCTTTGTTAATTGCTTTCTCTGTATATACTCCTGCACTCCCTCATTCCACCAAGTCTCCTTGTATCCACTTTCCTTCCAGTTGATACACCAAGTACTCTCCTACCTGTCTCAGTGATAACACTAGCTGTAGTTGTCCAATCTGGAATCATCTGGAAGCTCTCCCTGACAACCCAGAGCCTTTTTCAATTCCTTCCTGAATACCATACAACGCTTCGCCCTTTTCAGCTTCCATCACTTTTTCCTCTGTTCTGCGTTTGTCCTCTTGATCTTTCCTGTCACCAGAGTCATCCTACAAACCAACATCCTATGCTGTCTGACTGCACTCTCACCTACACCTACTTTGCAGTCATCGATCTCTTTCAGGTTACCTCGTCAATATAACATGTAGTCTACCTGCGTGCTCCTATCTCCACTCTTATAAGTTACCCTTTGTTCCTGTCTTTTTTTGGAAAAAAATGTCTACTACAGCCATTTCCATCCTTTTGCAAAATCTACCACCATCTGTCCCTCTGTGTTCCCATCCTGGACACCAAAACTGCCCATCACTTCTTCATCCCCTCTATTGCCTGCACCAACATATCCACTGAAGTCTGCACCAATTACCACTCTCTCGTCTCTCAGGATATTCTGCATCACTTTATCTGTCTGATTCCAGAAATTCTCCTCCTCATCAAACTCACATCCCACCTGCAGGGCATAGCCACATCACATCTTTAATTTCAAGTTTCAGACTCATAAGTCTATCAGACATTCTTTTCACCCCTAGAACATCCCTAACAAACTTCTCTTTAAAAATAAATAAATATATATATATATATATATATATATATATATACATACACATGTATACCAAACCTGAATACATACACATTTACATACACACTTTTGTAAATTTAACAAACTTCTTTTTCGGGAGTCAAATATGAATGTCAGGGTCAGAGTTTACCCAATACATTTTATATGATTTTATTCGTATTATATAATTCCTGTACATCTGAATGAACAATTGTTGTATAACAGAAATTATTAAAATATCTGGACATATGATTCATTCAGCGAGTCACATTCAGTTATGAAGAAAAACAGTGCCATGCTGTCATATTTTTCACCTGGAAGGTCAAAAAACAGGGGAAGGCAATTATTCATAAGCCTGGCTACTGATTGACGCCATTAGCTGCTACACGATCGGCTACTTTGTTATGAAATATAACATGGACAGCATTGCTGTTGGTCTTCATCAATCATTGCAAACAGGATGTCAAAGGAAATGCAAATTTGTGCTCTCAATTTACAGTTTTGAAAAGCTTTGGGACTCAGAGTAATGAGTTGTTCTTGTAATTAGCAAACCTTGTATTTTTTTCGCTCCTAATTTCAGGCCCGGGCGTCAAGTGTTTTTAAGGGTTAGTGTTGGGGGCGGCTGCAAGGTTAATTCAAGCCGGGACTGGAGAGGCAACGGCAGGTCAATGCTTGAAGAATAATTAGAACGAGGAATGACGCCTGCAGGGAGCCATTCATCTCCCAGCTAAGATGGCGTCCAACTCTCTATCCTCCCCCATCCTCCTTTTTTACCCGCCTTTGGATTCTTGGATGCAACCTTCTTCCACCTTCCTGTCAACAATCTAGGGAAATATGACTTATGGAAACCCAATGTGTATTTGTATACTGCAGTTTACCATTCGGACAAAACAGTCTGTGACATTACGAGGTTCAAGTACTCTACTTGTACCACTGAATGGTCCACTTGGTGGTCCATTGAATGAATGCAGGGGGGGATTCTCTCTGCTTCCCGAACGCATCCTTCTCCAAGCATCACCAGCTTATCCTTCACTTACATCCATGTTATGCTATGGAAATGCGATTACTCCCCTCCTGAGCCGAGCTGGCTGCCTCAACTGAAGGGGTCCCATGTGTTTCCTGCAGTTTTCTGCACTTTGGAAAACATTTTTTTTGGAGTTCCAGCCTCTGGGTTTTTGTGCATGTGTGCACACACATACACACATTGACCCATACATCAACAGAACACATGGTGGCTGACAGATTTGCACTCAAGCCAGAAAAAAAAGTGTGTACAGTTCTCTGAGCTGGAGTGAGTCTCTTCACTTGTGTTTTGTGTGTGTAAAGAAGAAACAGACAATTCAAAAGATTTAGGGGAAATATGCAGTATTCATGTTTGCTCCTGCTCAAATATTTGCATGCCATTTTGGATGACAGCGTCTTTGTCCAGGTGTGTGTGTGCTAGCCAGTATGTGTCCGCCTTTCTCGGTTCCTACCTGCCCTCTAGTTTGGTCGTAGCAGCTGGTGAATAGCGGGTACAGCAGATAAACAGGACAGACGCCTGTTCCAATATTCCTCTGTAACTCTGGAACGTGACTTAAAGGGAGCCCGGAAGCTGAAGGGCTCGGGCGAGGCTGTCATTGGATGCTGACCTCTCCGGAATTCGATTTTGTTATTAAAGCTGTAACTCATTTGACTCCCAATGACTCATATTCGGGAAACTGTGAATGGCAGGATTCTGCCGAATATCGCTAATTCACTCATTAGTAATAATGAGCGGTTTACTTTGTAGTGCCCCTTTGGCTCTTGTCCCATTAGGTATGTGTATGGTTGGTGATGATCACCCATCGTAATGAAATATATTGTCCTCATCATATGACCTATGATATATTCATTGGCAATATCCATGAGTCATGAGTGGGACGAGGAATCAGATGATGATTTTCTCTCCGCCTGGTCTTCTTCTGAGCTGCCTGCTGGCCCGGGTTCACCTCCTCTGGCAAGTTGTCACCTGGAGGCTGGCCAGAGCATCTTTGGCGGTTGTCGTTTGTGGCGGGAGGGGAGTCGTCCATCTCCTTCAATTGAAGGTCAAACCGAGGACCCGGATCGAATGGAATCTTCCGTTTCCACGTGAGGGAGAAGATGCTCTCAGTTCACTCGCTTCTAGAACAACCTACACTCTTACAGTTTTTTAAGTTTCTCCCACACAACTATGTAGTGATGGGAGACGGAGCAAACTCAAACCTTTACTGTAATTCAAATATGTCTATATTCTGATTGTTTTTTTAAGTGAAGCTCCATATATGATGTTGGCAATAATATAAAAATGTCACTACGTACTTAAGGATTTATTGTTTCTGTTTATGAGAAGAAAAAGAAGAGCTGTTTTTATAAATCATAGTTATTGGCCACTGAAATGTCAAATGTGAGAGAGTTATACAGAGAATCCCGTTCTCTGGTCTGTTTTCCTCACATTCATGCACAGTTTCTCCATATATAATAATCTTTATTATTTTGCAGGAACCTTACATTTTTACGTCTTCCTTTTCATATAAGCTGGATGCTATTTTTATCAAGGTGCCAAAAAGACCTTCAGTAGTGAGATGGCTGGTGGCCTTAAGTTATACACATGCTAAAAAAATAAGATTAAATCAAGGCGCTGTCAGATAGAAAGCAGTTTATTGTTAAAAATAAACGTCAATAAATATAATGTACAAATATTTGTCAAGGTGAAAACAGAGTTTTATTTCAACAGTGCAGCGGCAATGTTATTTAAAGCAACTATTAAGAACTGATTTATTATTCCTATTGTTTTCTGTTTACACGCAGGCTGCACACTTGTCGCCCAGCGACGACTTAGCCCGCAAGCTCCAACAATAAAACCCCAGCTTTGCCTACACACCACAATTCGGCGCATATTTATTAGCCAATTTCACATTGCGGGGATATTCAATAGTGAGTAAGACCATGAATCATCGCTCGCTGAATCCATCCCTTGCTCACTGGTGAACTCCCGACTGCTTCATTTGTCCATGTAAAAAGCACCCCTGAACTACATTATTAGATTTTTACGGCACAAATGTCTTCACTCTTCTTAGCAGGAAGCCTTGCGGTGCACTTTGTCTGTTGTAAAAAGGGACATTTTTTTCAATTTATCTGAATGAAAAGCACGTCTGTTGTTGAATGCAAGAGTCACAAGATGCACAAATAGCTCTTAAGAACACTCAGCGCTTTGACACGACAAGTTTGCATTTGTGTCTCGTAAAGAGTCAAAGGACAGTGTTGACATAAAATGTAATTTCTTTGTGATGCAGCTCTTGTGCTTTGTGTGCGGCAATGCATGCTAGTGTTTCATATGTACGTGTGTGTGTGCGCGAGATCTGCCTAATACGCAGTGAGTGACGAAGCACATCAAATCACTGCGCAGCCGCCTGAAGATATCAGAGGAGCTCATCACACCAGGTATGAAGCAGCAGGATAATCAAATCAAGGTGATGGTGGGAGAGGCTAATTGGTGAATTTAAATTGCAAATGTTGAGATGCTGGGGTGATCACTCATATCCTGTGTTCACAGTTTAACTACCACTCTGTCAGCAAAGGCTTAGTGTACATTGTGAAACATATGTTCATATCAGGGATGTGACTTGGGATTTTAGCTGCGTTGTTATAATGCCCCCCAAAAAATATATATACATATATGCAGGGGCTGACAGTATTAATTCACCGATCATACAACTGTACTTCTTATATGACTATGGCTTAAGACAATGATCTCTACCTTAAATGTGATTTGAGATATTTCTGATACATGCATTTGGTGGGCTCAGCAGGTAAGCTCTAAAAGCATTTGAGATGCCGTGTCTTTCGCTAGCAGGAGCTGCCATGATTTTTGGAGGGTATACCTGACCCAAACACAAGGACACTCAGGAGGTTAGGCATTTTAAGGGGTTTCATTGACGCGCTGGGTTCGAGTTGTTTCTGGAGTCATGTCACGGGACTATGTACTTGGGAGGGGAGGTGACATCTGGATGTGGGAAGAAGCCCAACCGGGACATCAAATTCTGGACTGGGGAATGAAACCTAGATAACGGATCTTACTTTAGCAATGACAAGCCACAAGGAAGGGCTGAATGACATCCGGGAGAAGGAGGTCCATGTGGCGATACCCACTCTAGACAAACAAGCTGGCGCCAAAGGGCTGGCAGCAGGCTCCTCTTAAGCTCAGCCTTATGTGGCCCGATGATCCGCAGGTGTGCGCTGCTCCCAGCTGAAATCCATCCTGCTGCTCAATCAGGCTCCCTAAAGAACTGAGAGGTGAAGGGAAATGCAGATAGACTCTTAGCCTCGGATCCCAACAGGTCTGTCCTTCAATAAATTTTGATGCACAGACATTATGTTATTTCCAGGTTCAAACCACGTGTACTCAGTTCAATTTCTCCTCTAAGTTTGTTGGTACTATTTGTTTTGTGACAGTAACTATCAACTTGCGGATAAATCAAATGCCGGCGGAAGGTTACTGTGCTGTCATTATCTCACCGCAATATCAATCTCCCTCTTCTTTTCAAAAACCCGTGAATCCATTGTTCTGCGCATTTCTTTGCTTCCTAAAAATTCTATATTCTTCTATATTTTGACAGATATTGACCAAAACCTTACTGGTATCATCTCTAATTGGGCTATCCATCACTGGGCGAAGGGGAAAAAACTAAAATCCTTATCTACTGCCAAGTCCCTGGTTTGGTGTGAACTGTTAACAATTCATTTTAGCATGTGTACAGCCTGTCTGGGGCCAGATGGAGATGAGATCAAACCTCGAACATAAAACATGTCAGAAACACATCTTTTTTTTACTACTCTCTTCCAGCCATGTTGTTACAATCACTTGTTACATGTAATAAACATAGTTTATAGCCGGCGCACCACATGGTGCTTTAAAAAAAAAAAAACCCTTGGCGATATACACCAGGTTAAGCCAGTATCTGTTGAAGAATCTGTTGCTGGCAGTGAATGCGAGGCAGCAGTTCTTTCCTGTGAGTGGAGTGTTCCCCAGGACTTTAGAAAATAATGACATCCTGAGTCCCTACTGAGTTCCTGTATCACTCTGTTCTAATCCAAAGTAATCCTCTTCAGTGTAAACTCAAAGCTGCAAACGTTCGGTGTGGTATTTCTGACTCGCAAGATAACCGGCATCATGGCTACACGACCGACTCAGGTATGGTTTCACATGATCTAACGGAGAGTCTTGTGATTGCGCTTCAGGCAAATCTTGCTGAGTTAATTACATGTCACTTGGCTGGAATTAGAGAGATTGTTTAGTTTATTCTTAAAGTTGCCCTGATTTTTTTTTTTTTTTTGGACTCCTTATCGAATAAGCTGCCGAAGATGACTGCGTGACGGGTTAAATCCGAACATCCGGTCACAAAAAAAAAAAAGAGACTCTCACGAGCAGATGCACCCGAGTGAACCTGATCTGAAATGGCTTGTATGACCATTGAGTTGTTTCCCCCGATGTGACAATCAAGTGGGTCGTTTTTGTTGCGGTGCCGCTGAGGCATTCAAAGTATTTGTCATGCTCTGGATGCATCTGGCAGCCGGTGTCAGAGGAGCCCACTTCTCTGTCAACACCTTGGATTTTTGCCCAAGTCGTGAATGTAAAGTGACTACGAACAATCTGTTGGTGCAACTGAGACTTTGGAAGTGTCAGTGTCTGTATGTAGGTGAGGGTGTGGGTGTGTGTGTGTGTGCGTCAAAGTTTGGTGTGACTCGAGCCAATCTATAAGTGTTGACTGTCAAGAGATGTAACACACAGCTATGTGATTAGTTGTATTGATCACGTTCAAAAGAAACACATTGAGGATTTATAGAATTCACTCACAGTACGATACTAATGACACGCCCTCTGGGTTTCTTTCCCTTACTGCTATTATGTCCAAAAATATTTGCAAAAACGAAAAGAGATTTTGGATATCAACTCCATTGTATTTACTTAAATAAGAGTTGAGCCCAACGCTCTCTTATATGGAACAGCCATACCTACTTATCCTACAATTATGTGTGATTGAAGCCACTTATCTACATTTTATTAAACTTTTATTGTAAAACTTATTTGAAATATGATCACATTCATCTCCCACACAATAAACCGCAAGGTGTGAAAGGGCTTTATGGTTGAAACAATTCACAGGTCAAATGATCTGGTAGACGTTACTGCGAGGAATATCACATTTAAAAAAATACTTTTTATCTGACCCGTGCATTTATTGTCCGGCCCTTTTTTTCTGTGGATATGAGAAGATGTAACAACACTGGACGACATTCTGCGTCATCGCCTCTCTGTGGTAAAGCATCAGGACCCGCTTTCCCAATTTTCACTTCATGATGTGAAATGTCGACCTGCGGCTTGTGAAACAAAACAAACCTCACACAAACCAACCCATGCAAAGGCAGCATCACAACCAAAGCTAGCTTTAAATTTTGTGTGATGATTCAATATTGTTGGGATTTTGTTTGCCGCTTTCAAGAAAATAGTCCATC
The DNA here is from genome assembly GCF_037954325.1 of Fistularia commersonii. Classification (NCBI taxonomy): domain Eukaryota; kingdom Metazoa; phylum Chordata; class Actinopteri; order Syngnathiformes; family Fistulariidae; genus Fistularia; species Fistularia commersonii. The sequence continues at coordinate 12,482,892 of NC_141303.1, read as the reverse complement.
CCTTATTTGATGCTATATATTCTCGGCCAGTGGCTTCAACTTCATGGAGTTACTCACTCCGCTACTTACCCAAAGGGAATCTAGTGTGCATGTGGCGGTAAGTAACAATCTGTCATCCCATAATGACAGCTCCGTTATAATTGCACACCAGCGTTCGGTGTTTTTCAGAACATGAGATAAATATGTTGAAATACACAATGTTTATCAATCCAGAGATAGATTTCCAACATCTACTGAACACAAGCTGTCATACTCTTCTCCAGTGTGTGTGCATGCACTCGCTCATGTCGAGGGAGGGTGTGTGTGTGTGTGTGTCAGTGTACTGAGTGTGTTTGCATTGTTCATATGTGCACTGTATTTGAGATATATTTATAATGCAGATGATGACTCACAGCCAACAATGAACGCAGGCGACGAGGCCGGATCCGCCAACGGTTTGTTGTTTATCTGAGTTTTGTGGCATCATAGCTCTTTGTTGTGAACCGATGGCCTCATCCCCTCAGCAAATTGTTTAATCCTTAATTAATCTCACAGATATTCATGCTGTAAGAGGGATTAACATATTGGTTTGTTAGAAAAACAATGACATGGGCATTCTGTAATCTGTAATGAGACACGGTGCATCGTCCTCTCTTGACAAATTTTGGCTGAAGTTATAAAGCGGTGTACATCAAAGGGCTGCATGTGAGGTGCACGTACACACACACACACACACACACACACACACACACACACACGAGCTTCCCCGTTCAGAAATAACAATTGTGCTCAACGATGAATCCATACACCTGCAGCCATTATTGGGCAAATGCATTGCACAGCAGCCTCGGAACAATGTGATGACACCTGTTTTGTTCATTTGTATCAGCCAACCAGATGGAGAGCGAGAGGTAAAATAATGAGTTAGTTCCTCTTTGAAACCAGTCTCTCTTATCATCACTGAGCCCGGATGGCACAAAAAAACATTTGTTTCTGATAAATGATAACAGCTTTGTTACATGCACGGGGTTAAATAATCTCTGCATCTGGTTGTACAAATAGAATAAAGTGAACAAAGTGCAATCGGCTCCTTTACTGCATCGCTCATTTCAGTTGGCCTTTGTTTAAGAAAAACAAAACAAAAACCAAGGCGCCACATTGGCACACCGGTTTCCGCTTCCTCACAGCAGGGGGTCTTCCTGTGTGGAGTTTGTTGCGTTTTGCATGTTCTCCCTGGTTTCCTCCGGGTTCACCAGCTTCCTACCACAGTCCAAAAACATGCAGCAGGTTGATTGGAGACTAAAATTGCTTAGATGTATGAATGAGAGCGTGAATGGTTGTTTGTCTCTTACGTGCGGGCCTAAGATGGACTAAACCCCGCCTCTCGCCCAATAATAGCAATTTTCCTGACTGCAGGTTTAGTGCTACAATAAAAGGATGAATCAAAACAAAAAACCAAGGTCTATGGATCTTGAACGTGAAAGAAGATCAGCCGAGATTAACTCAGTCCTATCAGGCCGGACTCATATCCGCACAAAACGAGACAGCATGGAAACACAGAACTTAAACACTAATCAAAGAAATGGTAACGTAATGGTAAGAAACAACGTAGTGGCAGCAAAACACAGCTGGTTGGAGTGGAGACACAAAACGGGGCAGGGGATTTTTTTTAAGCGGACAGTGACCCACATGAGGGCACGCACACAGAACGGGGATAAAATTCTCAATTTCAACAAAGTATCTGATACTGATTCTGCTTCAGAAATAAGCACAGGAGTGACAGGAGAGTATTTTGTTGTGTGTGTGCCGTTGTTTTCGCCGTGTGTAGTTCGGGTGTGGAATGCGGGGATAACATTGGTTAATCACGGTGTGAGGCTAGCTTTAAGGTCGAGGTTGCAGGCATGCATTTGAACTTCGGTCAGGGGCCACTCCTCCACTTCCATTTTCAGGCAAGGCTAATGGTCTCTGGCTCAAGCTTTGCAATTAACTCACATTCTTTGGAGTTGCACAATCTCCTCATTTAGCTCTGAACGAAAAAGGGGAGTTTCAAGTCCGGAAACGCAAGTAAACGTGCGTCCGGAATCAAAGCGCAAGCGCATCCGCGTAGCACGACGCTTCGGCATTAAAAAAATTGAATTCGGGTCGGTATTCTGTGTTGGTTGAAGTGGAAAGAATGTTGTAGAGCTTGACTCGAATGTGAGCGGGAGCTCAGAGCTGGCGGGCTGCAAGGTGGCAGAGGTTGCGGTTCTGTGTGGCACGTTATGATTAATGAATGTGAACTTTTGTCAGGCATGTTCCGTGTAGCCTGGGGTCCATTAGAGACCATGGATGGATACAGCATATAGAGAGAGACACACACACAGGAGAATACCCCCCCCCCCCCCCCAACCCCCTACTGCTGATGCAGGCGATAGAAGTAAGGGCACACATCATTTTTCCATTAGTGTATATCTTCTCATTCTGTCCTGTCCCCTATTCTGCCTCCCCAATCAATCATGCTTTTCTTTATTTCCAACCTCCTAGATCTGCCAGAGTGGATTCCACACCATCCAGGAGTCGGCTAGATTACCGCTATTCCGGTTGTTCTAATTCAACCACAACTCCCTTATTGGTCTAACCTGTTCATCTGCATTAACTTTGCCTGTAGTCACGAGCGTACGATTTGGTAAATAGATCTTTTCTTTTCCACCTTGGAAAGAAAAATGTCTGGTACGTTCATTTGAGCTACAGCCCAGGATCCACGTTAAGCATGGCACAGAAGTTGAAGATAATTGTGCGTCTACTGTGCGTCTACTGTGATGCGGTTGCTAAGAATCGGCTTTTTCTCAGATTCTTGCAGTGGATCATCAACTTCCGTGCCTCTCCAGAAGGATTTTGTTTGACTTAACATAGTAAAGCCACTGTCACATCAGTCTAGTCAACTAAGGGTAATGGCATGGACACATTTTTCCTGATCCATCTGGGACGTAACTGCTTTCTTCCTCGTTGTATTCTTCATCTTTGTGTTTGTAATTGTAATTATGTGACTCATTTCTGAGTCTCGGGATTTCATGCCAGGCCGATGGTTTTTGAACTTTTGTGGACTGAAGCTGAGAACTGACTTCTAATTTTTTTTTTCCTTTTCTCTAAAGACAATTACTCCGGTTTTGTCTTTTGTTATTAAAGAACATTGTGGCATGGCAAATCACTGATTTGTTTAATGCAATTATTCCGCTGGCTTGTATTGGATTAGAGTCCCCCAGTGATATGGTTAAGCAAATTTGTGTGTCCGCCTAATGATATTAGGGTGGTGCTGTGAGATGTGCCACCCGGTCGTCATGAAACCGGACTTACCCTGGTAACCAAATGGTGCTTTTCCAATCCGAACCCACTTGGCGACAGGCAGTTTAGTTCTGAATGGTTCAAAGTTTCACACATGAAGGTCAACTCCTGAATTCCCAGGGGTCTTAACATACCCTTCGTGATGGAACGAGACCAAAAGACTCTCCAAGGCTGCCGTCCAACGGCTCTTACACAATAAAATTATAGCCCGGCGCGACAGATGGCGGTCTGTTTCCACGAGTTGGAGATACAAAGCACTGGATACCCTTTGACATCTCTCAAATCTCACCAAACAGATACATAAGGCTTGTAAGTCATATAATGCTAAGCACCCCCTTTTTTGGAGAGGTGGGGTAGAAGAACAGATATTTACGGTCAAACCACAAAACCCATAGAGCTATATCAAGTCTGTGAAAGAGCTACTCTGGCAAAGTACCTCATCCATCCCAAGGGTGATTGTTGCTTCAGCGAGACTTTGGTCGAGGGAGTCAATCCTGAGAGACCCTCAAAGACTACAATCACATCCCACAAGGGACAGAGAGGCTCATACACTGGTCCCTGCCCACAGGCCAACTCCGACGCTTCATTTTCATTGAACGTTGACCAATTGGTTCCTTACCAATGACTTCATGTCAGCCCAAAAAGGGCAGCCAAAAATGAAAAAAAAAAAAAAAAAGGATCCGGCTTGTTGAGTAAGTCTCACTATGAGCTGATTTCATCATTTAGATTGCAAATAAAAGAAAAAAATCGGAACAAAATGCAAGGTTTTAATAGATGGAAGAGAGCATTAACTCATGAGAAATGAAGAAATCGCGATACAGATCAGAGATACTGACATTATTTGCTTAAGTAATGATGATGATTATGATTATCATATAGCCATTGTTGAAGCCATGCTGGCATGTTTCCCCATTTCTACTGACTGATTTTAAGTGTGTCACACACACACACACACACACACACACACACACACACTGTCCTACACACATGCGTTGTATAATGACACTTATTTGTTAAGGTCATTTGTTCCTGTCCCTCCCGATCCACCTCTGTCTCTGCCACACTCGTGCTTTCTGCCTCTCTCTCATTCTCTGGCTCTCTTTTTTCCCCGACCGGTCGAGACAGAAAGCTGTCGACACTGAATGTGGTCCAGGCCTGCTCTACATGGTTATAATGCAACGTGTTTTGATTTGGTGCCATAAAATAAAATAAATAAAATAAATAAAATAAATAAAATAAATAAAATAAAATAAATAATATAATATAATATAATATAATTATAATAATATAATAAATAAATAAAATCTGACTTGATGGGACGAATGAGGGGTGTTCGCATGCTCAGGCCAGAGGGTTGGATTTTGAGGTGGTTCCTCATGTATTTACAGCACACCCCCCCTTTCCTCTCTTCTTATTTAAAATGAAATAAAGCTCAAAAATTGACTCCAGTGTGAAGAAATGAATCAATTTGAACTCACTGCGCACCTGCTCAGTACGGACATTTCGACAAGACAGTACAAAATGATGTCTGTGACTCAAACAGTATTTAACATAAAAATGTTCCTCTACTTTTCATATCCTGTCTGGCTAACCCTCACCAGTATGTAACACACACACAAACACACACACACCGTATTATGATACTCGGGTCAAGAGAGAAGTAGGGCAGACTGTGTCTCAGCTTCACTGGGAGCGGAGCCAAGGGGGGAAGGAAGGAGCTCAGGGAGTGTATCGAGCTTTTGGGGTTAAAGCCGCTCAAGTCTTGGCAGCAGATACCCATGGGTACACTGACAATTTGTGAATGTGTTAAAGCCAGATTAGCTCGACACTGGTGATAAAAGAGTGAAAGGGGATTAATTTTGAATCAGGCCTGATTTTGGTGCCGGCGATACACACAACAATTGTGAATGGCTCACCTCTGCTCTTATGGATGTTTCCTGCTGGGTCAAAACTAAATGTCCTATTAAATCATCAAGCAGGGGTGATTCCAGGTAATCTCTAAATGGGAATCAGTTTAGCAATAAACTGAGCATCCCCGGGGTTTTTTAAAGGCAGGGGAATCAAAGCAGCCCGAGGAGCCCATTAGAAATAACTGACATAAAGCCTAAACGCCGCTGGGAGCGTTGTTTTCAGGAGGTTGGGACGCTGTGAGCTGACACTTGTGCCGAACCTCGGCTACAAACAAACTCGACTCAAATGTTGAAAGCCTGACAGAATGGTAATCACTAGGAAAGGAAAATGGAAATAACAGTCATCTTCACGCTGAAAAATCTTCATGGTGTGGCCAATTTTTCCCATTTTTTCCAGTTAATCTGCTGCATGTTTTTGGACTGTGGGGAGGAAACCCTCACAGATGCATGCAAAACATGGAAAAATCAATTATCTATCCAATGCATACAGTTTTTTCATTAATGGCAGAATTTAAATAATCAGAGTAAAATCCAGTATCTTTGATGTTTTGTAATGATTCTGGTATTTGACTCAAACACAACATTGTCTCGGCAGAAGGGGAGGTGATTCTTTAACATTGAGTCATCCATTCTTTTTTTGTTTCTGCAGTTTTATGCTGTTTGTTTGGTTTTTTTTATCTATTTTTTTCATCAGTTTTTTGACATTTTCCAGATTGTTAAGTTTCGTTCCCTATCAGAGATTTTCTGACTGATTAAATGGACAGAGGCTTCATGGCATGCATTGAGAACAAGCCAGGCACTAAAGAGGACTGCAAACCCAATATATGCATTTAATTCCAATATTTTTCATTTCCTAGCCGGAAGGTTACGTTTCTGTTAGCTGGATGAGCGCATTAAATCTAATTTATTTTTTGAGACATTCAGTGAGATAAGATGTTCATTCTGTATATTCTGCTTTATCCTGAAGCTAATTAAGTGGTATGAAAGAATAGTGATAGAACACTCCGTGCTGAACAAGAACAAACATCATTCCTCAGGCCTCTAACTCAGCTTTGTAACTGCAACTGAGTACAGTCCAAACGTGACATGTGGAAAAGTGGCTGTTGCCATAAATGTATTGCCTTATCCCTTCCAATGTAGACTACCATAATTCTGTCATGATTTTTGGAGGGTACCTGACCCAAATGCAATAACACTTTGAGGAGGTGAAGTGTTTTAAGGGGTTTATTTATAAATGAAGTGAACAAATGGCTGTGCTGGATCCAGGTTGCCTCTGGGGTCACGCAGGAACTTGCGAGGAAAGGCGAGTCGTAGACTTTTGGCCTTGGGAGCAATCGGAGTCTCAGGAACCAACAAGGAAAGGTGATCAGAGTCGCGAGAGTCTCAGGAACTTGCAAGGAAAGGCAATACGTAGAAGTCTGTAACGCAGAATGTGGAGATGATGATGATCTGGCAACGAAGGGCTGGCAGCAGGCTCTTCTTAAGCTCAGCCTGACAAATCCACCCTCCTGTATGGCTGCTTCTTGATGAGGGTCTCTGGTGAAGATCTGCAAAGACTAATAACCCCGGATCCAAGCATCTTCATTCATTTTCCATAGTATTCCATAGTATTCATCCTGCATTCAGGGTAACAGGGGGACTGGAGCCTATCCCAATGGTCATTGGGCGAGAATTCGAGTTTAGTTATTCGGTCTTTTATTATACTTTATTAATCCTTTGTGGAAAATTATTTCTCTGCATTTAAACCCGGATGAACCATGAGCAGTTGGCAACCATCGGCAGCGCGAGGGGAGTAGGTTCAGTGTCTTGCTCAATAACACTTCAACAGGCTCGGAGGAGCACTGGTATCGAACCATGGACGACCATCGAATTGAATCGAATTGAATCGAACCGTTCCTTTATCAGTCCATCACATGGCCATGTGTAGGGACATACAACTGTTCATCCTCTCATTCAGATGTCTGGGTAATTTAGGGCTGTGCATCTATTGCATGTTTTTTGGAAAACAGAGGAAACCCACACAGAAACAAGGAGAACATGGAGACTCCAAATAAAAAGTCAGGATCTTACCAGGGACCTTCTTACGCTTCTACCTTTTTGAGATGGAAGCATCAACCCCTGCACCACTATATATCATAGTTACATCAAATATTTGAATATCCACTGGCTTCACTTTTTCATTTTGCCCGCCAAAGTGATTCATGAATTTAGCAGCAGCTTTATCATGGGTGGGTGTGACATCAGGGAAGTGGAAGTGCATGAATCACAGAATGAGAAGTTCATTTTCAGGTTATATAAAAATGAAGCTATATAAAATGATCCTTGCCTCACATGGGAGAGAAACTTTGGTGTCAGCGATCAGGAAATGGAGAGGACAAAGACAACAGAGAAGAGATATGGATGGAAGGCAGTACGGGTGGAGTACCTGTTAGCTTTTGACAGAAAAATAGCACTTAGGGAGTAGAAGCTGTCACATTATTCGGTGTCATATCACAGCAGCAGTAGAAGAGGAGAGGACAAGAAACTCAGAAGGAGGGGAATCGGAATGACTGATAATGAAAAAGGGACTGATTAATCTTCCAAAAGATGTCGGAGCGACTTCCCCCACATCATTTTACCAATCCCTCTACTAAGTTAAGATGGATTAGGTGTTTATCAGATTCAAATAAATATAGATTTAATCCACCTTTCCCTCCCCCACTTCCATCCATAGAACCCATTAAGACGTAGACATCCAGACATCCATCAGTGGAGGTATTTTCTGTTCCTATAGGGACGTGGGATGATCTATTTGAGCCTGGTACTCCCCTTATATGATCCCAGTTCATGTTCAAGTTACATTCACTCCATCTTCTGTTCCCGTTACAGCGCCATCTCTCTTTGCGCTCTTGTACACATGGCTACAAGCTTTCTCACACCACCTCTTGTGTAAACCTCTCTTTATCTTAATTTCCCCCCTGACGAAGTTCCATTCCCGTGGTGAAAATGTTAATTCACTGCTTTGGTCCCCGAAACTTCAAGACTTATCTTTGTGGGCCAAAGAAAAAAAAAAATGACTGAAGCCATTGGTCGGCATGGGCACTCCTGCACAAAGATGGGTATTTCTAAAAAGATAGATAAGGTACCTTTGCAGAGCCGGAGTGAAAAATATGGTCTTTGAAATGTCAACATTGTTCTTTCATTGGCAAATGTTTCCTGCTTGTAGTCCTAAAGAAACTCTTGAAACACTTTTATCCGCAGATACATGACATAATCAAGCCTAGATATATGATATACCCATCCATAAATGATTTATCTATTTCAGGTTTTTACTCAGACACCAACACCCCGAACAGCTTTGTTCACCGCATGGCACATATCGCCTGCTGACAACTATTGATCCAAGAGATTGGCCTTTGCTAGATGATGTTAATATTTTATTTGCTGGTGGAAAGGGGGGTGTGATGGGGGCGGGATTAGGATGCAGGAATTAAGCTTGATTCACAATCCAGAGGCTAAGCAACCTAATTTTAGGATGTGCTAAACCAGAACTATTACTTCCACTGCCCAAAAAGTAGCAACAAACATAGGTCAAACCACGTTTAGTTGTTTTTTATGATTGAAGAGTGAGCAGTTTTAATTGTTTTAATAGTATTGTCGAGTATTGTTTCACTCCAGTGACAAATTGCAGGTGAGAAAACGGTGATATTTGAAATCAGAATCACCTTTATTGTGTGCCAAATTCCTCCTGTGTATGTTCACACACATGGAGGAATATTATCATTGAGGTAATCCAAACATAAGGTGTTTAGACATATGATATAATTCAAAATAAAATATACTATTACTTGATAAGAAATTATATATTTTGAATTTGTGAGGTGTTTTTCTGGGAAATTCATAGTATAGTCCTTGTTTTAAGACAAAAACAGGTACATAATCAAATCTAGAATTGTGTTTACGTGTGTGTGTCTGCTCAGCCAGAGTTTATCGTTGATGTGGATTCTGTTGTTCTACATTAAATGACAAAACACATTTCGCTTTCCGTCCTAACTTATGTGTAGATTTATACAGCTAAACAGAAATTACTTCATCTTCATCCGGTCTCCCTTCCAACTTGTAATTTTTACACAGTTCCCCCTGGTGGTCACCTCTTAAAATACATTTAAATCATTGCATATCAACACAGGGACAAGATATCTGAATGACCGATCAAGATTTTAAAAACATATTTATGCCTGTTAACCACCATCTTAATCGGACTCCTGTCCATCGGAGTTCTTTTGGGGTAAAAAAACATAAATTCAGTCACTCATGTTCTCTTCTATAATCCCTATTGTGCTGAGGCTTATACCCAGAACCTACAGGTGTTACTGTGTAAAAATAATTCATTTATGCGTGAGATCTTTAGAGCCCCTTGAAACATGACTTGTTTAGCAGTAGAAGAAGGTCATTAGGTTATTAAGAGCTGCTGTTCCGGGCTTATGGGATTAAACTTCCTTTTGAAGTGTGAATATCAAATGATGGGTTCTCGACATCCACATTCTCAGATGGGATGTTGCGGGAGTTGCTAAAGCAATATTATGTAGTGTGTTTAGAACACCGTTTTTGACATCGTCTTAATGATATGCTGAGCTCTACCACTTTCATCCCCACAGCTCTACATCTTGGTTTCTGCAGTAGCTAGCGGAGCATGATCACAGAACCCCCTTCAGATGTCAGTCTTTTAAGATGTTATCTGACGATTCACGATACGGAACGGCAAATAGTCTTTGTTAAGGAACCCAAGAGGAGACTAAGAAGAAAACAAGACCGTTACCTCTTACGGGAAGGCACTCTGTCATCGTATAGCTAACTGGAAGTGCATTTTATCACGTGTACAAGCGCTGCGGTTACAGATAAACACTCGCAGTAATTGTTTCTTCTCTGCCCGAGTCCTCTTTTTAGACCAAAGGTTACGATGAGAATCTGAGATATTAGCAACCTGCATGTTAGTACTTTAGGGACAAAAGTCATTTGTAATAATGTTGCATGTAACAGCTGTGTAGCAGAACAATGAAAATGAAAGAACAATGAAAATTTAATAAGACGATGTCCAATATTAAAATTCATTCTCTGCAATTAGCCCATCACGGATGAACCATGGGCAGTAGGCTGCCGTCCACCAGTGGAGCAGTTGAGTGTCCTGCTCAACAACACTTTGACACACTAGAAGGAGCCGGGAATCAAACATGGAATATTTTGTTCCAAAGACGATTTCTCTACCTCCTGCTCTGCCTCGACACCCCCAAGCGTACCTTCGCGAGAGCCCGGGGATTCGGGAGAAGACACAAGATTTCTGCCATTCAGTGATGAAAGCATTCAGAATAGGAAGAGTGGAAGGAATAAAGAAGCGCATCATGGGATTTCCTTCAGCAGCCTAAACAAATGGCAGCAAAACTAAGGGCTGGACTTGCTCTAACTGAAAGCTTTCTCAGAAAGAAAGGTTTTAAGCCCATTTTGAAACAGAGACACGGTGTCCGCTCCCTTGCACGGAGATTGGAAGATGGTTCAACAGCAAATAGGCTCGGTAATTGAACGCTCCGGCCCCGTTCTGCTTTTAGAGATTTCAGGGACCATATGTACCCCTTCATCCTGGGAGGTAGGATTCCAAGAGTTCCATAGGTCATTTATTCACTTTCAGAGTTCAGTTGCAAAAGATTCTAATGAACCTCACCCTATTCGGAATACCTCCCAGAAACTTATATCCAACTCATGGCATTATTCTTATCACCCACCAAGAGATTCACCCTCATCCTATCTTTTCTTCGCATTCTGTACTTCATGACTATTTAATTGTGCCTGTATGTCTTGAAACATTGATAAGAGAAAGCATTTCATGCACGGCAACCAATATATAGCTTTTTCAAACCCCGCTCGGTGTAAGAGGATTGGCGGAGAGCAGCCCGCCACAGCGGCGGGTCTGGGGAATTAGCACGGAGAGAATCAATGTTGGATGAGTGGAGCATCCATCCTGCTTTCACTGCAATGGTTCACCTGCTTTACACAAATGAAATGATCCCATTAGGTTGTGTGCGGAATTTGGAAAAAATGTCGCATGACCGCATACATGTGTGTGCAGCTTATAATGATGACGCTGATTGCAAATAGACCCATCAGGCCTTTTTAAAGCAGCCGCCTAAATGTTCGCCTATTGCGAGTGTCGCTCACTTCCCGCCCGGTACTGGATTATTCCAGTGCCCTAATGACCTGTTCGCCTTCACTCTTACTTGTGCCATTTAGAGGAAAAAAAAATTAAAAATCAGACAGCCGTGCCCCTGATCCTACCTCGCTCTTATTTAAAGCCTCATTTCAAAGCCACCTCCCTTGTCACACGCATTACTCGGCCTCACAGAAATGTTATTTTCAGGTCAAGAAGGAATGCAGCTAATCAGAGCAGGGTGAGTGTGGGGGGGCATGACATCCAGGGCAGAGGTGTAATTTGCGAAATATTTCATGTTGCGGGCGGGTGAAGCCTCTATTTTAACACCATATATCGCAGCTAGGGTGCGTCAGAACCAATGTAAACCATTCATTCTGGCTGTTTTTCAATCATCATTAATAATAATAATACGACGACTTTAGTGACACAAAAAATGAGTCAGCTCTTTGCAGATCTCAAGTGATATTTGCAACCATAAAAACCTATCTTTAACCCTAAAAAAAACAAAAACTGTGCAATATTTCATTTCACTGTGCAATATTCAGAACTGCGCAATATTTCATTTCATAACAGCTACACCACAATTTTTCTTTTTATCATACTATTGGGCACTCCTTACCTCACTTGTTACTAAGACACTTATAGTTTTATCACTTGTTTACTAAGACACTTTATAGTTTCACTGAGACACTTTATAGTTTATAGTTTATTTTTATTTCTAATTCTGCCTTTTCTTTTTATTATTTATTACTGTTATATTTTCTGTAACTCTGGCACAACAATTTCCTTCGGGATTAATAAAGTTGTTCTTATCTTATCTTATCTTATTTTGAGTAACAATGTAGCTAAATATAGCGCTGTAGATCCGCCATCAGTAGAGAACGGCGGCCCTGACCAGTCCACCGTTCACTCCGGACTGAACCCACGATGCCATTCTGTAATCAATAATTAAACCTTCATATTTTATTCTTTCCAAACGCGCGCTATTGTTTTATGCATCGGGTAATTCACGACGTGGCCAGTCGGTGCTTTTGAGTTGTATTGGTGCCCCTCTGAAAATCTCCAGGGAGAGCTGGTTGCACTCTTTAGACGTTATCCGATAATTTTCTTAAAATTATCTGGCTGGTGAGAATACACCTCAGGTAAAATTACACGGAGTGGTCCAGAAAGCGCTCTGGAGAGCTTTTCGAAAAATTGGAGCTCGTACTTGGACTGAAATATATATAAATACATATATATGAATGATAAAACGCCCTGTGTTGCTGTTTTTCCTCAATTTTGTGTAAAATAGACTTTGACGATGTTCCAACTTGAATCACAATCTTTCCTTGAACCACAAATATGCCTTGGGAGGAAATGACGTTTGGGGACAAAAATCAAAACCCAAAACACAACATAGACAGCCAGCAGAGTTCCCTACTGTAATAAGATAGTTATAAAATATACTTTTCCTAGTTTACGCCTGAGATGGTTGTCAAATTTCCAGCTATGTGTCCGATGACAGTATCTGATGCAAACCTAAATGAAAATGGCTTCATTCACTCATTTATTCATTCATTCATTCTCTCTGTCATGTCTATCTGCACAACATTTAACATACGACCGGTCCCTCACTCCTATGGACAACTTTGATTTCTCAGTTTAGCTATTGCTCAATTACGCTTTATTATCCTCCTTTTTTTTTCCACTGAGTTTGTTGCTGCTTTTAATTTGGATTTGATATGGCTACATTTTGGATTTTTAGTATTTATTTTTCATTTCAGTCATTCATTCGTGTTTGGGCTGGAGCTTATGCGGCTGTCACTGGGTAAGAGGCGAAGTTACATTACATTACATTAAATTACATTACATTACATTGCATTTGGCAGACGCTTTTATCCAAAGCGACTTACAATAGAGAACATAGGGACTGCAAATACACTTGCAAATACATGATACACAGGAAATATACAGAACAGTAAGCTTGGGTTAGTGAGGGTTTTTTTTTTTTTTTTTGGACAGAGACACACAAACGTACACACACACACACACACACACACACACACTGCATAGCCTAACTTGCTGCCAACCTGATCTGGGGCATCAGCGCAGTAAAAAGTCCTGAAAGAGGAACGTTTTTACCTGTTTCTTGAAGTTCACCATGTCTGGCCAATTTAAAGTCTTCAATGAACTTGACGCATTTGTTTTTGGATTGTTGGAGGAAACCAGAGAACCCAGAGAAACGCAGACATGGGGAGAGCACACTAACTTCACACAGCAAGGCTCTCTGTCCGTCTTCACGTGAGACCGGAGCTCTTACCGCTACTGCTGTTTTCCACTGTTTAAAAGAGGATGGCATGGCAAGTGGATTTACAGACTTTTACCTTTTATAAAATTGCTATCATGACCCCCAGACTGATGTGTTTTGGGCCAAACCTATTAGATAAAAGAGGAACTTTGGGCCACAACTTAAAACGTGCCTGTCATGATAGTAATTTATTACATCCTAAAAATAGCTTATGCGATGTGGCCACGCCCTTGAATTAATTAAAACCCAACAAATTCTCTTAGTTTAATTAATCTGTAGATGAGCAGTGAGCAGAGGAGACTTTGCCCCAGATTTTTGCGAATCTATTTTTCATGGCTCCATAAATCAAGCTACAGCAGAGATAGGCTCTAAGTGGAGATTCTCAAAGCTTCCTCAAAACTTCGTGTTTTTCAAAGCAGCACGATTGTGCCAGACTTTCAAAGTGCCAAAGATTACACGAGTGCTGTGTGTCTAACTGGGCCATTAGCAGTCAGTCAGGCGATGAGGACCTCTGGCTTCGCTCGGCTCGCCGACGGTGACAGTGACAGATTTGTCAAAGATGAGACAGGTGGAAACGGCCGGCTTAATTAAAATGAGAAACGATTAAATTCTCGTTGCATCGTAATAACCTTGATAAGGTTGTTGTTCAGTAAAAATGACAAATGTGTCCCCCTGCAGAGCACAGTGACAGTTGTCATGCATCATCTTGACGCACAATGACATTTAAAACTCTGAGAACAGGCCAGATTGGTTTAAACAAGACAAAGTTTGTGCTTCCCACCTTACATTTTCCCAGATCTTGTGATTTATGGAGAGAGGAGGCTTGAAACGGACGCAGGCGACCTTGTCATAAAATCCGGCACGGCAGAAGATTATCATCTCCTCCATAAAATCTTGGGCGGGAAAGAATTTGGCAAAGACAAAAGTCATTCTAGTTTACAGCTGTTTTTATTTCTCAAACCCACTTCAATGTTCTTAATACATTAAAACAGCCTTTTTCAGATGAAGGATGGCTGGAAGTCATCAAATGAATCAATCATGGTCAGAAATAAACTTCATATTATATATGTTTCTTCCTATAAATCTGACGGGGATATGACATAGTTAACCGATGGGACCATAATACTTGATAATAAAAATGAATAAATGCAGCTTTGTAAAAAAATAAAATAAAAGGCAGTTCAAGTCAAGTAAGGCTTCCAGCAATAAAACTGAAGATCTTTAGTAATAATAGCTTTGGAAAACCAGAGAATAAATCTCCAATATACATGTCCAAAAGAAAACATAAAGACCAGTCCACATGTGAAATAGAAGTAACAAATTGTAAATACAGAGCATTTATATCCTGACACTTTTCAGTCATTGAGGAATCTTTTAAATCTGTCACAAAGTATCACTTGTTTTTCAAACGCTCTTTTTCACTGCCCCGAGATGTGAGGTATCGGACATCGATAGAGCAATTTTACAGCGGAGTGACCCAAATGGCTCAAACGCAGACGGCAAAGCCATTTCTGAAATCAGATATGTCCGTGCATTTTATCTCAATTTAGCCACCGTCTTCTCTGATGGGAAAGAAGTGGCTTATTTCTTTTCTGTCCTCTGCATAGCAGTAATTGGCAGGTTGAGATTTTGGCATGAAGACAAAGAAAAGGCTATTTCAGCCTCCTCAATCTCACTTAGTCCTTCACAAGGCCGCTGTGATTTGAAAGTGGCTTTTGAAAACTCCGGCGTCTTCAGTGTACACACACGCTTACTTTCAATCTCTGAAAAGCCGGGGCAGAAGGACGGGTCACTTTCATTTACAACCCTTTTCAGCGCAGAGCTGCTTGCCTCGATTGCTATTTAATTGAATTTGTAACTCAAAGGTTTCACCTTGTTGAAAACAAAAAAAAAAGATGCAAAAAGAAAATATTCATATACTTCTTAATATAGTTGAAGTATCCTTCACAATACTTGAAATGACTTCATAAGTAGGAAAGTTAAAGGTTTCGTTCTGGAACAGCTATTGTTGCTATTAAGTACAGTTTTATTCTGTACTTTTATATGTTTGAAATAAAGCAATCACTCAATTTACACTTTGTAAACTCTAAGTATTAATGTATAATAGCATTATGCTTTACTAACTTAATTTTGCCCTCATTGTATTATGAGTTCATCAGATGTTTTGATAAAATGCCTTGTATTATGTTTGAACATGATCAAAGTGAACATAATAGATAAAGTAAGGTCAAAGTATTTGATCCCCCTGTGATTTTGCAAGTTCTCCCACTTAGAAATCATGGAGGGTCTGAGATTTTCAATATTGGTGCACAGAATAAAAAAAAATCAAAATAACGTTGTGATTTTTTAACAAAGTACTTGTGCATGCAGTTTGGTCATGGGTTAGACCAGTGGTCGGGAACCTATGGCTCGCGAGCCATATACAGCTCTCCCGGTGACGGCAGACAATTTTGAGTTGAAAAAGAAAAAAATCAGTTTTGAACTGATTTTAAAATACTTGTGATATTTCTTCATAATACTGTCTCATTTAAAAGTAAACAGAAATTAGTTTTGAAGATATATTTCACGGGTCACCCGTCGGTCGAGTCGGGGACCATTTGACTTCCGAGCACGTCCGGGTCATTGTAAAGGTGAAGAAATTCATTTTATCAAATAGCCAAGTAGTTTATCCGTGTCAACCCTCGTAAAGGAAGAGATGGGGAAAATAGAAAAAGATAATGATTACCGTGCATTCCAGGCTGCATAGACAGAGGAATTTGCATTTGGATCTGCATCGATGAAAAGGTCAAATATAAAGCGGCACTATGAACAAATCCATGCAGCACCAGAGGTCGCATTAAAAGATAGACATATATAATTTATTATACACTGAAAATACTGTATAGCTATCGATGAAATATATTTAGAAATATTTGGCTTTAATGGCTCTCCCAGTCAAAAAGGTTCCCAAACCCTGGGTTAGGCAGTATAAAGGTGCATATACAGATTATGCAGTATAACATACAGTATATGCATTCTATACAAGATGAGGTGAGTTGGCAAACGAAGGTTTCAAATTCTTGGTACTTTTAAGGAAGCAGACAGTGTACAGGTGAGTAGATAGGAATAAGAATAACAAGAATAATAAGAATAAGAACAACTTTATCTATCCCGAAGGAAATTGTTGTGCCAGAGTTTCAAGTAAAACATAACAATAATAAATAATAGTAGGAAATTGTAACTCCACAACATCATGAACAAATCCTTACCTTAGAAGTTTTATGCTCACTTTAACTTACATCATAATTGGAGGAATGAAAAATTATTATTTATAGGTAATCAGCATGGTCTGATACTATCTCATTACATAGTATTTCAAATGTATTACCAGTTTTTTAAAGGGGGGGGGGCTTTCAACCACATCCAGCTGAATCTTAGTTCAGACTATTTGCATATTTGGAAGTAATTCACCACCTAGACCTTTAAAAGACAGTACAAAACAACAAACAACAAAGAAGGTTAGAAGTAATTAAAGAATTTGAACTTTTTCAACTATTTTTCATGAAAATATTAGTCTTCATACGTTTCTTTCCTTTCATTCAGAACCTCCACAAACAAACAAAGATATTGATGGGCAAACTGCTTTCTAAAGTTATGTGATTGCAGAAGTTCTCATCCAGCTCTTTTCAAAAAACCTTTTGGGTTTTTTTTTTTTTTTTTTACCATATTCACTTCTTTACTAATCAACAGATTGCCTTACTAGCTGTGTCATGCATGCATGCACGTAACTTACGGAAGCAGCCGTCTATCTTCAAGAGGAGGTGCACGTGTATCAGCAGAAGCCGGGATGCTTCTAAGGAATATGAGTGAGGTCGGTGTTCTCTTGAGCTTTCCATATAATATGAGAAGAAAATCTTTGAAAAGTGTTGGAGAGGAAAAAATAAAAGCGTTTTGATGTGGAGGAACCCCTATGTAAAGAAAGACGCCATTGGCGCCCGTATGTTGATGCTGCTCTCCCTTGAAGGTCTACTGACGCATAGATCCTCTAATGTACCACCATGATGGCTGTTTCATTGCATCCCACTACTGCGGTGCTCGCGGTGTGTTTGGGAGTTGGCGTTTATATGATGCACATCTGTGTATATGTGCGTGGTTGCTAATCGGCGGAGAGAGAGACATTTTTCAGAGCCACAACTTCGGCTATTTTAATGAAAATCGTCTAATTAACCCTGAGGACCAAACATTACCTTGAAACTTTATGGCACAAGATATATCAGATGTCAGTGTCCTCAACTTTACCTCTCGAATTTGATTGCCGGCTGGATTGCTTCTCAGTTTGGCACATGGTCATTAGATCGGAATTCATTTCCCTCTAACAGACCAGTGGTTAGCAGGATTTACCATTTGATTTAAAACAAGATGTAAAATAATGTTTTTTTTTGCAAACTATCTGTATCTAAACTGAAGACCAAATATGTTATGCATGCATAAGGGAATGCTGGATTTTTCCTCTAACCTTAAAACTTATAAGGGCAGGCTTCAGGTTGTAGGACAAAAATTTAGCTTCTTAAGTGTTTTCAATGAAAACAGTGCACATTAATGAGTATTAAATAAATTCGAGCAAGTTCTTGCAAAAAGGAAGCCAAACAGGGAGCGAACATTGTCTCTTAGCATCTCACTGCCGAAGCTGACTGTAAATTGTTTTGTGTTTTTGTGGCTGTAGTTTATTTTTCAGCCCTCCAAGTCTCTTTCTGCGCTCACACACTAATCTGTGATAACCGTATGAGGGGATGAACCTTTGAAAAATTATATCTGCGTGCAAAGATGAGCGGGTCGAGTGGTCCAAATGGATTTAATCAGTTTGAGTCACCCGGCCTGGCCTGATTATATTAAGTGTGGTTATAAGCACTTTGACAAGTTTTACATCAAGGGAGCAAAGACTGTGTTTAACCGAGATACCAGTTCACACTCTGGTTAAGTAAGTTCCCTTTGATGTGGGGCGGCGGGATTTAAACATCAAAATTGAAATGATGTTACAATTTCTCACATCTCACAAGTGGGATGTCCCAAAGTATCATTGGTGTTTTTTTTTTTTTTCTTTCCTCATTGCAGTTGAAAAGAATGAAAGACCAAAAGACCCAGCTGATCACATAAGGGGAAACAGAAGACTCTCTTGCTCTACATTGCTTTAAACCATCGCCTCACGTTCCCATTCTCATCCACACACTGATGAGGGCAGATGCTGTGCAGGCTGCTCTCTGGGTGTGCATCTCGCTCAAGGACACTCTGACGTGGTCCCAGGATGAACTGGGGGGATCAAAATACTAACCATCCACCACTTGGTTAGCCTGGTGGATGAGTTTTCCTGGAGCCAGTGAAGAGACTTGTTGTGCAAGGTTAATTCACTTCAGCTGATAAGATGCAAGATCGGGTCGTTTGACCGGCGCCCAGGCAGCATGTGGCTAAAGCGGATGTTGGACCACGTGCGCAATGTTTTGCATGTTTTCACATTGAGGAACTTAGCAGTGAAAGGGTTGAGCCCCTGCCCCAACAGGATCCGTAATTCAAGTCGACACAGTGGCTCAATGTGAGAAACGCTAAACCTCATCTTTCAAAAGTTGTGTGTGAATGTCATTTTTACCGATCCACTTCCGGCGGTTAAGTTCAACAATATTCTTTCACACGTGTCTGTTGAGGTTCTTAGTCATCCAGGCCGTGCTGAATACTTGTCAAAATATTCTTTATTGTGGCAACTGGGCTTGAATTTCTTCACTTGAAGATGTTTCACCCCACAGCCAAGAAGCTCCTTCAGCTTTAATGGCCTGTGGGGAGTTTCCGTATATAACTTCAGGGCTGTGGGCGTGTCTAGGTTATGAGGTCTACAGTCATGGCCAAAAGTTTTGAGAATGACACTTTCACAAAGTCTGTTCCTTCAGGGTTTTTAGTTGTTTGCCAGATGTTTCTATGGTTGTGTCATTCTCAAAACTTGTGGCCATGACAGAAAGTTGTTGTGCCAGTGGGGGTCTTGTTAGGTGGTGACAAAGGAGCAACTTTTGCGGATTTACCTGGATTAGAACGCAAAAAGTGAAGCCAAACTTTTAAGAATGTCAAACAAAGGGGTGAAAACAGTTGAATCACATGAACTGAAGCTCATGTGGAAGTTACCGGGGCCTGGTTCTGGTGGTGGATCATTCCGGGTAGTTTGGAGGGTGCAAATAGGCCTGGTACGTCTGTGGTTATCCTTATCCTTATCTGTTGTATGCTGGTGAAAAGTTGTGCCTGAGGACCCCTCCTCTGTTCAGAGACAGTTTTTTTTTTTTTGCCAAAAATGGCTTCTTTGACTGCTCTCTCGAACCATCTGTCTTCTGTGGCGACCATTGCTTACATCGTATTGGTGTAGGTGGACCACCGAGTCCCTTCTTGAAGTAGTGGCTCTCCTGTGTCGGGCCATCCATTTGTGTAGAAGGTTATTTGGTTGTTTGTCGATGGCCCAGGCTCAGGACGGAACTCTGCGGTCCTTCTTCATCTGAAGGATAAAGGATCTGAAGTGGGGGCTCTCCTGTGTAAGGACGTCAACAAACAACTAAACAACATTTACCCAAGCGGATGGCCCACAGGTCCACTAGAACTGAAGAATTCTCTCGGATGTGGGGTCAAATGTCTTCAGTTGAAGAAATTCAAGTCCAGTTGCTTTGACAAAAATTTGATAAGAATACTATCACACAGTTTCTCTGATGACGGAGGCGAATTATCCGAATCAAGTCAAGTCAGAATTTATTTATGAAGCACCAAATCACAAAAAGGTTATTTCACAACACTTTCTATGTACATTGCCCCATGAGTAAGCACTTAGCAACAGAGGTAAAAGAAACACAACGTTTTACTGGGCAGCAACTTTGGACAGATCCCGGCTTAATGTGGTCGGCCCTCTATTTCGACCAGAGACCAGAGAGAGTGAAAGAGAAGGACGGAGATATACGAAGAATGGGATTGAGACAGAGGGCGGTGTGGAGGTTGGGAGGGACAGGCACAAACTATCTCTTTCTAATAATAACAGTTATATGCTAATAGCTGAAATGATACAATATTAATTTTAATATTCATCAAAAAAATAGATTGGAAACCCAGCAAGTCTACTGGAGTAGAACAAGTCATGCCCCGCGGCAACGGGAGCTCAGGGACTCTGAAGAAGGTATGAGGTTGCTATCATGCATTGATGAAGGGACATAGATGCAGGCAGGATGCAGGCAGGAAAAAGAAAAAGGAAGGTGAACAAAAAAAAAAATGGGGTGCTGTCTTGTTTTACTGTTCTGCCCAAGAGAATTGATGATAATGAGACAATAATTGGGAAAATAATCAGTTGAAACCATGAGAGAAAATAAGCAAAATGAAGTAAACGAACGATTTGTTTTTGTTGTTAAGCAAAGCCAAGATTTATAAAACCTTGGCGGGTGAAGGGTACTGGAACGTCCACCTGTGGAAGCAATTAAATCACTACATTCAGGACTTATGAGCGGTTTGCAATGGAGATAAACATCTGAATGAAACATACTTTTTTTTTTATAATCCATGTGGTTCCACACCGCATTACCTCCCTATCAAATAGGAAACAAGCTCTTAATGCAGCTATCCTTTTCACAGGTGGCAAACTGCTAATTGTGATTTCATGTTGATGTCACAGCTCAGTATTTGGTCTCTTACCAAGTTAACAGGGCCAAAGGTTGAGTTATTTGATGTTGCCATTGCTCTGTAACTTGGGCTTCACCATCTTTTTAAAAACCACCCTAGCTGAGAGGCAAGAAGTGGGAGGACACATTTATCCCACAAGCGTCAAGCAGACTTTCAGGATTTGCATCTGAGGCAGCACAAAACCCAAGCATCACATGCAGATTCACATGTTTTTTTCACATTTTTTTTTTTATTCTCATGAATGCGTGCCTTTGCACGCAAGCCTAAATTATTGATAGTGTGGCTGGAGTGGAATTACTCCTCCCTCCATCGGCTGAGGTGTGTTCAATATTGCATTCTGTTCCCGCCGCCGTGAATTGCGGGGTTCACTGCTTCTTGGCAACATCACAAAGTCTCTTCATTGCCGATCGTCCCTTAACTCATCTCTATCTCGCTGTTTTAGCTCCTAATTTCCTGCCAAAATGTCTCCTCCTCTCATATGAAACACACCAATCAACCACTTTATTTCGACTTCAGATGACTCTTTGCGTTAACGAATGGACAACGCTTGAGTGAGTGTGTGTGTTACATCAACTAAAAGTATGTGTTTATCTTCTCCTAGCAGCCCGGAGAAACAACTGTCCAGAGCTATTTGTTGTTTGTGTTCGCTAACGGCATGCCGCTTTCTACCCCCGCCCCGCACTTTATTCTGCACGAAACAATTTCCGTGGTCCAGGGGTTTTCCTCGGCTGTTACAAACCAGGCCCACCATGATGCACATGACATTGCAGTCAGCATCAATTGTCATTAAGAATTTTAAATGAAAATCAAAAAGTGAGGTTTTGGTTTGTGCTGGAAATGAGACAGTAGTGGAGAGGGGGAAGAGACACAAATACCATTTTTACATCTTTTTTCCCCCTAAAAAAATCCAATTTACATCATATTTTTTTCAAATCATTGGCAGTTCTTTTTCCCGTGCAGTCCAATTATGGCTAAAAGAACTTCATGTATGCCTCATCAGTTTTTAATGATTCCGTGACTTTTTATTAACCAGATGTTCGACTGGTTTGTGGCTGCTGCTTGCTCTTAAATGTCAGTGTCCTCTCACCTGATACTTTTAGATTCAAAATGATCTTTCATAGTCGGCTCTTCCTCTCCTGAACGTGCACTCGTCTCTCTCCCTCATCATTGCTAGAAGTGCACACTCGCACCCTCCACTGCCTGAGGGCTTTTAAGCGTGGCGTAAAAGCAGTAGCCTGCAATCTCCACAATAGCGAAGCCATTGGGCATATTCATCTCCAAGGTTTGACATGAGGGGGAAAAAAAAGAGAAGAAGAAGCTGCTTTAAGGTGAGGTCAGAATGAATAAGCCTGTTCTGGATGCCGGTAGATACAGAGAGCTTAAGGACCAAAGTCTGGCTGCTCCATTATCTATCAAGTAGAAGCCCAAGGGGGACCAAGCGGCAATCAGTGGCAGTCCTAGGATGTATCAGTGAAATATGGCGTGCCTCCTCGGGAGTGTGAAAATCCGCGCTGCTCCTGTTGTACCTTGAATACTAACACCAATGAATGGATTACCTCTTCATTAGTTTATTCCCTGCTCCTTCCACCTCTGGCAGATAAAGCTGTCAACGCTGCATTTAACTTACCTTTTCACCTTTTGCCTTTTTGTCAGTCCACAGCAAATCAAATGTCTCAAAGTAATAGTTTCGAACTGGAAATGAAGGGTGGTTCATGAATAGAAAATTAAACTGTGATTCAGCCAGGTATTTTCATTACTGCTTGGAGGCTGCTCAGTATCTCATGCAGATAGATGTTGAGTTGCTGTGGTTTGAGTGCTGTGGGGTATAATAGAGGCCTGCGCTATAAAAAGGCTAAACTGAACCCCCCACTCCCAACACAGACACTTGACTGAGATGAATGGAACCGCAAAAGTGCTGAGCCAGTAGATCCTAAGCAGACAGCAACATCAAAAATGTACTGTCTTTACATCTGACGCTGGATCTACAGCTGAGTGGATTGTAAGTATTAGCTTTTGGCCTTTTTATTCTGACAAGCAGACTGAAACAAACCAGAATTCCCCCTCCTCCCATCCCCCAACGATGCTGGGTGTGCAAGTGTAATGTTTGGATAATGTGAAAACGGGATATTGATCGCACTCCCTTGCGAGACAATACTTAAAACGATGGTCCTGAAAAGACTTATTGATCTCAAATTTTGCTGTGCATCGCTTTAAATGTATTGATAATAGCTGGTAATCCTTCATTGTCGGCAACATATTTAGAGGAATCGATTCTATTAGTTGTCTTGTTTACATTTTAACAAGTAGAGAAAGCAACACGTGAGTGTTTACTTGAGCATATGTGCATTAGATAAATTATAATAATTAGTGTGACAGTAAAAAGATAAATAAATATCAAGATACGTTGAAAGGGTTGTGGGTTTATTTATATCCAATTGTATTTTGATCATTATTTTTATCAGCATTCATAGGAAGGAAAAAGTTGCTGGCACATTCACCCTGTGGTGAAGGACTTGAACGGTCAGTCGCTTGCAAAGGACGTGGCGCAAATAAACCCAGTGAAATACCAAGCGACCTTGAACTCAGTGCTATTCATTTAACCTAGCAAACTTTGGATGGATGTATTGGATATCAGTTTTTATACAAAAGATGTAGACCAATTGCTGAAATTACAGCTTTACTTTTGATGCCTGATCAGCTCACAGCAGTAGTGGGCTAGTGCAGTGTGCGACTGCAAATTGGCACTCGGTGGAATCAAAGCGCATGCAAAACCAAAGAGGTGCAGAGTATCAATGCGTCAACGTGAGCGTTTTAAACTTCACAGAACGAAATGTCAGAAATAAGAATTGAAATCCAGAGGAACGCGGAATCCTGTAGCTCCATTCTCCTTGTTGCATTTAAAAGTAGCCTCTTCCTTCGCTGGGATGCAAGGGCGCTTGGAGTCAAGGTCATCGACATCCCGAGCTTTCATCCCGCTAATTAACTCTGATCAGGTCCAACCTAAGCGAGCGTAAGAACAGTGAAGCGCGGCTCTTCGTCTCTTACCGCTCTGCCACCTGCTGATCAGTCTGAATGTCAGACCATTAATTACTGCAGTGCTGAAGGCTAGCCGCCGGCAGGTCTTGCGCTATTGCTTGATTTCAGTCTGGCAGTTTCGTCGGAAGCCATTCAGCTCTGAGAGTGTCGAGGAGATGTCGTAGAAAAAAATGAGAAGGAGGTTATGAAGAGGCCCTGTCCTTTTTTTTTTTGGCGCGTGCAAGTTGTTCGTGTAAGCGGCACGATTTCTCTCCGCAAACGGCCGAATTGATCTTCGTGGCCGATCTCGAAATAAATGACCGTTCTATGTTTTCCTGGATGTAAAATTATTGACTGCTCTCCTGATGGATCAATATCAATTGACTGCACCCTCATTATGCAGGCTTAGGGTTGCAATTTTGACTATTGCTATGATAAATAATACACGACTGTCCAAGCTTTTCCAAAAAAAAAAAAACAAAATTGCTGTTAAAAATGCTACTAAAATACTTTTACTGTATCTCCGGAGCCAGCTGCAGGAATATTTGCACGCTGTGCAGGTACACTTTTTTACAGTATGGATGTTCTGTCAAACTCCAGTGTGAGCCCCAGAAGCCTTGGAAGGTATCTTGATGGAATTGAGCCGGCTTTCTTTCCCTCTGTCAGTGAAATGGGATGTAGAAATCCTCAAGGTTTTTAGGTGAGATGAAAAGATTTCAAAGCTTGCTGTTTCAAAGACACACACATGCACGTCCCTCCCTCGCTCCTACGCTGCGGCAGGAAAGCGACAAATTGTGGCCTAATGGATTTCTTTGACAAAGTCAAAAATAAGTTGAAATGGGTGCACTTTCACCTATGAGCTGAAATACCAAGTGCCTTTTCCTTCGCTGCCTTTATTCAAAATCCAATTCCTTTTTCCCTTTTTTTTACCCCAAAGGATAATTCGGAGATGGTCATTGCCTCCTCTGATTTGCGCATGCGGTGTTAAACTGCATTAATGTTTTTATATTAAGGGCAAATCATTCGAGATCAAGAGTAAGAGTCCCTGATGGTGGACCGCTATGCATCTTAAATTCATCTATTTTTTTTTTTTTTTTATATTGTCTTTCTTTCCTGTCACATCCTGCGGCAACATCTGCCAGCTGCAACTATGTCTGGCATGTAATATTTTGCAAATGTGTGTGTGCACAGTGCTATATCATCAACAGCAAATCATGGTGCCAGAGATGCCCAATATGACTGTTTTCTCACTGCTTTTTCTAAACTCAGTTTATGGACAGCCTGAGGAAGATGCTGTGGATCCAAACTTTACAGTGTAACTGAGATCAATTCATTCGTTCTTTATCTCTACTGCCTCTCCTGTAGTCAGCAACAGGGATACAGATACAGGAAATACATCTTATTCCCTCAGCTTAATTATTTTGTGGCCACAGTTGCTGTATCCTATTTTCACAACATACATCCCATTCCCACATTATACTGTTCGGCCACAACTAAGTTTTGTTCACTTGTCTTTATAGTCACAGCCTAGTTAGGCATTTATTTTCACTTCACCCCCCCCCCCCCCCCCCCCATCTCCACACACACACACACCCACACACACACACACCCACACACACACAGTCATGGGAAAACATACATACCCCATGCAGACAGGCAATCAAAACCAAGGACTTCTAGTTGTTAGGCTGGAAGGGCTAACCACCGCGCCACCATGAATGTTTTTAAAACATTTCATTTTGAATGGATTCAATCATTGGATTTCTGAACATTAACAAACTGACTGCTGTGTGATGCTGTCTCACGACAATATTTAGCGTAAACTGATTTGAGGATTATTTGAACAGTCATACCAATAACTGCATCATCAAAACCAATTTTCGGCATCTTTGTGTAGTTTATTTTATTCTGCATCTTAAAAACGATCAATTTCAGTTTTTAGTGCAAAGCTAAATCATGTTGGAAAACATAGTTGCTACTGTAATTCAAAGATAGTTAAGTAAACTTATTTTAAAGTGCTATTTCATACAACCTTAGTATTTGCTGTTGGCCAAGTGTGTGTCTGGGCTCCCATGAGCGAAGGGGAAGAAAAGAAGATAATCAGCCTCCTCCTGCGATGATTACTCACTTTCTGTCAGATATGGCTGTGTGTGGCTTCCAGTCACAGGGTCAGCTCGGTCGGTGTCCCTCGCTGGGAGTGCTGAATACTTGTCTGAACTGATTATTGCCCATGGAGCGTTGTGCCTCGGCTCAGGCATCTGCAGCTGGCCGGATTGCTGCCATACAACAAACTCAATCACCACCTTCCGTGAGAACTCTGACCTCTAGGTAACGTTTGTCCTTCTGGAATTCATCTCTTTCATTTTGCTTAAACAAATAATAGATGGCATATTTAATGTACAACCCCCACTATCCACGGAGGCATTGAAAAAAAAATTGAAAAAAAAATAGTAAACATTATAGCTATTGAAATAAAACAAAGTTTTTAAATATTGTGTGTTAAAGTATCCTATATTTTGTAATAGTGGCTAAAATGTGCAAATACATAAGAGATTCTCCAAGAAGCACTGCATGAATGAAATTACTACATTGAATGAATACCAAGTATTGCAGGTGAACAGAGTGAACAGTAGTAATCGGAAGATCAAAAGTCGTTCTTTCGGCTCTGCTACTCATCTTCCTGTAACAAGGTGAAGATTACTGTTGTAAAAACAATAAAGATGGGGGTTTTAAAGCTCCGCTGAATAGAAGCTAAAAATACACGGTGGCTTATGCGGTGAGAGCGGCAGTTAGCCCTTCTGGGATTCCATCAGTCCCAGATTTTCTTTGCAGCACCAGCGAGTGCCCTTTTCTGCCTACAGTAAACTCTGCAATTTACCAGTTGAACTCCCTTCTACCACTCATGCCTTGGTTTTACCGACTTACACCGCCGATACTCTATTAGATAGAGTTTAATGTTAATTTTAATGTTGCATGAAATGTAACAAAAAACTCTATTGTTGTTAGATGAAAGCACTAACCACTGTGCTGCCCAAACACACCCGTGTCTATTACAAATGTTTAAAGCTGTGAGGATGTAGAATTCTAAGAGACTATGGCTGCCTTTTACAAACTGAGCTTAAGGTCATTTTCAGAAGCATCCACACATGCTCATGGGTAGGATTTATCCCAGGACGCGGTGACAGGCGAGTGTGGAGAATACAGGATATGTTGCTGAGCTGGAAGCCTGGTCAGGAAGCTGCTCTGTGATTAGATCAAAGAAAAAAAAACGCCCTCTTCCTCACCTCCACTGTGTGAGCCTCTTACTTAATGTATCTCAAGTATAAAACATTGATCCAAAAAAACTGTTGCCGGTATTACTGAGTCCTGCATTTTCCCTGCCAGGTGTTTGGAATTTATCTGCTGTCCCCTTGTTCTTCAGAAAGCCGATGATTTGGCCTCAGACACGCTTGCTCAAAAGCCAATCAGTTAAAGGAAAATTAGGGCAAAGCTTTAAAATTGTGTAATTGTTCATTATCTATCTATCTATCTATCTATCTATCTATCTATCTATCTATCTATCTATCTATCTATCTATCTATCTATCTATCTATCTATCTATCTATCTATCTATCTATCTATCTATCTATCTATCTATCTATCTATCTATCTATCTATCCATCCATCCATCCATCCATCCATCCATCCATCCATCCATCCATCCATCCATCCATCCATCTAAATTCCTTTTTTACGTTTGTGCTATATCAATGGGACAAGTTTTTCTTGTCATGGCCTCCGCCATGAAAAAATGGTGGCTTCATTTATAGATTTATAGATTTTTTTTCAATAGACAATTACAGTTTTTATTGCACACAAAGTTCCGGTGTTGCTTTCCTTTTGTGAAAGTCTGGACCCTTTTTTTCCTCTGATGACTGGGAGCACACTGTTTGAGATAACAGACAAAAATATACTGCTCAAAAAAATAAAGGGAACACTTGAACAACACAATGTAACTCCAAGTCAGTCACACTTCTGTGAAATCATAGTGTCCACTCAGGAAGCAACACAGATTCATTTTGACTTGTTTTAAGGACATTACATCAAAGTTGGATCAGCCTGGAGTTTGTTTTTACACTTTAATTTTGAGTGTGATTCCTAATCCAGACCTCCATGGGTTAATACAATTGATTTCCATTGATCATTTTTGTGTGATTTTGTTGTCAGCACATTCAACTGTGTAAAGAGCAAAGTATTTCATAAGAATATTTCATTCATTTAGATCTAGTATGTGTTTTTTAAGTGTTCCCTTTATTTTTTTGAGCAGTGTATAACGAAATAACATCATCCCTTAAGAGGCTGCAGTGACATCCTGATGGACCGAACATTATTTTTCGTATAAATGATCAGTGGTCCTGCTGGAGAATTAAGGAGACAATAGAATTAACCCTGCTGTACAGGATTCCGGACTACTTCATCCCCGGCTGTTTTTGTAGAACATAGATCGTTCCAGAGGCACAGACTTGATGGCACATTTTTTTTTTTTTCCTGTGGTCAACAATCCCGTCCGCTCCCTGTAAATTTCTCCGGGATGATATCCCCTCACTTGTCAGGCAGAGATGCTCTGGCAGTCAACTGCGGAAAAGCCATCCTGTTGTCATTACACTTCCATTAACAGTCACATCAGCCTGCTGGCGGATGCATTGGACTGAAACCAGTGAGACTCATCATCGCTGTCAGCGAGCCTCTGTGTGTGACCTTCAGATGTAAAGCCGCGTGTTATGCAGGCAGACAACTTTACCGCTCTTTGAGTCATTACACCCACT
This sequence comes from Fistularia commersonii, assembly GCF_037954325.1. Lineage (NCBI taxonomy): Eukaryota > Metazoa > Chordata > Actinopteri > Syngnathiformes > Fistulariidae > Fistularia > Fistularia commersonii. The sequence continues at coordinate 12,453,726 of NC_141303.1, read as the reverse complement.
CTAGGTGAATAGCGATGGTGTTTGAGATGTCGCTGTGTGCCAATATGTGACAGTAGCCTACATGCAAACACACTCACATACGTGCTTATTTTCAATGAAATTCATCTGAACCCTGACCAGGTTGACGCTAGTGTCCTTCACCAGAAGGGCAGAAGTTTAAAGATTCTGATGACCACAGGATTACCTGTTTCTTTTCTCTGTGATAGTATTGCATGTACAGGTGTTTAAACGTCAACAAGCTATTTGTTTCATTTGGAAACATTCATTTTTGGGTTATAGGGCATTCACACAACACCACCACTATGACATGTTACTGTGGTAATGATCATTTTCCCTTTAATGCAGGAGCTCATTTAGCTTGTGTACATCTGAATCCAGTACCGCCGCAGACATTGCTAGCAGAGTCGATAGAAACATTATTTTTATACGTTTTAATACAAACTGTACACTTCATTAAATCGCTCCGGGGAGGGGGCATGATGCCAATATATATAAATTTTACCATAATATAATGCTCTAAAATGATTTCAAGGCTACTGTACCATGGCGTTGTATTTATTTATTTTGTTTTGAATACTTTATTGACCCCGGGGGTTTTTTAACCCATTGCTAGGTCAACACGCGGTAAATAATGAGAAACGGAAAATGGCTATTGAACATTTGTGTTCAGGGAACTGAGGAGAACTTTGTTGAATTAGATAAATTCATTTGCAGTAAGAAGTGTCTCATTGCTTGCATGCATATGTGAATAAATATATGTTCAAGACTGTCTCAGAAAATTAGAATATTGTGATAAAGTTCTTTATCTTGTGGAATGCAATTACAAAAACAAAAATGTTATAGATTCTGGATTCATTACAAATCAACTGAAATATTGCAAGCCTTTTATTATTTCAATATTGCTGAATATGGCTTACATCTTAAGAAAACTCAAAAATCCTATCTCAAAATATTAGAATATCATGAAAAAGTCATTTTTGTTTTTTTAATTGCATTACAGAAGAGAAAGACCTTTATCACAATATTCTAATTTTCTGAGACAGTCCTGTATATATAATTGTGGATTATATAGTGGTAGGTCATTACAAATCCTCATTTTACTGGGAAGGCCCCTACTTGTATAGCGATTTAAATAGCATTCACATGCACGCCAGGCCCTAACTAGGTCGTTGGAGCAACTGGGGGTTAGGTTTGTTGCACCTCAACATGCAGAGAGGAGGAGATGGAAATTAAACTGTCTAACTGTCTGATTGGGGAGAGGCCCTCTTTACCAGCTGAGCCACAGTGATGGGGGGTCTCTGTCTGTTAAAGCAGTCTTGTAGTTCTCTATTTGTTCTTCTCAATGAAATATTTCGAACCCCAGGGAGCAGGGCTATTAGTCGAGCAGTTAATAGTCAGTGAAAGAAACCCTTCCTCTACCATTATCCTTTTTTAATTTTGATTTTATTTGCTTTTTCTCATTTGGCAGAGTCGGACTTTACCTGTCTAATGTGTTGCTAGTTTCAGGGTCCTGCAAATGTTACTCTACGGGATTCTTTTGGGCATTTTCGATAGGTTTTTTGGTGCGTTTTCATGAATCCCAAATGTATTTCTTCTCGCTTTGTGACTGATAAAATGTAAGAGGGAAACAATCCTCAGTGTATATGACCTATTATAATGCAGATTGGAAAGAACGCCCCCCCCCACACACACACACACACATACACACACACACACACACACACACACACACACACACTCACACCGAAAAGAGCCCCGGGGAGAACAATCCAAATCATGTAGTCAACTGACATCCTTATTTGGGTACAGGCTTATTTGATTTTTTTTCCTATTAACTATCCTATTACGATAGAATATATATATTTTTATATTTGTATGTTGTTCCCACCACCAAGGCAAGAAGTACAGAGTCTTCCACAGTATAATTTCTTACTACATATTTATGATAATTTTTCTCCATAAATTTAGTGCTCTCCCACTGAGACCATCCAGGCTCGTGGACTTTACGGGCAATAAACAAGAGGCCAAGAGGCTTTTTGGGGGAATCTGGCCATATTCCTATTTAAGATCCTGTGAGAGTGTAGCTGAAGACAACTCTGTCATGGCTTTGAGATAATCTGTGACCAGTGTTGGCATAATGATCTACTGTAACAACCAAGTTACATTTATTTCTTTATCCCATGTATCTTCTTAACGTTGTCGCTCAGCTTACACAACCAGGAGGAGATGTATTGCCTGCGACTTCCATGTCATAACACAAATAATAAAACAAAATATTTCAGTTATAGTTGAAGCATTGGGAATAATCTCATTATGTTCTAGACATTTTCTTTTCATTCTGGACATAGTGGAGAAGATGATTGGTGTCTCGATCAAAAAAACCTCCTCTTTTCCTTAATTTTTTCATCTTTTTTAAAATCCTGACCTTCGTAACTCATAATATTCCAAACTCCTTTTGGATTTATTATTTATATGCTTTAATTTTTTTATTTCCTCCAATCAAATAGAGTGAAGTCATTGCTGAGATAATTTCCGGTCAGATTACTTTGAATTTGATTTGTATTTCTGTTCAGTAATACAGAAAAACACGAAACATGACCATCTTTTTTCATTGCATACATCAAAATGAAATTTAAATCCAAATCTGATCATTCGTGGCAAACATGCAAAGAACAGCAAAGCACCCTCTGGGATAAAAAAATTGAAGTGCAGGCGTTGGGTTGTACCCGGAATGACCTGCATCAGAGAGTTCTGCGGTATCCGCAGAGCTGTCGAGGTCTCTGAGCAACCGTAGCTGTGGGATTAACACTCAGCAGGTGAATATAGTCAGCGGTGAAAAAAGAACCTCACGTGGCATCAAATATATACAGCTACATGCATACACATACACATAAATACACACACCTATTTTTGATTTTCGCCAGATTATACAAACGCTAATTTCTGTGCTTATCTACACAGGTTGCAGTTTGATACTCTGATTTCATATTTGATGAAGGAATGAAAATGTTAATTTCTAGTTTTCATCTTTTTCATACAGGAGCCTTCTCACAGCAAGAATACAATTCCGACAGGGGGCCTCTCCCTGTGGAGTTTGCATGTTATCCCCGTGTTTGCGTGGGCTTCCTCAGGGGTCTATGGTTTCCTCTCACAGTCCAAAACATGCAGAAAGTTAATTGGAGAGCCTGAATTGCGCAGATGTGTCAGTGGCAGGGTGAATGGTTGAATGTTTCGACATGTGGCCATGCATGTGATCGACTGTTGCGCTTTCCAGTGTGAACACCCCCTTCTCACTACAATGACAGCTGGGATAGGCTTCCGTTCCTCTGCAAACCCTTATACTGCAGTATAACTAGTACAGATAATTAATAAATGAGTCTACTTCATTCCATGCTTGTAATACTTTCAACAGTTTAATTTTGCTTCTTAGTCTGTTAGCAAAACATATGAGAATTTTAATATTTTGCTTCACTGATTTGTGACTATTGAACATATGAAATATAGAAACTGATTTTTTTTGAAATTTAAGACTTTGAATTAAAATGTTCTTAGAATATAAATAGTATGGCGGCATATATGTAGACCTTTCAGTTAACTTTAATAGAATGCATTTCATATTAAAAAGTAGATATATATTTTGAGCAGCAAAAGTAAAAATATTGTAGCGTTTTAGTTGGGAAAAACACCTGGTTGACGGTAAAATGTCCATTTAGTAAGCATTAGCTGTTGTTGGCCACATCCACGCCACACAAGCCTGTAATACCTCTGTTTCCGTCAATTCCAGATAAATGGATAAATGGATAAATGGAATTCCTTGCACCCCAAACCACACCCACAAAATTCCCAGCAACCCCAAAATTCATGACTCGCTACAATATATTGAGGCATATAAAAAGTAAGCAAGTATATTATAGGAAATTGCTTTTTTAACTTCTTTTGACTTTTTCTAGAACAGTAACATTAAGTAGTGAACCTCTAATACCATTGTGTTATAGACCACACAAGGAGGTCTGACTGATAATAAAAGCTCATGTTAGCCAAAGAGGAATGATGAAGAATTGATGGAGAACCAGCTTGACTCTGTTATCTCAGAATATATGCAGATATTTTAGCCTTTATGCACTATTTCCATATCTTTGTTTGAAGACCTTTATGCTCTCAGTCGGTTGGGTTTTGTTTTTTTCCTATCATAAAGTGTAAAAAATCCAAACTGCGGCAGTCAGGCTTCATAAACTCGATTATCATTCGGAACTGTATTGAGTTGTCGAGTGACGGAATGTGATTCCAGGACTAGGCGTGTCAGCGGCTTTGCCAGACCACCCTATCATATTTTCACTGTTTTCCTTTAAATCACACAGGCTTTTATTATGTTTGACAGCAAACACGGAATCTGTTTTGGGTATTTGGGAAGCTATGGCAGCAACAGGATGCGAAACCGTGTGAGAAATCTGGCAGAACGTCAGCCTCTAATACCGTCACGCCAGAGCTGCCAGTCACAGAACAGAGCTGCTTTCCATTCTAAGGGCTCAGGACACAGTTGTTTAAAAGGACAAGGAGGTTGCAAAGCTTGTGATGTTGTGAACCACGTCTTACAGGCCAGATTTGACACCAGGATAATGAGTTTCCCCAGTCACAGCGGGTCAGGTGGGGAAATAAAGTAACCAACACGCCATGCCAGGAATATCTGACAGAGGCGGAGTCTTGTTAAATCTAAGTTAAGAAGGCAAAGTTGAGTCAGATGTGTAACTTTTCAATTCTTTGTTTTCCAGTCTGCCTCACTGATACATTTGTTTGAGATTTTGTCATTCTGCCTCCAACTTTTCATTCTGTGAAAAACAAAATGATCTTCTTTGAAAGTGTATTTCTTTTATATCAACCTATGCTACATTTTCTAACATGAAATACTGGGGTGAGGGACTGTGTGGGTGGCATGCAGGTGCAGCTTGATCTTCAAAGTTGTAGGTGCAGGACCAAAAAAAAAAACCATCCCAGAGGATATATGCATAATAAAGATGAAAGCAACAATTCTTTTTAATTCCTGAAACAAATTTGAGCAATTCCAGCAATGTAATATCTTGAAATTGATTTCATTTTATTGGGAAAAAAAATGCCTTTTCAGTTTGTTTTTCAGATTCTTTTGAGACTTATCAGTCAGTGTCCTTACACCCTTCCAAAAAATATACATATATTTTTTTCTTTCTTAATAACAGTAATGTATTGAAATTATATATTTCTTCAATGAAAATGCGTATTCCTTGCAATGTCCTCTTTATTCACTCAGATGAGGGCATGGGGCGTAAACATATTGATACTGTACGTTAATACATAACATGGAGGATAACAAGTAATCAACGTCTGAAAATTTAATTTGAACAGAACAGAAAGTTAATTTTTTCATATTTGCGGCGCAGCGAACATCAGCATTTAGGTTCACAACAAATCAGAAAACAATTCCGTCCGGTCACATCATGGTACTTATTTTTGTTGCTGCTTCATATGCATGCACAGTCTTAGAGCAGCTTTGATTAGCCAGCCATCAGCGCACGATCACCCGCTCCTTTTGCATCACTTGACTTTGCGTTTGAGTGTTGCTCGTCACCTTGCGAGTGCCACTGGAGCCGAAGGGGGAGTGGGGGTGGGGGGTGCTGCAATCACTTGATTGTGCAGATTTGTATGAAAGCAACATGCAGATATACTGAAGGAGTCAAATCAGTGAATGGCCTCTCATTGCCAGTCAGCTCGGTAACAGGCAGCCCACCGCACCGACCCACTAGCGCTACCGCTACCGCTCCAGCCTTGAAGCAAGGCTTTAACTTTCTGATCCCGGCTCTTAGAGACATCCAATGTAAAGGCCAGACCTCCGAGCAATATAAGAAGGGAACTTGGAGGGAATGTAATGAATAGTGCACGACGAAGATTTTAAATCTATATTGTTTGAATGGGTCCAACCGTCTTTGCACGGAACCTCCTGGGTAGCATCATCTGTGGATGCAATACATACAGTGTTGCGAATAAAACCGCAGCTATGGTGAGAGCTGTCGACCAAACTGCCAGTCAAACTGTGAGAAGTAAAATTATATTATAAATCTTTTTGTTAACCTTACTTTTCCAAGGAGCCTCATGGGTTTTCTGCAGTTGGGCAGGGTTTTGCTGTGTGCAGCAACTCAAGTGTTGTCCTTGGGAATGTTATTGCGAGGGAATCCATTTTTCCTTTTCTGTTTTCACACGTCGCATTTGCATATCACACAAAGCCTTTCCGCTCCACGCCGCGGTGAATAAGAAAGATTACGTGAGTCACTGTTCAGAGTGCTGATATCTTTTTTTTCGCTGCTGTTGTGACTGCTGCTTTGCCCGTGATATCATGTGGATGTGTTATAATGCTAGTGTAAGCTTTAATTAACTGTATTACAATGAGGTCAAAAGTTACAGAGTTTCTCTTATAGAACACACTCCAGGGAGAACACAGGAAGAGTGATTAACACAGAAAATATGAATCTTGTGGTTTTCCCTTTTGCATTTAAATTCCAGGCTATAACATCTGCTGGAAGTGAGCGTCCACTTTCAAGGCTGAAGACAAAAAAAAAAAAAAAATCCCAAAAGCAATAAAAATCTATTTGCAAAGCCTCTGATCACTGGGACAGTCAGAGCACTCTTCTGTCAACAGAGCATTCTTATAATTGGTTGTAATATTCACCCTTCAGATTAGCGACTTACAGTGTCAGGCCATCCTTGAATGAAAATGACTTGTTCTCCAGCCGGCCCTTCGGTTATCCTGTGATTGATCTAGCAGGGTGGTCTGTCACTGTCTCTGAGCTCTGTGATTTAGAGGTCATTTTCTTTCAAAAGTGTGTTACCCGGTTACATGAGAGCTGGCGTTGCTGCCCCTTGAAGCCGGCTCTGACATTTTGTCTCCACAGGATGTACACCTGCCTTTATCAGAGCTACAGTTGTCATGCCAGTCTCCTCTTCCTCAGCCTCCTCCTTCTTTAGAAGTAGAGGCTAAAACACTTTGGCGGTCCAGCGCTTAAAAGCTTGGTATTTTTCTACCTTTTGTACCACCACTGTTTTATCACAGTGAGCAATGGTGGGTGCTCTCTGGGGGTTGGTACCTCTCGATATTTCACTCCCATGCTGGAAAAGTAGCTGTGGCAGGGTCAGAAATAGACCTAATATAAAGCTATTTTGTAATAAAATACATTTGATAATGACAAAGCCAAACACAGCAATATGTGTATTTGTGGGTTTTTAACATGAGTTGCGTTTCGTATGAACCTGTGTCCTTAATGTTTGTTAAAATTTTTGAACAAGTCTTGAAGAAATCATGCATTGTTGCGTATTTTTGTGATATTAATTTGAATTTGGTAACAAATGGCCAAAAAATTGGTTTAATGTGAGACTTCGATATACTTTGGTGACATTGCCAGAGTTGTGCATTCAGTGTGTCTTACAGCATCTTTGTCGCTTTGAAAAAAAGGTCACGTGAACTTTGACAATATACAGTACTAGGCACAAAGTCACGCATAGAAAGTGCACTGGTGCTTTTTAGATGGTGGACAGTGTTTTTCCCAAGACTGTATTGACTGTTTTGCTTTTTTAAAAAAAGAAGAAACATGTGGTTTCTGTATACAGGGGAGGCGTGGCGCAGGAGGTAGATTAATCATCTTTGGAACCGAACATTCTTGTTTCGATTCCCGGCTCCTCTTAGTGTGTCAAACTGTTGTTGAGCAAGACTCTGAACCCCTGACTGCTCCCCTGGCACCGGTGGACGGCAGCCTACTGCTCATGGTTCATCCGTGATGGGTTAATTGCAGAGAACGAATTTCCCCACGGGGATTAATTATTATTATTTATATATAGCTCCTCATTTGTGCAGTACTCTTGATTGTTCTTACATTATCCTCTTTGACCAATATAAGAGAAAACGTGAAAAAACAACATGCATCTCTGCAGCACCGTAAAACAGTAAATAATACCCAGGTTTATGGGACTTGACACCTTTACTTTTCTCACAAGTTACAGTTCAGTAAGGATTTAGTCACCATTTCCATGCCCTATGATTCTATCAGACCGGCCACATTCATCGCTGAAGGCTAGTATTTCATTGAATTATAAAGGTTAGGCTTGACTTTACTGGCTGTATTTATTATTTACAGCTTTCTGGGTTGCACAGAGACATCAGTGAAGATGTAGTGCTGCAATAGATGTTTTCCTGGAAGTTTTATCCAACAGGATTAAAAATTAATTGAATGCCTTTCATTGTACATTAGAAGGCTGTGTGTTTGGGAGAATGGTGTTTTTGTACATCTTGGAGGAACAGAGACTGGCATGAAACGCTCCAGCTCAGGTCCTTCCGCCTGTCTGTCTTATGCATATAAGGTTCAGCACTTAACATGATGCAGATCTAATTACAAATGCAGAAAATTTCAATTTCAATTTCTGTTTCCTGATCCACTCTCCACTACAGATTGAAGACATTGTCACTCGTATCCAGGATGAGACGGATGGCGTGCCTATCAGAACCGTTAAAAGTTTCATGACCAAAGTCCCCAGCGTCGTCACAGGTGAGGCCTGCAGAGCGATGGAGTCCCGAAAGGGGGCAAATCTGGAGACAGCATCAGACGCACATTCACACACAATTAGAGGCTTAAGGTTTACACTGTTTTGGCAAAAGAAATTGGAATATAGATAACATTTTACCCAATTTACATTGTTAACAAATTGCAAAAAAAAAAAATAAATCTGAAATGCAATTTAAATATACTACCTGCAAGTTAAAGATCCTGTTAATAAGTGAAATAATAGTAGTAGTAATGAATTACTGCTACAAGGGATCATATCCATAAATCTGCCCCTTCCTCCACAGAGAGCAAACAAGTACCGATCAGTCAGAGGAGTTGCTATGGGGCAGCACAGGGAGACTTATTCAGTATTATCATTTGTAGAATTATTAATTGGCCATTAGTATAGTAATGCATAGTAAAAGCTAGTTTTGATAGAATTATGTTGAGGGTGAATTTTTTTCCCGGCTTTGTGGCGCCCCTTGGAGGGCACGGCATCCTTAGCGTTTACCTATATTGCCAAATAGGCCAGCCGGCTCTGGTGGTAGATTTTCGATGGACAGAAGGTATCACGTATTCTCCTTGTTTGGATAATGGATCATGGGAAAACAGCTAAGTCGCAGAAGCATCTGCAACCAGAAACACATTAAGAGTGTGAATTATAAAAAAATAGTGCCACCTTTACGATGTCCACATGCCCACGAGAAAGACAATTGAACTCAATTTTATTAGCAGTGCCGGAATGGAACTGGTACACCGGTACAAGACCTTTCATTCATTCATTCATTCATTCATTCATTCATTCATTCATTCATTCATTCATTCATTCATTATCTCTACTGCTTATTAGGCAATTATCCCTATTCCAGTTGTTATTGGGCAAGAAGCAGGGTTCAACTCGAACCGGTTGCCAGTTGATCACAAGGCCCCATGTCGAGACATACAACTATTCACTGTCTCATTCACACATTTGGCAATTTAGGGTCTCCAATGAACCAACAGCAAGTTTTTGGACTGTTGGAGGAAAAAGTAGAACCCCAATGCAGACATGAGGAGAAAATGATAACCCATGTGGAAAGGCTTCTCATTGGAATCTAATCGGGGAGCTTCTTGCTGAGAGGTATAACCACTAACTACTGTCCTACCCAGAATAGATTTCTGATATAAATTGAATGTTCCATGCTAAGTTTGACAGGGTAAGATTTATGTCCCCCCCGCCTCCTTCCGGCTGGAGTCTCATCAGGTAACGGAGCAAATCCCTCTAATGTGCTCCAGCCATGGCGGGAGGCTGTGACATATGATGGAGACAAAGCAGTGCTATTAACTCTTTTTCGCCTCTAAATCCTGGTACCTAAGGAAAATCCATTACTCCAACATGCCATAAGCAGACCGTATCAATAAAAACAATTCCTCGTGAGCATTTGGTATGTGCACGGCAACAGTTCAAATGTTTTTCAACAGAGTGCCCGAGGGAAAGGGAAACTAATGAATGACGGAGAATTAAACACCACCTCCTCCGGGACTCAGACGGAGAGGAAAGGAATCGCAGATGAGACAGTAACATCTCAGCTCGACATCACATGGTGTTGAATGTTCCACTCCTCTGCAGTGCCCAATCACTTCACACATCTGAATTAGTCAAACAAATTCTGAGGATATGCCCCACGTACAGAACAAGAAATTAACGAAAATATGTGGAGAATATTTCTGTCAGTCATATGTGATAGAATATCCGCATGACTTCAGATTTGGTTTAAATATGTTTAAAAGATATCTGAAGAGTCCCAACACAACAGGATGAAAGAACCCCTTGGTGTGTAAAAAAGACAGCAAAGGCTTAGAGCAGTGTAGCATCTAATTGGATGATTTGACAACATTCAACCTGTCAACTTATAAATCCCCTTTGTTGTCCCATCTTAACCCAACATCGTATGCCTCTGACCAAACCCCAGGTGCCGACATTGTTCAGTGGCTGATGAAGAATCTGACGATCGAAGATCCAGGTATGCGTTGAAAACTCCACCCTGACTTAACCGGCCTGAGTACAAGACTTGTTGCAATGAATGGTAATGTGGCATTTGAATGTGTCACTTTTTGTTGACAACTTTTATGCAGTAATGATAGTAACTTTCAATTTCTTGTTATGGCAATTTCATTAGATGTAATCAATGTTATTTAACCCTCATATTATGTTAAGGGTCAATTTGACCCATTGGGTCAATGGGTGAAATGGGTCAAATTGACCCTTAACATAATATGAGGGTTAAAGAATTGTCTATTGTCAAGGAATAAGCAAGCAGGCAAAGGGTGACAAATGTTAATATTAAGTAGATAACTAACTTGGTAGCATGCCTCAGTTGGTCCGAATGGTCATCTTGGAACCAAGCTTTCGTGGTTGGATTCTGGCGCTCCTCAGTTTTGCACATGGGTCATCCATAATGGGTTAAAAGCAGTCTTCTGATATTGTAAAGTAAGAATACATTAGGCGTATAAATCCTTTGGATGTCACGAGTTGGAGAACAAAACTATGCTTAGTAAGAAAACTATGAACATGTAAGAATCAGGTGCATGTAGACCAGAAGATACATTACTATTCATCATTAAAAATGAATAGTACCACAAACTCTGTGCAGAAGTTTGACTCCTTCCGGTATGTCCGGTATGACGTTATGATGTGTCGATGTTACAGCTCCTCTTACGGAACAACTTGTGCAAGGTAAAAAAATGGTGTCTCACGTTACGCTTCCTTTCGTGTCATGTGAACTTCGATATTGATTGATCGGAAATGCCGGGTCTTGGTGAGACATGGTTGACAGATGGTCCAAATAATCTAGTCCTGTTTGGGATGCAACACATGAGCGTCATCTGATCGTCCCTCGGCTTCAGCATCGCAGCCTCTAGAGCATACATGTTATCATTACCTAATGTTGGATTCTTCCTTTTAGCAGACACTTAATAGGCTGATGAAGTCTTCTGTTGACAGGACAAAAATGAGTCATGCTGGCCTTTCCTGCACTCATAAAAGCGGTCTTCTTTCATCGGCACTATCAAAGATGGCCTCTGCGGCTTGCGAAATGCTGCCAGCCAACACTGCATGTCACTCATCTGCAGCTCTGTGCAAATGAATATGGATCCTAAAATAGTGACAACCTATAGACTGCTTTTAGTTTCAAAAAGCCACATCAGCTTTGACGGCCAAACATTTCGTGCCATTGGACAATGTAGAGACTTCTCACTTGTATTATGGGGTTTACAGGGACTTGTGCATTGGGGTGTTCAATGGCGAATATTAAGAGCCCACTGTGATGTTTAATTCTTGTTCTTCTCCCCTCCACAGCTGAGGCCATGCACATTGGGAGTCTCATTGCTGCTCAGGGCTACTTCTTTCCGATCTCAGATCACGTCCTCTCCCTTAAAGATGACAACACCTTCTATCGCTTTCAGGTCAGTCGCTGCATCAACTGATAATTCGGGCGCATTGGAGGCTTCAGAGGTGAAGCTTTTACAGGTGGCGGCAAAGATAAACTCATCGACAGGTTTATATGTTTCTCTTAGAGCCGCGAGGGAACGCAAATGTCACCTGTTAACCTTCATATGCTGCCAATAATCAATCATAATGAATTTGGACACGAAAAGAAATCTTTCAGACTATTGAGCACATGAACTACATGTATCTGTTGGCTTTTGTGTTGCCACGGCACTGCTACAATAGAGATGTCAACAAAATAAATCACCTTCATGGTGATGGACGGGGACTGAGACAGTTGCAAGGAGGCTTCTTAAGATTACTAGGTCAGGTATGCATTTGATAACAAACCAAAACACAATATTAAAAATTAATAGTTGGACATAGCACTGATTTAATAGATGTCCTGGATGCGGGTGCTTATTGATAAGGAAAGAAAATTCAGAAGTTGCTGGCGGCCAATGTAAAGGAGTGGGTGCCGTTGGAGTCTGTGGGAAGGAATGTAGTTGCTTCTGCTGCTGAGATTTTGGAAGTACCTAAGAGTTTACACAATGCTTATATAATTCTGACCGGAGAACACTGAAAACATCTCAATTCTTCACATGTCGCAAAATAATTTTTATCAAGGTTTTGGATTCATCTGGTTGACCAATTTGGACAGGATTGTAACCGACCAAATTTTACAAGCTAAACCTACCGGTTTATATGTTTTTAGAACTCTCTTGTAATGAAACCTTACATTTTTTTTACATGACAGTCATTTGGCAGATGCTTTTATCCAAAACGACTTACAAAAAGTGCAATTCAGTCACCGAAGATCCAAAGTACCAGTAGTCGGAAGTCAGAAGTGACCACTCTTACCAAATAGCCATCTCAAAAACATAGAAATATATACATTAATTTCTTGGTTTTTTTTTTTTTTTTTTTGGGGGGGGGGGGGGCTAAGTGTGATTAGTGGGGTAGTGCTTGGTGAAGAGGTATGTTTTCAGCAAAATATGATCAGTTACTGGCAAAGTTTAAAAAGTTTCTGCATGTTGCCAGAATGCCTTTAAATGATATGACTGCAAAGGATAACCTCATAATTAAGGAAACTGTAACTGCTGGGTCAGTCCAGCAGGGCCATCTGGCAGGTGCATTTCGATCGGAGCGCGACGATGGGTAGCGTGATTGAATACAGCAGCGGGATGGGTCACCCACCAGGGGTGTGAGGGTAACTTTCCAGGGCAGTGGCCGGGCGGACACATTTGCAGCCTTTCCGTAATTGAAGCCCAGCAGGTGAATTTGCAGGAAATGCAGGAAATGACTGCCATGTCTTTGATCATGAAATGAACAATGCCACCCACATGAATTACATTCATGTAATAAAATATTCATGAATTCAACCAAATGCAACTGAATTGTGCATCGATAATAGAAAAGTTTCTTTGTTACTGGCGTTTATTATTTCAAACATGAAAAAAAAAAAAAAACAGTCAATTTGTATGTAGAAAATGGAGTGGGAAGAAGTAATTATTTATTCTCACTCCCTTCCTGGTTAACAAACCATCCAGTTGTTTTTTTAAATATAAAATATAGATAAGAGTTAGTACCATAGTACTAACATATCCACAGCACATCAGTCATAAAACTGAAGGAATCCCAACTTCATCCTGGATGAGTGTGAAGAAGTTTAATCCTTCATTTGCTGCATTATAATATATATAACATAATGACATGTAATGACATCACGCCAAGTGCTTACAACAGATGTCCCATCCTTGCCTACTGTGATTTCACTTCTATATCGGGATCCTGTGAAACTATTGGAAATAAACAGCAATCAAAGGACAAAAAGAAAAGTTGATATTTTGCTACTTCACCAATCATAGATAAGAAGGTGGTAATGAAGTCATAGATTAATTATACCCGAGTGCTTTATCCTGAACATGCTAATTAAAAAAATAATAAGGAAACAATGTTTTGAAAGTCCTCGGCGTGGAACGCCAGGCACCCGCGTGGCAAGATTAGAATGGCATGGCATCTTCTCACTCCCTATTCACAGAGACCAGTTGGGAGGCTGAAGGAGCAATTTAATTAAAGCACAAGGCAGAGCACATCACTGTGCTTTGACCTTGGATCTGCTTCTTCAAAGTGAAGTGGAAGACAAGACAAGAGAGAGGAGTAGGCGGAGGAAAGGGAGAGCAGTTTGCTGTCGCAGAACAGCTTCATAAGGATAATCATAATTCATTAGCATTTCATTCTTCAAGCAAATTAAGTATGAGACAATGAGAAACATGTGTGGGGAGAACCGAAACATTTCAAATCATGCAATTTTTTTATTTATTGCTGACGTCGTGACTCCACAGGATACCTCTTTTGCAGGAAATTGGGAATTTGCCGTCCCCAGTGCGTTTAATTCTGATTCTAAAAATATTTTGATCAGTCAAATAACTATGAGATTTCACCCCCCGGTTCTTAGCGGTAAAACAGGTAAAGGTCATCCTCGCCGGTTTTATTCGGGAAGTTTTCATACTCTCTCCCTTGCATGTAAAGTTCAGTGATGGAGTGTGGCAAGCACAGCAATATATTATCAAAATGGTGACTTCGCCAGAGAAAGTTATTACTATCACAATCTCACTTTTATTTCCCTCAGGCACCATATTTCTGGCCGTCTAACTGTTGGGAGCCGGAGAACACGGACTATGGTAAAGTCTGACGTGTTTTGGGCTTATAAGAATTCATTCTAATTGTTTCAGTGCATTTGCAATTCCGCCGAGCGATTCGAGGCCGCAAATTAGTCTTCGCACACACTGCTGGGAGGCTGTTAGAGGAATAAATAACTTGACAGATTTTTACAAGGAAACTGATCATTACAACCCTCAGCAAATGAGGATATATAGCCTGTCCATTTTATTCTATTGCATTAGTTCCATCCAAACGTACCCGTGAAACTAGTAAATGGCTGTTTACATTCCCATATCCACAATTCTGACTGCCTGATGAAGTAGTAGAAATTGGCTGTCAGTGAAAGGATAACAGATTAAAAATAGCACGTGAACGTGTAAATGCTTTAGCTGAGGCCTTGTCTGTCTCATTACAAGGCAATATATTTTTTCGGACGGAGTGTCTCTCAAATGAAGAGATATGGTTTGGAAGATCAGACACAAGCCCAAATTTCACACATTCTTAGAAATTGAACCTAAAAAATGTTCTCTCCACATGGGATGTTATGGGAGGTTCTTGTATTAAATCAGCTTCAGGTTGTTTATCAAAGTCCAAACAAAGAATGGATTATCATCATTAGTCGGTGATCATCTGCCTTTATTCGGCACAGAAACGATGCAGACATCGGGTCCTGGCGTGGCAAAACTGACCCAGCATAGAGGGGGTTAGAAATATGAATACAAGCAATTGCTGGCCGAGCTTCGGAGCAGAATTTCTACGCTTGGCAACAGAGGCATCCCTCAGCCAACATTTTATTCCCTGCCCTTCAGCCTGACACCCGGGCAACCGAGAGCTACGGACAAGGCCTCTCTTGCGCCTCATAATTGCAATTAGTCTCTCACACACCAAATGGGGGGTGGCGAGGACGGTTTAGGCAGGCACATCAGGCATACAGACGGATGCGTGCAATGAATCTATGTACTGAACAGTCCGCTTGCTTCCCCATCAGCCATCTACCTGTGCAAGCGGACCATGCAGAACAAAACACGGCTGGAGCTGGCGGATTATGAGGCGGTGGGTACCATCCCTCTACCTTGTCCCTTTATTTCTTCTTAGTATTGATCCACGTCAGGCTCAGAACAGAAATAACGGCCTCTTAAAGGTCAGATTGTAATGATGTGAGATCTAAAATGCATTTTGGTGCCGATTCAAGGTGGGGCCAAGGCTCGGAGTTTCTTTTTAAATCATTCTTATCATTGCTTTTTCCTTCCGATCCCTTGAAAATCTCTGTCTTCTCCATCAGGAGAATCTAGCAAGGCTTCAAAGAGCCTTTGCCAGAAAGTGGGAGTTCATCTACATGCAAGCTGAAGCCCAGGTCAAGTAAGTGTGTTCTGTTACTATAGCAACAGGTGAAACTACAACGTAGGCAGTGATGTCATTGACGTCCGAGCATGTGATAACTCCTGTGGTGCAGTTCCACATCTTGTGCGTTGGAGATTCGGTGGATCAACTAATACATGTGGGTGAAAACATAGCAATAAATTTTAAAAATCTATTGTGTATACAAAGTTTTTTTTTTACAATCACTTACATACACAAATACAAAAGTGCACAGAATATAAGACATCAATTGCTGATGGCTGTCGTAGTTTTGGAGATGAAAATTTATTTTCCTTAATTTATCTATTTATTCATATTCATTTATTTGTACAGTGGGCAGGGTAGGGGTCGGCAACCTTTACCACTCAGAGCCATTTGGACCTGTTTCTCCAAAGAAAAGAAAACACTAGGAGCCACACAATCCTTTTGAATTTTCTTTTTAAATCAATGAACCCCAAATTGCCCCTCGGAAACAAATAAAGTGTTTTCAGATTTCTGATTTCTTTCTGAATGACTGCAGAGAAAACGAAATTACATTTCGACATGCAACAAAACGTTTTGAACAACGAAAAAAGACGTTGGGTTGAAGGTAGCTATTAAGCAAAATACAGATTTTCTATTTGAGTCCTTTTTGTATTTATGAAAAAAAGTCGAACTTAAATTATCCACCGGGAGCAAACCAAAAATGCTGTCCTTTCTCTGTGTGCTGTCATTCTTTTACTGGCACACGGAGAAAGTGCGACAAAAATATTTCAACATGTTTTATTTAGATGTTACAAGTACGCCATAATCAAATCAAATTTAAAATCACATTTCAAAAATGAACAAACTAAAATAAAACACATTTAAATTAAATACTCGTTAATTATTTTCAAAAGCCACAGGGAGCCACATCAGAGGGCTCCAATAGCCGCATGTGGCTGCAGAGCCACCGCTTGCCGAAAGGGTGTGTCTCTGTGTAGAGTTGGCATGTTCTCCCTTTGTCTTCATTGATTTCCTCTGGGTTCTCAGGTTTCCCCCCTCAGTCATAAAACATATAGTAGGTTATTCGGAGACCTGAAAATACCCAGGCGTGTGAACGGTTGGTTGTGTATTTGTGGCCCTTTGATCGACCGGTGACCGATCCAGGGGGAACCCCACCTCCTCTCCAATAACTTGGATAGGCTCCATCACCCCTGTGTCCTTGAAATAGGTGGTATAGATAATGAATGAATGAATGAGTCAGGATCGAAAGAAAATCCTGTCAACTCAGACACCAATTGAACAATTTATAGTTGCACGGGGTAGTGCGAGTATTTTGGATTTATTTTTCAATCTGAGTTTCTTAGTTTTGTTCCATTAAATTGTTTAGAGAGCTTCTCTGTTATGATCTGCAGCATAGGCATGAGATATTTACCTTCACAATAATATATTTTCAGTGATCATGGACGAGTTGCAACCCCCCCCATCCCCGATACACACACACACACACACACACACACACACAGACACATGCGCGCCTCTTTTCTAAATCCATCTGTCGCCACTGTGTGCAAAACCCCTCGTTGTACTTGCCGCATAAACATCACCAGACCACGTACAATATCGGAATCTGTGATGATGTCCGTTCTGGACTTCATGCTCGGCACGCGGCTCCCATCCCGGCGTTATCCTTCAAATCCCAATTCATCTGCCTCATCAAATGCTGATCGCGGGGTAGCTCTGTTCTTGGTTTCTCACACCGAATGATCTTATCTGTAGGATTGACAGGAAAAAAGATAAGACTGAAAGGAAGATCCTGGACAGCCAAGAGAGAGCCTTCTGGGACGTCCACAGACCAGTGGTAAGCCTCTGTCTTCTGAGGGTGAACGACTGTTTGATTCTCTGAGCTTTCACCTCTGTCGGAAAAAGACAGACATCAAAATAAATAAATGAATTAAAAAAATCTTGAAATATTATCTTGGGAAATGCAGTGAAATTCCATCCCCCTCTCTCCCCAGCCTGGATGTGTTAACACTACAGAGATGGACATCAGAAAATGTCGACGCATGAAGAACCCTCATAGAGTTAAGAAGGTATTCAACAGGCATTAATCGTGTATTTGCAATTACTAAGTTATTGAAACACATACATAAACATATACATAATTTTACAAAATAGACTCAAAAAATATCACTGCTACAGGGGTTTAAAGATTCAAATAAACCTTGATGAAATGCTTTGAAATAATCAGGGATTGGCTTGAGGGATTAGAGATTCCCTTTGTCGCTGTCTCCAAATGCAGTCAGTTTATGGCCTGGCCGAGGAGGGAACGCAGTCCCAGAGCCCCATACACACTCCCTTGCACCACTCAAGGAAAGGAACCAAGGAGGATGTGGAGAAGGAGGTAGGACATGTCTTCCGGAGGGTTATTTAACACTTTGCCGACTTCAAATACCATTGCAAAAGAAGAGGACCAAGATGTTTGCTGTCCCTTCATTTTTTTAATCTCCTCCGACTGTTTCTCTCTTACCCTCCTCTAGATCCTATTCCTCCACGCTCAGCTAGATCGCCACTGTATGAAGATGTCCAAAGTCGCTGAAAGGTAAGAGTCACTTATCGCTTAGATTTGCATAGATCTCAATGTTATTCTGCAGACCGTGTATCTATCCGTACCTTACTTGACGGGTGGGGCAGGGGCGTATTTCCCCCAAATGACATATAACATTACCCGAGGAGCTCGTATGTGATGCCGCTGCTACATCAGTTTCTATTCATTTTCTCCTTTTGTCTTTCACTCTGTCCGAGGCTTTTACCTTTTAAGTTCAAATACCCCCTCCGTCATTCAGAGTGCATTTTGGTCTATAAAAAAAACCTTTATTGGTCTTCAAGACTATTAAAATAAATCCGAATGTGAGCTCTCCAGAATGTGATGCTGGGGTCAACCCTTCAAGGAGACACAGTCAAGGTCAAACTGTTGATCAGAAGGGAAGTGAGCTTGGGTGATTTTTTTTACGTGGTGGGTGTATTGCAAGCACAACACTTTGTGCAGGAATTCTCATTATTTTGTCCATCTCTTGTGTGCAGCGATGGTTGAGGGGGGACACAATCAATCACGTGTGTACGTGCTGCCGCTTTGGCTGTTTGTTTGCCCGTGGCTCGGTCAGTCGAGACGGCCATTACTTCCCAGTGGAGCAGAAAATCTGTGATCCCTGTCCTCCTGGACCCTTTGACCTCCTGATATCGCCTATGGAGCCAAGTTTAATTGGTGCTTGGCAGAGTGGAAAGGACGGGGCATTGACGGCCCCGGACAGCATGACAAATGGTCACGTTGGACAATTGTATCCAAAACAAACAGCATCATCTACAGATTTTTTGAATCACTCGGCATTTGTCAGATTTGATCTTTAGGGTCGGTAACCACCAGCTCACAATGTCACCGGCTGGCGGTTTGTTGAACGGATAACCGTACCAAACAAATTGGGTTCTGCGAAACAAAAGCACCATCCGAAACAGGAAAATAGTGACATCATCACATTTTGAAGTCAAAACCCAGAGCTTTCTGAATTACGACGTCCAATCTTTTTTTTGAGTCTTTCTGAAATCAGCATGAGTAGATGCTGAGTCAGCAGTAAACTGCAGTCTGATATTTCCTTTCTCTTCGAGTGGCTTCAGCCATCATCTGATTTGGAGTGCTAACTCCTTAAGTACATGCTTTGACTTCAGTCACTAACAATAATGCATCTCTCATTTCATGTAGAATTCCTTCTTTAGTGCATCATTAGAGGTTTTTTAACAAGCGGCATCAATTTGGATTGTAATTTAGGTCCAATCAATAAAAGGGTCAGAGGAGAGATAGAGAATATGGATGCTGAGGGTGGAACTGCCAGGCTGAAGGCCTGGAGGCATATCAAAGAGGAGATTTACAGATTCAATGAAAGAAGACTGAAGATTTTTTTTTTTTTGACATTGCTAAGCTGCATTTCTTATAGTCTGTTGGTTTTTCATCCGTTTGCAGTAATCTTGAGATTCCAGATCATTTGTTTCTGTATGTTTGCATGTTCATGTAGGATGCACAGTATTGATAAAGAAGTGACTGAATGATTTTATCCAACCCTCTGTGTGTGCGTTTTTGTGTGTGTGTTTATACGCGTGCACCCACATCCCAGTCTTATAAGCTACACTGAGCAGTACATGGAGTATGACCCTTTCGTGACCCCGCTGGAGCCGCCCAACCCTTGGATCAGCGACGACCTGTCCTGCTGGGATCTGGAAGTCAGGTATTACAACGGAAATTCAAAATTATGGATGAGAATCTTATCGTATTCCTTTTTGTACTTACAGCCATGAATTTCTCACTCATTTTGCCACAGAGCATGTTAAATAAAAACCGGAGTGAAAAAAAATCTCCCTTCACTGATAGCAACATACTCTAAAATCTCCAGGAATTTATTTATTCTTTTTCGTAGATGCTCAACAGTTTACTTACTCTCCTTGAACAAAGTTTTTTCCGTTAGCATCACCCCAAAACGCCGTACCTCAGTACATTTTGATAGGTTGGCCGAGTTTTCGGCTCTTTTAAAACAGTCTTAGACTTTTTCGAAACACCCATTATCATTGCAATTAATTTTTTGATACATTGGATTTCTTAGTCGATAAGGAATGCCACTGTATGAAGTGGCACATCGTAAGTGCCATAAGTGGCACTTATAATCGCTCAGTATAAAAAACTAGTACCACACATATATACTTGTTGACAAATAAAAAACACTGTACATCTGAAATGTAGTTCCTATAGCAAAAGAGATAAAGCATTTTAATAGTGACATACAGAAAACACTGGTATGGTCTTTGTGCAGAGCATGCCGGCAGTCAGTCATCATTGTATAATCTACAGTACGTTGAGGCTCAACAGTCTGCAGCCTCACCACATCACAATCTTTTCTTGGCATTTGAACAGAAAATGTGAAAATCCAGTGATTTAGAATAAAAAACAATCCAAAACTGGAGATATTGAATGAAAAATACCATTATAGTGCAAATCACAGATAAATATAATAATCAAATTATTTTTGATTCTCTTGCTTCTCCTGACTGCAAATCACTAATATGTTATCCATCAGGGTTTAATTGTTTTTCCATTGTTATTGTTACCAAACCCAACATTACAATGTTGGGTTTGGTAACTGACTGGGCCTGGATACACCAGTGTTGTCAATCAATTCCTGCTTGCTCTTACAGCTCACATGAAAGGTTGGATCATATCTTGATACTGGGGAAGTTTTTTTGCCTCCATAAATTCAGTAATAACGATTTTGTCAGGTCTAAAAAAAATCTTAGAATTTTTAGTTTTTAAGATTTCTTTGGGAGCGTATCGGTGCTTTCCTGCAGACAGCTGCATTCCCTGTTAGTGCTCTGTCACTGTATCTTCTTTTTGGAAACAAGCACTGATAAAGACACAGCAGAGGAGATCTGAGTCTGGTGGTTCAATGCCATTGGATATTTACTCTCTGAGTAATGGGCTATTTTCCAGTGGAGATTCATGTGTAACGCTGTTTAATCAATCCAAATATATTGCCCCCCTTAGTTCATGTGTTACAAAGTCAAAGTATTGATTTCTATTAAGTAGTCATGGCCGTATGAGAGTGATGAAGTGCGGTATCATGTCGCCCAGAGGGCAGAAACCTGTATGGCAGCAGCTCTGAACCCCAGGCTTGAATAATGCCAGAATAAATGCATGCTGACATATATTCATTGCACCTAATGCATCTTAATAATTCAGCCGAATTGATACATTTCAGTGCTGTGGCGCTCCCCGTAGAGTGGAATGATTGGATTTCAACTGCTTTTTGTCATAATGCACAGCTTTCCAGACAGCCATATCACACCAACATCAGCCCTTCTAGATGGCTCGGAGGTCAATTGAGTTTTAGGTTCTAATGCGTTTCTCCTTCCTCTGTATTCATCTATCAGCCCCCACCCCTCGCCGAGCAACTCTGCCCCCGGTTCCCTGTAATTTCATCTGCCCTAATCTCTTTCTAAATTTGAGCTCCCAGCAGCAGACCCAGCTGAATGTTTATACTGAATCAGCCCATCTCTTAGTGTTCAACCATATTTTCCAGTAAGGAGCCAAGTCAGCAGCGGGTGAAGAAGTGGGGGTTCTCCCTGGAGGAGGCCCTAAAGGACCCCGTCGGACAGGAACTGTTCCTCAAGTTCCTGGAGTCAGAGTTCAGCTCAGAAAACCTGAGGTAAGAGATTCTTGGAAAAAACAACAACAAAAAATACATGCACAACTTGTTCATCAGGAAAAGAAAAATGTGATAGTGGTCCTAAGGTCAATCTTGCTGAGCACTTACGCAAGCAACCAGCTGGAACTATAATGACTTTTGACATGATTCTCAGTTGCTTGCGAGGTTTCACTCTTCAACTGCAGCTGCAATTTACACTGGCTTCGGGGAACTCAATGGAGCCCCTGGAGGTCATACTTGCATAATGCAAGGCAGGCATTCAAAAACCGTACCATCTTAAGAAATCTGGGAAAAGAAATGCATAATATAGAAAACGTTACTTTATCTAATATGTAGTGACTTATTTGTATATCATTCTAAATGATATATTACTTTAATTGCTGTTATTTATTCATTCATTTCTTCATTTATCAATTTTAATGCTTGAGAGGGGCTTTGTACGAAATGTGTTGGTGCCCATTTCAAGAATAGGGAGATGTGCAGAATTGCGGCAACTATAGAGGGATAAAGTTGATGAGCTATACAATGAAGTTATGGGAAAGAGTATTGGAAACTAGACTGAGAGCAGAAGTCAGCATTTGTGAACAGCAGTATGGCTTCATGCCTAGAAAGAGTAGTACAGATGCAGTATTTGGTTGACACAACACAACTGACACAACAGTCAGAACCCGTCCCCCAACCGGAAGGTGGAGGAAGGCTACCCTCCCGTCCATCAGGATACACCGACATGCAGGTGGTGAGACGGGGGCAATCAATCTGTCTACACCTGCCCAGCGTTTCTCACCGGGTGGGCAACTCCAGAGTGGAAAAGACTCCAACCCCTCTCAAGAGACCTGGTTCCCGAGCCTGATTCACACGCTAAATGGAAGTCCAACTATATGTAGCCAGAACCGCTCAGCCTCCCATACTAGCTTCCATACCAGAGAGGTAACGTTCAATGTTCCTAGAGCCAGGTTCTGTAGCCGTGGATCGGACCGCCGAGGTCCCCCACACCAGCCACCGCCCAGTTTGTGTATCCTCATATGGGCTTGTCCACCGCATTCCCCCTCCCTCTCATTTTCTCTTCCTGGACCTTTAAATGCTTTTATGTGAAAGCCAGGACTGCAAAGGGGGAAAGACAGAGAGAATATGACACTCAGTGAGAAATGAAGAGACAGCGCAGGAAAAAAAAAAAACAACACACAAACACACACGCATACAACCGCCGGGGGAATCTCTCTATATTGCCAAGGCCATCCACAGATCAATATAGACATACTATTATATTGGAGTCAGTCAGCCAGTGGCTCTTTGCCCACACTTGATATCTAACACACACCTGCTTCCCCTCACGATGGATTCTTCATCCCCAGCTAGTCTGGGAAGATCTCAGTGGAAAAGGCTCATTATTGTTCAAATCTCTGTTATGGGAGTTGTATTTACCTGGATCTGACTCTGACCCAGGCTGACAAATTAAGTGTAATTTCATTTTGTAACACAATATGATTTTTTTTGCATTCCCAAAATGCACTAAATATCAAAGCGGTATCCCATACCTCGCATTGCTTGGCATATGTGTGAGATACCTTTGTGCCTCGGCAGGTTCTGGCTGGCCGTGCAGGATCTGAAGAGAATGCCGCAACAGGAGGTGGCACAGAGGGCGCAGGAAATTTGGGCTGAGTTTCTGGCCGAGGGTGCGCCAAGCTCCATCAATCTGGACTCGCACAGCTATGAGCGCACCAGCCAGAACCTGAAAGACCCAGGACGTTACTGCTATGAGGACGCACAGGTGGGAAGGAGCAAGACCCTGTAGGAAAGACCCATGACAAAATTATAATAACAAAATATATTACCTGGCAATGTATGGTTGTGTAATCAGAGAAATGTTGAAAATAATCCCCTCAATTTAACAGATTTCTTATCATTTCTTATCAGATTTCATCTATCTATCTATCTATCTATCTATCTATCTATCTATCTATCTATCTATCTATCTATCTATCTATCTATCTATCTATCTATCTATCTATCTATCTATCTATCTATCTATCTATCTATCTATCTAGCTATCCATTTTACCCAATACACACCTCACACACCTTCTCGCCCATCTATAGTCTGGATCCACTACCCCTATGCAGGATAGGCATTAAAGCAATGAAGTAGGCGTTATCTCACTAAAAAATATACACAGTTAGGCTCAGAAATATTTGGACAGTGACACAATCTTCATGATGTGGCCTCTGCATGCCACCACACTGAATTTGAAATACAACTACAACGGAATGGAAGTGCAGACTTTAAGATTCACTTCAATGGGTTGAACAAAAATATATGATTAAATATGTAGGAATTGTAGCTATTTTTATACAAAATGCTCCTCATTTCACACGCTCAAAAGTAATTGGACAAATAAACATAACCCTAAGTAAAATGTTACTTTTCAATATTTTATTGAGAATTCTTTGCAGGCAATGACTTCTTGAAGTCTGGAACCCATGGGCATCACCAAACACTGGGTTTCCTCCTTTATGATGCTTTGCCAGGCCTTTACTGCAGCTGTCTTCAGTTGTTGCTTGTTTGTCAGTATTTCTGCCTTAAGTTTTGTCTCGAGCAAGTGAAATGCATGCTCAATTGGGTTGAGATCTGGTGATTGACTACGCCATTGCAGAATATTCCACTTCTTTGCTTTAAAAAAAAATCCTGGGCTGCTTTTGCAGTATGTTTTGGATCATAGTCCATCTATACTGTGACGCACAGTCCAATCAACTTTCCTCCATTTGGCTAAATCTGAGCAGGAAGTATATCCCTATACATTTCAGAATTCATTTGGCTGCTTCTGTTTTTTGTCACATCATCAATAAACAATAAGTGATCCACTGCCATTGGAAGCCATGCATGGCCATGCCATCACACTACCTCCACCATGTTTTACAGAAGATGTGGAGTGCTTTGGATCATGAGCTGTTCCATTTCTTCTCCTTTCTTATTTCCATTATTCTGGTACAGGTTGATCTTAATCTAATCTGTCCAAGAATGCTGTTCTCGAACTGGGCTGGCTTCTTCAGGTGTTTTTTGGCATTCTGGCCTTTCTATTTTTGAGGTTGATTACTGGTTTACACCTTTTGGTGAATCATTTGTATTTATGCCCATCTTTATGGTAGACTTAGATACTGATACGCCTACTTCCTGGAGAGCTTTCTTCACGTAAGTGGATGTTGTGAAGAGGTTTTTCTTCACCATGGAAAGGATTCAGTGATCATCCACCAATGTTGCTGTCCAATGTTGCTGTTGGATGTCCAGGCCTTTTGGAGTTCCCTTTTTTCTCAATATGCACTAAACTGTTGATTTGGCCACTCCTAACATTTCTGCTTTCTCTCTGATGGATTTCTTCCTTTTTTCAGCCACAGGATGGTCTGTTTCACCTCCACTGAGAGCCCCTTTTGACCGCATGCTGTGTGTTCACAATAACAGCTTCCAAACGCAAACGCCACACCTGGAATCACCACCAGACCCTTAAACTGCTTAATTGATGACAGGTTACGGAGGAAAGAGCCTATGCAGCATTGTTATTTTTTTTGCAGCCTTCAGAGTCAATTGTGCAATTACTTTTGGTCCCTTGAAAAAGTACTACGTATTAAAGAGCTGTAATTCCTAAACCCTTGCTCCAATTTGGATGTCAATACTCTCAAATTACAGATGGGAGTCTGCACTTTAACATTACATTACATTGCATTACAGTCGGTTGGCAGACGCTTTTATCCAAAGCGACTTACAAGAAGTGCAAATCAGTCATCGAAGAACCAAAGTACCAGTATTCGGAAGTTGGGAGTGACCAATCAATCAAAAAGCCATCTCAGAACCATATACATACATACATTCATTTCATCCTTTTATTTATTTTTTTAATAAATTACTTTATTTCTGGGCGAGGGTGTTGGGGGCTAACTGTGATTAGTAGGGTAGTGTTTTTTGAAGAGGTATATTTTAAGCTCACGGCGAAAGATGGACAGCGACCCCCGCTTTTCTGACCTTTTTCGGGAAAGCCCATATTTTAGCCGATGTTGATTATATAATTGTATCCAGAATATGTTGTCGTAAACAGCTAAAATAACAAAACTTGTGGCAATGTCCAAATATTTCTGGGCCCTGTGTGTTTATATGTATATGTTGTATTGTTATGCCCGTATGAACGTGCTCAACAATGACGATTCGGTGGTTAACAAATCTTATCTTTATTAGCACAATTAAACAACAGTAGCTTCACTTATATTCCATCTCCGCACTCTCCTGCCACTCCGCCCCCTTGCTCCCTTTCATTCCCAAAACACCTTCACAGCCAGTAGGAAAACACAGAACTCAGAACCCCCTCTAACAGGACCGCAGCGTTGCGAAACTGCTCCCCGATAGACCCTCGCCCCAGGGGGTCACAGAAAAAGTCCTTTAAATGGACGGGATGCCTTCTCCATCCCCCATGCCACCTTTGAGCGAACGAGAGCGGTTGCACCTGCAATCTCGGAACTGCTTCCTGGGGAGCAGGGGGTGAATTTTGGGATGGAGAAGGTGGAGGAATAGAATAGCCGGAAAGGTGTTGAAGGTCTGGAGTTCCGACATGGATGAGCATCACCTTCGTATGGGGCCAATCTACTCCTGTTGAGGATCACCCGTTTTCCCCCTGGGGGGCAAATGGAGCCTATATACCAACTTCCCCAGCTGCTCCAATACCTCACAAGTCCCCACCCATTGACTGTCCAGCTTAGGGTTCCAACCTGTCTTCCTCTTTGGACTGTACACCCACACCAGGTCCCCAGCCATAAAGTCCCCACCTGGCCCTCATGTCATAGGTTCTTTTCTGCCTGCTTTCTTTCGCTGGTCACGAGCAAAGGCATGAGCAGAATCCATTTGATCCTGGACCATTCTAGCATACTCTGGTCTTGGTGGCAACCCCAGGGGTCTACCAAACACCATTTCCACTGGCGTCCAAGTTCTCTCCTGACCAGAACCCAGAAGAAACTTTGCCGGATGCGACGCAGGGTTTTTGCAACCCCATTGGGTCTTGCCCCCATGATTGCATGTGTAGCTCTTGACACTCTCCCTCCCAGTCGTCTTGGAACCACCGCCCACCACCTCTCTTCCCCCGTGGCTGACTTTCCAGGCCCTCTGGAGCACTCCATCCTTTACCCTGGGAGCCTCAAACTTTGTGAGCAGATCTTTAGTTGCCGGCAAACACCCGGCAACCTCATTTCACTGTGGCTTCTGCCCTGACTCTACCCGCTGCAGCACTGATCTCAGATCAGCATCCTGTTTCTGCTGAGCCCGCCAGTCTAGTGAGTCCACAACCTCCATCTCTCAGCAGACAGGCCCTTCTCCATCCTGCATGGGGCCTTGCTCTCCTGCATGGAGCTCTTTCCCGCGAGCCTCCCTCTTGTCGCAGTACCAACCGCCATTGGCAGCGCAAGGGCACCAGGACAAAGCATCAACATTGGCATGTTGATTTCCAGGTCTGTGCTCAACTTGGGGGACATACGGCACCAGTTCTTCCAGCCAACATACAATCTGTTTCTCTGGCTCTTTTAAGGACATTGACCACTGGAGGGCAGAGTGGTCAGTTTGGACAGTGAAGGGGAGGCTGCACAGATAGTATCCGTAGCAGCCGTGTCTCCTCTCGGCTGCCGAGAGGAGACACGGCTGAGATTAATTTGCAATCGGCGCCAGCTGCAGCAGCTGCCGCTAATCAAGATCCCTATAAAGGACAGCGGCACACTCTGCCTGGCGCCGGAGGATTGTGGATGTCCCAGACCCCTGCCATGACCGGGCCCCTGCCATGACCGGGCCCCTGCCATGTTACGACCCGACTCAGCCGGCCGGTGTAACATCTGACCCAGCCCGAGATCCTGCCTGGGACCCATCCTGGTGAGACCCAGTCCTTCCCGCCTCCAACCTGCCGTCACCCTGCCAGGGGTCCGTCCTGCCGTCACCCCGCCTGGAACCCGTCCTGGTGAGACCCAGCCCTGTGCAACTCTGTCTCGGGGCCAGGGGCTTACCAGCGACACCCTACCTGCCGTTCAATCCAAATAAAGTGCTTTCAATCCAGATTCCTGCTCTGAGGTGTGGTTCCCTGCCAGAGTCCGCCCCCGCGCATCGTGACAATCTGAAGTGGCTTATCGCTCTCACAATAGCAAGGAGTTCTCTGTGGGTCTCACAATAACCCCATTCCGCCTTGTTGAAAGTTCTACAGAAATAAGCCACCACTTTCTCTCCCTGTGCCCCCATCCTTGCTGGCATCTGTGTCCAGGATGAGAGAATAGGGTCCGGGGGACAGAGGATGGGCAACTCAGTCAAGGCCTTCAAGGAATCGGGAATCCAATGAAGGTATTGGAGGTTGGTGCGAACTGGCCAGTCTCTCACAGTCTGTACCTTCTCCAACAGGCCGAGTCCTTCTCACCCAACCCTGTGCTGCTGAAAACTCCTTTATCATGAAGCAGCACTTGTTGGGGTGAAGCCTCAGGCCAGCTGCCAATATCCTAACCTGCTTTAGGGTCCCCAAGGCAGCATTAAAGAAGCTCCCATGAACCAGTCTGTCATCCAAGTAGACCTGGCATTCCTGTCAGGGGTATGTCAACCAGCACCTTGTCCATCAGTTGTTTGAATGTGGCTGGGGTGTTGCACAAAACTGCCACAAAGCTTTGCCAGTACAGAAAGCAGTCTACGGTCTGGCTTCAGGGCACCTGCCAATACACAC
This sequence comes from Fistularia commersonii, assembly GCF_037954325.1. Classification (NCBI taxonomy): domain Eukaryota; kingdom Metazoa; phylum Chordata; class Actinopteri; order Syngnathiformes; family Fistulariidae; genus Fistularia; species Fistularia commersonii. Next base: position 12,424,752 of record NC_141303.1, on the reverse strand, counting down.
TGCATAGGTCTAACGAGGAGAACCAGGACGAGACGGATACCAAGACCAAAGACCCATCAATGCTGGGCAGTGGGTATTAGTCGTTCTTCGTCACACTGTTTCGCTACCTATAGTCCACACAGAACCTCATTTCATTACTCTTCTTTTTGTTCAACATCAAATCACCTGAGGCCCATGGGCTGTCAAATGGCTTGATCATGCCAGCCTTCTGCATCTCCTTAAGAGCACTATCAGCAGCTGCCTGGTGCGCCAGGGGAAGGTGGAAGGGGCACATCTTGATGAGCCGGGTATCACCGGTGTCAATGTTGTGCTGCAATAGGTGAGTCAGGCCCACTTCCTCCTCCATCAGGGCAAAAATGTCCTTTAATTCCAGCAGTACCTGTCGCATCTCCTCTTGCTGTGTCTGGGGACAAATTTTTCACAGTTGTGCTGCCATACCTCTCTTACTGCTGCCAGCCTGTCCACCTAACTGGCTGGGAGTTGCACATCAATTGGTGTATGAGATGTGGGGGGCAAGGTGGTAGGGGGAAAGCATGGAGTGAGGGGTCTGATCCATGATGTGCCACCATCACTCGCAAGGTTGGCGGGAGTGGTCTCAGCACCTGAAAAGGGTGCACCATTTCCACTGTGGGTCCCCCTGGAAGGGCCAGTGTGTTCCTCCCCAGGTTTAACACACATTGGGTGGTCCATAGGAAGTCAAGCCCTAATATTAATTTACAGGGGTCCCTGAACTGCTGCAACCCATACTCTAAATGTCACAGACAGCCCCCAGGAATATTCACCACTCCCTGTCCAATCATGCGGGCTAGTTCACTGGCCACTTAACGCTGCTTCACTGTCGTAGGCTCAAACTGCATCTCTGCCAGAACCACATCAGGCCTTACCAGTGTTGCTGGGAAGCTGGTGTCGATAAAAGCTATGCATGGAGCCCCTGCCAGGTTTATGGGGTCATGGCGAAAATCCCTTACATGTATCCAACCCACCACCCTTGTGGAATCTGCGGCATCATCTGGTTCTGGGGGGAGTGGAGCCCTGCTCCCCCGTCTGTGCAGCTGGGCCCTGCGTTGTCCCTGTTTCACAGACCCTGGGGTGTTTTCCTGAACGCCTGACTGCTTGGGGCATCGCAAGCTTATATGGCCAGACTGGCCACACACCCAACACACTGGAGGGCCCTGGTGAGGGCGGGTGCTGCTGTGGGGTGGTTGCAGTGATATACCACGGATCAGTTCCGCAAACTCATCCACTTATGCTGGCTCTCACAACAGGCTCAGGCCTGACAAGGCACTCCCTCTCTAAGGCCAGCTCCAGTGCCTCCTGTAGAGTTGTTAGATGCGCTAGCTGTGTCTGTATGTGCAGCTCCATGGGAGTTAAGGCCTGGAAGAACCAGTTCCGGGCCGGCTCACGCAGCACCTCAGCTGGCAAGTGGGCATATGCTTTCCTCGCCAGGGTTTCAATGTAATTTGCCAACACATGGAGTGGATCTTCAGCCTGTCTCAGCCTATTTGATTGCTCCAAGCACAGAACACCAGGTTGGTGGCATTGTCCATAACACTGCTGTAAAGCACTAACTATGGCCCCATAGTTGTTTTTTTTTGGATGTGCTCAGCATTAGTAAGCATGTTGACAC